>NC_139348.1:155707004-156405338 GCF_055883805.1 Amblyomma maculatum
AATGTTTTTACTTAAATTTGGGAACACTGACGTTCACTTGTTCAGCAAGGAAAATGTGAGAGGCACATCCGATGCACTTTGCTTTTATGCCCATATACAAGACTGCTGTATTGCTGCCAAAGCGGGAGCCCGCGTCCTTGTCAAGATGACAGGTTTTAGTCAGGGCCCACGCCATAATTTGGGCTATGATGGCAAACTGAATTGAATTGAATTGAAGAACGTAGTGGAAAATTCCATTCCAGGATGTATATATAATCAGTGCAAGGAAAATGATATTGGCATGCTTCTTTCTCTTTTCCTTTATTATTTGCTCATATCTCCCTTCAAGATGCGATGCAAGTTTCACCTAGAGTGAGAAACCGCAATTTTTCATTCATTCATTCGTTCATTCGTTCATCCGTTCATTCGTTCATTCATTCATAACATTCTCACTCCTGCATGATAGAACAAATTACAACTGGTGCGCTTAAATCTCTATGCGTAAGATAATGTCGAAAAATTGCGAGTGCTATATATTCTTAGTTTTGTTATGAGCTCGTTCGACGTTGTTCCTTTTCCGACATCTACAATTTTACTTTTACTTTTCTTACTTTTATCAGGCATTTTATTATTTTCTGTCAATCTTATCTCAACATGAGTGTCTTAGCATTGACCAACAATTTCACGATTTATTATCTAAGCTGATGGCATCATATAATTACCGTTAATGTTGCCCAAATTTCCATTCAATTACGTTATCAGTCTTATTTATCTAATCTCATTATTATGACTATGTCTGACGAACTAGAGTCTGTACACAATGTTGCTATGACTTATCTCATTATCATTAATGATCCACTGTTATTGCCTGGTTATTGTTAGTTATCGTCGTTCTTATTGTCGTTATCGCATGTACACTTTCGTGGTCACACATCCTGTCTACGCTACCCATAAGCTAAAAATTGATTTCGCATTAAAAAATGCCATTTGCACATAAAAATGCTCGCTAGCGACTGTAGCGCTACGTGAGTCAAGCGGAATTCTTTGGCGGAGCTTCATCCTGAGAACTCGCACGCAGCGCCGCTGAAGTGTCTCATACACACAAATAGGCCACTCGCCCAACTCTCCTCACGCCGTCTGCGGCGAGCGGGTGCTCTCGCAGCTCTCGTACGGTTGCTCGATCGCGTTGCGTTTTTGTGCGTGCTTGGAGCTGGGATCTGCTCGGGCCCTGCTCGCAATTTGGCTTCGAGGGCCACCGTCGTCGCTGCTGCCGCTGCCATTAAATTATGACTCACGCTGAGAGGAGAGTTTGGTGTAGAAGCAGCCGCGGTTCGGGCGAGTTGCCGCTGCTGCAGCTTTCGCCAATGTTCCCGCACGGCGACTCTGCCGCTGACTCTGCTTCGCATGGCATCCCCGTTGGCGGCGGCGCGGGTCTGCAGTGAAAACAGGCAGTTGCGGAATTCGCGCGTTGATTTGTTGTCCGCGCGTGTCGGTGCGTGTGTGTGTGGTCCACAAGTGAGTGTCTGCCTCTCGGGCGACGCGCGGACCTTGACGAATTGCTTCGCTGGATACAAACAGACCCGCTGCAGTCGGAAGAACACGCGCGTGGAGGTGCCGCAACCAATGCTGCCATCGATTGTGACGGGATGTTGACGGAAGGAGCCTGAGCGGTAAGTGTAGGAGCGCGATCAGAGAAGATGCGCGCCACCATCCTCTTCCGACCCTCCTCCTCATCAACCACTTTCGCCTTTCCGCTGTGTCGGAACAACTGTAGCACGTTGTGCTGTATGCTGACAACCCTGTTTCTGTATTTACTAATATCGCGCAAATGATTTCTTAGTGAAATTTTAACCCGCCAAGGATGAAAACCTTGCTTAAGCGTTTTGCTGCATAAACACGGAGTTTCACCGATTCATACCGGCTTCAAGAAATGCGGTCGGGGCCATGTGCGAGTTTCCTCATGTTTACAAGAATAGAGGATAAAACATGCTTGTTTAAACCAGCGCGAGGCGAGGCACGTGGACGGAGACGGGCAGACGACACACATGCGCCGAAAGTGTCTTGTATTTAGGTTGTTTGCCCTTAAAAACACCTCGAGGTGCTTTGCCTTAAGCTCTGTGGCGATTCTCTCGTAAGACCTAACTTGCTACCGTTTGATTCGCTCCGATGGTAGTGTTGCGTATATCTTTATTGCGCGTTAACAGAATTCGACGAGCTTTCGTGCCTAGATAGGCTGGTAAGAAGAGGCCTGTGTACACTACAAGGTTCCGATACACAGAATCTAAAGGTTGAAAAAGTAATTTAAAGGTACGTGTGAACAAAATCCAGCGTAACTTCTTTTTCGCTCGCGCAGAGTTTTCTGCTGCGATCTCATAACTGAAGCGGCTCTCGGGAAATGCTTATTACAAACATAATTTTTGTATCTTCATGGGCTATAATGATAATATTGTTGAATTGCTCATTTCCACTACATACCTCAGCGGCCGCTTTTCGGTGGTGGTGGTGGTAGAAAACATTTATATAGGATACGGCGAACAGTTAGACGCCTGTGTGCGATGTCATTGCACGTTAAAGAACACCACGTGGTCAAAATTTCCGGAGCCCTCCACTACGGCGTCTCTCGTAGCCTTGGGTCGCACTGGCACGTTAAATCCCATAAACCAGCCCGTGATTTTATGGTGCATGTTGTTGGTGAATTATAAACCAGGAGCAATGCATGACATAATAATAATAATAGGTTCACAGGAAGGGAAAGGCGCAGTAACTGTCACACTGTGGACACCCGAACCGCGCCTTAAGGGAAGGGAGAACGGTGGCAGTGAAAGTGGAAAGAGAGAAAGGGGAGCCGTAATGGAGGGCTACGGAGTAATTTCGACCACCTGGGGACCTTTAACGTGCGCTGACATCGCACAGCCCACGGACATGCAACAGAGTTTCTTACTGTTTCTTATGAAGCTGGCGCCACCATATATGCAAGTTTTTTAAGAGAATTTTAGCAACTGTGGACGCTCTAATCACTATGGATCGAGCGCACCTCTATCGACTGCGGAACTGTAAAATTTGGCGAAAAATATTAGAAAAACAAACGGTGTCCTGAAATAACAAATTTCCTAAAATTCATTATGGTGATTACAAATTGCGATAAACGTGCAGAAAAGAACTTCCTTCGGCGAAAAATTTGCCCGAAATGAGAGATGGCTTTCTCTCCTATTTATCACACTGTCGAAACAATTTTCCGGCGTCTAACAGGCACACTTTTCAGAGAATATATTTTTCAGAAAAAAGAAATGGTATTGTTAAAACAAATTAAGGGCATTATTTTTGGCAATTTGGAAAACAGTTACGTTCAATACTGTCGTATTCTGTCATGATTTCGCCGCTATGATTTTTGCGCTTTATGTTCGCACTTCGAAAAGTCGTCGGCTCGCGCCAAGTGACGGTGGTTCTCACCGACTCTTAACGGTGGGCGCACGAACTCTGCAAAGAAAACACGAAAAAAAGAAGCGGAAACCTGATTTGGTTTGGTTTGTGGGGATTTACGTCCCAAAGCGACTCAGGCGCTTTGCTTTTGGTCGCATTCATGCTTGTGAACATGAATACGTGCGTCAGCTGCTTGTGCTTCTTGGAAAGTGCAGAATGCGGCTCTGTCATGCGAATGAATTCATGAAGTATCCTGTGCGTGCAATACGCGGCCATCGCCTGGTTCCGAAATCTACAGTTAGCATGCCTGGTTTGTCGAAGTACCTTGTTTTTCTTAAACACATTTTGCTTCACGCATCATTAACGACCGCGGTATACCAACAGACGCATATACGCAACCTTTCCTAACTGAAATGAAACATGCCTATAAATGTTAGCCGTATCCTTGAGCCTATCATTCATCTTCCCCTTCTAATCACAACTGACATATACGCAACCTTTCCTAACTGAAATGAAACATGCCTATAAATGTTAGCCGTATCCTTGAGCCTATCATTCATCTTCCCCTTCTAATCACAACTGACAAATTTTATTCACGGATCTCCAAGAGCAGCTCCTGCATCCGATTTTCGCCGAAGCGGTATGTCGGGGCACATTAGTTAGCAGAAACGACGTTTTCGGAACGAGGCACTACTCCGTGCGCCTTAAAAAGTCCGATTGCTCTGCACCGAGCCAAGTAGCGTGCTGGTCCATGATTCCCATGATGTAAATTTATTTGCTGTTGGCCTTTAAGTGGACCTTAAGGTATGCGTGCTTTTTTTCTTGAAAGACTGATCCTTGAAGATTAATCGTTGAGTTTTCTGCGCTAGTATAAAGTGTATTACTAGATAGAGTTACCGATATGCTAGCTAAAATGAGAAAAAGCAAATAAGCATGGACAGGAGGCGTATGTAATGTAAAGATCAGATGGACTGTAGACCCTTTAGGTGGCAATGTGAGCTGTAAACATCTTGTTGCTTTAGAATTTAAGCTCTATTACTCGAAATGCAACTTCAGTGCATCTTGGTGGCTGATGCTCAGCGCTGCCAGCTTTCCTTTTAAGTAAAGTAGTTTAAAACTATGTGGTGTAATAGGTTTAGCTGTGCTTTTGGAGCCAACGCAAATGATCATGGGAAAACCTTCTGATATCGCTATCTCTGGTTCCAAATTTCTTCCCTTGTTACATTGTTACATGCCGTTTTTGTTTTATACCGCTTACTGTAACAATTTTGTGCTTCGTCATTGCTGATTGCACTGCATCATCTCAAAATGAGCGCGTGATCTCGGAAGGTAAGCGTATGTTATATAATCGGTGCTTGCCGGGTTGTGAAGTGCCGATACCTGTCAATACCAATGGCTTCATGCACCACAGCGCGTCTCAACAGAGCGCAATGCGTTCTAAGTCAGGTCCCCACGCCCGCCTCGAGTTGCGACATGTTAATCTTGCGCCGGGGAAGTACAACCAGCGACGTCTTAGCCCGATAAAAGGCGCAGTATAGGCGATATCAACACGGAGACTGCATGCGCTGCAAGGAGCGAACGTTGGAACCACAATTACAGTTAACAGACTGTTTTCCCTTGAACTTTCCTGAAGATCTCTGGTGGATGGGATGGAAAGAGTTCAATAAAAGGGAGCAATCCGTGCTTCTCACCCATGCTTACGGAGCAATCTTTGTTTGAATGCTCGTGAAGTACTTGTGTTCGCATTCATATTGCCGCTAACTGTATACTCTCAGTATGTGGATCATTGTCCCAGCTTTTCACCTTGAAAAGGGCCCCCATGCGTACTACTCTTTTCAAGCTCGGGTGTCAAACAAGCCGCGTGCGGTTGGCACGCCATCAAAGCTTTCGGAAGGTGCGAGACATAGCACGCTACGTAACGGAGCTCAGCACGTCGAAGGGCGCGCTGGCTTGTGGCATGCCGGTGTGTAGTCTTCCTTACAATAACACGGCTGGCACGGCATTTCCTCGGCGGTCTTGGTCATCGATAAAGAGCGGGGAGATGCGGGGGAGAAGCTTCCGTGTTTCTAGACAGCGCGCTCTGCGCGGCACGCTTCCGGGCGAGCCTCTTTCTACATTTGGTGCGCTTTTCAGCGGGTGCTGTGGGAGGCTACACGGGAAGGGCGCGGAAGGATCGGACAGCGCGCATTTGTCACCGCGATGCGCAGGCAAGAGTGTTGCCTTTGTCTTTCTTTCTTTCTTTCTTTCTTTCTTTCTTTCTTTCTTTCTTTCTTTCTTTCTTTCTTTCTTTCTTTCTTTCCTTCTTTCTTTCTTTCTTTCTTTCTTTCTTTCTTTCTTTCTTACTGCTGTCGTTTTCAATTCTTGCGGTTTAGTCCAGAGTATCGTTTTCCTTATAGGAGGGGAGCTTGAATTAGAGATAGAGAGCCAACTCTGGCTACATATATCTGGACTCAAATTGAGGGGACGCAACGGGCTTGGGTAGAACACGTAACGCGGAAGGCAAATAACGGACGGTCTGTGAGGGCAGCGGAGCGGAAATCACGGCAAATGGAAACACTGAGTCGACGGCGGGTATATAGAGCACTATACAGCGGGGAGCCTAGTGTGCGTTGTGGGGCGCTTTGCTTGGATATACGGCTGGCTTACCTCGCGTCATCTGGGAGCGGCCTTTGTCTTGCAGTAGACGTAATCCAGAGGATGATGATGACGATGACGATGATGATGAAGAAGAGGCTTCTGGCAGACCAGACGTGGTCCCCAGCGTCAATCTATCTCGCTTGATTTCACCTGGATATGCGTTAATTCGGTCGTTCAGTGCGCTCTTCCGCAGCTAATCAGCCTCGGCGTACAATCGTAGTGAGTTGGTACGAGTAGTGCCGCTTATACGCCGGGTGGAAACGCTGTGTTTGTAACCCACGAGGGTGAGCTGCGCGTGTGCGTGAAATACGTTACAGTGATCCCTTTTCGCTTCCTGCTACCCGATCTCCCTGTGCCCGCGCACTTTTGTCCATCCGTATGTCTGCGGACGTACCTGAATAACAAAGCAGCGTGCGCATATTTATAAGTATGCTTTCGATACATACATAGCTACCCAGCTAGCTTTAGCCAAGTGCAAAAAAAGAAATTAAAAGATTCGAGGTAGGCCAGGGAAACCACTTACATACAGCTGCCAGCCGTCTTGCGCACCTCAGGCATTCTTTTGCTTTGCAGTTAATTGACTTTAGACAATAAATATGATTTGAGAAGTTGGGGAGCAGCTGCAGAAACCTCTATACCATTTATTTGAGACAAAGAAAGCCTCATGTGTATCTTTTTTCCGAGCGCCAAAGAAAGCCCACTAAATACAAAAACTATCACATGACTATTGCGTTTGCGCGCCACGATTATAGTGGTCCCAATCGTGGTTTGATTGTGGTCGAAACCAGTTTCGGCTGTCACTCGATGGCCCAGTTCCAGCGGTAGGTTGACATGTTGGCGATAGCTGCAGCGACCTGGCTGCGCTCGCTGCAAGTTGCACCGTCACGTGTGCCGACTGGACGACGCGGGCGAAGAAACCATCGAAGACATATCGGCCTGCCGCTGCAACGGGGCCGTGAAGCCGCAGCCTATTTCGTTCACTGAAACTACGGTTGAGAGCAGCACAATCGTGGCGCGCGAATGCGCCAGTCACGTGGCTTTTTGTATCTCGCGGGTTTTCTTTGAAGGTTGCAAAAAAGATAAACGGGAGGCTTTCTTTATCGCAAATAAATGAAATGGTAGTTTCTTGGGGTGCTCTCCAACTTTGCAAATTAAATTTATTGTTGAAAGTTCATATTTAGTATTTTCGAAAAATTATTTTAATTACTATTTAACTAATTACAAAACAAAAAAAAAATGGCTGTGGTGCGCAAGGCGGCTGGCAGCTCTATGCAGCTTGCTTCGCCGGCCTACCTGAAATGTTTCATTTAATTACCTTGGATAAATTTACCTGGGGACACCTTGTGGTCGCCTAGGTAGAAGGATAATTAAGGCTGGTTACTCACGTGCATTTGGAGGGCAAGCAAGCAGGTGTGGACAGATATCCGATGATTTCAAATAGCGATTCAAGTAATCTCCTATTCGATTCACTTTGCGTCCTCGCGTGTTCGAACTTTTGGAAACTAGTCGGATATGTTTGCACGTTTTCGAATAATTGGTTCGCGCATGTCATTGTACGTCTGTCATTGTCCGTATTTCAATGTATGTCATTGTACGTCTGTTTTGTTTTTCCATGGATATCACTTCAAAAAATTGTTTAACTCTTTTAAACCTAGGTACGGACCAAGAGTTCTGTTTTGGCTTGGTTACGCTTGCTGTTAAGCTTCCATGGTAAAGACCAAGGTTAATTATCAAATGTCGTTGGGGTAATTGGTCAACACAATGTTAAACGAACTACTCAAGGTGAAATCGTTACACCTGATGACCTTGCCGAAACCTGGCGCAATAGTGCTTTAACTTTAAATTAGGGTCCACATCGACGGAGCATAACATACTGCAGTGATCAGTCAGCGAAGGGCGCAGAGTTCAGCGCCTCGACGTTGTTCATTCGGTCGGCAGAATTCGTAGTGCTTTGACGTAGCCTCCGAGACTGGTAGATCGGACGGTCCTCGTGGAGGTTTCGCAGACCTTACCATGGTGCCCGGTCTCGGAGTCCATGGCTATTAAGTAGCTCTTCTCCCCATGTCATCTCTGAGATATGTAGGTTATATCGCTGTAATAGATGACAAAATACTATTATCCAGCAATTATTACTCGACGGTCATACAGCCAACACGCAAACATTGTGTTGCTTGTCCACCTGTTGAATTTCAGCGCTGCGTCTCTTGACATGACTGCAAAAAATCACTGCACCGCAGTGCCACCGCTGGCGGTACGCTGTTTTGATGTACGATATCCACACAGGCAGCGCCTGTTCTTATTATTATTCGACTCGTATCCTATTCGATTTTATATTCGGTTCTTGAGTGCATTATGCATATTCTCTCTGACCAATTAGTGCATAAAATATAACCCTGGAAGAGGGCACGGGTGAATATCGTGCTGCATTCCACGAACACGGCTTTGCCTGTTAAAGTCTTCTTTTCATATCGACTCAGAGTCGTCAGTTTCCCTCACTCCTTCCCTTTGGCCGACAAACGCGAGGAGTTGCGACACATGGCTAAGATGTTGATGAAAGGAAGCAGAAAAATACAGCGATTGGGGATAGTCGGAAGGACCAGGGTCGTTTTTTCCCCGAGGTCTGACTGCACGTAGCCCGGAGTGCATCGTTAGTGCTGGTAGGGAAATGCAGCTGGGCTGACCTTTTTTGTGGAGTGTCTTCGGGCGCAGGACTGGTGGGAAATAACTGGGACGAGGACACGAGAGACGACTGGGCGAACGATCGATTGGGCTCGTCTTTGCGAAGTGGTGGTTTGGGTTTGTTTGATTTGTTCACCGTGTGGATGGGAGCTACGTTCTCATGACAGAATGAACGAATGGGCTGTTGAATGAACGAGTGAATGAAGAAATCAATGAATAGATTGATTGCTCGAGTAAAGGAGCAAAAATGAATGCTTGAAAATTAAAACACAATGAATAATTTTAACGAAGATAGTGTGTGAAGAAATACATTGACTGATGAACAAATGTAGTGATTGAAATAAGTGAGCGGATCGCAAAAAAAGTTAGTTCATTTAACGAACGAACTGTAGTGTGAATGATGAAATGTTTTAAATTAGTGACCGAATGAACTTATTGCCGTCTGACTCACATAACGAATTGAGATAATGAGTGGAATTAGAGGGTTGAACGAATAGGTGAAACAGGAATGTATAAAATAATTGAGGATGCGAACGAATGAATGGTAACCAAGAGTGCGGCGTTATCAGCTAGACCTACCGCACAGCCCAACGAAGCGCTGAGAATCGAGCGGATTGTCTCAGGCAACCCATTGTAGCGGCCTGGGGGAAA
Source organism: Amblyomma maculatum (assembly GCF_055883805.1). NCBI lineage: Eukaryota > Metazoa > Arthropoda > Arachnida > Ixodida > Ixodidae > Amblyomma > Amblyomma maculatum. Next base: position 155,716,371 of record NC_139348.1, read on the forward strand.
CAAAGCTAAATATAAAAAAAGAACGCTCCACAAATCCTAGCCTTACTTTTTCGTTCTCCTCCGGCAGCCGTTGTTAGCGAACTCCCCCCTCGCTTCCCGGGTTGACGTCCTCGTTCCGTGTGCAGTTAACGTGGAGACAGCGAAACTGTGTAGCTTTCCCGCCTCTCGTTCGTATGGCCTAACAGCCTAACCGCCGCCCTCGCTTCCTTCCTTTCCGGGGCCGTTTACACGCTCGGCTGACCCCCGGTGACGTTCACCTCTCGCCGAGGCAGCCGGCGTGGAGGCAGGAAAATCTGCTGCGCGTGCACCTGTCCCTAAACCCCCTCTCCTTCCGAAAGACTGCGGTCTAGGAAGAAAACAAGAGACAGAAGGGACCAATTGGCGTCAGAATGAGGTCATAAATAGCTCCTTTCTCCTCTCTGCGAGCACGCCCCGCAGCGGTCCTCGAGGTCTTCGCTTTGTTTCGGCTTCTTGCCGGCTGTGTGACGGCGAAACAACGCGATTTTTTTAACCGCTTTGCTCATATCTGTGTTTTCTACCATGTGGCGCAAGTACGTGCTCAATGTAGCCCGCTACCATTCATCACCGGTAGTGTAGGTACCTGTTCCTGATATTGGGATAAGTGACAAGACGTAAAATTTAGGTAGCAGAGGACAGTTCACTCATGGGCAGAACGCGCTAATGTGTGGCAGTGCGGTCTGAAGCGCCACGCATCCGTTCCAGCACTTCCTTCTGCGCATGCGCCAATTTTCTTTGATGCGCGGCCATGTCGCGCGCACGGGCCCTGCGGGAAGCGCTGCCACACGCTCTGGTGTTCACCCTTTACAAATGCTTGACCGTCGAGCACGCAGGTGACGGAGAGAGAGAGGTGAAGGGACGGCTAAGTATGCATTACTGGTGCGGACTTACAAAGACACGGACAGCCATTGTCAAAAACACACTGCCCGAGGAACTTGCTTTTTATTTATTTATTTATTTGATACTGTGAATCCCATCAGGGATTGTAACAGGAAGGGCTGTGAGCATATTATACTACAGCATAAAAGCATACACAATGATACATGGTGTCGAGTGTTACATGCAGCTTACAACAATCGAATAACACAGATAATATCACTTATATTAATTACATGATTACGGATGATACAGCGAGGGGATCAGTATTAGTTGTAATTGACAGACAAGGCAAAACCAAGGTTTAAAATACTAAAAAATAGAAAATCGACTAGAATGAATTCACAACTTGAATCAGCCACAACAGGCAAGTAAAAATACCAAGAGAACAAGGAAGCATAAAAATGAAGAATACAATTGTTACTGCAATGGGTATAATTCATCTGCAACAAGGGAACAAAACTCAGCTAAGGACGTGGTGTTAGTAATGCGCGTGTGTAGATTGTTCCATTCTCGTGTTGCCCTTGGAAAAAATGAGTATTTGATAATATCAGTATGAAATGAGAATTCGCCTAATGTATGTGTAAGGTTATAATGGGTTAATCTGTTCGAGGACGTCAGCATGTACTTTGTAATAGGCAGTTTTAGTTGATTGTGTATTATCTGGTATATGATTTTAAGTCTTGCAAGATAGGCTCTGTTTTCTAAGGTTAGTAATTCTGCATGTTTAAGTAATTCTGTTGGTGAGTCTGTAATGGAGTGTTTATTGTATATAAATCTTAGTGCCTTTCTTTGTACTGCCTCCAGTTTTTTAATGAGCTGTTTAGTAAACGGGAACCAGACGGTATTAGCGTACTCTAGTACCGGTCTGACAAGTGTTTTATATGCAAGTAACTTTGTTTCAGGTGGTGCTAGTTTAAGACGCCTGTTAATAAAGAATAGCTGTTTTAGGGCGGTTGACGTGATGTTGTTAACGTGAGAGTTCCACCGGAAGTCAGAAGTTAGTGTCACACCAAGATACTTGTGCTCATTAACAGATCCAAGGGGAATGTTGTTAAGGGTGTACTGAAATGCTGATGATCCAAGGGGAATGTTGTTAAGGGTGTACTGAAATGCTGATGAATGCTTTTTTCTTGTTATAGATAAAAGAACAGACTTTTTTAAATTGATATTCATTTGCCTGTCCTGGCACCACTGGTATACTGCTGTTATGGCGTTGTTTAAGGTTAGATGATCATCAATGGAGTTAATTTCCTGATAGAGAACGCAATCATCAGCAAAAAGTTTAATATTATGTGAAGCGTGAGCTGGTAAGTCGTTTATAAAAATTAAGAATAATACTGGAGCTAGGACACTTCCTTGGGGTACACCTGATGAAACAGTAGTTAAAGCGGATTTCTCGTTGTTAATTTCAACAAATTGTGTGCGATTACTAAGATAATTTTTAATCCAATCTAGAACAGGACCAGTTCCCAAAGTTAGCTCGAGTTTTACCAAAAGTTTTGTGTGTGATAACACGCCTGGATATCGTGCTTCGTGGTGGAATCTTGCGCTTCCGTGTGTGCCTTGTCGTTATTTTATTGCACCGAAAAATGCCTTTGCTAAGCCGTAACTTCATCATCGCGGAGGCCGCCTGTCTCAGGGGCTCCCGGCAATCTGATTCAACTTCCTCCCTATGCGTTGCTTAGAAAAGGAAAGCAATCGCCGGATGCCATGCCCGACGACGACGGTAATGGTAAAAATAGTTAGGGCGATTACGCCCACTGTGTCATGATTAACTGATTATGATTGGACAATCAGATATCGCTTGTATGCTCTACTCCGCGTGACACCAACCATATTCCCATCTACTCACATTTAATTTTTGCGCAACCAGAACATGTTTTGTATGATCCTGTCTCTCTTCTCAAAAACACAGATTGACAAGCGGCCAGACAGCTGACTTGCATTACTCCTTGTGTTAATACAACTCTTAAGGCTACCTGCTACTCTCTGTCTGTCCATGGGTGACAGTGGAGGGAGGGGGGGGGGGGGGGGGGGGTAAGTCGTCTAGCCGTCAGTAGCAAGGCACCAACGTACGCCTCAAAGAAGATTATGATCTTTCTGTGTTTCTGGATACTCTTCGGATACTCATTTCTGGGACTGTTAAGGATGGCTCGCGACATGTTGGGGGTTAAAGGTGAAAAAATTGTGGCACGTGCAGTATCATTATCCGTGTGGGTGTATAGCTCAAGCAAACGTCGCGCGGTGCATAAAAGGAAAGGTTGACGTGTGGGCTGAACTAAACTCGGACACAAAGAAGTAACATACGCGCACGCGGTTACGTACCTGCGGACACTTCCGTTCCAAATAAGGATGACCTGAGAGCGAGCGCAACACAAGGACAAGCCTGACAAGTTACCCCCAGAAGCGTCGACCCAGATTCGCTTTGGGAGGCTCGTAAGAGGAGCCGGCCGCGAGCAGCTTTACGTAAAAGGCCAACTGCGGAGAACAACGTGAAGAAAGAACCAGCGAGGAGCGGACACGTGTTTCGTAATGACTGGTGTCCGATTTCGGTCAAACCTCCCGTCGGCGCAGTTGGCGATGAATTGATCTGATTGCGATCCGCAGACCAGAAACAGGGGAGCGGTAGACTCAAAGGGAAGAAAAGGAGGAGGGTGGGGGTTTGGAATAGCGTGCTGCCGAGCGTCTTCGGTTTCTCCTACGGGGGAGGGACGGCGGGCAGGGGAATGTGAAAGCGTGAGCACGGCGCAGCCGCACGGCGATCGTGACTCGCAGCGGAGAACTAGCGCACGCGACCGTCAGCCCCGCCCGATGCACGCAGGCCTCCCTTGCCGGACATGGTGGGTAGATGGTTCATCTCGTGCAGAACGTGGGGGTAGATGCATGCACTATGTGCAGAAACTGTGCGTACTGTATAGTAAATCAAAATGTAGACAAATGAAATGAATACCGGCATGAAATTAACGATGAAGCGCCTGGAAACGTTTTTTTTTCTTTATTCTGTTATAATTAATTCCCTTGCCACATTATGCTTTTTTCGCGGGTAAAACAACACCAGGCTAAAATTTTGAATTGTCCGCAACGCCAGACGCTTGTATTATTGTAAGGTTCCCAAGCAGAAGTTTTACGCGCTAAAGTATATCGTTACGCATCATTTCACTTAGTTTACATCTTTCCCTTTGTTTAGATTTTGTTTGTAAACTTGATTGTTAATTAAGCCTAATTAGCTTTGTCCTTGACCTTGGTAGTCGTGGTCAATCATAGCAAGTATAGTCATGTATAGCAAAGCTAGGCTTGGTTGTTCCTGTAGCAACGCTCGCGTAGGTAGACGCAACTGGAAATAGGAGAAATCCTTTTTTTGTTCTAGAATAGCTTTCACGCTGAAAACAAACGGCCGAAATTCATCGCGTAGTCCTCCCCTAAGGTGCCTCTTTCTCTCCCCCTTCTTTCACTCCCACCTTCCTCGCTTCCCTCAGGGCGCGGCTCAGGTGTCCATCATGGCATGCCACCTTCGGTGCGCTTTTCCTTAAAACCGATCTTCGCAATACCCGGGTTCGAACCCGACCTCGGCGGCTGCGTTTCGGTGGAGGCGAAACGAAGAGGCGCCCGTGTGCTGTGCGATGTCAGCGCACGTTAAAGATCCCCAGGTGGTCGAAATTACTCCGTAGCCCTCCACTACGGCTCCTCTTTCTCTCTTTCCACTTTCACTCCCACCTTCCTCCCTTCCCTTACGGCGCGGTTCAGGTGTCCACAGAAACAAGTGTGACAGATACTGCGCCTTTCCCTTCCTGTGAACCAATTATTATTATTATACTGCCCTTTCTCCTTCATGCTCTCTTTTTGTCTTTATAGTGGCCCACTTTCCCAACAACTGCACCCGCCGCGGTCGTTCAATTGCTAGGGCGCTCGGCTATTGAGCCAGAACCTTCGTTCGAACGCGGCCGCAGCGACCGCGTTTCGATAATGGTGAAGTGCAGAAGGCATTCGTGGACTGTGCGATGTCAGCGTAAGTACACGAATTAAATAGCCACAGGTGGTTGAACTTATCGTGCAGTCTTCAACTGCGGCACTTCTCTCTCCACTTCCATCTTCCTCGGTTCCTTTTCTCACGGTACGGTTGAGGTGTCCACCGAGAAATGAGACCGTCGTCAAAATCAAATTTTTGGCAGCTGTGCCTCTATCCTGGTTGCGGCGGCTGCATTTCAATGAAGGCGAAATGCTTATGGCAATCATATTCGGAGCAATTGTAGTTAATATGGAAGATATCCCTAAGTGGTCTATATTATTCCGGAGTCAGCTACGACACGATTTACGACGAGAGCCCTTTACGGAGTCCATACCGTATACGAGCCGAGTGCATTGCGACGACGCAGCTGACGAAATGCCCAAAATGTAGCATGTCCTGGCTCGACCCAAACAAAAGCAGATGGAGAAGAGGAATCTAAAGTTGGGGTCAAACTTTGCATGAAAGAGCGTTTAGTTAGCTGTCAGATTAAACGGTATTCGCGAGTTCGAAAATGCCATTTTAACCATCCTGGAGGTCACGCCGAGCGAAAGCTTGAGAGGCGTGATCTGCATTCTTTTCAAATTATCTTTTTTAGACTTCCGCTGCGCTGGCTGACTTGCCACAACACTCGGCTGCTGTATCGGAGTACCCGGGTCCGAACACGACCTAGGCGGCTGCTCTTCGATGGAGACGAAACGCAAAGGCGTTCGTGTGCCGTGCAATGTCAGTGCTCGTTAAAGACCCGCTGGTGACCGAAATTATTACGTAACCCTGCACTACGGCACCACTTTGTTGCGAGCTCATTTCATAGCTATAGCTTTCAGCTACTCGAATGCCCGACAAAAGGAGAAAAATGAAGCCAGAGTTGGCGCGACCCCTCAACCATCACATGGCCGATGTTGACGATATGGAATATTTAGGGGAATCCCCAAAGGAGGAGTAGATTTGTAATAGGGGAGTAATTACTTGGTCCCGGGTTCGTTCCCCGGACTAGGACGAATTTTTCTTTAACTACGAAATTACTGAGAAAGTTGTATTTTTCTTTTGTAGCCGTGTGGATGCGCTTGGGTAGATGTCCTTGAGGAATTACTCCCTTATTACAAATCTACTCCACCTTGGGGGATTCCCCTAAATATTCGATCAACAACCTTTCCATTTCGAGTTATTGATCAATTCGCTCTCGCCCTACCATCTGATCTGCTGACCGTCCTGGTTAGCTCAGTTGGTAGAGCGACTGCCCCGGAAAGGCGGTGGTCCCGAGTTTGATCTCCGGGCCAGGATGAATGTTTCTTTAACTACGAAGTTTCTGAGAAAGCTGTATAACTTTCCTTTGTAGCCGTGTGGCTGCGCTTGGGTGGATGTCACTGAGTAATTACTCCCTTATTATGGCGTGACATGGTGCTAAGGTAAGGCTGCGGTGTTTGAGATGAAAGAAGCGTGTGGTTTCGCCTCTTGCTGGATGGATTTCCATTTTGCATTACGGCCGACGGAGAAGCTCTCAACGGCCATAGAGGAGATCCTATCGTGCGCGCTGTCGAGCGGGAAACCGGTCGGCGCCGGTTTCTCACTCGAACCGATCAACACTATCCGTGAAACATAGCATAAATGCGTGCCATGCTCTTTCCTGAAGGCGTGGCGATGGCTCGCACTTACTTTTTGCCAACTGCACCTTTTGACTAGCTGTGCGCTTCATCCGGGGCTATCCCCAGCACGTGAAAAACCCGGTAGGACGTGTTGGCACAACGCTCTCTTATATCAGTACGTTGGGTTGCCGACTTTTGTAGCGAAAGCTACACTGCGCTAGGTTTTCAAGCCGTCGGCGTGGCACACCGTGGAAGAAGTAGTAGTAGAAGGAGAACAAGAATCGTTGGTGATAACAACTAGATAGTTGCCACCCTGGTAGAGACTAACGACAACAAGTTGTCCGCACCGAAAGCGTAACCACTGCGCCACCCCGGTGGGGCATAATAGCGGAGCATATTTAAAAAAAAAAAAAAAATATGCTCCGGTAAAAAAAAAAATAGCGGAGCATATTTTTTTTAATTGGTTCACAGGAAGAGAAAGGCGCAGTATCTGTCACACTTGTTTCTGTGGACACTTGAACTGCGTCAAGGGAGGGAGGAAGGAGCGGTAGGACTACCGAGTAATTTCGAACACTTGGAGATGCGCTGAGCTAATTTTTTAAGCTTTTGTGCCCACAATCGCTTGAATGTGACGCGGTTACAGTTGTGAGTTCAAGCACTATAAGATGACCTAATATTGCGTCTCCTCGTCCATGGCATTGACGCAAAAGGGGGTCAGAGTATTCAGGTTCCCACTAGATCCTGAGCATAAAAAGAAGCAAGAGCCCCAGATGAAACGAGATTTCTGTAAACCGACCGACACATATGGGAGCTGAAATAAAAAGAGAAAGGGCATTTCATTCTACTAGCGATACTTGTTTGTGGACACCTGAATCGCACCGTAAGGAGACGGAGGAAGTTGGGATGTGAAAGCGTAATGAGAAATAGGAGCCGCAGTGGAGGGCTGCATAATAATTTCGGTCACGTTGGGATCTTTAACGCACACTGACGTCGCGTAGGAATCACTCGAGAAACCGTCATTTTTCAGCCCGGAACGGGAGGAGAGGATGCCATTTGTAATGGCCACCTTTTCGCAGGAAACGAAGTATAAACGGAACACAAGCACGCCGAAACGGTAGAACCACTCGGGCGCTGCTGTTGTGACGTTTTGATAGCTTTATACAATTTTTCGAAAGGTGCGGTTCTGAAGACAAAATGCTTTAGCGATTGTGGTCGTGAAATGATAATAATATTGGTTCACAGGCAAGAAAGGCGCAGTATCTGTCACACTTGTTTCTGTGGACACCTGAATCGCGCCGTAAGGGAAGGCAGGAAGGTGGGAGTGAAAGTGGAAAGCGAGAAAGAGGAGCTGTAGTGAAGGGCTACGGAGTAATTTCGACCACCTGGGGATCGTTAACGTGCGCTGACATCGCACAGCACACGACGCCTCTTCGTTTTGCCTCCATTGAAACGCAGCTGCCGCGGTCGGGTTCGAACCCGGGTACTCCGGCACAGTAGTCGGGCGTCTTACCACTGCATCACCCCGGCGGGGCAAACACTGCGCCGATTTGGAGGAGAACATGGAGGCCAACTGAAACGAGCCCATAAAGGCGAACCTAATCGAAGTTTCGTGGGTCACCTCTTGGTGCCTACATGCTGCGGTGCCCCTGGAACAGCGCATGCGCAAACAAGGGTCGTCCACGCCGCGCTGGTTTCGTGTCGCAACACTGAAAAGACGTAAAACTGCCTCACTTCTCGGTTGTTGTTGTTGTTGTTGTGGCTGTAGGAAGAAGGAAAAGAAAATGCACGGGCCTGCTACTGGCTGTGTAGCTGAGCCACCTCCGCTGCCTCGTGCAGACAGAGGAGAAAATAGAGAATAAAAAAAAAAGGAAGAGGGAAAGAAAGACGCGCGCCGCAGCAACAGCCGTCGTCCACCACCGAAACGGTGGCGAGTGCAATGACGGACTACAACAGATAAAAATTCTGTGGCAGTCTAGCCACCGCAGCAAGCGGCGGTGACCCACCTGCCCCAGCCCCATCAGGGGAGTAGTTACGGTGAGTGACTGAAACGCGTCGTCAGATAGGACACGCGTACCTAGACGTGAGTGATATGCCTTTGAGTGTGGCTTTGCCCCAATTCATTTAGGTCTCACATCTATACTCTTACCGACGAAGAACTGAGACAAAGAGAAGCATGAGCCAGCACGTCAAAGGCGGTAACAACTAGCACTAAACAGGCGGACACACTCGAAAGCAAAATTGGGCTGTGGCGCAATAATGATTTCGCATTATCACTCCTAAGCGGTCCTAAAAGTGTCTACCGAATATTTTAAAAATTATTTTCACGTTGTATTCATTTTGCCTTTACCAGCCAGGTCTGTCTGCTCCCGCAGCAAAATCCTAAAAGCAGTTGCAGGTAGTATGAATTCGTAAGCCACGTTAAAAAACAAAACAAAACAAAAAATAAACTTCTTTAGTACCGGGCAAAGGACGTGTCAGTCGAAGACCACGTTTGCTTCGTGCAGTCTACTCCGCGGGACCTTTCAACACCCATTTTCTGCTATATAGCAATAGGAACGAAATGGGCTATTCTGCGGACAGCCTCACATCAACATGTACTACATTTTCCACGTGTCCTTTAGTTTTCGCGAGGAATTCTGGGGAGCGTTGTAAATGTACAGCCGTTTATCTGCCGACGTTTTCGTTTGCTACGGCAGGAATCTTTCTTAACGTAGCTGCCAAGGTGGTAACCAGCCGCTGTAGTGACAGTGAAAGCTGGTAACCGTGATTATTGCCCATTTTGCGCCCAGTGCCTCGCGCTTAGTATGACATCCAATTACTTTTCTTTGACACCAGAAGAGCCCGTGTTATTCAAGCGAATGTTGTAATTCGACCCCTTTATCCCACTATTTGCCACCCCCTGCTATGTTTTGCTACTGGCGTTTTCTTCTACTGGGACTCCATCTGAATACTTGGATTGGTTATTGGTTGTCACATCTGCGTATCAAGTGTCTTACCCATGTCATTTTTGTTATTATTCTGGAGCTAAATTATGTGGACAGGAAAAACAGAATCGATGCAACTATAGATGAATCACCAGCTCAAAAAAAAAAAAAAAAAAAAAAAAAGAAATAGGGAATAGTCAGGTGCCACCGCTTTCAACGCCGAAGAAGGAAATCCACACACAGCTCTGAGTGCGGGCCGGGGTTGTCGAAACTGGGAGGCTACCGGCTGATCGATGCGGGATCGAGATAGGCCACCACGTGTACTCGATCCCGATGAAACCATGCCTACGTTCTTAGCTAACTTCCCTTACACCGTCATTGATTGCGTTCCGTTTTGTTTTTATTTATTTGTATACATCTGGCCGCGCGATAATGAAATGGCTGAGCGTGAACTTTCTCGTTTTCTCTCTTTAATGCGCGTGCACGCTTGCGCCGCTGCGGCGTGCGTGGCTTTCGTTTGCTGTGGTGCTCTCCGCCGTTCACGACATCGTGTGGAGAGGAGGGCTTGTTGTATCCGCTCTGCTTTGGGCGGCGCTCTGCCATTACTGCGGAGGAAAGGTGAAAACGCCGTGTCGGAATGGAGCGTGGTAAAGGAGCGTCCCTTTGTTTGGGGCTGCTTTTGTTGGTTGGATTTGTTCCCCGTCGTTTGCAGGAAACGAGGAAGGGACAGCGTTCTGAGGGCCGAAAGAGACAGATAATCGTGAAATCGTGGGTGCTCACGGTTCGTTGGGGTAGCTTATAATACCCCCGCCCCCTAACCTCTGCCGTGGTGCTTTGATCCTTTCTATGTGTTTGCCTTATATCGTGTTTTTTTTTTTTTTTTTTTTTTTTTTTTTTTTTTTTTTTTTTTTTTTTTAGCATGATTATGGCGTCTGCGGGGATTCCAGGTCCAGCTGAAACGCGAAGAGTCCCGTGGGGATGTCATTTGAGCTGTTTCGCCGCTTACGCATAGGTCGCCTTTATTATTCCAGTGCCTTTTTGAATGTATTGTTCCTAATTCCAAACTTAGTAGGGGCCCAGTGATTTGAACGCCCTACGCGAGAAGTGCGGGGTTCGATTCCCATTGTTGCGCCTGATATCCATCGATGTTTAAAGGGTTCAAGAAAAGTATTTGACCAAACCGTTCCTCTAGTCCAGACCGCATCTCAAGCAGTTTTTTGACTCCATGCTGAAACGTTCCACTGTATTCTTCATAAAATAAAAATCGAGGGACCAGGCAGCAGTACACGGCCTGCCGCAGGACCTCTGCATAACAGTCTTCAAAACTGGCGGGCAGCAACAAATAGAATTAGACCTGCATCAATACGGCTCCGCATTCTCACAAAAAGAAAACATCCGCCTTTAAGGGCATGACGCGATAGCATACAGGCTACAAACCCACAATAAGACCCTGCTTTAACCAAGCCGTATGAACGCACCTGCGTGGTGGCTTAGGAGTAGAGTGCCTGACTCGTCATCCAAGAGCACTGGAAGGTTGATTCTTATTTCATCTTTCGATCTCAAATGAGCAATTCTAGTTGGCACCTCCTCCCAAATTTCTCATGTGACGCGGTCTCGTTTATTGAACAAGGGTAAATGGGGTACGCCTCAGTTCGCACGTCGAGCTCGACGTGCGAACTGAGGCGTACCCCATTTACACTTGTTCAGTTGCTCCTTCATACCGTGTAAACCATCTTCTTCCTCTCGTTCTACGTGGTCTCGTTTAGTCGCACTAACCATATAAGAATCAATGCTCGGCCACGTCAGCTGCCAGCGCCATGCCCGCGACGTTTTGCTCACAGCTTTGACGTCAACGCTGAAGTCGGATTTTCTGTCAGTCTGAACCTTTAACGCATTCGCGTCAGAACGGAACTGTAATAAGCAAGAGAAGAAAATAAAGACGAGTATCTGCATTTTGCAGGTGAAATGCATACGTCGACACCGTTTATCTTTGTCACGGATCTCATAGGCTGCCATCACTTAAAAGCGGCGACAGCTCGTTCTTTTTTGGTAAGGACATTACGCGTTTAGATTGGTTGGTGGGAAAATGTTTGAGTCCAACATTCTCCCAATATATGCGTCTTTTACTGCCGAAAATGCGTCAACGTAGCACTTTTTTTCTCTTTTGACGGCAATGATTCCGTGGCGTGTCCATCAGTGTCCCCCATAATTTATCAAGTAACCACGTGTCGCGTTGATTTACGGGTTTCATGAAACCGTTCGTGGCTGCTGCCGTTTCGTGTAAATAAATTCCTAAGTGGACAACCGAGCACATTCTTCAGCCATACCATTTTCTCCATACCTCGCTCGCGTCCCATGATTTTAATACCGCCTTACTTTTTTTTTTTCTCTCATATTTCGCCGCTGCTTAAACGCTAGGTATCTGGGCCTTTCTATTGTCAGGATCGCCCAGGACAATTCCAGCTCATGTTCGAGAGGGGCTTTGTTCCATACGGCAAAGGGTCCGCGAGGAATGCGCTTTGGGACGCCGAAGAGCAGCATACGGATAGTCGTGCCTCGGGCGTCGTCCCCGATGTTCACCACTGGGAGAGCGGGGGAAAAGGCTCGGTCGCGTGGGAGACGCGTGACGCGCACCGCCCGCGGGGCCTTCAAAGCAAGCCCTAGGCTCGTATCGTGCTCATGCACGGCCGAGGGGCGACCCGATTAGGCACGCGTCATTTCGGGCCGCACCACTGCCGCAGGGCGAGTTTTTGAAAAGTACCCCACCACGGCGCCGCTCTTGGTCGTGCGATATGCGCATCGACGCTGGAATGCGACGCGAGCTCGCTCACATCGTCCCCCCCCCCCCCCCCCCCCCCCTCCTGCTTGCACCCTACCTCCTTCCGGCGTCATTCTGCCTTCGTAGCTCTGTTCTGGCACGGTTCATTTTGAATCGCGCATTAATCGCGTGCCGTGGTCATCGCGCGTGAGCAAATGGTCTGTTATTGTTCCGTTCCCTACGAAACGACCGCGGCACGGACGTGGGGTTCATCGCCCGGTGTTCTCTCGGGCGGCGTGCTTTTCATCTTTTCCGTCATCAGGCGAACGACTGAAACGTCCACTGGCGCATTTTTGTTTTTCATTGAAACGGCGTAAGGGACGTCGCCCGTAGTAATCCTATGTCTAGCGAAACCTTGTGCGTTCACCTCCATCCCACCGAGCTCCATGTCCATTTGGAGCGGTGGCCAGTCTGTGCCCCTGTGGGGCCACAACATCTTGATGCGTCTGGCCCGTTTAGGTTGTCGGGTATGCTCGAAGAGGAGTTTTAGAGTGGGCTCTAACACAGCCGCAGAGTTTTCCTAGAGCGACATCCCTAGAGCGTGCTCTGAACTGGTCCCGAGTAGAGTTACTATAGTCCCCAGTGTTTCCCTGGAGTGGGCCTTAGAATTATTTGGTATTTGGGCAGGGAGGGAGCGTGGTGGTTGCAGCCATCGCTTTTCTGTCGGCAAACATGAAATAGACCTGTTGTGTGCGGATATTATGTAATTTTCGAGATTGGCTAACGAAACTAAGTCAGGTGTGGAATGGCAGCTTTAATAGGCGGCGAAAAACTTTCTCCTCCTTCCGTCTAAACCTTTTCGAGTGAGAAAATTGCTACGGCGAGACCATACGGAAATTCCGTTTCTCTTTCACCGAAGAGGCTTCTAACAATATGTCGGACGTATCAGAGATGAGACCCTGAACAGTCTATAAAGGCCTAGGCAGCGTTGCAAAAAGCTGGTGCGAGGTCCCCACTTATACATGTTTTCGATATCTCTTAATGGCGGTTCCCTGCTCTGAGTGCCTCTTATTACGAACATGTGACCTTGCGCATAGGAGTTATTTTTTTTTTTATAACGTTGTGTATTGCCTCAGGGAATAATGGAATATGTAAACAAAAAATAAAGGGGTATTAAATGAAAGAAAAAAGGTTGACTGTTCTAATAATGTTCAAGAGAGAGCGATGATAAGGCCCTTGCGTACAAGCAATGTACGATGATGAGTTGTTCGGCGAAAAGCCCACTGCCGTCAGGTGCCGAATTTTCGTCGGCTTCAGTGCCGGGCAAACCCACAACAAGTGGTGAATATCTGCCTCATGGGGAGTTTTTGTCCTCGTTGTATTTTATTATCACAGCCACCATCGTCATCACTTTAATCGTACTGGTCAGCATCAGCCAGGATGCGTACACTGTAGAGCAAATGTATCCTTCATTCACCATATTCAGCGACCTTGCCCTGCACCAGCTGCGCCGTCCCTTTTCCATCAATATCATAACCTTTCCACGTTAAGTGTGTTCTCTATACGGTCCTTGCCAGTACTCTGTTTCAATCAGAGTATCGATCACCTTTTTCCCTCATTACATGTTCCCCAAAGTCCATTCCTTCACCTTGATTTGTGCTAAGTTATATAATCAGGCGAGAAGGGAAAAAAAAAAAATATTCGAACAAGAATGTCTTTCTTTCCCACAAATATCAAAGTAGCGCTTGAACCTGCGCCCTATATTTAACATGCGCATACACGCCTCATTCATGCCCGTCATTTGGTTCATTTATACCGCACTTTGATCGAACTGATACATTCAAATTTCCCGCCGGGGTGGCGCAGTGGGTACGGCGATCGACTACTGTTCCCAAGGGCGCGGGATCGAATCCCGGCCTCGGCGGCCGCTTTTCCTTGGAGGCGAAAAGCAAGGCGCCCGTGTGCTGTGCGATTTCAGTGCACGTTAAAGAACCCCAGGTGGTTGAAATTTCCGGAGTCCTCCACTACGGCGTCTCTCATAGCCTGAGTCGCTTTGGGACGTTAAAACCCACAAACCAAACCAAACCAAATATTCAAATTCGTCTTCTTTCCACGTGCCATAAGAGACTGGAATCCGTGGACGCAGTGGTCGACAAAGCGAAGTAATGCATCGTAATTCTTTTTATTTGTTTATTTTTAACTTCTTGCCCTCCTGCTTGGATGTGTAACGTCGTCTTTTGTACTAAAACGAAAAAAAAAAAAAAAAAGGGCGAGTCCGTTCCCTAACCCGAGCTGCTTTGGTTTGGTTTGGTTTGGTTTGTGGTGTTTAACGTCCCAAAGCAACTCAGGCTATGAGAGACGTCGTAGTGGAGGACTCCGGAAATTTCGACCTCCTGGAGTTCTTTAACATGCACTGACATCGCACAGCACACGGGCGCCTTTCCCTGCCTCTCCTTGTTTTGCCGGTATACGTATATTATTTCTTTTCCATAGCCTGATGCGCTGTCTTTAATTTGGTCCCGAGCTCTTTTATTTTTTTTTTTGCTTCGCCTCTAAATTACCGCAGTGTGGGGAGTCAATGTATCCGTACATTCCCTATTAGAGATGACGTTTGGCTGAATGCTGAAAATACGAGAGGCTTTCACGCCTATGCGCTGTGGCACTTGAATAAAAGCAATAAAGAAAATGGCATCCTATGCCACATTTTCCGCCGTATGTTTTTATTTTTATCCGAAATAAAAGACGCGTTTAATGTGTCCGCTCCGTGACCTCGGCAGTTTGAGCACTTTCACTGTCGACGCAAGCTCATGGCCTTGGGGGAAACTCAATTAGGCACGCGTCGTTCAAACGCACGCTTTCGCCCAAGTATGGCGGTCGTGCGCTACGGTTGTTTGAGGGGAGGGGGCGGAGAAGGGGAGGAGCGCATGGTTTTTGGCGCCACAGTTTGTTGAACTTCGAAAGACTGCGAAGGTGACTGCGCTTAACGCCTTCCACTTTTGCTTCCTTGTTTTCCTGCTTCTGTTGTTCTCTTCGGCCATTCTTTATTCACAGGGCTGTCGTTGCTTTATTTTTTTCTTAGTCAAATCCTTCCACAGCCGAGCACGTATACAACACCTGATCTTTGCTGAATGTTGGAGCGCCCTTGCGTTTACTGTTGTCGGCATCAGGTAATTCGACGAAGAAAGGTTCATTCATATTTTACCCAATATTTCTATGCCCTGCAGGGGTAGAGCTGTGGGTAGGGCGCTCGGCTGCCGTACCCAAGGATGCGGGACCGACTTCCGGCCGCGTCGACCACTTTTCGATGGAGTTGAAAAGCAATGCGCCCGTGTGCTGTGCGATGTCAGTGCACGTTGAAGAACCCCAGGTGGTCTAAATTTCCGCAGCCCTCTATTACGGGTATTGAAATAGCGTGATTCGATTTGGGACGTTAAACTCCCACGTTAAACTCTCATAAACCAACTAAACCAAACCGATATTCCTATGAAAGATTAGGCTCAAAGTTCGGTCACTTGTAGAAGCGTGTTAAGCAGCTTACCTGGTGAAAGTTAGTCTTCGTTGGACGAAAATGTATCAAGGTTAAATTTTGTCATTCTTATAGCACAGTGCGCTCCTTACGATTTCGCAGTTTACGCTGACGTGCTTGCTTTGAGAATAATTTTGTTTATCGCTGGCGTGTATTCTGCAATTTAAGTTCTATTTATTTTTTTGCGCGATGTAATCCTGAGACCTGCGTTAACCACGAAACGTCTTTCTGCGCTTATATACAAATTACTTTAATAACCTTGGTCAGAAGTGGCCAATCCGCAGGGGTCACTTTAATGCATCACAGTACGACTTGCAATATAGGCTCAAGCTTTGTAGTCTTTCAGGACTCAGTATTTGGATTCCTGCCTTTGTACCTGTGGAGCTTCGCAGTGGCAAGGGTTGGAGGGGGAAGGGACAAAGGAAGGAAAAGTCCCACTGTTTGGCTCTGCAGCGAACACTCTGGAAACTTTTCACCAGGACTGAGTGCAGTCCTGTGTATATTTTCGAAACATTCAGCGCGAAAGCACAGAGCTCAGAAAAATCGTCTATCGTTTGCGTGTCCGCCTGTAGTACTTTCGTCCAACACAGAAAGAAACTTCGAAGCGGAGCCGATTATAATCGGTCGGATTCGAATCCGGGTACTCCAATTCAGTAGCCAAGAGTCAACCACTGAGCCATCGCGGCAGGTGCTTTCACCCTTCGCTCATTATAACCATGTTTAATTAGGTTTAAACCTTGTGGTTTCTAGGCACAGGCCACCAACCAATGCGGGTTCGAGATTCGCGCGAGCCGATGCCCCCATCAGGCCCCCCACGCCGTTCCTGCGTTTCGTGTCGTCGGCGTCGCCGTTGTCCGTCGTAACCAGCTCCGCAGCCGGGGCAGCGCGCGCTCCTGCCGCCACCGTTCGCCGCTGCGTGTACACCCCCCGCCCTCCCTCTTCCTCCGTGGCGGAAACTGTATTCTCCAGTTGCCGAAGCGCGGGCTCGGCATCAGAGGATCACGGTGCGTGCATTCAAAGCCGAAACGCAAAGCTACGTTGTCTTGACTCACTAGCGGCGTCAGCGGCATCAGTCAGTCGCTGCTATTTCTTCGCCGCACAACGTTCCTATGAGCCTTTTCTGCCTCCCGCAACCTCCCGATAACTTAATTGCTCTCCTCCAGTGCCACCCTGTGCAATCAGAGCACCGGATCGATGGCGGTGGATCTCGATATGTGCACCGCCCGAGTCGAAATGCATACCTCAATCTATCGAAAGCTGGAACAGCTGATGAGCTGCGCTCAAATTTCGCATTAGGAAGTAACGTAATCGTCGGTATTTTTTTAACCTGTTTGCGCAGGCCGTCATTGAACCCGCCGCCTCTTCAGTGATGGACGATGGTTACGCGCGTTTTTCTCTTCCTCCCTCTTTATCTTTCTTTCTCTATTCTCTCATTTCTTTTCTATCCGCACGAGGCAGCGGGTGTTGCTCAGCTATAGAGCCCGTGCATTTTGAAGCGAAAAGCTTCACTACGCTAGTCAACACCGCGCTTTGCGTGAGCCGGCGTATATAGCGCAGGTGGCCGCCGCCGACTCCGTCACAAGAAGGGAAAGGCGCAGTATCTGTCACACTTGCTCTGTGGACACCTGTATCGCGCTGTAAGGGAAGGTAGGAAGGTAGATGTGAAGTCGAAAGAGAGAAAGGGGAGTCGGTAGTGGGAGGGCTATGGAGTAATTTCGATCACCTGGGGATCTTTAACGTGCGCTGACATCGTACAGCACGCGTTAAAGATCCCGAAGGGGTCTAATTACTCCGTAGCCCTCCACTACAACTCCCCTTTCTCTCTTTCTACTGTCACTCCCAAGCATCCACAGCTTTTAGGCACGAAAGCATAGCGCCGTGCTAGCCGTAAACACGACATTGAAATAAGAATAGACACGAAGCGTGTTTAACATGCCGCCGATACATACTACCGATACAGAAGTGCAACCACGGGAATTGGCTGAAAAGAAGCGAAGAAATGAAAGGCTGAAAGCTCAACGAGCGTCCGAGACACCCGAACAACGAGAAGAATGTCTCGCTAAACGACGCAGCAAAGACGAGTCTGAAACGCCTAAAGCATAACCATAAGCTAAACCGTAAGCATATCCATAAGTTAAACCATAAGCATATTCATAAGTTAAGCCGTAAGCATATCCATAGCCTAAGTCATAAAGCATAACATAAGCTAAACCGTAAGCTTATCTATAGGCTAAATCATAAAGTATAACCATTAGGTAAACCATAAGCATATCCATAGGGTAAATCATAAAGCATAACCATAATCTAAACTATAAGCATCACCCAAGCTTTTCGCTTCGAGATATCCAGGCTTAACTTTAGCTAAGCCTCAGCCATTTTTTTTCTTTCCTTCTTCCTACAGCCGGATTACAACACACAACTCACCGAAACTGCGTGCAATCAAGTCTATTTTAAGGAGAAAGCCTTTATAGGCTCATGAGTGTCCGTCCGCTAGAAGTGTCGCACTTATTCGCGAGATTCCGTGGGTCACATTCGATCACGTATAATAACCAGAACTGACGTCATCACGACGGCACATCCGGTCATTACCCGTGACATCAGCAGGCTATTCACGCATATTCGAAGCTGACCCCGCCTTCCGCTGTGTGGCGCTTCCTCGAGCTCCGCACCACACAACATATAGAAGCAAACGCAGTGAAGCAGGAATCAGCGGTGTTTCAAACAAAGGCTTTCGCCTCATCGCACTTTAATTGCCCAAAGTGCCTTGAAAACATTTCTCGAATCGGCGAGAGAGAGAAAAATTTGTTTCCTGATGCATTCCGAAGCGAGATGTAATCTTAAGACGATCCGCTAGCAATGCTGCTTGTTTCTAATCCGCTCGCTTCTCCGGTATTTTTCTGACCTGTTGCAGCTCGGAGGGAGAAGCTTGGGGGATCGAATTTCGTAAGCTCACTATGTTTCTCTTTCGCGGACGCCGTGCTAATGCTAAGCCGTTTACTTTTGCTGTGTGCCTGAAACATCTTACGCTTCCACGAAAAACGAGCACGTAAAAAAGAAAAAGAAAAAGAAAAAGAAACGATCAAGATAGCACTCGCTAAACTCGGATGTGTAAACGAAGTTGTTTCAGAATCCGGAGCTTTCATCACCGGGGCTGCCTTGGGCGAAAGTTAGTCGCTGTTTTCTCGGTTCGTTGCAAGCGCGAGGAAATGGCGAGAGAAGGAAGAGAGAGAGAGGTCGGAAAGATAAACGCAGGCCGAAATGGGGTCACGGCGAGGCCAGTCCTTTTTTATAGTCAGCGGACTGGCGGTCGCCGCCACTCAGAGGGGCAGGTGTTTTCCGAGGCGCGGCTCCATGTGTCACGCAGGAGGGATGGTGAAGGCAAGGGTCGTTCGTTGGGCTCGAATTGTTCTCTTCATTTTGCGCCGCATTCTCTCCTCGTCGCCGTCCTGCGGCGCGACCTCGGTGCGAGCGGCTGGACAAAATTGTGGCCACTGTACTGTGCCCCGTGTTTTCGAGCCTTTAGAACGGTGCAGCATGTCGGAGGCTGTACAGCGCTTCGCAGCTTCTTGGCGACTGCGCCGATTATGCAACGATGCCGCCGAAAAATCATGCCTCTGTTTTCTGTAGTTGGTAAATTTTCATCTTTTACTCAGTGTGACTTGTGCTCAACAGCCAGTTGTTGTTTCTGATATACATCAATGGCTTGCCTGATGTCATTCATGGTGACGTTTTTATACCCGATTGTTCGCCGATGATAGTGTGGTTTTTAAAAACATCACAGCGCCTAATGATCATATAATCTTACAAACAAATCTACAGGCTATTCATGAGTGGTGCGTACGATGGGGAATGCAACTTAATACAAAGAAAACAGTCCTGTTGCGAGGTACGAGGAAGAAAACTATCAGCGCCTTTTCTTATTTACTTAACAACAATGTTATAACAGAAGTAGAGGCGCATAAATATCTTGGTGTTACGCTTACTAATAAACTAAACTAGTCTCCGCACGTATCCGCCATTTGCTCTTCCACTCTTGGTAAGCTGTGGTGCCTAAAGAGAAAACTGTAGAGCGCACTTCTCCAAGCTAAACTTTTAGCCTCTAATGCCTGCATTAGAGCCAAATTCGAGCATGCCGCCATTGTATGGGATCCGTGCAATAAGAAGGTTGGTTGGTTTGTGGGGTTTAACGTCCCAAAGCAACTCAGGCCCCGAAAGGACTCAATAAGAAGGAAATACTGCAGATCGAGCGAGTCCAAAGAAAAGCTGTTCGGTATATCTTTAGTAAATACAGAAGCCACGATCCTCAATCTTTATTGATGCGGCAGCATAACAGAGAATCTCTGGAATCTGGTCGAAAAGTTAGTCGGCTCGCCTTTTTACATAACTGCCTCTCAGGTAAGCTAAACTTGCCGGATTGCGTAACGCCACATTGCACCAGGAAAACTAGACACACACACCCTCGCTCCTTGGCTCCAATATTTGCAAGAACAAACACCTTTAAACATAGTTTTTTTTTTTTTTTTTTTTTTTTTGCCAGAACTATCAGTGACTGGAATTCCTTGCCTTTGCACACTTTCGCAGCCAGCGACTTTGTTAAATAATTGGAGCGTCAATTCTTGTGTTGTTAATTGTACTTCGCTTGTTATGAATATTTTTACTTGTATGAAATTTGTTTTTGTGCAGCCATATGCTTGTTATATGTATATTTACATTTTTGTTATGGATGCCCCTCCTGCCTGGACCATGTACATGTATGGTCCGCAGTATGTGCAAATAAATAGCCATGTCTTGCATGCAAAAGTTAGTGAGCTTTTTCGCGTAAAACAGAATTTCGGGAACAGAATACGGCGCACTTCTAAATTAGGTTTAAACTCTTAACTCAAGCCCTTATTAAAATGAAGGCGTTCACGAGTCAGACAAGATGTATGACTACAATATATACCAAATTTACGCATCATTGAACGCTATACTTTCTCTTTGTCTCGTTTGTTTCCCTCCGTCTCGTTTACAATATTTAAAAGCTTTTGCTGCGGCTAGTCGATTGGAAAGCCCATTCAGGCTATAGTAAGGACTTAGTTCTAATTTATGGTGCTTGTGCATCTGCAGATAAGTGTCGTCAGGTTTTAAAACCAGTAATAATTGCATCTTCCGACACTGTTTTGTTCATCGTAGTCATGATTATCGTGAACCGAGCTGGGAGTTCATTGCGTGTCAGACCTCTAATTACCCTTGTCCTGCGTGAGCCTTTGTTGTGTTATGCCTTCCGATAATGACAATCTGTGAGCGTGGCTAACATGCCAGACGCGTTTGCCTTTATTTTATTTAAATTTACAAATGCTGTTGATCGCTGCCGTCGTTGCTGCGATAGGGCACAACACAGAAAGAGCAAAGTATTCGTTTGCACACGTTATTTAAAAAGCTGCAAAATTCATCACATTTCTCGAATTTATACACATTTCATATCGCGTAATTCAACGCATATTGTTCATTTGTTTTAATATACATCGCATTTAAGCAGTCGGGAATTTCGACGAGGAAATACACGGCTTAAAAACTCATCAGTTCAAAACTTTGTTTCTTGCTTTTCTTTTCCTCTACCGAGTTCCATCACCTCACTGCGACCTCCAGATTCCTTCACTCAAGTGCCTAGAAATTGACAGATGTAGTGAATAAGAATGCGCACAAACCTCGTCTTGGTGAAATTATTGCTAACCGCATGGTTCCTTCCTTTCTTTATTTTTTTCGCACCTTGCGCTCGCACAGCTGCTGCGGCGTTCTTCTCCTCGGGACGCTGTCACTGGTTCGGTGCTCATCCGGCCTGCAATTCGTTCATGTCGATGGAGGCAGAATCAGAAAATGCATGGACGCTATGATTTTTGCCGCGCTCAAGAACTCCAGGCGGTGGAAATAAATCTGTAGACCTTACCGCAGCGCCCACCATAGACGCTGCTATATATTTTTTTTTGTAGCTAAGAAAAAAATGATTATCGCTCTACCTTCTTGCTTCTAACGTTTCATATATTTCTCAGAATGAATTTGGGGTTGTCCTGGTTTCCGTTTCTGTTTCGCTGACAAGTGGATGTCGCGCTGTCAACCATCTTGATTAGGTTGGATGACAGTGTGACTATAGTATTCCGTTGACATTCGCGGTTTTCAATCCACGAACCAAGAGGGACTTTATGACAGGAATTCGTAAAATGTGTTCAGTTTTCTTTTTTGTTGTTGCACACTTGGAGCACCAGTAACGCTAGAGGTATTCTCTCTTGAAAAATGATAGTGTGGCTAACGATTAACAGCAGCCATTTCTTAATTGATTATTGTAATTACCCTCTGTACGTTTATACCTCTCACGATGATTGGAACGCCGAAACAACTTGTAATTTGTCTGCATCGTATTGGTCTATTATTGGCCTAATAGCTAGTAACAATCGAATGTAAGTACAGGTTTTATTGTTTGTCTTATGCGTTGTGACTGGCCAGCGCTCTCCCGCGAACTAGCTCACGCCAACTCCATGCCTTCTGCAACGCTGCATGGTTATAGTTATAACAGAGAGTGCAGCACTCGCCCGTACACCGTTGCGAGGTCATCGGCGCCGCACTCGTTTGGAACAGCAGGTGGTTTTTCGTTTTCGGAGCCCGCTTTTTCTGTGGTTCACTCTGCGTATCTCTCCTCTCAGCTCGGCTTTCTTCTTTCCTTCTTCCTCTTCTTTCAAACGCGCGTCGGGTGTCTGCGTTCGCAACTGCGAGCGTCATTTCCTGTCTCGCGTATTGGCTCCCTGCCCCTCGCCTGATTTCCCTCCTTCTGTCTGCGGTGTTTCCCCTTTGAAGTTTTGAGCGTGTTTTGTCGCATAGCTTTGCCGTCGCACAGGCAGAGCACGCTCTACAGGGGAGTGGTCCAAACGCCGGGACGCCCTTGTTTATTTTATTTTATTTTTTTTTTCTCGCAGCCGTACGCCTGGAAATTGATATCCACCTGTCGCGTCAGGTTACTGGCCACGATGGGAGAAGGACAGGCGCTCCGAAAATGGCGATGACCGCGTCTGATAATTGGATTGCCGCGGGGAGACAGTAGGCGCTCCGGAGAAATCTTCTAAGGCGAGCGAGTGCTTCACTGTATTTTGTGCTTGCGGTTGTTTTAATGCGACAGCGTTAAAGGTCACTTTCTCCAAACAATCCGGCGTCGGCGTGGTGAGCGAAAAATCACAGGCATGGCTCTGGCAGATTGTTCTCGGCAGGGGGCATGGCCGTGCACTGACTGACCAGTACGTGGTGTGACGTCACAAGAGCGCACGACATGGTCACGTTGACAGGTGCTGCCAACTCGTGGTTCGCCTTTGAGATTAGATAGTGAGATCGCAATTCTGAGTTCCAGTACCTTTGAATACCGAGGTAGACACGTCACTTTTAGGCCACGCGAGTAAGTTTGTACTGCTTGGTCATACACGAAACTTAATATGTTACGACTGCGCTAAATATTGTATGTGAGAGAATAGAGGCGAAAATAAAAGGGTAGTGATTAAGTGAGTAGCAAAGTGAATGAACGAGCACAAGG
Source organism: Amblyomma maculatum (assembly GCF_055883805.1). Classification (NCBI taxonomy): domain Eukaryota; kingdom Metazoa; phylum Arthropoda; class Arachnida; order Ixodida; family Ixodidae; genus Amblyomma; species Amblyomma maculatum. The sequence continues at coordinate 155,739,617 of NC_139348.1, forward strand.
ATCCGCAAGGGAAGCATGCAGGAGAGTCATTAACGGTGTCGCGTCATACCCTTCATGGTGGAGCTTATAAGTGTCTCCTCGATTTTTTCGTCGAATTTTGAAACGTGAATGGTACAATTTAAGCGCAAGCATCCCGTTGAGAATATTAGTTGAAGCCACGGTGGTGCGTGGTTAGAGTGCTCAACTGCTACGTCCAAGGATGCGGGATCGAATCCCGGCCGCGGTGGCTGCTTTTCGATGGAGGCGAAAAGCAAGGCGTCGTGTGCTGTGCGTTGTCAGTGCACGTTAAAGAACAGGTGCTCGAAATTTCCGAAACCCTCCACTAAGGGGTCTCTCATAGCTTGAGTCGCTGTGGAATGTTAAAGCTCACAAATCAAACTAAACCAACTAAGAAAGTAATATATAATAATAAAACAGTGCTGCGCACAAATAGACATGTACAGAAAAGGGCAGGACGAGCGCAGACTCGTGGGTGATTTTTGTCAAAAAACAAAACAAGAAACGCCTTTTTTAATTCAAACCGTCATATTCTAGCATATTCGCATGCCAAAAACCTTCCTTTATTTGAATAGAGTCTGACTGAAAAGTCACAAAATATTCGTCATTCTTTTTGATAAAGAACGCCTCAGTCAACTCACGTGCCACCTAGTCATGGCGGTCTCCTCAAAATTTTAGTATCTGCCAGCAAATGCAGGCATGGCTTATGACCTGTAGCATCCGGGCATGCGCAGCAGTACAAGGGTAAGCTTGACCAAGTGTTTTATTACAAAGAAAGCTAGTGTTCCTCTCGTCGATCATTCAGATGTTGTTATCGTTATCTATCTCACCTTGGTAGGCGGTTTCACACCATAACACAGTACGCATACGTAGCTTGCTTCACCCAGATAGCCACTCTTCTCGCATCACCTGAGACTCGGAAGGGCTCGCGGCGGTGTGTTGTAAATTTTGCTTCGACTGCGGCTTCCGTGATAGGCGCAGCTTCGGGGCCCGATGTCCGGAGCCATTTCGCTCGCATTCCGGCCTCAAAGCGCTAAAACAGACGTCGGACACGCTCGCTGACGCTATGTTATGGGTTAATTTATCTAATCAGGCTTGCATTTGTGTGCCTCGTAATGCGAGCTACAAAGCTTTTGATTGGATTTTTTTTCTCGCTACAATTCTACAAATACAATATGCCTCCAAAAATAAGAACGAGATATTTGGTTAATAATGTAACTAATTGAAACGGTTTGCCTTTTACCTTGTGCTTGCCATTGCCCCCAATACAGCCTCAAGGCTAAAATAAATGTGAAGTAAGTGTCCTTTTTACAGAAATTTTGAAAGCACTAATATAAGCAGCCTGTAAACAGCGTGCCCCCGATAAATATAACGAAGCTCTTAAAAAAGTGTGGTGGTCACAGCCTAGTGAAACCAACTATGGGTTTTGAAAGCTGCATGAAATAGTCTGGACAATATTTTTGCACTTGTATGTTAATGATCGATTGAGACCAATTACCCAGCATTTTAATTATTCGCTCGAGGGACAAACTGTCAATTCTGAATTTGCAGATAGACTTCAAAAGCAGCTGGTCGGAATCTATGCAAAAAGGGCGGCTTAACTTACGGGCCTTAAAGAAAAGATATCACGAAATCGCCTAATGTAACGTATCTTTCTGCAAATGCACGCGGAGAAACTCCATCGGGAAGAGTGCTCCAAAAAAGAAAAAAAAAAAGCGAAGATTCTCTCAGGTGATTCTTGGGGCGAAGACGGCAATGTAGCAGCGCTATCACATCGAAGATTTTATTTCCTTTGAAGTGTTAGTTATCCATTAAGGCCGGTAAGAATAAAATGGGACTGCGTATGCGTTAGCTTGTTAACATTTTGGTCAGCTGTTTTTCAAGATGATGTATGCACAACTTCTGCATTGACACTTTAATCCCAATCTCAATAATTAAACGTTAGGTAATTAATCTGCACTACTTAATAAACCTTTGAGAACAGAAAGATGCAGCAGATCATGCCTCGTGGGTCTCGACACAGCTCTCACTAAGTTTCACCGGGCAAGGGCATTCCTTGTTTTTAAACCTTGGTTGCGCTTGGCTAGTCGCTTAGGGACGTCACACCGTATAAACCAAGCCAGACTTAGCTGAGAAATTCTTTATACATCATCTTAATTATTTTTCTGCCACTACTTTCTCTCTAAAAACGCTTAAGCGAAGCGTTTCAGCGCCCTTCGAGCAAGCTGTATAGCGCTTAAGGCAAAATAGATTGCGTCCGCAATTTTAGGCGTATGCCTCTCGCAAGCTTCTCCGACGCGCGCGTCGTTCCTTAATCTCCGTTGCGCATTAGAGTTTGTGAGGAAGAAAATACTCACATTTTGGAGCCGGCACGTGTGCAAATAAGATTAGCCGTCGGCAGACTCATGTGGGCGTAATCGATTTCACCCCGTGTCGGGCCCTGGAATTATTGCTGTTATCCCTGCAAAACCAGGCTTTAGGGGGTAGGTTCACGTTAATTGATTGCTGGTTACAGTCTCCTATTCCCTTATTTCGCGCTTTTTCTTGTTTTGTTTGGTTTGTTAGAAAGTGAAATTGGAACTTCATGAGCTTACTTATTGGGCGTTTTAAGCAGTTTTAAAGGGGGAGTTGTTTTCATTTAATTAACTTTGAACAAGGATCGGCAAGGGATCTGAAACATTGGGGATAGTAGAGGAAGCTTAGGTAGTGACAGGAAAAGAAAATTAGGTCGAAGCGGGTGATAGGGATGCAAAGGGTAATCTAGGTATGTGTGGTGACGAACGAGGTAATAGACTGGGGGCTATTGGCTGCGAGACTGAGCAAACAAGTTCTTCAACACAAAACGAACAGCTCGCTGACGTACATATCATTTGATGCAACCTCCTATAAATCGTACATCCTCTCGTTTCTGTTTATAATCTGCCAACTTCTTAAACATGAGCCGGCCTGAACACTGTTGCCAAGCAGAATGCAGATTGACAGTGCCATTTGTGTTCCCGATGAAGTCGTTTGAGTGCTTTCGTCTCGCCTTTCTAATCATTTTGGTAAAACCGCTATTCGGTTACGTGCTGTCGCTCTCTTCCGTGATGGATGGATGGATGGAATATAGGAGCGTCCCCTTTGAAACGGGGTGGTAGCAGTAGCTATCATGCTCATTTTTCTCCCTATATCTTAATTATTGATTTAGAATGGTTAACTAAACCACCATTCTATTTATTAAATTTTGTTCCTACATTACTAACATTATGTCACTTCTCTGCTTTTATGCCACCAATCTTCCAGTCGTTTTTTGCTAGTTTCCACCGCCGGTTTATTCACCCGGCCACTGTTATCTCTAAAGCCCAGAGCTTCAGGAACAGTGATTGCGCCTGCACCAACTTCCGGATAGATACCATTACATTCGAGTATAATATGGTCAATTGTTTCACTGGAGTTTCCACATAAAGCACATGCGTCATCTCCATTGTTAAATTTCTTTTTGTAGCTGCGTGTTCTAAGGCACCCTGATCTAGCTTCAAAAAGTAGGGCACTGCCTCTTGAGTTATCAAAGAAATCTTCCTTCCTGATCTGCATTTTCCACTTTCGGTGTAATTCCACACTCTGTTTCTTTTCCATCGAATTTATCCAATTTTTACCTTCTGTGTTTTTCACCTGTTGCTTAATGCTCTTTATTTCTCCGTCCTTGTTACTAGCATACTTACTAGTTAGTTTCCTAGTTCTTTTCCTCCATTGTGAGTCGACGCTTTTTAGGTACAGGTATTTAAATACTTTAGCTGCCCATCTGTTACTGTCCAATTTCCTCAGGCTTTCCTCATATAATATTTTACTCTGAGCTTCCCGTACTTCGAAAGATGCCCAGCCCATATCTCCCTGTACCGCCTCATTTGTAGTTTTGCCGTGGGCACCTAGTGCTAATCGTCCAACGGATCTCTGATTTGTTTTTAATGTCGACTGTACCTCTGATTTTAGGCACAAAACCGCATTTCCGAAAGTAAGTCCGGGCACCATAATTCCTTTCCAAATACCCCTCAAAACCTCATACCTATTGTATCCCAACAATGCCTTATGCTTCATTATCCCGGCATTCCTTCGCCCTTTGGCCTTAAGTGATTGCTCATGCTTTCCAATGTATGCCAATCCTTCGTTCCCAGATATTTATATTCTGCTACTCTAGGTATTTCAAGGCCTTGTATTTTAAGACCCTGATCAGCTGAGCCGTTGAAAATCATCAAACACGACTTAACGGCGCTGAAACTGAAGCCTAGAGCGTCCCCTTCGTCTCCGCAATACTTAACTAGAGCTTGCAATTCTTCCAGGCTCTCAGCTAGCAGCACAATATCGTCTGCATACATCAAACCGGGGAGGCGCTGCTCTACCGCCTTTCCACCTACTCTATATGACAGGTTAAAACCTAGGTTACTGTCTTGTATTCTCCGTTCCAGGTTTATCGTATAAAGCATGAACAGCACCGGTGATAGAGGACAGCCTTGTTTTAATCCGTTGCATACTTTGACATCTTGCCTACTTCTTATCCCTTCCCATGTAATTTCTACTTCGTTATCCCGGTATATTTCCTGTAGGAACTCTATTATCTCATAACCGATACCTTCTTCTTTTAATATGTTCCACAGGAGTTCCCTGCTTACGTTGTCGTACGCCCCGTTTATGTCCAGGAAGGCCAAGTACAAAGGTCTATTTTCCACTCTAGATATTTCGATGCATTGGGTAAGCACGAACAGGCTATCATCTAAGCGCCTACCATTTCTAAAGCCGTTCTGAAGTTCTCCGAGTATCTTGTTATTTTCTATCCATGCTTGCACCTTTAATTTCACCGCCTGCATGGCTAACCTGTACATAACAGATGTTATGGTAATCGGCCTGTAGGTTTTTATGTGCATCCTGTCTCCTTTCCCTTTATAGATCAAATTCATTTTACTCTGCCGCCAGCTGTCTGGAATTTGCTTATTCGTTTTGACTGTTTCCAGAGCTTTTAACAACGTTTTCTTACTTTTTGCTCCGAGTTCATTAATCTGCTTGATCGGATAACCGAAGGGAGGAAGGTGGGAGTGAAAGTGGAAAGAGAGAAAGAGGAGCCGTAGTGGAGGGCTACGGAGTAATTTCGACCACCTGGGGATCTTTAACGTGCGCTGACATTGCACAGCACACGGACGCCTCTTCGTTTCGCGAAATGCAGCCGCCGCGGTCGGGATCGAACCCGGGTACTCCGGAACAGTATAGTCGGGCGTCTTACCACTGCACCATCCCGGTGGGGCATTCTGAAATTCAAATCCCCCCCCCCCCCCCCCCCCCCCAAAAAAAAAAAAAGAACCGCGGACAAAAAAGAGCTAAAATGTAAGGTAGAAATTCTTTCCTGTAATAAAACTGCACGCTCATAGACTATGAGCGGCACGTTGGCTCAGAGTCAACTGGTTCAGCGTTGCTCCTTGTATCACGAATCGATCACGTTGGCGCTGGTCGTTTATAGCAAAAAATATTATTGTGAAATTTGCCCATAATGCCCTGCCTAGTGTCACAGACTGTAAAGAAATACTACGCCGTTAGCGGCCAGCGTCCTTGTACGCAAAAAAAGAAGAGCGCGTTTACGAGCGTCTCATAAATGCAAGCAGTCAAAGACGCACCATTTCATCGTGTGATTGGTCGAGCGCCGGCCGGCGCACGCTGCTTAATGGCTGCGCTGGGTGAGATGCATTAGATATTGGTAGCTAGGATCGAAACACGTAGTAACAGTCTCTTTCTCGATGGGCATCTCAACCGCGCCCTGAACGTAGGGCGGAACAATGAAGGAATAAAGATTAAGGGGACACAAGCTCCGCCGTTAACGGTATGACGCGATAGCGTTTCACACACACGGACGATGTTTACTGAGTTTTTTTTTAATAATATTTATTTAATTATTTTTCTTGTATATCCTGCCGGACGATGACGTCATCGGTAGTTCGGACGCTGTGCCTTGAAATTTGATGCGTGCCAGTGCGAGTTCAGCAGAACGCACACCTTCGGTACAAAGCCTGGGGACTCCGCCGTTAAGGGTAGACGTAATAGCGTTTTCCATTCACTGACGATGTTTTTTTTTTTAACCATTATTTTATATTTTAATTGATTTATTCTTATGCAACGATACTTAGTATCAACAAACATTCGCTTTCAATTTAGAGCATTTTGATACCTTTTTATATTCCTTTTTCCGATCTTTCATTTTGTCAATTAATTCATGTAATTGATCAGTTGCACTCAAAATGTTTTAGCGTCATCCGGCATTATCTTTGTATTCACGCATTTGCACCCCCTGTTTTCCATTTTCCCAAATATTCAATTAATCGATTCATCACTTAAGTCCTAAATTTCCTTAAATAGCATTGTCAAACACTAGATTTTCATTCTGAGTATTTCGACACGTTTGAACCCCCTTTCCCAACTTTCTGTATTTTTTATTTCTTTAATTGATCTATTATCAACCATTATAATAATTTTATAAACTCATTACACACCAATCAGCAATCAGTCTCTGGAACCACAAATTACCGTGATACTCTTTTACGTAACCGCCGGTTAATATACTAACGACTCCGACGGCTTTTCGGTCGAACGAGTTGTATGAGCTATCGCTTAAAATGTGCCGTAGCGGGTGGCTCTGTAAAAATTGTAACCGCCTGTGAACGTTTCGTTAGCGCAGACATGAACACAATACACTACCGCCTATTAAGGCGAAAGCATTTCTTGGCTTGTGCGCGTTGTACAGAAAGTGGGATCAGAAAACGTCCATCGCGATTACACTTGAGAAACAGAACATAATGCTCCTTGTATAGCGCAAGGATGACAGTAGCGATGATATCACGCTGCAGCTAGTGATAACAATAATGGTGACAGTAGCGATGACAATAGCGCTGGAGTTAGTGATAATGATTATGGTAACGTTGGTTCATGCGCGTCTTGTACAGAAATTGGCATCAGAAAACGTCTTTGGCTCTGGCATTGAAAGAAAGAAAATCAGCCGTCTCCACCGAGAATCGAACCGCTAACCCTCCGAATCTCAGCCGAGGGTGCAAACCATTACTCCACACGGGACTCATGAGAAGCAGATCTTAATTATTCTTGTCCAGCTTATGTACGATTATAACGATTACATGACACGCAGTTAGTGATAATGATTATAGTAGCGATGTTAGCGGGCCCTATAGCCTATAGTGACGGACATGTCAAGAAGACAAACCTGCAGTCTCCATGAAATGGGGGGGGGGGGGGGGGGCAATCTCCCCAAGAGTGAGACTGTTACTACATGTTTCTATTTTACAATTAATTTACAGTGATTTCATAAACTCATCATTGCCTATCACACACCAATCAATGCTCAATCCGTAGGACCAAAGGACCAAAAATTACCGTGATACAACATTTTCACGCAACCGCCGATTATTTCCGACACCCGGTGCCGACAACACCTACAATAACAACTACTACTACTATTACGTCGATTTACTAGTAGTACTACGTCGCGTTAAGTGTCTCGTAAAATATTTGCGTTGCGCCTCCCCCGAAACGCCACCGCGTAACGGGCCCGCCGTATCTTACATCGATAACTTCCCGCATGCTAACAATGTTGAGAGGAGAATATGAAAGCGCCGAAAGAGAGGAAGGGGGTAGGGTCGGTAAGGAACTTTCCAACCGTAATGGAGCGTTTGTTTGTTCGAGTTTATGACCTTTCCTAATGACCAAGTCGTTTCTACCTACAAGCCGAAGGCTTACTGCCTTCTTCGGGCACCTTGCAAAGAAATCATCATGCACAATCATTAACCCCTTACAGTGCTAGGATTAACGCCTTTAAATACTCATTTTTTCCACGCACCATTGAGGAGTGGAACAGGCGTCCGCCAGATCTTTTAACCAGAGCTGATTCTTTTGACTCAATGTTTTCTTCACAGCATTTAATTTGAGAGCCATTTATTTCTACGTTTACTTTGTGTATTTTGCATCTGAGCCTTGTATTTATTGTTGTATTTTGTGTTACAACTTGTATTTAACATTTTTCAATTTTGCTGATCCTGTTCTTTTTGCATATATTATGTACTCGCCCCTCCTGCTTGGGCCTACTGTAGGCCTGCAGTATGTTCTAAATAAATAAAATAAAAATGAACTCACTTGCAGATTAAGATGGAGGCTGTTCGAAATCTTTGAGCATAGTTTTGTGTGCTCATTTATGGGCTCATTCTGACGCGCTGAAATTTGCGCGCTTTGAAAGGTGAGCTTGTGCGTTTCTTTTGTATCTCGTTAACCTTGCGCCGTTCGTTCCTTTTTCGCAGGAGCCATGTGGGACCCAACCGAATAGGCAGCTGCGACGCTGATGAAGCGAAGATATTCGGAAGTACGACGCCCGGCCACGAAAGTGGCTGATTGGGCACGATGAGTGAAACTTAGCTTACCGCCGGTTCTTCAATGGCTTGAAGGCCTTATTCCGCTCACGCGTTTGGCTACGCAACACTGCCCGACCCGTTTTGCTTGGTAGCCTTGTCCCGAGAGGGCCAGACTGCGGAGCTCGGTTCCACTTTCAGCCTTCAGCATTGGAAAGCGGTGCAGCACTTATGTGGAGTTTCTCCTGCACGTGCAATTTTGCGGGGTGGCCTCGTTTAGATAACCCTATTTATATTTCGAGTGCGAGGTTTTAGTGCAGCTGAGCAAGCAAGCGTACGAAGGAAGAAGAAAAGCTGAGAAGGAGCAAGAAAAGTGTGGTTTCTCTGCTGAGTGGCGCTCGTCACATGACTCTTCACTGCCAATAGCCACATTGCGTGCTGTTGCCTCAAGCGCTTAGGACTGTGAGTACCGAGGAAGTTTCGCCTGTAGATATCTTATGACCAACGTTGCGGCGTTTAGAGTTTCCGAGAAAGAGCAAGAGCTTTCGAGCAGGGTCCAAGGGAAAAAAATGTAAAGGCAAGATACTTTCACCATCTTTTTAGCAAACAGCTGCCTTTGACTTCCGGTCCGACATGAGTGCTTCCCACAGCTTCCTTTTCGTGCAATTTAGAGCGAAGATCCTTCAGTCATTAATCAGATGTGGAAACTTCAAGTGACTCTTTTAATGCTAGCGAATAATTTTGAACACATATTAAGGTCAAGTCGACGACCGCAGTGACTTTGTTGACTTCGATGGTGAGTTCTAAGCGCTATTCACTGCGGAGCATAGTACAGGAAAAACGACGCAAGAGTGCCGATGTCAACGACGACAGAACATCAATGTAATCAATCACTTCCAGTGCTTTGGCAGAAAAGTTGTGACGTCCAGTAGTTACCTTTTTTGAAAAGTGTCGATGGTCGACGAATCACGGCTTCCGGTGTCACTGTGACGTTCTCGGAAACTTTCGGTTCAAAGACCAGTAGAGAAAAGTAGCCCGTGAGGGATAGACGACTGAGCTTCAAAGTAATCAATCGAATCAATCAGCAGTTATCTCTTTTCGAATGCTGTGGCAGCCCGCGGACCACAAGTGCTGACGTCATCGTGACGTCAATCAAAGCGATCCGGTTCGGCGAGACCTCATAGGGAGAAGAAGCCCGTGCATCGCCTTCCGCAGCGCTGGGTCTCGACAGAGGAGAGCGCGGTCCCTGGGCAGAGGCGACGACCGGGAACGCTGCCGCGTCGGCGTCGTCTCCGCCCTCTCCGCCGTCGCCTCCTTCGTCGGAGGGCTCTTCGTCGCGTGCCTCTTCGTCTTCGACAGCCGTGGTCGTCGTGGTCGCGTCGCCGGGCCCGGGCCGGCGCCCGGGGCCCGCGCGGCGACCATCGGGCTCGGTTGCCGTCATCGGAGAAGGAGAGCTTGACGCTGGCGGCGGTTTGCAGCGTGGATTCCACGACGACGGCCATGGGTGCGAGGACGAAGGCGTGTTCGTCGAAGAGGTCCTCGTCGTAGCCGGGGACCTCGAATCGCCACTGCGCCGCAGCCTGCTTCTCAATGACGTAAGTGAGCGATGGCGCCTATATTTTTTTATTGATATGATAGCTTATGACAATGTGGCAACCCAATGCCAACGGCACCAAAGTTAACGTGGAGAGATTCAGTTTGATAAAGAAATGAGCCTACTCTAAAGTAAGTTGCTGGAAAGAGGGAAATAACCAGGGATCGCAAGAGTGTAAGAACTTCAGTGCTGGAGCCAAAGTAGCAAACTACTCACGAGCATATAGCTTATTCTTTTATAGAATGCAGCTTTAACAGCCATTCTTCTAGCGGCTTGATTTCATTGACTGCGTTCGTGTTGCGTTCGTGTTGCGTTCGTGTTGCGTTCGTGTTGTGTTCGTGTTGTGTTCGTGTTGTGTATTTGTGGCGGAGTCTGTCACGTGCTTGAGCAGGTCCAAGTTAATTCAGGGCCCTCAAAGGATCAATAACGCCGGCGTACGCTGCGTTAAAAACTAACGAAATTGTAATGTGAGCCATTGTCGCCATTGCAGCTGAAAGCTGGTGGGATATGGCACGTGCTACGAGTCATGTTGGGCGTAGGTGGACTGGTGTGATTTTCATTGGTCATGGTGCTCCACTCGCTAGTCATCGAACGATTTCGCTTCTCGCGCATCGGCGAGGAGTTCCTTAGCAGCGTATATGTTGCTGCACTGCCTCGCATCATTGTCCAGTGTTTTCCAAAAGTTTGTTTTAAAGATATCTTATTTCGAGAAAATTGCGACGGACGCCGACTTAGATGCTGCTTGACAGTTATGGCGTCAGTCCATACATTGCTCTTCCACACTAAGGCGTCAGAAATAGCTGTGAGTTGACTAGCCCAACAAGTGAATCAATAGCCTGCCAGGTTGCTAGCTTTACAGATAATGCTCATTTCGCAAACCTAATGTGCTTAGGATGAAAGTAGCTAAAGATCATAATTACAGCCACATTTCTGTTTACAGGGAGCATGCGCTGCTTTGAGCGGATATACCAATTGGAAATAATGCTCACTGAAAAGTGTTGTATTTTTTATATCGTTATATGGATATTAGAGTTTTGATTATATTTTTTCATCTAGTAATTTTACCTGACCCAATCTCTCTTATTTCTGCTTCTCTTGCAGAAATGGCGCCGGCTCTTCGACAAAGTAAGTATCTATTTAGACTGGTACGATTCGTGTGATGTGGCTAGAGTGCGCTCGTTTCCTGGCTCAAGCGGTGAAGCGTGTCGTGACTTAAGTATAGTCACAGGAGAAAGAGGCCTGTGCCCGTAATGTATATCCGCATCACGCTTCCTTTTCTTAATGCATGGGCGAGATATGTTCTTAGTCAAAAGTACCTGCGCTGGTCCCTATGAAGATCTTAGCATGGAAGTGAAGCTATGTTGCAACTTCCGAAGACTTCGTAATTTGAGGACAGTAGGGAGTAACCGCGGTTGACTGACACATACCTAAAAAATTTCTGTTAGTTTTCTACTGCTGCGTTTTCCCGCGATCCAGTCAAAGGTAAATAATTGAGGGTTCCTTTAAGCTCCACCTTTAATGGTATCACGTGACGGCGTTAATTGCACCCGTCACCCATTGCGGATTCTCGTTCGCGAACATGCAATTCGCTATTCTCTTAATAACTAATACCTTAACGTGTACCTCTTTTACCTCGCACATACTCGTTAGCATACAGTAATAACCTACTCAGTTACGTGAACGACCGTCTGATATAGATATAAAGCCCCGCTTTAACCAAACCCTAGCCGAAGCCATCCGCTTTACCCCATCTGAGCACGCAAACCACTACTCCACGCCGGGCTCGTGAGAAACCGATCGTAATTCTCCTTGTCTAGCGTGAGGATGATAGTAGCGATGGCAATGACGATGCAGTTAATGATAAGGATGATAGTAGAGGTGGTGAAGACGCTTCAGTTAGTGATAACGGTGCATTTAATTGATAATGATGCTACTAGGAATGACAATAACGATGCTGTTAGTAAAAACAGTCACGTAACGTGGTTTTCGCCATTTCCGCTCTTATGCAGTCTTAAGCGGAGACCTGTAATTTTTCACCTACAGAACAGGAGCCTTAATGCTGCGGGGTTAACAGGTCGGCAGGTTTCAGACAAGGGAGTGTTTTTAATTAACGACAAAAAAAAAAGAAAAGAAGGAAATCCCGTAAACAAGATAGCTAGCTTGATAGGCCGCCAAGTGATTTCATTACTTCATGGAATATTTGTTAGGAAGTTGCCCATGCAAACCGGCAGCTATAAGGCACCCCTTTTCCACATATTGTAGATTGCGTGCAACTATGTGAAGTATGTACCCATTTTTAAGGCGATATCGTTTCTTGGATGGTTGGCGGCATGGTCAGCATGTGTGGGCAAAATATGTATAGAGGAGATTACGACGATACGGAGAAAATATGAAAAGTAGGTGTCTTGTGTCCACGCCAGTATCTAACCAATATCCTCTCACTCCCCAGCTGAGCATGCAGTACACGCTAATCTCTAGTCTAGGCCGACTTCCCTGCAACGGGTTCATAATTCTCCTTGTCTAACGTAAGTACGCCGGAGGGCGCTGATGGAAAGGACAGCAGCGACGCTGGGGAGGAGGAGGGAAGTGTCAACGGCGACACTGGCAAGGTGCTCACCCGCCTTGTTACGTCGTCACGTGAGCTCAGGGCTTCATTCCACATCGCTATGGGTGGCAACGCACCAGGCCCCAGTCGCTGGCGGGGAAGACCGAGAAAGTACGTTACGGTGGAAGAGGCTAGAGTAGCTTGAAATGCTCTTCTTCGTAACGGGCTTCGGGAAGTGGATGTGGAAGGTGTATGGGCTGAGCAGCTGAGGGGGTTAAGCGTATACTGGGAGGGCTTGGTGTCTTGTAGTGACAGTAAAAATGTTAAGAGTGGAACGAAGCGTTTAACTAGGCTTCTTTCTTCACATCTTTAGAAAGATTGAAACATCCGCCGTACGTTTTTGTACACTGTACCATGGTTGTTTTCAGGTGTCGCTTAGATGTCCTACGAGAAATAGACGTGTTCGCGTTATCAGGTAGCGGTTACCATCTACTGATCTTCTTACGTGGTGTCGGATTTAAACTTCGCATCTTCGACAAGTGCGGGACAATATGCAAATGCTACAGCAGGGCTTTGAGAGATGCTTCGGGAGGGGATGACACAGGATCGGACGAATTGTAGGGATGAGAGAAACCCTTGCCTGGCATTGGCGTAGCAAGGTCTGATGATGACGCTTAGAGCAGAAGGCTAGTTCTGTTAATCATGGCACGGCGAACAAGGCTTAACCAGCAGCGGAGTTATTTAATTCCGTGCAAGCGTTATTTGGACCCCCCCCCCTCTCCCTCTTTATTATTGCACTTTATACGGCAAGTTATCTAACCCACCGCCTCGTGTGTAACATGACAACGCGTAGTGGAGCCTTTTAGTTCCGATGGCAGATGCACCTACGTGCAACTTAGTAATGCTGCTCTGTTGTCATGCGACAACTGCTTAAAGGACACCAGATTCTTTATTCAAATTTTCGTTCTATATTTTTGGCTACTCTGAATTACATTCATAACCACTACGCATTTCGCGCCAGGAGAGGCCCTTAGCGCTTGGAGCTATTTTTAGGCAGCTGAGAGAGGTCATGGAGATTAGCACGTCTTCTTTCCCTGTGCAGCGCTTTTCGTGCGAACGCGAACGCGTTCGCTTCCCCAACATCACGGCAGATTCGGTAATTACAGTCCACGGTCTCGCAAATACAGTGACGAGACGTAAACGCTTGGACACGGTTCAGGGTCTGTTCCGCTGTATCACTCGTTTCCGATAAGATGGCAATTACTGGGTACGGCCTTCGCGGAGACCACCCATTCGAGTCAACGCGATAAAAGTACGCGCCAATGACCCCCTAGCTGTGTCGTCGTCATAATATTCTCGCACTATATATCCCTAGTGGGTCGTTATTGAGGCACGATCCGTGTTATTGCACTGGGTGCGGCTGGAACTGAGGCGGTGCAGTTTGCCTTCGGCATGTTTAACTTCTCCTTTTATCTGCAATTTTGCGTGGATCACGCGAGCAGGAACCTTTTACATGTCGGCTCTGCGCAGGCAGTGAAAGCCGTGACCGTAACAGGCGGTCGCTCGTCAACCATAGTCGGTATGAACGGGGCGAAATCGAGGGATACGCGGGGAAAGCTAATAAAAGGCGGAGACATCGCGCGGCTTGTTAGGTGCTGTTTGGAAGCCTAATCAGTGGTCCCTGGAGTTTATTTAGTTCGGCTAATACAATTCTCTAACCTCAAATGAGGCATTCATGCGTTATTTTATTTTATTTTTCGCAGCCAGAGTTCTTTAATAGCGCTGAGAACAATCCGGCACACGTGCGGTACTTCCTGTCGAGAGCGGAGGCGAGCGTCGACGGTGATGGTTATATGCAGAAGAAGTGAAAGCTTGCGCACCAACTCCACCTCCCTGGCAGAAAGACGACAACCCTAGTCAGGGTTTAAAGCGAAGTGGAGTGGCGAGCTTGATTAGCGAGACGTCAGCAACATCTCCTTTGCGTCGACGGTGATTGGCGACGGCATAATGAGGAGAGTGTGGTTGTTAACGGGAGATTATTTTTTCATCGTCGCTCAAAACCCGATTAATCGTTGGATAAACTTCTCGCATAAGCGAGGTGTGAGGAGTCGAGTCCAGAGGAGAATTTCATCACCGGGCCCGAAGGACAGAGCTCAATGGTGGTATACACAGCGGCGTTGGAGTCCTTGCTGGCCTGCTTCTGTATTAACGCGCAGCGCTAAAGCTCCTGTCTTTCGTCCGAAATCAGCACGCGTTAACAAACCACTAGCGTGCGAATTTGATCGTAAGCTCTGCATGAGGTGGCTCTCTCGCTCTTTTCACTCCCTCATCCATCTGTTCAGATGTTCAGCGTGAGTCAGTTGAAGCGCTCTTTTCTGATTATCACATTCTCTCCATCTCCATGTGCCAGGTTTTCAGGTCTGATAGTTTCATCAACGCAGAATTCTGATGTTGTTGATGACGATTATTGTGATTATAATGACAGTATTAGTATTGCTCTTTGAATCGAGCTGTTCCGCCGCGGTGGCTCAGTGGTGACCCCGAGGATGCCGGTTCAATAGTGACCGCAGCGGCCGCGTTTCGATGAAGGCGGAGCGCAAGGAAACCGTGTACTCCGGGATGGGAGTGCACGCTAAATAAAGTCGAGTTGCCGAATTGTCCGGAGTTCTCCATTACAGTGTCCTTCGTAATCGATGCCGCTTTGGCATTTTAAACCATATAAGCCAAACCAAACTTGAAAGCAAGCTGTCACTCCGCCTTCCGACGTTCGGTTAAACTGTCGAATGCTGCTCATGCAATATAAACTCATGTATGCAGGAAGGTAGGCTGTAGGTCGTCACTGACGACTGAGCATCCCTTTCGAAAAGTCGTCCTCTTTACTTATGTGTTTCCTTTGTTTGTCCACATACTGTCGAGTTAACTTATTCCTTACAATTGTATCTTTTTGTGACCCTTTCGTCTTTATAATCTAATGACATTTGCACGTGAACTTCTCTTCCCTTTTTTTCTCAAAAATAACTTTCACAGTGAATTTGAAAAGAGAGGAAAAGCAGAGAGAGAAGAGAATTTATTTCATCAGAACCGGGATGCTTGTACTAGAAATATTGCGATGTTTTCTAATGACATCTGCTGAGGTTCGCGAGGCAAATGCGTCTATATGGCGTCTGACATGGCCTCGTCACCTTTACGACAGTCCTGTAGTTTATTTCTCTCTATCTCTATTTTTGCTGTTTCCAGGCGCCTACAGTTGAAGTCAATTTGAAGGTGACCGCTTTAACGCCAATCTACATAAATAAAGTACTTCTAGAAGTTGCATAATTGAGGAAAGACTTAAAAATGCTCATGAGAATAGCTAGCTATGCCGTTACTCGATACTTCACTGCCTTTCTTATTTAAAGAATGAATGATTGTCAGGATGGCTAATAAATATATTGGCTTTGGTTTTCCGGCATGAAAACGGTCACCTTCATATTGATGATCGCTGCAGTAATACAGGGGAAATCGCTGTTACTGGTTAACTGGGCTGCGCGAAGTAAGCGGTTACTTCACCACCTCCTGAGGACGTGCCTTATTGGCGCGTTCGCAGTTCGACCCGGAG
Organism: Amblyomma maculatum; assembly: GCF_055883805.1. Taxonomy (NCBI): domain Eukaryota; kingdom Metazoa; phylum Arthropoda; class Arachnida; order Ixodida; family Ixodidae; genus Amblyomma; species Amblyomma maculatum. Next base: position 155,755,717 of record NC_139348.1, read on the forward strand.
GGCTTCGGCGAGATTCCGTGGGCGGATTTCCTGCGCGCTCTGGAGAGTCCGGAGTTCTGCCAGGCCGTGGGCCCGGCCAAGCGCGAGATCCTAACTGCCAAGGCGCACCGCAGCCGAACGTCGGCCATCACGTTCGACGACTTCGTCGCAGTGGTGAGTGCCTCTTTCCCGCTTCCGCTACTCTCTCCACAGCCGTTCCCTCCCGCTACCGACTGATGGGCACCGCACAACGACCAGCGAATTCCCAGTACGCGCGCTGTGCAATACCTTATAGATTTGGTGGGCGGATGAACTTAGTTTATTCAGCAGACTCACTGCAACTTATTGGATGTCTTCTCTTACAGCTGCAACTGTTAGTGAAATTGAAGGATTAGTCCTCCACTTGGCGCGCATTTGCAGACTTGGAGGCTCCACTTCGCCGTCTAACGTCCTAGTCTATGGTGTAAAGCTTTTCACTGCATGTGCAGGCAGTGAAACTCCTGAACGTCAATAAAATCTGTCACGTTCTGGCTACCGCGACGGTTAAGCGGCGGTTTGCATTGCTGCCGACTTTATTGACGACATTACTTCCAACAAGTGCGCCTGTACGTTTTCTACAATTATTAAACGTCAATTTCTGCGCTGGTTGCTGAAAGTTGAATGCTCAGGCTAACGAAAAGGCCAGCGTCAACTTCGAGTGAATTTCGACTGGGTATGAATTTCACATTTTATCACTTCAGAGTTTTGTTTATGTAAAGAAAACTCTGAATACACCGGTTGGAAATAATGTTTTCTGGGAAAAACCGATAACAGCGTTTCGAAATAAACAGCGAGAGAGATCCATTGAATATTAAAATTATAAAATCCGAAAAGTCCAGCGCCTGAATGCAACACGCTACACCACACTACGTACACTACAGGCTGTGAGAAGAGCCAACGGACAGCAAGGTGGACACATTGTTTGTTCTTCTTGTCATTATCCCTGGCAGAGACTGTGATTGTTTTACGCTGTAAAGAAAGGGGCGATTTAGGTTCAGTTAGTTGATAATGATGCTTTATTCGGCCTCCTTATATTAAACGAGCAAGTTCAACCAAGATTATTTTCGAGACTGACCTCTGCACAACTGCATGGATGCGAATCGCCTGATGAACGCTCGCCGGATAGCCAGTGACGCGCTTTGTGTCTCCGACCAAAAATACTGTGCTAATGTCTTTGGAATTGGCTTTTCGGCTAAGAAGGCATACGAATAAGGCTGCTTGATACTGCTTTTTGAGTGCTGTTTTTGTAATATGGAATTTTCGGACTTAAAAACTGCCGTTCAGTAATAAAACCAGTTGGTAATTGTGCAACATACGTGGTCGTATTCTTCTGTCTGTTTAAATAGTATTTTTGTTTTCTTGTGAAAAAGTACCCTATCTCGTGTATAGTGTGGTAATGAAGCGGACTCGATTGTCGCCGGTCTAGATCAAACTTCTCTAGTTTCAGTGTTTTCAACGCACGACACCTGCTTGTCATCGCGTTGCAGTACTGAATTCGACCCTTTAGATTGTGCGTTATTATATCCACCTTGATGGTAAGTTTTCGCCAGCTGCTAAGCTTTTCCTTTTGGGTGAGTATTGAGCGAAAAGGAATCTTTGCATGCCTTGCTTCCGGCATAGATTCGTGCACTGTCTAGGATTATGATTGGTGGCGGGGCTGTGTGGTGTAGGGCCATATGTTATTGTGTTCTTTTATTTCATCCTGCGCTATCGCCCTACAGTTGATATGCAATAATTGCCATCAAATCACTACCATTGGCGATAATACATAGAATTCACGAAGGTAGCGGCAAACACGCTTCAAAGGAGGCCCTTCAACATATGGCATCGACTGGTTCCCACAATGTCGCAGCTAGTTCCATTTTGCAGACGCACTTGCCGTGCACTTGCAGTTTCATGCTTGGGTTTTAAGCGCAATGTCATGAGAGCCGGATGACCCCATTGGCTGGAAGGCATCCTTTGAGAAGCATTCGCGCTGCTTTCTTGAATTCTGTATAACCATAGGTTTAAGTTGGACAGAGAAAGACATCGCGTGGGAATGCATTGCAGCTTATTTCCTCTATTATTTCTTGGCATCTGTCTTGGGAATTCGAATACCACGCGCCTTTGTTCAAGGAGATGTGTTGTAAACTCCCGACTTCGTTACTTGCGCCTTTGTCAACATTGCTGTCGAAGTCTTTACTGCCGCCACGACTGCGGTTGTCTTCACCGCATCAAGGGTGCATTTGCGGTAGAGCACGCTTTCCGGGAAGTGGCTCACGTTTTATGCGTTATGGCTGCGAAGCTTCAACTGGTGCTTTTGTCCCTGTTATTGTCATCACGAAGCATATTTAACAGTTCCCAAATGAAAATGATGTTATAGTATTATATTATCGAAACTACGCGCCAGCGTCAATAACTGAGGCTCGTCATTGTCGCTGGCGCCATCTCTCGTCCCTGCTTGGAAGCCTAGGTGCAGCGTCTAGCCGACAGATGGCGGCAGAAGCAGAGTTGCGGTAGGGCGCCTACATGTTTCGCCGCGGCGCCCCCTAAGTTGCGGTAAATGTTGCGGTAAAGTTGCGGACTTTTCAGGCGCTCTCTTAAACGCTCGATGCTGTTCCGGTACATGTAACCCGATTCCGGACAAAGTATTTGTTCTGTTCTCTGACGAAGTGAGACAATGAAGCGTTGGTCTGATATTTTGCTATTGCTGTATTTACTTGGTGTCGGGCTGGTCTCACGCAAAGGCGTAATGTTAATTTTCGCAGAGCTTATATGAAGAGGGAATGTAACGATGGATAACACATTTGCTTTTCTTAGTTATAGATAAAAATCTAGTCCGAATGGTATATTTGCTCTACTGCGAATATTTGATCAGGTTGGATGAGTTCGTCTGTAGCCTCACGACTGCTATACCTCATATGGGTCTCAGTTTCAGTTATTTCCTCGCGGGCATTATTTGAGGTGCAGATGGGAAGGTGGGCACCGTCCAAGCCTCACAACAAAAAACAAGAGGTCCAGGAATATTTTTTGTGTGTGATTTCTGGCTGCTAAGTACGGTGAACACTGCGCGGCTAGACAGTGTCCACTCACTCTTGTTTCAATCTTTTGGGGGCTTATGTGGAAACATATATCTATCCGTCTTGATGGTCATTTAATTGTTTCGTTTCATTTTACACGTTGTATCACTTCATTTCTCACGCTGGTAGTCCACGTAAATCCACGGTATCATACCGGTATCACTTTATACCATCGGTCCACGCTCCACGTCCCAGAACCGAGCCAAGCTGTCCAAGCTGAAACTCAATGTGTGATAAGACGAATGCTTGATATAGGATATCGCGGTTACGTTTAGGGTAGAGAACAAGGGAGGGGGGGGGGGTGCAATTGGGGGTAGGTGCTTATAATTTGTTGCCTGTCACGTCCGCTGCTACTATTGTTCAAGGTTAAGGGCGTATGTGGCTTGCAGTGCGCTTGTATTTCTTGCTCCATCTCGTTTGTCATGCGCCTGGCGGCGCTAACGAGACCAACGGGACGGAAGTGAGGCTTGCGTGACGTCATCCGACGGCGCGTGTCTCCGGTTCCTGTGCCTCCGGGCCGGAACACGCTGCACCACCCTGCGGCAATGACCGCTGCAGGGCGCTCTTCGCGGTCCACTTCACTTTGCGGCCGCCTCAGTGCATGTGGATAGAAGCGGCCCCTGGTCTAATTCGCTGCGATTTTGGGCTTTTATTACATGAGCATGCCATCGCTTAATAAAAGTTCCATACATTGTAAAAGGGAATGTGGATGTTGGATAACGGTATTAAAAGGAAAGTAGTTACGTTCCATGAAGGAACTCTTGAAGGCTGCCTGTCTAGTGCTTCATCATCATCACCAGCCTGATTATACCCACTGCAGGGCGAAGGCCTCTCCCATATTTCTCCACTTAACCCGGTTCTGTGCTAGCTGCATCCACTTGACCCCTGCGAACTTCTTAATCTCATCCGCCCACCTAACTTTCTGCCGCCCCCTGCTACGCTTTCCTTCCCTTGGAATCCAGTTTGTTACCCTAAGCGACCATCGGTTATCCCCTCTTCGCACTACATGTCCTGCCCAAGTCCATTTCTTCTTCTTAATTTCTACTAGAATGTCGGTAACTTGAGTTATTTCTCTGACCCACTCTGCACGCTTTCTATCTCTTAATGTTACCCCTACCATTTTTCGTTCCATAGCCCTCTGGGTTGTCCTCAACTTAAGTACAACTCGCTTGGTTAGCCTCCACGTTTCAGCCCCATAGGTAAGTACAGGCAAGATGCAACTGTTGTATACTTTCCACTTGAGCGATACCGGTAAGCTGCTAGTCATAATCTGCGAGTACTTGCCAAATGCGCTCCATCCCAATCTTATTCTTCTTGTTATTTCCTTTTCGTGGTCCGGATCTGCGGTTACTACCTGTCCTAAGTAGACATATTCGCCTACTACTTCCAGTATTTCGCTACCTAATGTAAACTGCTGTTCCTTCCCGAGGCTGTCTAGTGCTTATTCTTTCCTATTGCAGTGAGATTGCTCGTTGTGGAATCGGGATACTAATGGATAGCGGACAGTGAATTGAGCGAAGTCAGATAAGAGTGGGTTAAAAGGAGGTAATCGAAGGCAGTGATGTCGTGATAAGGCAGATAACTGTAATGGAGTGGATTCAAAGGGAAGACAAACGTAGCAGGGGGCGTCAGAGTGGCAACACGAGATTAGCTAGTTTGAGGATGCAAGGATGTGGGGACGCAGCTTGCATAAGACATGGCTAAATGAAGGCAAATGGGAGGGCCATTTGTCCTCCTCATGGTGATGATGAATTTCGGTTCTTAAGATGTTGCATCCAGCTGCTCATCGCCATGCACAATCTTACCCCACTTGACGTTTATAGCTAAATGTGCCTCGTTTTAAGATGAATGAATGAATTAACTTTATTTAATTTCCACTTAAAAGGGGATGGACCGCAGACGAAAAGCTATGGCTCTGTAGCTTGAAATTGTCAGTGACCAAGTACAAAAGCAACATAAAAATATAAAGTGGCGTACAGAGCAGCTCGCAAACAAAAGTAACAAATCACAAGGCATTATATATGCACATATATACAAATATTTGTCCCCCCCCCCCCCCCACACACACACACACGTATATAAATTAAATAAATAAAGTTCGTTTTACACCGTGCGTACAAAAACGCTTCCATCGGAAATGAGTTTTACGGTCTGAATATAAAGCGCTACAGCTCTTCTTGCTGCATATCCTCCCTCCCCCCTCTTAAATGGCTAAATGGTTTGTGCCGACAGTAGCGCCGATTTCTTGATTCGTCTGCAAACACCACTTGAAGAAACAAGCGTGGAGTGAAGCTGTACGGTCTTGCTTGCTGTGCTTTGCATTAAGCGTCGAAAAATTCGGCAGCACATTGCCTTCTGATTTAGGATTTATGCGGACCTTAGATTTTGGGGGCAAGTTTGATTGTAGCTGTGATTTCTTTTTTTTTATTTTATTCCGGAGCCATTTAAATGTTTACGCGATGGCGTATGCAGCTCGTTCCGCCGAAAAGCCTACAAAGTCGGGAAAATTCTGATTGGCTGAGAGGATCATGACGTTACACATTACCTCGTGTGCGAATTAAAATACACCGCATTCAAATACAGCCAACGAATTGGGAGAAGGGTCAAAACGAAGCCAAAATTAGCGATGAGGGTCCTCTAATGGAGGTATTTCAGAAAATGGAAGTATCTCAATAAAATAAATTTGCCGCCATTGTGGTTCGTAACCAAGCCCTCTGCATGCCAGGACGGCATGTTTGTTAGAGGGGCTAGGTTTGGTGCATATGACCTACGTATGTTTGGATAATGCACTGATGCCACAGTAATAATAATTAGAAATTTTTAAATAACTTAAACAAAACATTAAAAATTCGCGGAATGAAAGGCCGATGTTAATGGCAGTACTGCGTGTACTCTAAAGCAAACATTTATCCCGAAATTTTCCTTACTGATAGCAAGATTTGGGGCGACTGGGCAGGTTTTATGTTTACCGTTCAGTTTAGCTTGAAAAGCAGTCAGTACCAGATCGAATGTGCGCTTCCTTAATGCATCGAGAAGTTGGTTACTTTGCGTGTCAGGGCTGCACTGGGGGAGGAGAGCCGTTGTGGAAAGCTCCTGACAGATTTCGACTGTCCAATGTATTCTTCACCGTGCTTTGTCCCTAGTGCTTGCCCATGCTGACCCCGAAGTCTACATGGACCTACTATGCCACGCCTATCCTATGCCAGCCGAGGATAGGTGCGCTTGTTTCACAGCGCCGCACACCCTTCGGGTGCCGTACAAGTCTGACACAGACAGGACACTTGCAGCTCACGACGGCGTCATCAAGTGCGCGTCGTTGTGTTTCGCAGCATGGTCGTGTAAACGTTGTTCCACAGAGAACAAAAAGGGAGGTGGGGGGTGGCACTTATTTGTTTTTATTTAAATGGCTTCGTGTGTGCGTACGCGACAGAGACGACGCGTCCGGGTTCTGCAAGTGTAGCGTGGCGTGGCGAACTGTGACCGAAAATTGGATCGACGGGGTCCCTCCCTTCCCCCCGCTTTCTCCCATTCCTCGTGGAGTCATGAGCAGTGGGTCGGAACGGTCGTTGGTATAAGCGTTTTTACAACCTGCGCAAGTCAAGGTGATAGAGGGGGGGAGTACAGGGTCGACGATGTGGGTTGGTCTCTGGTCGGGAGAACTCGTCACGCCTGTGATACGCTTGTTCCGGTTAACGATCCCCGATGCCACCGAAGGGTCTTTGAAACGGTCCGGGGGAGCGGGCGGTGCGGTGTAACGTGTTGAGGCGATGAGTTGCACGCTGTGAGCGTATGCTGCGCGTGAATGAAGTTGTGGCCATCGTGAGAGTTGGAATAGTTTCTGAGATTGATGCACCGTGGCGCTGTGGTCGGAAAAGAAATGAACGGACGTGTGTCAGGTTGGTGCACGTGTATAGTTTACTTGGAAAGGGAGGAAGGGTCGAGCGGTTGATCGACTTTTTTCCCGGCTGACTTGGTCGCAGTAATTAGCGAGGCAGCTTTGCGGGCGCACACCTGCGTTGTTTCGAGAGTATGTTCTCGTGGGAACCTGCTCTATCACGCATGGTCGTTTACGTGCTGCTACGCCTTAATATAAAATCCAACAGCGCGAACTGAACGTACGCCGCAAGGCACGTAGTGGACTGTGGGATGAAACTTTTTACTGGGTGCCCTGTGGTGTGCCTTAAGTTTTCACCGCTGGATGCTCTACTGAGTGTTCTACGCTATGTTCCCGCAGTTTGCTGGTTTGGATAGGATATCATTAACAAGCGCGAGAACGCTCTGCTGTGTGTTCTGTTAATATTGCCGCGTCTGCAGTCACAGCCGCTCAGTAGCTACTTCTGCGGGAAGTTCGGCTCCTTAGAAGAAGCTGTAAACTATATAGCCTTGACCGTCGTCCTTACTTTTCGTCAGGGGCGATTATAGCCTGTTGTGCTATCGTGAGCCAGAGTAGCAGACTCCTGCTGATTTATGCTGAACTTCATGCGTGTAGGAGTGACGTACTGCTGACGTTCTTCGCCAGGAAGCGCCCACATAAATTATGACATCGAGTCATAGAAAGAAAAAAAATCTCCAGTGACTTTAGTATACTGCATGGTACGGCACGCTTTGTTAGGCGTCTCTTACTTTTGCTCACGACATATCGCGTTGGGCCCGAATTGCGCTGCGCCACATTATGGTGCTCTGTGCTCAGAGAGGCCACTGTAAAACGATCGGTTCGTTTAAGGAGTATCGGAATCGGAGCGGCTTTTTCTTGGGTTTACTTTTCGCGTCAATCGGAGTGCTGCGGCCGCGCCTGGGGCACACCCACGACGTTGTGCATTAACGTACGCATATCTGCAAAAACGTTGTGAAGCTATACTTCTGCGAAGAGTCTGCTTGGCAGAGCGCCTGCTACAGAACGCACGATGAACGTCTGAAATGCGGAAACAGTTGCAGGTTAGACGAACGCGCGTGCGGCCCACAGGAAATGCCACTTGGCTTATAGCGACGGGCCGAGGGCAACGTCCTTAATGATTTCCTGTAACGAATAGTATTTGGCAATCGCTAATGTTAGGTGAGCAAAAGTTTGTTTTGATATCATTCCGCGCATGTTTATTAGTTATTCATTCGTAACACCCCTCTGTTGGGACCAACTGTGTGTGATATGTGCCAAAGTGGATAAATCAGCCAAAAAAAAAAAAAAAAAGAAGAAGAACCTGGCTTTTCGTCTGTACGTTAACAGCGGGTAGGGGAAGGAAGAATGCAATGGCCAAAAGAGGAAGTTTCGATAAAACTTCAAGTTGGGCTAGTTGGTAATTTCTTGTAGGAATCATTTTGTTAGCGGTAAACACACACGGACGCAAAGAACACGATACACAAGGGACACCCGCTAGACACAAAGAACACGGTACACAAGGGACACCCGCTTGTGTTGTTTATTAATTACTATTTATTTACTTTTTATTTATTTTACTATTTATTTACTTCTGCTATTTATTTAGCGGGCGTCTGTTGTGTATCGTGTTCTTTGCGTCCGTGTGTGTTTACCGGTAACAAAATGATTCTTACAGGAAGTTTCGGATATTGAAACGAATTTCTATATATTTTTTTAATATGCTCGAAATTAAAAGCGCCTGCGAGTAGAGAGAGAAAGAAATAAGTATCCTGCACCTCATGCTTTAACGTAGAGTAGAAAATCACAGTTTTTTAAATAAAACGTGTATGGGTACATTACGAACGCATTTCGTTTAGTTATTTACACTTATACCCTCAATAAACAGAAACGATCGAGGATGAAGATGAAAAAGCAATGACGAAACTTGGGAAGCTGACAAGCGTTGGGGGTATTGGTGGTGGTAAAACTTTAATTTCCAACAGATACAGGATAGGCTTCAACCTATCCGCCTACACGACGGCCTGGAGTCCTTGAGCTCGAGCGGCGTGTTCGGCCAGTTGGATTACTCCTAGCTGAGTCCCGGGGTGTGAACTCATGACAGTAGAGTCTCCCAAAATTCTTCCGTTCTTGTCTGTTCATTTATATTTTTTTTTATTTCTGGGCATGTTCATATCATATGTACCAGATCCGCCTTATTATCACATAGTTTGCACCTATCTGAGAATTGCTCCAGGTACCTCAAGCTTTTCGCAGATTATTTATTTATTTATTTCGCTGAAATTTTAGTCAAGACTCCCTGATACAAATCAAACACGAGTTTAGCGCCGACTAGCATGAATGACGCTTAAAAGCTCGAACCTACTGGCTCGAGAGTCACAATATTCTCTTTTTATTTCTTTATTTAATTATTTTTTTGGTCTCTGTCTGTTTGCTTGTAAAGTTTGGCGCCGCCTGATATATGCAGGCCGGCGTTGTGTGCTGCCGATTCTCGGAAACGGCGAGAAGAGGCGTACGCCATTTTCGAGGAGAGAAAGAAATGGGAGAGGAGGAAAAAGAAAGAGAAACCAGAGCCTTTGGAATGTCGACTCAGGTCGGCTGCCCAATGCAAAAGCTGCCAGCGACGGCAATACAGCGGCAAGGTGCTGCTCGAAACTGTACACTTTACAACGCCTGACAAACAGTCAGAAAGAAGGTAAGGATGGAGCGATCCCCTAAAGAATAAGCACCACTTCTTGTGGAGAGGCGAGCCTGAAAGCGCTCGGGGCACTGGACACCGCAGCCAAATACTGGCGTTGCTGTTGGCGCGTGCTGGCTCTCGCGGTATCCCGCGGCGCGCCCGACGGCGCGGGTTCTTTTCTGCGTTTTGTTCGCTCGCTTTCTGCTGGTTCTTTTCGTCCGGCTTTCTCTCCCGGTGTACTGTTCCTCTGGCGGCGAGCTTTCGTCTTCTTCCTCGGCGGAGCCAATTAAGTCCTGCACTAACCCTGACCGACCGACCGCCCGAGAAGCCGGCAGATGGCTCCGCTGTGTGTACTGCGTCGTCTGCTCAGTCGTCTGCTCGGTGCTGGATCGTCGATCTGCTTAGTGTGTAACATGGTCTGAGTCGTCTGCTCAGAGCTGTTTGCGGCTCGGCTGCAGGTGGAGCTGGAAACAAGTTCGTGCTTCACGTCTGTGCAGCCCTTGGATTGAAAGCATTGCCTTGTGCGCCTATCTCTAGCTATTCACTCGACGTATTCTTCACTACGTGGTCTGCCAAGGAGAACGGTGTTTCACAGTAGCTTTCAGGATACTTTACACGGTCTGCTTGATTTGACACCATTGGCAATACTGATATTTTTAATAAAAACGAAGTAAAAAAATGTTGCTTGCAGAGCACGCAGATAAAAACGTGTATGTAAAACACGAAAGGCCCCGCCTTGTGGAGGCACGAAAAGGGGACAGTGTTAAGCAGGATGAAAGATCTTGCTGACCACGCACTCAATCTTCTCAAACGAAGCCTCAAAGAGGCACCAATGCATGGTAACGAAAGTTGCTTACTTCGCCATAATCTGGCTTCAAATCGAACGGTCCGCAGATTTTAAGGAACACGGCCGAGCCTATACTTCATAATTAACATCGAGCTCCCGCAGAACCACGCTGTTCGATTTTATTTAGACTACTCGCGCTTACTAGCGCCACTGGTCTAAAAGAATGCGTTGTATTTGAAAACTTATCACACTGTCATAAAGTTACTGTATTACCACGTTTTCGGTAAACCTTATCATGGTCGATAACCTCAAAACGATTTCTTTCAGTTATCGCCTCTATCCTTAATCGACGCAATCATTATTTTCAAGTGAAACGTTCAACCCGCTGTCACGTAATGTGAACATGTGTGCGCTCGTAAACACTCTCGGAACGTGTGAGTGAAGGTGTTCCGGTCCTTTAGGAGCTGTCGTCGACTTGCTTGACAAACTCGTCCGGAAACCAGCCACAATGTGACAAGGAGGGGTGGTCGTTTGGTGCCCGCAAGCCAGATAATCGGTCGGAGTAAAAAGGTCACTAACAAAGCACAGTTTATGCAGCCAAGAAACAATACAGAGGAGCTACACATCGATATCCAGAGCGCACACACAGTGTTCACCCATGCTAAGCCCAACTTAGAAGAGACCATAATGCAACACAGCAACACAAAAGTGCACAAAGGTACGAGAGAGGCAAAACCGAATAAAGAATACTTCCGAGATTACTGCAGAATCTGCACTGGAGAAATGCGTAAGCCTGAGCGTTGTTGCACAGCACTGTAAAAAGTAATATTGCGATAGAGGCTAACTGCTGACGCTCTGTTTGTCCTTCACATCGTGCCCTAGTAAGCGCACACGTAACGTTCGCAGTGCAAACGTCCTCGCACCCTCCAGCCGAGAAGCGCGTCATCATTGGTAAGGCGGGGGAGAGTGTGCTGGAAACTCGTAGCTTTTTGTTCACCTGTAAATTATCGGTCCTCCCGAGCAAAGTCTAGAGAGCACCGCTTAGCACGCACCAAGCACTCCCACTCGTGAAGAGAGGATTTGTTTTTTCCATTCGTGGGCGAGATTTTTTCGCGTCAAATCGGCTTCGCAAAAGTGCTTCGATTTCGTTACACCTGCCACAGAACTATTTAAGCTAGGGGACTCAAACTCACGCTACGTAGGTCTCACTGAAAAAAAAAAAAAAAATGCTGCTGGTTTAACTTGAATAAACCTAGTATGTAAGCGAAATAAGCTGCATTGCTAATGGTTACACACGGTAAAGGTCTTTACAAAAGAAGAAGACGGCGGTCAGATGGAGCTAGAAAATTATGAAGACGCCAAAAAGAAGATAGAAATAGGGAAGGAAGATGGGAACCAAGAAGATTTGGAAGACGTCAAGAAGACGACGACGCCGACAGGAGAAGGAAAAAAAGAAGATGGAGCGCATGCGCAGTTGTAGTCTGCGCCTGGCACGGGGATCTTGGCTATACATGGCGTAGTGAAACTTTCGCTTCAAAATTTCACCCCTGGCATGCCAGGAGCTAGAAAACAACAACAAGAAGAAAAAGAAGGTGATAGAAACGATAAATGAAATAATGAATATATAAAGCTATTAAATAATTATAAAGTAAATTAGACCATTTGCATTCCCAGACAACACACTCCCATTCTTTGTGGAAGAGAAATGCTGCGCATGCTTGATTCTGCTTGAAGGGTACCACTTCAGAATGGCACGAAGAGAAGAAGTGAAGGGCTAATAAATACCCCAGTCACTTATCCTCAAAGCAAATTAAAAAATGGTCGTGGAGAGAGGAGGCTTGTCCGACGCCTCGCTCTTGAAGCACCTACGGGCATTTTTTTTTTCGGCTTTTCAGCAGTCTTATTTGCATGCGCCTTTTCAAAACGCCAACAATGAAACGCGGCGCCTAACAGAGGGCATGACACTGACTTCGAAGCATTGCGCAACTGCGAACGTTTGCGTAAGGTGTTCGTCGGGTATAACATCGCCCTACAATCAAGCGCTTAAAGTGCATCGGCGAATGCTTTCACGCGGGAACGTTGTAAAATCAGCGATGACAACTATGACTCGCGTTGAAAATTAACAACGTTGAAAAAAATGTTAGGCAAACCACATTTGCTTATTACAGATTCAGTGAGTTTTTGTGAGGAAATGGAGTTCTAAGAAGATTACTGTTTCATATTTAGTCAGTTACTTTTTGGGGCCGCTATTTATCACTGCAATCAGTTACCTTTGAGATAAAGTAATTGTAATCGTAATCGGTTGCTTATTGTCTGAAACGAGCACAATACTGATCGATGTTGACTACGCCATTTCTGTCCACAGGCGCACTTTTTTAGGCAATAAATAATAATCCGACCTTTGAGAAACTGTGTTCTCGGCTGCCTGGTTCACCGTGTCGTTCAGTACAGCGGCGAGGCGTAAACGTTGTATATAACAAGCAGTTTCATGCCTGTGCGAGGGGTCTACACCGTCATTGAAAAACGATATGACGTCCTCAAATGAACAACGGCTGGCATAAAACGTTAAGCGCGTCTCAGCAGCATTGAAAACAATAACTTGCGGTACCGTCCGAGGTTGCACTCCCGCTCATAGCAGCGCACAGCTGTTCTCTCCTCTCGCGCTGCGTCAAAAGAGCGGCTGCAGAACGAGCAGCGGCGGTTAGGTTGCCGATTGTGCAATCTCGGCTACAGCTCGGCTGCTCTTTAGAAACCACCCGAGGGAGCGGCGGGGTCCTGCTAAGAAGAAAAAGGAGTTCGGGAAAGGGGAAGTGAAAGGAAGAGATCTCGCAAAGGTGTGGCGTGTACCATTCATTCGCCGTGGGCCGTGATTTAGAGATTTCTGCAAAGGATGTGCCTTTTCTTCTTTACTAGGTAGGTCAGAGGGTAAAGGGGGGGGGGGGGGGGGGCAGGAAGAGAGTGAGAAAAAGGCGCAATTACAAGGATAATGAAAAGGAGGAAGGGAGAGTCTCTCTAGAAGAAGCGGAAGGAAACTCTCCCTTCTCCTTTGCGTTCGTGACAAAGGGATTGGATGGAGGTGGTGCGTTTCGAAGTTTGGAACTGCTGTCGGAAGAAGGGGAGAAAGACAGGATGGGGATGCTTTTGGGATGGTGAGGAAGGCGTTAGTGAAGGGCTGGCACCTATAGAATGGGGAGATAGGGATAGTATATATACTACGACTTTGTGCAGTATAATCGCGAACACGCTCGCCATATGCGTGGTGTCGCAGATGCCTTCGTGCGTTCTTGTGTCAGTCTTTTTCTCTTTTTTTTTTTTCGGTTGATCTTCGCAATGTAAGTATATACTCAGGGCCAGAGTCTCCGCTTTGGCTCCCCATGCATAATACGTGCGCACGGGACTGGCGGCGGAAGGAAAGGACGGCTGTTCTCCTCATCTTAGATCTTTCTGTGTGTGCCAAATCCGGGGCATCCGGTCTCTCTAGCTGTTTCCCTCTTTCCTTTCGCTTGTGGCGGTTTCTTTATTTTTGTCCCTTTGACTCGGAGAAAAAGCTTGACGCAGTGTGTGCATGTATGGTGCATAACTATAGAGGAGGAGGGGGGGGAGGGGAGGGGATAGACCACGGATTCCGTCGGTCCTCCCGACTTCCGGTCGCGTGTCTCCATCTGGCCTAAAGGTGTGTGTGGAAGGTGTGGCCGTGGATCGTGAGTTCCCCGCACGCTTCTTGCTCGAACAGTTTGTGTCGTCCGGGCCTGGAAAGGCGCCTGGCGGTGGTGGGTGCTATTACTGGGGGATTGGAGGAACAGCTATAGCGTCACCCTGCCCTCCCATTACTACTGCGCTTCCACAAACCCTCTGTCTCCGCCTCCTCTGCCCCCCCCCCCCCCCCACCCATCCTCTCTATTTTTTTTCGTACAGGTTTTCGGTTTCTCTGTTTGTGACTACGTTTTTGTGGGCTCGCGCTTTGTCTAGACGTTGGTGAATTATGACGTTTCGGATTTGGGAGGACGTCCGGCGTAAGCGCGCTTCCGCGAGGTGATAAAAACAGGGGGCGTCGGTTTTTGTGCGGATTTGGGGGCGAGGTCCCGGGTTTCTTTGTTTAAGAAATGAGGTTTCTTAACATCTTTGTCGAGAGCTTGCAGTACGCGAGTTGAATAGTGTTACCCTACATGGATGGCGGCATACTGGGATCTCCTTGTGGCCGCATCTTTTTTTTTTTTTTTTTTTTTTAGAAGACTGCTTGTTAGCTTTGGTGTTCTTAATTTGTTTGGTAGCTGTGATTAGCTCAGGTCCTCGTGGTTTTACGCTTACGGCGACTTTCAGTGCGCGAATATTTTGCCCCGTTATTTTTTTTCTTTCCTCTCTTATATCCACACGCACAGGTTGTATGTACATACATTTTCGTTGTGTTCAAGGTCGGCACTTCGATATAACAATATTTCCCGAGAACGCATGAACTTCGAGTACATTCTTACCAAGAACATTATTGCAGGCTAGTTGGTGCATGGATTTGCCTGAAAGTTAGCGCAGGAAGTGACGACAGTGACGACAGGAACTTTGCGTGTGATCGTTTTACGTACTGAAGTAAATGTGCGTTTTTATTGCTAATATTCGAAGGATCCGCGTGTCCTGCTTTTTTTTTTCTTTTTTAGATGCAGATCCCAGTGTGCCGCCCTTGCCGAAAAGTAACCAAGTATTGCTTCTTATGCTTACAGCGGTTCTCTTACGTCACGCCTAAAATCAATAACGGCATATAAGGCCTGCAAGGATTCTGCTTACCTTAGAGCGTAATGGGTGCAATCAGGGCTCCACTAAACGGCTAAGAAACAAACCCCGTTCCTTGGTTACATTTTCAAAATATGGTGTATGATAAGACATCCTCGGACACCAGGAGCAGCTAAAGCTAATGATTGAATGAATAACTTTATTGTTCAGAGTATAATGACTTCGTAGCGGCAACGCTTGAGTTAGTGGAAGTAGGAGACAACGGTAGGTGACGTACCCAAACTTATCGCCCACTGAGCGATTTCGTAGCTTGAAAAAAGATTGTTGTCGCTGAAACCAGTCTTTCTGGAGAGATATAGTTGGCGTGTGTAGTTCATGTCACACAAAGACAAAAGCCGGAGTGACAGGGAGAGGCAAACGTAAATCTCAGTTCTCTTTCTTTTTTCCTGCATGACCTTCCTCCGCAGTTTTCTCAATGAATCACGATGCCCAGCGCGGTGCTTACATCTTGCCTGCGGCGGCGCTCTGCACGACGGCTTGAAGGTACAGCTAATTGAGACTGCTCTATTGGAAAGCGTGATCATGGCAGATCAACTTGAAGACCACACTTGACTACCTTAACTTGGCTATGATAATGGTTTTTTTTTTCTTTTGCGAGCAGTAGTTTAGATGGTGGGTTGGGTTGGGTCCTCCGTCCAATACTTTATTGCAGGCTGCTGCCGCTCTGACCCTGGTGACCAGGATCCTCTTGTCATCAAGGTTTGACATGGACAGCGCTTCTTACCACTGGTCATCTGTCCTATTTGGTATTTTCGAGTACTACTTTGTTTCTCTGACAGGCCCGAACTTTGTGATGTAGGCTGGGGTGTGCTCCGCAGAATGGACACTTGTCCTGGTATATCATCTTTATCGTGTTAGTTAAACTCTGTTGCGGGTATGTTTTCGTCTGGAAGGCTCTGATCTTGATTTCTTTTTTTGTCAACGATTTATCTGGTCTTTGGGCATTTCCTTCGGGATAGTCAGCCCCTAGCTTTTGTTGCAGTGCCCAGAATATTACGTGCTAAAAAGACAAAAGGAAGAAGTTGGCGATGTGCATGCTGCGTTCCAGCACGCAAACATCGGTAATAAACGGAAGAAGCAAAATTCCCACAAATAAAGTGGGTGTGCACACAAAATGCTCTGCAACTCTCGTAAAAATGGGTTCCTACTGACATTCCCTTTCAAGATGCCATATATGCCTGATGATGCATCATCCACGCTTCTGCATTCGCCGCCCACTCTTGAGTTGATCGGCCGAGGAGAGGGAGAGGGGGGGGGGGGTGCGGAGGCTGCTGCTCATTCTTCTTCATCTCCTTTTATGAAGGGAAGAGAGAGAGAGAGAGAAGAAACCTTTATTTAGCCGGATAGTTATATAGGGCCGAGTCACATTGCCCTACTAGATGGCCAGCAGGTCGAAGCTACTCACCAGAGACCCTTACGTCGCCGGTTTCGAGGCCGAGGAACTAAGGGGAAAAAAAAGAAAAGAAAAGAAGCAGAGAGCGACTATACAGCTTCTCCGTGGCCGTAGTAACGGCCGACCGAACAGGTGCCATGCAATCCGAGGCAGCAGCTACTTCGAATATCTCTCGGCCGAGCTTACAACCACACAGTTCCTCAGTACTATCTACAGAGACATCTAGCGGCGCTGCACTCCATCCGCCATCAGCAGTAGCAAAAACGATGGGAAGATGAGGTTTTTGTATTTGGCTTGGCTATAGCTGGACATTAAATGCAGTTTCAGCCGCAACTCGTATCGAGGAAAACCTCGAAGAAATGATGTGTAAGTATTTATACCAGCCCAGCACTGAACTTTCACTTGCGTTGAGCTGTGTGAAACAGCTAGTGAAAAACATTTCACTGAAATAACTTAATTGCATGCAGACGACACTATCGCTGCGCAGTGCCGATTCCGAGGCAGGAGCCATATTTTCGGCCAAACACTAGCCAAGATAAATTCTAAACCAATCTTCCCGGCATTCCAACGTTGGATAAAGGGCTCTTTAAAAAACTCACGCATGCGGTGGCGCCACATTTCGCTCTTTGTAATACTGAGAACGGATCTATGCTTGTTGCTGGTGCAGTTGCCATGACAACGAACCAAAGATTCCGAGTGCATGCTCCTTGCAAAAACGCGCGCGACTTCAAGTACGCTATCAGCTACGCATCTTGGATGTAGTTATAGTCTTTTCATATGCTTTCCTTTTTTCCCGTATCTTTCCGAAGTCATTTGCACAACTTGGGTGACCTCTCCTCTTACCCACATGGCCAGGGATGCAGTATGCATCTTTACAAACTCAGATGCTATTTGCTTTTGCCGAACTGGAGATCTGTATATGCGACCACCAAAATAATGGCTGCCGCCTAAAGCTCCACTTGTCAAGCCCTGTTCGCGTACATGTACTGTGGTACTCCTTTAACCGGTAATTTGCTATTTCTTCCTCTATTACCCCATGCATACGTATTATCAGGCAGCAATAAGATCCGCGTTGTACGACAGACCACCCGACATATACTCAACACAAACCAATACACCAATACAAACGGGCCTTCGTGGCCTCGGGACAGCGTGTCTAACTTGGGATCCAAGGGTCCTGTAGTACTGGCTTGCCATCTCACAGGCCCATCTCAAACGCAAAGCCCGAGTCTTCCAAATCAGGCATGTCACGTGGTTTTGTGATGTCACATGACACGCCGACGAGACAGTGCACGGCCATGTCGCCTGCTTACTACCGTCTGCCAGACTCATGCCCGTGGTTCTTCCCACAAAGCCAACGTCGGCGCCGAATTTCTGACGCTGTTGCGTTAAAATGGAGTAATGTCGGGAGGGAAAACCCCAGGAATGCATAAAAATAACGTTGTTCTTTAGTTTCTGCTCATCTACAATGTGTCAGGAAGCTTAGTTTTCTTATCACTCTTTTATTGTTTGATTAAAACGCACGGGTATGACGTGTGCAGCTTTAAATGAGCGAACTGAGGCTGCTATTAAGGAGGGGGCACTAATTGTTTCCAGGTGCAGTAGGAGCGGAAAGAGGGGCCGTTTGCTGCTTTCTAAAATTAAACGAACATTACGTCCCCTCGAGAAGAAACGAAAAGATTTCTCGCGGGAGCTGTGGGATTCCGCGAAGTTCTAGCGTGTATTTTTTTCATAACGCACTCTTCATCCTTTTGAAATCGCACACCGACAGGAAACACTAGGATTGTCGACTTTTCTCTGTCTTCCTCTGCACATGGCTTTCATTTTCCTTTTTTTTTTTTTTTTGTATACTCAAGTTTTCATTATTCTCCCTTCTGTACGATTTCCTGGCGAGTCTCAAGGATCTTCCTTTCCGAGTTTCCGTTTCCTCCTCTGAACAATCCAATCCGAGCAGACGTCGACCGACCCCGTGTAGCAGACGACGCACAGACGGCAGCACTGTCGACAGCAGACGGCGACACTGCGAGAAAAGATGGGACTGAAAGAGGGCCAGAGAAACGAAGACGCATGCGTACGAATATAAAAATACAAGGCTGAAGAGGGATTTCTCTAAACCCAAAAGAAACGTCTTGCAGGAGGGAACAAGAAAGAAGCACGGCATCTCAGAAGGGGCTGGGGAGATGCAAAAGCTTCAAGAAAGTAGAAAAAATAAAGCAAAATGAAACCGTAGCTCGAGATTAGGGGCGGCGATGCGCAAACGAGTAGAGGTGCGTGCGGTGGGTCGTATCTGATTCTTTAGGGGAGAGAGGGGAGGGAGGGCACCTTAGCAGTTAGTCTTAAGGCACCTCGCCGAAGTTCCGCTTTCGACCGCCAGGTGCGCTGCCAGCCTCCTGGGCGCCAGATGGCACTGCGGGCTACCACTCCTGCTGGTGCTTCCACCCTCCCTTTCAAAGCCCGCCTCCCTTCCAAGGCTTTTCATCGGCGTGCGCTCCGCCGGCTCCGGCGCGTGCACAACTCGTGCGGGGCGCCCGCCGCTGCTTCATTTTCATTTATTAGTTTCCTTTGGAGTTCTCTCTCATCGCCCGGCCCCTTGAACATTTTTCTTGAAGCAGGTCAGGCATATAGGTAGTAGGCTAATGCTTAAGTTTTTTTTTTTTTTTTTTTTTCACCGCCTTCAATTTCGAAAAGTAACCTAAAAGAAAACAAAAACGTGGAGGGCGCCTCTAATAATAACGTTGTCGTCTGCTGTTACCTGTGCGCGCGTCTGTCGTCTGCGTCTTTTACTTGGTCGTCTGCTACGGTTTATTTCACCAGCTTTGCATCGCGCCTGCTTCCTTACGCATCGATGGCGGCAGGCCTTGGATTGGATTGCGCTGCTGAGTTCTTTCCCTGTCTTTATTTTGCTCTGGTTCCTGTAAACCCGGGGGATATTCTTGATGTGAAAGTATTCCGCTCCCTCCCCTTCTTCCTTCGCCCCTTATTCTGAGGGATGCCGGCACTTGACTCAAGCACTGGAGGAGGACCGACGTGACCGAGATATATGAGCCCGTAAAAAATTTGACGACGGCCCGCTGTCCCAAGTTTGCAGAACCCCTGTGTAGCTTCTTTTTATATTTTTTTGTGTTGTCGCAGCTTGGCGGACGGCGGCCCCGCGGTGCTTTGCACTGTCAACAAAAATAATTGATGACGCGTTTTTAAAAGCACTCCATTACGAAAAAAATAAAATAAAAAGGCGTCATTGAAAGGTTTGTGTGTGTGACGTGTTAGTTTGGAAAGGACGGTCGCGGTGCGTGTGTTGACACGCTGACATGTCGTCAAGCGTCCTGTCGTCGGGGTTTGTTTGTTGTTTTATCTGACATACGTGTGAAATAATATAAGGAAATGATGGTCGCATATTTGTTTCTTTCAAGGATTGGATGGGGGGGAAATATTCTTATCTCAGTTTTTTTAGATGCGCAGAAGATTTTCGGTCTAAAGAGCACTCGATTAAAAATAATAATGAACTGCCTCTCAAGAGTCGGGAGAAGCGAGCGCTTCTGAGCAGTATTTCGAAGGCGTCAGTTACTTAGGCTTCTTCACTGTTTCAGCGTAGCTTTCCACGTCATCATTTGTGTAAAAATTGTGGTTATTTTGTACTTGCTCTTTGTTGAAACGGGGTTGAAACTTAATGGAATGCTGGCAAATTTTCATGTATTATATTTAAGAAATATATAGAATATTGTAACGAAGTGTTCACACGTTGAACTTTCTTGACGGCACGACGGCTCCGCCGCATTGAAGAAAGGGACCAGGCGGTTTCGTTTGATAACACAAGATAACTGAATTTAATAAAGATGAATTCAAACAATAATTAAAGCGAATCCAGTAGTACCAAATAAACAACTAATTCAAATTAACAACACATCAGTCCGCCAACGCGACATCTTCCGAGCAGGGGTCCCGAGCAGCCGCTCGGATGGTCGCCGTCCTCCCTTACTTGCCGCCAAAACCCCTCTGTCCACGTTCTTCAGGATTCTCCAGGCAGTGTTTGTTACCAGGCGGAAATGCGCTTATCGGAGCCAATGAGACGACATTCTTTACAGCTGAGAAACCAATAGGACGCCGGTGCCCGCGAGGTTGTTTCCTGGCGAGCACCGCGTGAATTTCTAGAAGACGCGGCGCATCTCCGCCTGGCACCCAAACACACAAAAGGTAAACCAAAAACACATGGGCCGCAAGGACGCAGACGGCACAAAACACAAAGCTCCGTCCGTGCTCTCAGCCGTCGCCCCCAAGCCCTCAGGCGTTAACCGGTTGGGACGCGAGCTTTCAACAGCCCGCCTCCTTCACAGCCGTTAACCATTTTCCGAACGGCGTACATCGTGAATACCCCCCCAAGAAGAAGGGGAAAGCACAGCGACGCCGTGCAAAAGAAAAAAAAGGACCGCTCCCCGGCTGTGCACGGGTCCGGAAAACGGCGCGCGACATAGGCATAGCTCGCTATGCGACACCTCCCCCCTATGAAAAAGAGTGTCCCACTCGGTCACAATCATGCCCGTACAAATAAACCGCAAGGAAATGCTATGAATAACTATGTACAAGGTTCAAAAATGAAATTATGTCTACCGGATAGGACCACACAACAATACCAAAATTGAATAAAATATACGCAATCCCGAAAAAACGAGAAAATATAAATGTCAGGTGAAACAGATTACAACCAGGAAGGTAGAGAAGAACACTTACACGCAATAAAACATTGGCATATCAGTAAAAATGTTACAGGGCACACTCAAAATGTCCACTTGCACGTATTCACACAAAACACAAAACATTCGGGAGTATATACAAAGTCACGGCGGATTAATTAACACTTCCGTCCGCGCTGTAATACATCTCGGTATCACTGTCATAATCGGTCCTTACTCCTTTGGGGTTGGTGCGAGTTCCCGTGGGTCTACACTGAAATGTTGATTCGGAGTATGAATATGTCTCAGTCGCACTTCCAGCAGAGGTACCGCGATCACTGTTTTTCACGGTCGAGGCCGCTACACGTTTTGGCCTTGCGGAGACACGAACACAGCGCTCAAACGCATGCACACCATCACCACGATCACCGTTTGCTGACTCGTCGTCGGCGTCCTCATCAGAAGCAAGCCGTGGGTGGTAGTGTTTCAGACGTTCAGCGTTGACGACATCCCGCTTTCGGCCGGTGCGATCGATGACCTCCCAGTTATTTTCTGATACCTTCCGGAGCAGACGGAACGGCCCGTGGTATCTGTGGAGCAGTTTGGTGGTCTTTCCTTTCGATCGAGAAGGCGTCCACAGGTACACAAGGTCTCCCGGATAGAAAACAGCATCCCGTCGTTTGGAGTCGTATGCCCTTTTGTTCTTTTCTTGCCGGTCTCTCTCACGCTGAGCTACTACTTGGCGCGCCTGGCGAAGCCGGTGCACCGCCTTGTGAGCATCCAATTCGTCACAGTCGTCTTGTGCGATACCGAGGGCCACCTCAACAGGAAGTGTTGGCTCGTGTCCGTGAAGAAGAAAAAACGGTGAAAAACCTGTCGTTTCGTGTTGCGACGAATTATAGGCGAAAAGAACATAAGGCAGGAATTCGTCCCAGTCCCGATGATGCGAGGAGACATACATGCTGAGCATGTCGGCAAGCGTGCGGTTGAAACGTTCGCACAAGCCATTGGTTTGCGGGTGGTACGCTGTTGTTTTCACGTGGTCTGTACCCATGGCTTTAAATATTTCCTCAATCAAGGAAGCAACAAAATGTTGTCCGCGGTCCGTAATGATGCGGCCTGGTGCCCCGTGGCGTAGGACGATCTCTCGCACAAAGCCCTGCGCGGCCTCAGCAGCTGTAGCCGCCGGGCATGCTACTGCTTCGACCCACTTCGTGTGGTAATCAGTCATCACGAGGATGTAGCGGTTTCCGGATTGACTCTTCGTAAATGGTCCCAAAAAGTCCATTCCAACCTGTTTAAAAGGCATTCCCACCGGGGGAAGAGGCTGGAGAAACCCGATTGGTTTGCCCGGTGGGGCTTTGCGCGTCTGGCAGTCAGGGCAAGACAGCACGTAGTTTGACACCTGCGCGAACATCTTAGGCCAGAAGTAACGCCTACGTATCTTCTCCCATGTGCGCTTGACCCCGAGGTGTCCCGCCGTGAGATCATCGTGGCAGCCCCTTAGCACCTCTGACCGCAAACATTTTGGTACAACCAGTGCGTCGTAGTCTGACTCGAAACCTTTCGCTCGCCTGTGCAACACACCGTTGATCATTCGAAAACACCGTGCCGTTTTTTTCAGTGTTCTGGCAACGGGTGAATCCGGGTTCTCCAGGTGTCCTATCACTTCCCTAATCCAAGGGTCTTCCCTCTGCTTCATGCCTACATCCACGCGACCTAGCACAAGCAGCGGTGCAAAGTTATCTTCACTAACCGGTGCCGGCTCGCGTGGCAGGCGAGAAAGGGTGTCTGCATCTGCGTTCTTCAAACCTGGGCGGTGTTTGAGAGTCAGGTCAAACTCTTGCAACAGCAGGGACCATCTCATGAGGCGTCCATTCGGATTCTTGACATTCATCAGCCATGCGAGGCTGGCTTGATCTGTGATCACGGTGAAGTTACTGCCGAATATATAAGGTCGAAACTGCCTACAGGCGTAAACGACAGCCAGACATTCCTTTTCTGTGGTGCTGTAATTAGCTTCCGCTTTGTTGAGATGACGGCTGGCGTAGGCGATGACATGTTCCCGACCCTCGTCTTTTTGAACCAGCACAGCACCAAGACCGTAGTCACAGGCATCCGTATGGATTTCGATGGGCTTGCCTGGCTCGAATTGACGCAGAACTGGCGCCGTAGTCAGCTTCTCTTTGAGCGCTTGCATGGCCGCCTCGCATGCCGTGTCCCACTCAAACGAAACATTCTTTCTTGTCAAATTAGTCAAAGGTCGGGAGATTAGGGAGAAATCCTTGATGAAACGCCGATAATAATTGCAGATTCCCAGGAAACTCTGAACTCCTTTCTTGTTTTTTGGCGCTGGGAGCTTTTCGATCGCGGCTATTTTGTCCGGATCTGGTCTGATGTTCTCTCCAGTCAGCACGTGCCCGAGATACCTGATTTCTTGTTGCGCGAAGCTGCATTTTTCCGGCTTCAGACGCAAGTTGGCTTCATCAAGAGCGCTTAACACCTTTTCCAAGTCCTCTAGGTGAGTTTTCATGGTCTTCGAGAAAATGACAATGTCATCCAAATAGGCCAAACACACCCTCCAGAGAAGGCCACTCAAAACTTTGTTGATCATCCTCTGGAATGTCGCGGGAGCATTGCACAGACCGAAAGGAACGACATTGAACTCGTACAGACCGGAGCCGCATGCGAATGCTGTCTTCGACTTGTCCTCTTCGCGGATTCCTACCTGCCAATAGCCTGAAGTGAGGTCAAGCGTCGTGAAATATCGAGAACCCTGCAGCAGATCCAAAATGTCATCGATTCGCGGTAATGGGTGCACGTCTTTCTCGGTAACCGCGTTCACCCTTCGGAAATCAACGCAGAAACGCCAACCTCCCTGCGGCTTTTTCACGAGAACGACGGGCGATGACCAGGGACTGTGCGACTCTCTGATCACTCCGTCACGAAGCATCTCTTCCACTTGCGCTTTAATGACCTCCCTCTCAAAGGGTGAGTGGCGGTACGGATGTTGACAAATGGGTGCTGAGCTGCCCGTGTTTATAGTATGCTCCGTTACGTGAGTGCGCTGAATCGGATTGTGCTCGCCGGTAAACAGGTGACGAAACTTATGAATAACGGACAAGAGCTCATCCCTCTCAGATGGCGTCAGGTGTGGCCCAGTTTGGACGTCAAAGTCCTCTGTCGCAGTGGGGTCGTGTGGCACGGCGAGTCCGAGTTGCGCCTCATGAAGTGATGTGGCCCAGCCGATCTTCGCGTCGCGATGTACCACTATCGGCAGCAAGGTAGGGTTTGCAACACGGACGATGCCGATCCCACCAACCACGTTCACGACAGTCCGCGCCACCTGCAGTCCACTTCTAAGGGTTGACTTTGGCTCGACAAGCTGAATTCCGTCTCTCGGTATGTGTACCCTTAAAATGGCTTCCGTACGAGGCTCGATGGAAACTTGTTCTTTACTTCGTGCAGTGACCACATTTGACTGCGATTGCACGCTAGTATTGAGGTGCAGCTGGTACACTTCACTCCCTATTTTTAGTTGTTTACGGAGGAAGTCAATCAGCAGGTTTGCCTGCCGGCAAAATGGGAGCCCTCCTATCAACTCATAAGGGCAGTCCTTGAGGACAATGAATCTTACGCTGAATCTGGTTGATCCGAATTGAAGCACTACTTCTGTTTCTCCTACAGGTGCTAATAAGTCTCCGCTGATTCCTTTGATAAAAGCAGTGCCCTCAGTTAGTTCGACTTTTGAAGCAATTTTAGCCGCGAAGCCGGACGAAATGATGTTTACGGAGGCGCCAGTGTCGATGAGAAGGGTGGTCTTCAAGTTATTTGCCTCGACTTGGACCGTGAGGAGTTGGTCTTCAGTCATCACGCTCACAGATCGGCCAGGCTGACCACCTAAGCCCGGCCGTTCCCGTTTCCCGGATTGGGAGCCTGCTCGTGGCGCGCATTTCTCTGTTCGCGGTCCTCGTCTCTCCATCGCTGGCGACAATTTCGAGCTATGTGACCGCTTCGGTTACAGTAGTGGCATCGCGGCCGTCCGTCGTCGTCACGCGAGGTTCTCTGGGGCCATGGCGCGCGCCTACGAAAAATTTCTTCTTCCATTGCCTTTAGACGTCCGGATAACGATTCTAGAGAGGCGGCGATCGCCTTGAAATCTTGCTCACCTGCGAGCCTTTGTTGTTGACCATGGGAGGCAGCAGTGTAGGTGGGAAGTAGGTGGGGCTGCCCAGATCCCGCCACAGTCAACGGACGAGGCTCGTTGTCAGCACTGCCAGCTGTTGGCAATATGTTAGAATTACAAACACAGGGTCCCGTTGCCAGGTAGGTGGTGTTTGCTGCGGTGGCCGGCAGCACCCGGAAAGTGAAACCCATCAGCGCGGCCTGACTGAGGCGTTGCAGTGTCTGCAGGAAGTCGGCGCAGCTGGACGGATTGGATATTATCATCTTCTCCATTGTCGCCGGTTGCAGGCCCCGCAGCAGATGACGCAATTTGTCTTCTTCCGGCATTTTGCGGTCGACCCTGGCGCACAGCTGCAGCACATCATAAAAGTATTGCTCCGGAGACTCCGACGGCAGGTGTACCCGGTTCTGCAGCCGAAGGTGAGCGATTTCCGTCGCGTGGCGGCTGCTGAAGCAGGTCTTGAGCTTCGCCGCCCAGTCACTCCAAGAAATCGGCGCACCGGTAAGCAGCTGTGTGGTGTGCCACTTCTTCGCATCGCCATCAAGGGCAAGGTATAAAAATTTCACCTTTGTGTCGTCGTCCCAAGCGTTCAACGATGATACGTGCTCGTAGCAGGTCAGCCATTCCGCCACGGACTCCTCAGGGGTTCCCTTAAAAACAGGAGGGGGGATGGACATCCTCGGTTGAGAGCTCGTCATCGTAGCGAAGTCAGCTGTCGCCTGCATGTCCGGATCACTCCTGAGATGGGGGCGCATCTCCGGTAGAGCGGGGTCGTCGTTACCACGCACCTTCCACCACTTGTAACGAAGTGTTCACACGTTGAACTTTCTTGACGGCACGACGGCTCCGCCGCATTGAAGAAAGGGACCAGGCGGTTTCGTTTGATAACACAAGATAACTGAATTTAATAAAGATGAATTCAAACAATAATTAAAGCGAATCCAGTAGTACCAAATAAACAACTAATTCAAATTAACAACACATCAGTCCGCCAACGCGACATCTTCCGAGCAGGGGTCCCGAGCAGCCGCTCGGATGGTCGCCGTCCTCCCTTACTTGCCGCCAAAACCCCTCTGTCCACGTTCTTCAGGATTCTCCAGGCAGTGTTTGTTACCAGGCGGAAATGCGCTTATCGGAGCCAATGAGACGACATTCTTTACAGCTGAGAAACCAATAGGACGCCGGTGCCCGCGAGGTTGTTTCCTGGCGAGCACCGCGTGAATTTCTAGAAGACGCGGCGCATCTCCGCCTGGCACCCAAACACACAAAAGGTAAACCAAAAACACATGGGCCGCAAGGACGCAGACGGCACAAAACACAAAGCTCCGTCCGTGCTCTCAGCCGTCGCCCCCAAGCCCTCAGGCGTTAACCGGTTGGGACGCGAGCTTTCAACAGCCCGCCTCCTTCACAGCCGTTAACCATTTTCCGAACGGCGTACATCGTGAATACCCCCCCAAGAAGAAGGGGAAAGCACAGCGACGCCGTGCAAAAGAAAAAAAAGGACCGCTCCCCGGCTGTGCACGGGTCCGGAAAACGGCGCGCGACATAGGCATAGCTCGCTATGCGACAATATAGTGCTAATGCATGAAACAGTACTTAGAAGCCGTAAAGAATTTTTATGCGAAATTCGCAAAATTCTGGAAGATGATGACAATAACCTTGGTTGAATTTTGTAAGAAGCTTGAATGAATTCAGCAAAGTGACCTCACGGAGGCACTGTCGTTGCAGTGAAGACATTCGATTAGTTGCGTTATTCGCAGCAAAGGGAAAGAGAACGCGTACCGTCTTCCTAAGTTGTTTTTTTTTTTTTTCTGTATGTTGTGTGCACGGATGTGGTGCTCCGTGGTTATCCCTTTCCGCATTAAGCACATCGCCGCTTCTTCAATGAGTTCGCTTATTTATTCATTGCTTGCTTTGCTCTAACTTCGCGCGGGCGCATTTTGTCATCGATCTAGTTTATGATGCATAATTTTGCGACATTCTGAATGCGTGTGCTACCTCTCATGATTTCTTGGGGGACTGTAGTGCTTATTCCCGAGTCAACCCACATAGTATATAGGTGCTGTATACAAGGGTAGCACATCCAACATGAATGGACATTCATGTTGGATGTGCTGCTGCTCAATTTCGCCTCTCGTTTTGTAGGCACAGTCTCATCTATCTTGAGGTGTTTATTTCCTCGTAATTCGTGCCTGTGAGAGCATGTATTGCATCTATATATTCGTCTCAACGTATTTGCCATGCGGAAATGTGAGTTGACAGCCCTCACACAATTCAAGTGACGTCGTTTCGATCTGACAGTTGCAGAGTAATTACTAGTTGCATGTCTTGAGCGCCTGAGCATTAATCAAAAGTTTAGCAAATCAGATCGGCGCCTTCAGTTACTCAGTGACATTTTTTTTTTTGAATAAGAGACAAAGAAAGCAATCAAAGTATACGTGAGAGCGCGACAGCCGTATATCATCTTTTGCCGACTGCATACACATTTTGCACTCCTCTGTTAGTTGCTTTGAGGTCGTTTTCATGGTCTGTTTTCATGCCGGTTTTCTTCAGGTATGCAGCTGTTTATTGTGACTTTCTTCGTCTGCACTGGTGTCTACCGGGAGTCTTTTTTCTTTTTACTGTTTATAGATCGTCATTTTGAACCCTGTGATAGATACCAGTGCGGCTTATGCAGGTGGATTCTACAGCAAGGTGGACATTATGAACCTGTTAGAGCTCAGTACTTAAGCAGTTATTAACTAAAAAACTTTTTACATTTCATCTTACGAGCCAACATTATATTAAGAAAATAAATGCCGTCAATTAAATGCTGAGTCTAGTTAATAAACTTTCTTTATCGGCAATTTCGAAATATTTAACGTAAAAAATACGCATTTTCTAGCTCGTAAAGCTGGCTACCCGCAATGTGCATTTTTTAAGCGACGTCACTTGGCTTGGTACTGTCGCGGAAATCACATTAACTGCTTCTGTTTCATAAAATAGACAAAGCGATGCTGGAATCAAGCGTTCGTTCGAGTTAGAAGAAAACTCGAAGTCATCAAATTCGAATTACCGAGAGTTCACTACGCTGTAACGAAGGAAATGTCGTAGATCCTACGGTTTGAAGAGCAGGATGAAAAGGCTTCGATGACCAACGTGAGTTAACTTTGCTCATTAACGGCAGCTGATGTGAAACATTAATTACTTTTTGTTAAATGTAGCTGTGAGAGAGCACCAGAACAGTAAGTCTCGTGAAGAGGAGCGCGATATCCTCGGAAGCAGAAGTCACTGGCAGAAAGAAATACGCAGGTTACTTCACGTTGCTCTGTCTGAAATCCTGTCAACTCTTCACTTAAATGCCGTTCGATCAATCGAAGGACATGAGACCGATCACTTAGCTTGAATTTGAACCTAACGGAATCAGAGTCCGCCGTTCGCTACCCATGGATGAAACGCTATCAAAAGTTCACACGACTTCGAGTTGAGACGTATGCGGTTCTTGCGAAGGTGAAAATGCGAAGAGATGCACACCGCATTCCTGTTATATTTTCTCCAAGAATGTGGAGTGCCCTCGATCGTCCATTCACCAAAGTGAAAACGTACGCGCTGTGGGAGAATCTGGGGACTCGTTTTCGCGACAGTATTGAACGTATACATCCCCGCAGCGCTTCTGAGATGTCCATCGGCGGACACCGAAAATGGTATATACATTCGCATTACTACCTCAAGAACCGCGTGCTCAATAAACAGGAGCCGCTTGCTACCGCTCGCCTCGGCTGCTTGGTGCGGCACAGATGAAGAGGACCAGCGGAGCACGTAGAGAAATACTGGGGCACAGGTAGCTCGAGGACCCCCAACCTCCTCGCCTCCTTCTCTTCTCCCAACCCTCTGACGCGCGAGCTAAGAAAGCGATACAATCGGATGGACGGTGCTCCCGATAATGGCGTCATCGAAGAGCTCGAAAGAAGAGGGAAGAAGATGGTGAGGGAGTTGTTGGGGGTCCCGCTAATCGCCCAACGATTTCGGGGAACGGGCCCTGCTAATGACCCTCCCGCTGCGTTCGGCAGCCTTCTTTCTTTCTCTCCAAGATGTTCGCCGCCTCTCATAACCGTACACCACCGGCTTTAGTGGAGAGGGAGGTAGGAAAAGACCAGCAGGGATGCCCCACGCCGCGTGAGGCTTTGCCGAGCCACCCGGTTGCGTTGGCACGCAAGCCAATACCGGAATCCTTGCGGCAGGAGAAGCAGGTGGTGGCAGAAGCGGAGCTGCTGCTGTTGCCGCTGTCAGGGTCAGTTACCCGACTCGTCTACTGCAGGCTGCAAGCGTGGGGGAAAGGCAGACGGCTGGCCGGAAAACAGAGAAGCAATACTGTGGAGGCACGAATTTTCTGGCATTTCCTTGTTTTTAGCATCATGTTTTATTTCCTACTTTTATAGCAGAAATGCATTATGGTGCCTGCGCACCGCATTTTACTTTTTTTTTTTTCATCCGCACTTAGCTGCTAAAGCTGAGCTGGACTTTAAAACTGCATTGACTACCGTTCGGAATACTACTGTGCTAATAAGAGTGAGCGAGTGTTGGGGACACTGCTAGAGAGCACATCTTCTGCCATGATTGGGACGGGCTAAGAAATTGTGTGAGCCGGCTTCATATAAGTATAACATTGCGTGTCTTAAGAGAAAAGACCATTTTCCTTGCTTCATGAGCTCTTGCTGCCCTCGGCAGTTTTGTTTGAAAAAAAGAGTGGACTTTTTGGGTGCACATTTGGTTGAAAGTGAAGTCCTGCAGGGGCCATTGGCAGCATGTTGTCATTCACTGCCGTTAAGTATGGCTGATTTCACTGCGATCTCTTGGGTCGGACTGCTGCCTAACTGACACCTGGTTAGTTTTTCTAGGTACCATGATGCCCGTGATCGACAAGACTGGCCACTGACGTCTTCAGAACAAACCAAACCAATTAAAAGAAAACGCCCTGGTGACGTTTCATTTCAGGTCACGTAACAAGCGACGGCTTGACTGACGGCGGGCGCTACCGCGAAGCGGGCGCTTCGGTTTTCCGTCGTTTCCTTCCTGCCAATCACTGACGACGGCTACTGATCGGCTGCCTTCATCCTACAACATGGTCTGTGACGTCAGTGTCCGAGGGCAGTCACTGACTAGGGGTCGCTCCCTGTTTTTGAACCAGCTGCCCCGTCCGGGGCCGTGGGAGGCACATGTTCTCGAAGGAGGTTAGCGCTTGCGTTCTCACCAACGAACGAAACGAAAGAGATAAAAACAAGCGAAAAAAAGTGAAATATCCAGTGGCAGGATGGGACCGGCATCCATTGTTTACACAGGTTATTGCGGCTTGGCAAAGAGGGCCGGCCGTAATTGACTTGTAGTACGTGCACGGCGGTCGCGTCTATTTGCGTGCCGCTGACTAGGCGCGCCACCTGGAATACCGTCCCAGCGCGCTACTATTACGGGACGGCGCGCGATTTGCACCGCTGCGCTTGACTGCGATTTGGCCTGTGGCTTGGCTTGGCTTAGGGCTTCCTGTTCTTGTTTCCTTTTTCGCTTTGTCTATGGTGGCCTTTTTTTTTTTTTTTTCCTTTTCTTGCGTCGTCTGTTTTTCATCATTGCTTTGTTTTTTTTTTTTTTTCTTTGCCTCTGTGGTCTGTGGCGACGAGCCGATCGTTCTTTCCGTCCGGACTACCGCAAATATGATCGCTTCGATTAATAAATGCCCCGACGTGTTTGTCCAATGTTTGGGCATTGCGAGGCTGGTTTGTTTAATTGAACGCAATAGTTCGTCGTCGTCGACATCGTCTGGCCGTTGCACGCGTTGGCTGCACTGTTGATTGGCTACTCAGATTTCGTCGTGGGAAGGCGCCCCGTCCGCTCCACGTCTACCTCGCTAGTTGCCTACGGGCAGTCTTTTTTTTTTTTTTTTTTTTTTTTTTTTTTTTTTTTTTTTAGTAGTAACGGCAGTCTTTTGACTGCTGCAAATAAGGCGGCTGAAGTGTTTTCCTTATTGTCGGCTGCTCTTTACCCTGGTACATGCTATGGTGTACGCATACAACAAATCGCTTCCTTTCTGTCTGGGCGATGGTTTATTCAAGACTAACTGCATGTTATTCCGTACAGTCTAAAAGATGATAAGGAGATAAGGAGATGATAAGATGATAAGGAGGCTCCTAGGTTGGTGTTGCGCCAAAGTAGATGTACTTACTACGCCCCGCGCCCTTGGTATTGATGGGCAGAGGATTATTTATAGCTCTTGTCAGGATGCGGCGGTGAGTTTTGGTTGAGCGCAGTGGACTCAAAAGTTCGATATCAGGTGACTCGGTACAAGGCGCCCTCGATAAATAACTTGCTTGCTATCTATCGCAATATTTAATTTGGAGAGCTGATCATTTTACTTCGTGAAGAGCTCACCTCCACGTGTTGCCTTATATAGCTGGTGTAGAAAAATTTCTGTAGAAACGTCCTGCAGAACCATCCGTAGAAAATTTATAACCCTCGGTTTAAAACCAAAGGATTTTGTTCTGTAACTCTGTCTTCTTTGTTAGTCTATCGTATGGGGTGTCGTTTGTCTAAGTCTATACTATTCAGCACCATGTGTGGCTGAAAAAGATGTTCCTAACGGTTTTCTTTACTCCATGCTTTTAAATTACCCCACATCACCTTAACGTACTTTGTTCGTGGACTGCACTACTATAGGGAGCTTGCACAAAATGCTGAGAGCGCCATTTTCCTGTACAGTGCAGTAGTCGACCGTGGAGCTGGCCGTGCAAATAGGGCCAAAGCGATAGTTTAGTGCGGTCGTGGGCTCCGCCGAAGCGTACTAAAGCGCAAAAGGTGAAGTCCGAACAAAACGACTGTGGGTTAATTTTTCAATATACCAAAGGTACGATTGCAGAAATGCGACAAGACCGGGAGCGATTGGAACGTCGCAGACGAGAATGGCTCGCACGCATCAACAGACGGCATTTACAACAGTCCGGACAAATATCAAGTGTGTGCACGTCATTTCGTGTCAGGATTGCAATCATCGAAAAGTTTAGACTGCCGACCTGCTAAATGAGCACGTGAAGCTAGAATGGTGAGTTCCTGCTGTAATCCGTGCCTCTGTGTACAACATTCGAGGTGCACGAAGCCACTCTCGTCTGCGACGTTCCGATCGCTGGTCTTGTTGTCGCATTCGTGCAAGCGTACCTTTGGTATATAGCTTTGACACAATTTGCGCGGCCCGCTCCACGGTCGACTGCTGACTGCTGTACTGAACAGGAAAATGGCGCTCTCAGCGTTTCGTGCAAGCTCCCTATATCTGGAAACAGGTATGCACATTTCTCGGTGTCTTCTGTGACAAGCATTGCCTATGGTGTCTTGACCGCCTGCTTGAAAAACTTCATATATGCAGCGACACTCCCAGCGCGACAGCAACAAAGATAACGCCTGTCGTTCCCTCTCACTTGCTTACGGGAACTCATGGATTTTGCTTTCTAGTCTTCCCGTCGTCGGAAAGGCGACATGTTTACGCGAACCGGAAGTCAGGCCGGAAGACAGGCATGGAGGAAGGGAGGAGGATAGAGAGTGTCGCCTACAACTGACCGCCACGCACTCGCTGGCGTGCTTATTGCGTAGGACACGTGAAGTATGCGTACCCCTCCGAGAGAACGTCGCTGTGTAACGGCGCAGCGAGCAGGGGAAGCCATTTTTTGCCCTCTTTTTTTTTCCTTTCCTGTGCCGCCGCCGTTTTGGAAACCAACGGAATCGGAGCTGGGGGACATCCGCCTCGTGTCCGCCTGCGCCACGCGTCGTCTGCTACAGCGGTGAAGCAGCAGACGATGCGCGTGGACGCATTTTTTCCCCGGTTGTTTTTAGTTTGGCTTCTTCGGGAGTTTTTGGCATTGAAGAGAACTGTACGTGCACTGTTACGTTTTTAGCCGTTTAATATCGGGTCCACGCTTCCTTTGGGCTCCAGGTTATGTCTGCGCTCTTTCCACACACTCATATTTCTTTCTTTGTTTGTTTGTTTCTTTCTTTTTCTAAGCCTAGCTTTCGTGGCTGCAGCTCCGGCTTCGGCCTTTGAGACATCCGGCTCGTGCCTGTCTTTCTCTGTGGGCTCACCGCGAGCGCGTCGTCGTCTGCAATCGGAGGCAGCAGACGAAACGGAGCGTGCCTGTCGTGCTCCGTTTCGTCGGCGCCTTCTGTGGACTCCTCGTCTGCATAAGAGGGGGTACACTGGTCCCCAAGTGCTCTTCGTTCTCCGCCGCTGGTCTGGCTTTTATTTTGCGATTTACGTTTTCTCGTTTCTTGTTTTGTAGCCGTGCGTACGCTAGTTTTGCAGCTCTTCACTTCCGCCTGGGCGAGCTCTGTGTGTCTGGCTCTTTTGGTTGCGACTGTCGTTTCGGCTTTTCGCGGATTGTTTCCCCTCGGTGCAGCGAAGAGAGCGGACCGGAAGACGGGACATAGGGGGAAAGGAAAGGGTGTGTTCCGAAAGGGGGCCTTTCTGTAAAGGTATATGAGTGTGTTGTATGTAGGTTAGAGTTTTAAAGAGGCAGAAAGCTTATACGCTGTTAAGGGCTTTTCCCCAGGCCAGTTAAAGTATTCTGTTTGTGTTCGATTAACTTCCGCTCGTGCGGGGGGAGGGGGGAGCGGTGGTGACCTTCCGGTGACCTTTGTCTGACCCCCGTCAGGGTCGGGGGGTGACGGGGCGGAGGAAAGGCGGCTCGGGAACGGTAGGTGAGGTCGGGAGTCAGCGGTCCGCGACTTGCATGCGACTGCTGTCTTCTCCTGAAAGGAAACGCGGCTGAGGGACGCTGTTGGTCTGACGTGCGCACGCGCTCCTTAGATGGATGCATGGATGGATGGATAGCGGATGCGGCTTGGTTGTTCCCTTCCCTTTGAAGCTCGGGGAAACGCCGCGGAGGCTGCATTTGTGTTTTTCTCCACGCGTTTTTGTACGTGTGTGTACTCTACGTATGTCGGAGAGTATCGACCGAACTGAAAACGGAAAAAAAGAAGTGTAACATGGCTCTCCAGTGGCTATACAGCGACAGGGCGCGTGTGGTCGCTGTTTTTGGTCCTTGGAGTTCCCCCGTCCTTTTCTGGCCTCCTCACTTTCCGACCCCTGTCGGCAGATGTTGTCCGGCTGTTCATCGAGGAACGCAGAAGGAGCCGATGACAGCAGCGGATGGACGGTTCCGCATGCGCAGCTGACCACTTGCACGCGCTCAACCAAGTTCGTCGGGCTTGTGTCTCGTTTTACCTTAGGCCGCTGCACCTGCCTATCGGTTGCTGCATGAGAATGATCTTGCAGGAGTATTTGTTCGTGGGCTGCAATTTTTTTTTTTTTAAGGAGAAAGTCTTTAATGGCTTGTACTGTCGGCGTTCGTTCGTTCGGTCACACTATAGCTGTCAATCAAATGACGTCATCCCCCGAAACCGAAACTAACGTCATCAAAAAAATAAAACCCGATATCCACGGGGATTCGATCCTCCATCCATCACCAAGTTCGGGATCGTGAAACGCACATCACTATTCTCCTTGTCTATATTTGGATTGGATTGGTACTGAAGTTTCCTTTTTTTACCAGGTGGACCATAAAGGTCCTCGCCAAGTCAATTCCCTACTGTGACGGAGTCTGCCCCGCCGTGGCGCAATGCCACCAACACCATTTATCTAGTCAGCCTTACCCAGTTCTCAAGGCGTCATTTGGTTGTCTCCACAGCCACAGCCCTCTCATCCCGCTGTATCGTATCACTGTCCACCGCAGCGTCTCCTTACGGCTGTCCAGATAGGATGACAGTAGTGATTGCAGTGATGCTGCAATTAGTGATTATGACAATGGTGGCATTAGCAACGATAATGGTGGTGCATTTAGTTGATAATGATAATGAAAGCAAACGTGATGCACCGTGTGCACCAGCAACACTCAGGCGACCTTACGCCATATCTACCACGCCACTGCGGCAGGCACACAGACGTCTCGGAAGCGCAGTCTCAGCCCTGCATGTGGTGTCCTGGTCGGGTATAGGTTTCTGGGAGGACTGGGGAAGCAAACATGCTGGTCTTTTTTCTTCCTTTTGATTGATGCGCCAGGCGTCAGTGTAAATATGGACGGCACTGTGCTAGCCATCTGCAGAGGGCCAAATAACTGATCTTCGAATTTCTTCTCCCCAATCGTACCGATTGCGGCTTCAGCAACTGCGCGCTGACTCTGGTGTCACATATGCAGCTTGGAGATGGCCTGATGCGCGCAAGAATATGTATTAATCGGTATTTCTCTTATCTCAACCTGTACAATGCGACTTGAGTGAGAGCGAATGAACGAATAGCTGTTTTATTGGAAGTTTTTGTTTATCTTAATTGATTGTAATCCTACATGTTGCGTGATAACCACACGCTCGACTGCTGAGACCAAGACGCTAACAATATATAAGAAATTTAGCTATAAATTATTTACAGGGCGTGCGAAAATTTCTAGTGATTGTTTATTAATACTTTTACCATCATTCTAATAAAAAAAAAGCGCAAAGAAAACTATTTTACATCTTGGAACCTTCGAAGACCAGCAAGCGGGCGCCTGAATTTCAAGTTACATTATGCTTCTGAAGGAAATTCCATGTGAACCTAGTATTTTAAACCGTCAGTTTCACGGCCTACCTTTATGCATAGGCATGACAGATATATACTCGCAGGTTCAAAGCGACGAGCAACCTAGTCCATAGTTCCCGAATGTCAAATGTTTCTGGGCCAAGTAAGCTTTCCTTTTACACAACGTCCACCCCCTTTGTTCTTCGACTGGGCACTCCTTCGCTGACCATAAGTATTTCATTCGGTCGATGAATAATGATGTGAAGGAAAGGGCTGACCAGTATAAAGCGTACTCCTGTGTACACTGCACTTGCAACTTAATCAGTATACCCAGTTCCTCTTACAAAGGCATCATCTCTCAACTAGTTGGTTAATGGACCTTCCCCATCGGTTCTCACACGTCGCCTTTTACCACACGACTGCTAAACCACGCTCGTTAATCATGCATCAACCGATGCGGATAATATTAATTTCCAACATTTTTGCCAGGGAGATGACCCTATGAAGAATGTATACACGTAGTTCAGCGTGTACTATGTGGATGCCTCCGACGCTGTTTTATTTCCTGCGTGTGTCCAGCCATTGCTACAAAGTACCGCAAAAAAAGCAAGAAAAAAAAAAGCGTGTGATCTTGGAAGAGGTGAAACACGCGCAGAGAATTGGGTTCACCATCCTTCACTGTCGTAAGTTGTCGAAGGAAGAGCCGATGAACCGGAACACTACCTCCGATCGTCGATCAATGTGATGGAATGCAGCAGCAAGTTGTCAGTTGATTTATCGATTTTTACGCGAGAAATCTGCATTAAAGGTTGCGAGGCGCGCCCTAGCGGAACGATCGAAATTAATATCGGTGCAGCGGTGCTTTTATTTTGACAGCATTGAACTCGTGGATTAGAGGTCGACACTATACCCACTAGGTGTCGCTCAGAGTTCTTGAAAGCGTCCTAGTGTATTGGAAATTGCTCTCCGGTAAGGTTCAGTAGTGCCATTTATTGGGTTTGGTTGCCAGCCAAGTCGGCGGAACATCTTATTCCCCTTGATTTAGGTGTACAAATGAAGATAGTCTCATAGCTGTCTCCGCACCCTGGTGGTAGAGAGAGCTTCGTACACGAAATCGTTAGGCTGACGCGTTATGTTCCGCGTGCTGCTCTTGCTAATTGGACGCAAATTAATAGACTCATCCGATAATTACTTGCCGAAGAAGAGCTAGGTAATTAAGTTAAGCTCGTCGAAGCCTCACTCGACTAGCTTTCACGGTCCCGCCAGCGTTTGGCACGTGCTAATTACCGTGGGCAGCGCGTGTATATACCGCAGCGTCCGCGTGCCACGAGCACTGGCGCCAACCTTTCGCAGCCCTGGTCAAAAGTCAAAGCATTATTAACTCGCCTCGTCGGGCCGTGCCCACTTGGGCTCCCGGGAGCGGCCATGGACAGCCCAGAAAGAATGGTTCGCCGAGAATCGAACACCTAAACGAGGAGGACTACGTCTCAAGACAGAGGAGGCGAAAGCGGAGGTAATGGCCAGAGGTCACGGGCGAAACAAAAAGGTACAAAAAGAACACCGCGAAGGGCGAGGCGCCTGGGCACAGTTCCACGCGCGCACACAGCAGCGGCAGCAGCGGTGCAAAATCATTAAGGGGTCAAGAAAATGCCTTTCGGGGGAGGCGGAATTCGGCGCGCGCTTTGAGGGGGGCGGCGAAAGGCCGCCCGAATATCGGCGAAAGGGCGTAGAGGATGCATGTCTGGGAGAAGTGGAAAGGAGTCGGTGGCCGCAGCCACTCTAGATGAACTCCGGTATTGCGCGCCTTGCCTCAGAAGGGAAGGAAGAGGGAAGATCAGCTTCTGCTCTTATTTCTTGCTGCCGTCGGTCGTCGTCGTCTTTCCTGCGGCGCCCGAGAGTCTGCGTGTCTGACCACCACCACACTTTCGCTGCCGACGCGGACGCGCGGCCACTGTCCGTGGCGTGGCTCCGTTGCGAGATGGGAGGGGCGGTCGTTTAGTTTAGAGTCTCGCGAGGAGTGGCAGTACCGCTGTTTCACAGCACGGGACCAGCAGGCAGGGGATCGAACACAATCATGGCCGAGTCTGTATAGTGCACGTGTAATGCGCGCGATCAAAAGGCGCATATCGCTCCAGTGAGTCACGGAGGTCGGGCGACCGTGTTTCGGTTACGACGGTCGAAAAGCGGCACTTTTACAGATAAACCGCTCCCTACTGGATTTTGCATCTCTACGAGCATAACCACTGGGAGCGACGGCGTTTCGGAAATGATGCGCGGCTCAATGTTCTACTTCCGGGGCCTCATCTGCGGCATCGTCAACGTTGGTAATTATCTTTCTGAACGGCACCATTTGGGATGGCGACTCGCAGGTATCGCCTATCAGTGTTGCTCGAGGTGTGTGTGAACATTGCTCTATCGGAAGGATACCGAATTAGGACTGACGCGTCTGTTCATTCTTGCAGTTTAGACTGTAACGGCGGTGCGCTATGTGGGCTTTCGACGTAATCCAATTCGAGACGATGCAACTACTCGTGAGACTGGGTCGACAAAGCCATCAAGAAAAATGTCAATAAAAGAAGATAGTTCGGAGTTGATAGCCTGAAAATTTGCTCGTTTATAATCACGTATCACAGTTCGCGTTTTTTTTTAGACTTTCGACAAGTTAACTTAATGAAAAAATTCAGGAGAACGTGATCACTGGGGCCTGGCAGGTAAGTTACAGGTGAAACTATGTCGGGTCGAGTAGTCAGGATCAGATCAAGAGTATTGGCAACGTTAGCAGTTGTCTTGTTGCTTGCGTGCACAATTACTGTAATGAGAAAAATAAGCATGTATCTAAAAATTCATTAGCTAGAGACGAGAACGGTGACAAAATGAGAATATCAGAGCTCCAGTTAATGTTAGGAAAATTGAAATCAATGAGTAGAAATATCGGAGATGCAGGAGAGCGTACAGAAACTGAATTAATGGCATCACAAAGTTCATTTCAGAATGTGGGAGCAGCAGTACGCAGTACTGGGCCAGTTAGTTTTCGTTGAGTACCTCGTTCCGGCACGTCATACACAAGGTACAGATTTAACTGATGTTGAGCGGCAGGAATACAAAACCACTCACTTTAACATAGGTTTAGCACTTCGGTAGGCAAACGAAGACAGCGCGTTTCCAAGCAAATAATACTGGAAACTACGCTGACAGAGATGATTTTGAAACTTGGTCTTTAGTTAGCAGATTTCGTTCAATTACTGTTCGTGGAGACGAAGAAGACCTAAAATCAGTTATTACGCGTATTAAATATGGGGTTCTACTTTTGTGGCTAATTCTCGGCTTATAGTGTCACAAGCAGATGAAAACAGTGTTATTCCCGTGAGATCTGTGCTAAAGCGGCCGTTGATAAGCTGGAATGGGAGTTTCATTCGTGACACGACTATTTGCAGTCGGGAAGCGCGGGATAAAAATACCAGCATGTGCTGGGTATGCAGTGCCAAATGTTTTTACCGCTTCACTCTTTTACATTTTTTTTTTCTTGCGTTGCTTATCCTGTTCAGGTAGGTTTGAAAATTTAAAAGCAGGGTGGCGGTGCAGGGCAGCTCTCACCCTTTTCCAAGAGAATGAATTCAAGCAGAGTGTGGTATATAACTTCCAGCTATAGCATCCTAGCCACGTAGTTGCGGGCTAGGAAGCAGTTACTACGGATGAACTTTATTTATTTATTTATTTATTTATTTATTTATTTATTTATTTATTTATTTATTTATTTATTTATTTATTTATTTATTTATTTATTTATTTATTTATTTATTTATTTATTTATTTATTTATTTATTTATTTATTTATTTATTTATTTATTTATTTATTTATTTATTTATTTATTTAAATACCCTCAAGACCAGATACAGCATTACACAGGGAAGTGGTTAAACACAGTATGGCAACAACCATGACAATAAGAGCATAATGCTACAAGATGTTGCCGGTTACACAATTTTAGCTAATGCATTCATGGAATAAGGGATTGTAATTGATTAGTGCCAGTCATCCGGGAAGATGATTCCACTCGTCGGATGTACGGGGTAAAAATGAATAAAAGCAGGTTTTCGTTATTCTGCAGAAAGGTACTCCAACTTCGTACGAGTGATCCATCCGTGGTGACACGTACTGTGCCCGGTGAAATTAATTATTCTCGAAGGTGAGAATGATGAAAAATTTTATGGAAAAGACGAAGACAAAGATTTCGACGTCGAGATTCGATGGTAGACAGACCGAGGCTGTCTTTCATGCTGGATATGCTTGCAGTTCTGTTATAATTCGAGAGGATGAACCGGAGAGGATTTTTTTAATCCATTTCCTCGGTGAGTGTGTCAAGTTCTGCTGGTAAGGATTCCATACTGATGCTGCGTATTCGAGTTTAGGTAATTTGAGTGATTTGAATAGTAAAAGTTTCAGAGAAGAAGGCTCTTTCCGAAAGTTACGACGAAGATTTCCAAGTGTTTTGCTGCACCTGTGTAACATGAACAGTCCAGGTAAGGTTATTAGAGATGTGAACAGCCAGGTATATATAAGACAACACTGAATCAAAAAGCATGCCATTATTGTGATAATAAAGTAAATTATTATTCACTCCACAGACGCGCATGAGTTTTCACTTGTTAGCATTTAGGTCCATTAGCCATTATTTGCACCATGATGAGATGGAATCGAGGTCAGATTGAAGAGTTAGTACGTCATCACCACAGTTTATTTCCCTGAATATTATACGTAGTCGTGGGCGCACAGGTGAATGTTAGACGAAATGTGGGAAGGCAAATCGTTAATGGAAATAAGGAAAAGAAGCGGACCAAGTACGGAGCCTTGAGGAACACCGGAATGAACCATACTTGGATCCGAGATGAGATCGTTAATCGAAACGAACTGACGGCGGTTTGTAAGAAAAGCTTCAAGCCAGGTTAGAATCTTTGGGTCCAGATTAATCTTCTCTAACTTGCATAGTAGTAAGCTATGGCAGATTTTATCAAACGCTTTTGCGAAATCTATGAACACGCAGTCAGCTAGTGAGTTACGATTAAGAATGGCATGTATCTCGTTAGGGAAAGATGCAAGTTGGGTTTCACATGAATATGACTTTAGGAAACAGTGTTGAGAGGGCGGGAAGAAAGAGTTTGTTTCCAGGAAATTAGGTAGATGAGAAAAAAAGGGTGTGTTAAAAAGTTTACAGAGAATACTGGTGAGCGAAATTGGTTGGTAATTTAGCGGAGGCTTCTTGTTACCTGATTTGTGCAGTGGAATCACCTTCCCGATTTTCCATGCGGCAGGTAGCGAACCCTGGTCTAGTGACTGCTGGAAATTTTTGTTAGTGTAATGGAGAAATAAGCACTTGATATTTTAGAAACTTGGCGTTGATTAGATCACAACCCGGAGCAGCAGATATTTTTAGCGAGTTAATCAATTTCAGAACGCCGTCAAGGGTAACTGGGACTGGA
Organism: Amblyomma maculatum; assembly: GCF_055883805.1. NCBI lineage: Eukaryota > Metazoa > Arthropoda > Arachnida > Ixodida > Ixodidae > Amblyomma > Amblyomma maculatum. Next base: position 155,797,202 of record NC_139348.1, read on the forward strand.
TACATTGGCAATAACAGAAAGACTCCATACTTGGAAGAGGGGGATTTGTGGAGATAGAAAAAATAGCAGGTAAAGTATCGTTGGAAACAGATGCCTGTAGTTCGTGGAGGATGGTGCTACCAATATTGTCAAAAAGAGCAATGGTGTCGCTGTCACTTGGATTAATATAGTGCGCCAAAACTTTCGTAGGTCAGTGGATAGCATCGATGGAACGGCTACTTTTAAAAATTAATTCTTTGTTTGTTCTAACGCTGTTATGTATTCACGGGACGCTGTTCTGTAAGCATTCCATCGGTTGATGTTAGAGGAATTTTTCGCGAGTTTATACGAGCGCTTTTTTCGGTTAGACAAGTTCGACGAAACATCGTCTGATAATGTGAACAAGGAAGCCGTAGGGCTTCCGTTTTTATTAAACTTTGACTTGGTCAGTGACCCTATAATTTTCTTTTTCCGGTTGATGTTTATATCGTACCAAGGAGAGTTGCTGTTAGAGGTGATCGCGCGGGTTGGTATGTGCCTATCTGTTAAATATTTAACCTTCGCCACAAACAAGTGCCAGTTAGACTGAACGCTGCGACTGTTAAAGTAATTCAAGAAAAAGTCCAGAAACGCGCAGAGCTCACTGTTTATTGTGTCAAAGTCGGCCTTATGGTAATTATAAATTGTTCTTGCTTTTTTTAGTTTCTCTGCCGAGAAATGTTAATTTCGAAGGTTAAGAGAATGTGATCTCTGAGGCATGGCAAATAGGTACTTGGTAAGAAGACCGCGCATAAAAAGACTACCACAGGAGAGGACTCGACGCAAAAGAACGCCATAATAATTAAAATAAATAATTTTGGAAACAAAAGAAGGCTCTGTTGTAAGTACTAAATGAAGCGTATTAGAAACAGTATCTGTCGTTCTAGTAGCTTCTTTAACGAGTTGTGAAAATGAGAAGACGGCATAAGTCGAGGAAGTCTTTAGCTAATGTAGAGCAGTTATTAACGGTAACGGGGTCAGTGTCCCGTGTAATGTTAGGAATATTGAAATCACCGAGAAGAAACATTGGTGATGAAGGGTAACGAGTTGCGACTAGTTTAATTGCATCGTGTAGTTCATTTACAAAGTTAGAAGACTCGGATGGAGGGCGATAGCAAATATCAATTACAAGTTTCTGGTTACTAAAAACCATGCTAGCCCAAATTAATTCCAAGGAACAGGAAACGTGAACGCACGGTGACTGCAAGGTTTTCTTAATGGCTTCCAAAACACCTCATCCCTGCCTGGCTGTGCGGTCACAACGGTATAGAAAGAAAACTTGCTGGCTGTCGGAAAACGTTCGTGATCGTTAATACATATGTGGTCGAGCAGCAAGTATCTGTTAGTGCAATAATGTCGGCGTTAACAGTGTCAACGGCGGAGCATAATTCGTTATGTTAGTTAAGGATGCTACAGTTGTTGGAAAACAGAACTTGTATGTTAGATAGTCGTGCTCCACTTCCCCTCCTGTTCTCCTAACTTTTGTCGTGCGAAGATGCTCCTTGGTGGCAGGTGTTTGTTTTCTGTGGCGTGGCTATTTCTGTCATACTATCAGAGGAAGCGTATAAGGTCATTTGTTTAACCTAAACCAACTACACCAGTGCGGCAAAAATCTATTGTAGGTATATGAGACTTCCTACACTGGTGTAGGTTAAACAAATGACCCCATTGTATGCGTACAGATTTTCGCTCACTGTTATTTTGTTATAGCACAACTGAAGATTCGGTACATCTGGCAGGTTTTTTGCGAATTCAGCTAGCTTAATTTTTCAGAAACAGATATTTTTTTTTCTCTTTGAGTTTGCTGCGTATGGAAAGTACTCGTTCTTTATGCTTGACGTTGGTGCACTTCACTATGATAGGGACCGGCCGAAGCGATGCGCATGTTCGATCGATAAGTCGGATAAGTTATCGACAATGCCTGTCAGTGCTTGTTTCAAACTTTTTTCACTTTGCTGCCAAGACTCACGTGAGTCAGGAACACCTCTAAAAGGCAGGTTACTGATTCGCGATCTGTCCTCCAGTTTATTGAGGCGAGATTGCAAAGAATCATGCTGCGTTGACAAGGCTTCTATGATAATAAAGAAAAGAAAAAGACAAGGCTTTTATGGCATTCTGGATACCGGCTGCTTGCTCCGCAAACTAATCTAGCCTGTTGGTTTTTTCAAGAACGTCCAATCTTTCTTAAATGCGGCCAACTTGATTATCGACGCTTTTTTTTTCTTTGTTTGTTTGTTTTTTCAGCTGGATCCTTTGTTGACTCGACAGACCGCGCGTGTACGTCTTTTATAAGGTTAAACAAAACAGCCATTTTGTTGGGAAGGATCGTCCGGTCACGGACAAGCTTTCAAGCTCGGTTTCGGAGCGAGCGTTGGGTCCCGGGTTTGCATCGATGTCACCGGAACATAGTAGCAGGAAGAACGTTGAGAAACATTCACAAGCAATGTCAAGGAATACTTCTGGGCACGGGAGAAACGGCAGGCATCGATTACTGCTTTTCTTAACATAAATACCTGCAGAACGCAGAAGCGCGGTGAGTGAAATGTTAAGTAGGCGCCAGAAGTGCATGACACAGTCGGTGACGTTGATCCTTGGTAGGCCATATGCGCAATGTTGGTAGGAAAACCACCCGCAGCTGATTGTCAAGATACGCCCAGTATAGCTATCCACTGGTGGTGTTAGCGCAAGAGCAGGTCCGGGTGGTAAGGCACGGGCCGATGTATTTGTATCAGCAACGCGCACACAACTATGAAAAAATAAGGAGATAGGACAGAGCGGTGTCAAGGCCCACAGCAAGAAGGTCAAGAATGCCTGCGGAACGCAGAAGCGCGGTGAGTGAAACATGCTGTCAGCGTTGCTCGCGTGCCCGTGCACGGCACATTATCGGATACAGCATTTGTCACGAGTATGCATCTCACTAGTTTTGCTCATGCGTCGTGCAGCGTTGCTCAAGTTTGCACTGCCACGGTTGCAATGCTTCCCCTTGAACACCTAGAGGAATCCTCTATCTCACCGTTGACAAGTTTATAGGACTTTTACAAGTCGTATATTGACGCCCTACTAACGACTTAGAAGCAGGCTTCACGTGATCTATATTTGCGACAAATGTTCTACAGCGGTGAAATCAGTGTCTAATGGAGCTAAACGATATGGGTTACAATGAGAAATCGCGTGGGATGCGTTTTTTGTTGTTGGGATCATACATGGCAGAAGTACTTTTGAAAAGGAATTAAATTACATTACTAATTACTTTGCTGAAAATCGCAGAAAAGTAATTAAATTACGTTGCTCATTACTGCTCCCCAAAGTAATGAAATTGCATTGCAATTACTTCTACTGAGTAATTCAATTACTTTGAAATTACTTTCTAGTTTCTATAAATGCAAAAACTAAGTAAAGCTATTAAACAAAACAACAACTTGTTCTCCAGGGTATTCTAGTTGACTATAGTTTGATCAATTCTGTCTCCTTTTGCCAATCCGTTACGCTGGCTTCGGATTGCAGCACGTCGTTCCTGCTTTCGCTCACTCTACTTTGTTGTCTATTGAAGGAGTAGTGGCGCACTTTAGTAAAAGTAATTTCGAGAGGAATTAATTACTTTGCTGCGAAATTACTACTAAAAAGTAATTCACTACATTAATAAATTGCCAAACTGAAAAAGTAATTCATTACATTACAAATTACCAAAAAGTAATTAAATTACAGTAATTTCATTACTGTAATTCACTTACTGCCATGTCTGGTTGGGATAAACCAATTGAACAAAGATTAGACACGGACCCGGCGCTAGTCGCACTCGTTACGAAAGGAGTAGAACGCCAATCGGTCGACCGCAGCTCCATGCGGCCGGTGCTCATTCCGCGTCACAGCGTGTGGCGGTGGTGCGCCTGAGCGGAGCCGCCGCGGCCACTGTGGTGGGTGGGGCCCAATTAAAAAAAGCGAGCACAGCTGCGAGGAACGCGGACTCGCGCCCAGGGGGGTGGTGACGCCTCCTGTCCTGCATCATTCCTTCTTCTTTTTTATCCCTTTCTCCAATCTTTTCCGTCTTCCTTTCGTTTTCTTTTGCTCTGGATCCTCACTTCGGTGGCGATGAGTTTCCGTGATGTGATTACCTGCCCCGGGGAGCCAAGTGGCCCTCCCTGTGCACCATACGTAAGCGAGCGTTGGCGCAGTGGTCGCGCAGGCGCGCGTCATTGGACGCGCTCGGGCGGGCGCGTGGTTCCGCATTCCGGGAAACGCGCAAGCCCAAAAGCTCGTCCGAACAGCTCGGTGTGGGCTATATGGATAAGCGATGACCTGCCTCGGTGCTCATCTGCTCCTCATTATTCCCAGCGTACGCGTTCTCTCTCTCGTTTTCTCTCCCCTCCCTCCCCATTGTCATGCAGGCTTTTAAATGATAGTTTGTGACAAAATTTGTCTGCCGTTAAAAATTATGGATGGACACTTAAGCTTCGCCTTTAAAAGTATGATGGGATAGGGTTAAGGTCTACCTTACCTTACAATATAGATATCTGTGGCTTCCCTTGTGGATCCTGTTTCGAGTACATCACATGTAATTACTTCGCGCTTAATTAGCCATCATTTAACTTCTGCCTCAAATATATATCGCGCATATTTGTCAGCATTAAGTCCTAAGCTACCACCTTATATCCAGCTACCAGTCGTATAAGTGACCACCGCACATCCATATAAAGCCCCACAAAGCCCCACGTTAATCAAGCCGTAGGGAGATGAATCGCAGGGAGATAAACTATCACTAAATGCACTTGGTCTTTGTAGGAGTAACTATTATGGCAGCGCAGTCCTTGTTGGTTGACGGGGTGATTACGTCACAGCCACATAGCTTCGCGCGGGAATTTTAAACACTCCGCGGTTCTCCCGTGAAAACTGACGTCACGCGTGGAACGATAGCGGTCAAAACATGGCACGTATAGTGCACTAGACTTGTTCGGGTCCTGCCTCCAGACGGCGCTTTGCAATACGAACCGCCCCTGTTTCACACTAGACACTGAAGGTCTTGTCATGTCATTTCGTCATGCAAGTGAGACCAATTTGGAAGCCCGCTTCACCGCTCTATAGACTGAACGCATAGCGTTACTTCAGCAAAGTGCGAGGGTGTGCAGCAGTTTGGTTTGTTGAAAGGTATATATGTCAGCGCAGGGTAAAAAAGCCTTGGCCAAGTACCTACAATAACCCGAAATAGGTCCAGATGGCATTGTTTTTCGGTGCAGCCTTCATTCCTTAGGTCGTCCACACATTTACTGACCGAAGCATTCACGCGCGCAAGCCCCCCCCCCTACACACACACACACACACACACACACACACACACACACACACACACACACACACACACACACACACACACACACACACACACACACACACACACACACACACACACACACACACACACACACACACACACACACACACACACACACACACACACACACACACACACACACACACACACACACACACACACACACACACACACACACACACACACACACACACACACACACACACACACACACACACACACACACACACACACACACACACACACACACACACACACACACACACACACACACACACACACACACACACACACACACACACACACACACACACACACACACACACACACACACACACACACACACACACACACACACACACACACACACACACACACACACACACACACACACACACACACACACACACACACACACACACACACACACACACACACACACACACACACACACACACACACACACACACACACACACACACACACACACACACACACACACACACACACACACACACACACACACACACACACGCGCGCGCGCGAACGAACGAACGAGCGAACGCACACACTTCGCATTGTTTCAACTCTTTCATCAGAAGCGAAGTCTCAAATCACGTGTGTACAAACTCCGCTCTCTCCGATCGTTTGCGGAAGTGTCGGCACAGTTTAGAACCGAACCACAGCAACTACTTAACCCTCTCGACGAAAGGGGCTCCTGGGACTCCCAAAATACTCGCCACACACACAGGCATAAAGACAGTTGAAGGAAAAGAGAGCCAGGCCTGGCTGAAATCCAAGAGCTCACCGCAGCAAGCGCCAATGGTTCGTCGAACCCGAGGAAGGGTGCATGTGATTGCACCCCTGTCAGACAGTGTCACGGCGAAGGAAGAAGCGAGCGAACGCACGTTTGTTCTTAGGTGCGCTACGTGATGGCTTGCAGAATACTTTGTGCAAAGGGAGTCGCGGTTGCCCTGGAAGCATCGACTCCTCCGAACGTTTCCACTCGCGTATCGGCAATGGAGGGAGGCCAAAACACGTTACGGCAGAAAAGAACATGGCACACGGCTGCAAAAGAATAAGGTCTTGATGGATACAAATTAACGGTCATTCTTTTTTCTACTCAGCTTCTTGTTCGCTCCAAATGAATCGAGCAGCTCTGCATTTCGAAAGCTGATACGGGACACCGACTTCCGAAACGCCACCGTTTGAAGCTTTTCTTTTCTTACAGTCGACAGTGCATCAGTATACTACCGAGTACAATGTGCACAAAACTGAGAACACTAGTCCGAGATTTCCTATCGAAACACGAGGCACGTGACCGAAACATGCACGCGCAGGGATTTTTTTCTCTCCGTATCCGCGTTCATAGAAACTTTCCACTTGGACAGGACTTCCTGATTGCGTATAAATTCCCTTGTCATTCTCATCTGTTTATGCCCGTAGGAATGAACTCAAGTGGTTGTTCAATTTGATCCGAAGATGCGCACAGGAATACGACGACAAAATACCAACGATTGGGGAGAGTTGGTACGTGTTCAGTTGGACAGCGATATCCTATAGCGCCCTGCTCTGCTGCGCATGCGCAAAGGGTGTCGAGCCCGCACTGGCCTCTCCACCTAATGTGTGTATATATATATATATATATATATATATATATATATATATATATATATATATATATATATATATATATATATATATATATATATCACTGTCGATAATGTGCTCCTATTGTCCTAGACAAGCATTGTTTAGTGACGTTAAAATGATAGATGAGAACGGTGATTGCGATGGTGAATTCATTGCTTTAAAAGGAGGCCCCCGCAGTTCAGGACACTTGCAACTTTTCCTGTCAGCTGAACCCGTGCACAAGGTACCGTGTTAGTTTTGCGGGCTAGATCTGATCAGCGCGGCTTCCCACTGCTCTGGTTTGGGTTGGGGTGATCACTGGGGCTGCTTTCACTTTGTCGCAAGACCATGTGGTGTGATATACAGGGTGGGGGAGTCGTCGCATTGTATGCATTTGTCGGGGTAGATCATGGAATACGTATGATGCGAAGGAGGCTGTACAAAATGTGGATAGGTGTTAATTCGGAGCTCTCTCTCTCTCTATTTGCATGCTATCAACTTCCTCGTGCGGTGTTCCTGAGGCGGGTGGGGGTCTGATGGATCGGGCGTTGTCATGACATTTCCTGGGAACTGCTCAGAGGTGCAGCACGCAATGAGAGCACCCTTCGTGTAAGAGATGATTGACGCTGTTCTACCACGGACATCGTCGCGAAAAAGTCTCTTTGACCGCCACTCCATCAGAGAGGCGAGTGCAAAGAGTTGTGCTTGCAGATCCGACCTCTTTTCTCCACAGAAGTTTCGGTCGGGGGGCAGTGCGCGTCGCTCACCGCAACGGGCGAGGCGATTAGGTCTTCTTCTTTTCCTTCGTCCTTTCTTATCCTCATCTTTCTCTCTTCATGCCTTCTTCTTCCACTTCTTTCCTTTTTTATCACGTTCCTTCTGTGCTTCCTTACTTAACGTTGTTTCTTCGCGAGTCCTTTGCACTTACACCTACGCAGACTGTTCACCGACTTCTCGCGGACTGCGTGCATCTCTCTATCTCTTTTTTCTTTTCTCTCTTTCTCCTCCTGCCTGCTCCCAACATCCCTCCGCGGCGGCGATGGCCCACCGAGAAGCCGAGCGGCGTCGTCGTCCCGAAGAGCGACCGCGCCCTGACTCTGGGTCAGCGGGGACGTGGGAAAAAATGCTGCCGCCGCCGCCGACGAAGCCACACCGACGCCCCTGCCTTGCCCTCCCTTGGCTGCCGGGTCTCGTCGGAGCGGCCGGCGACGACGAGCCGCTTCTCCTGCTGCTCTTTTCTTCTCTGGAGAACCGGGCTTGCCGACGACCACGCTTCGTTTTCTCTGCGCTCGCGAACCTCCTGACAACTGGAATGCTGCGCGAGCGCTGCGGACTGCGTACCTTACGGATTACGCGCTCGCGGCGCCCTCTTCGGGATCTTGTTGTCTTCCACGATGACGTATTTTGCGCCCTCCTTTAAAACGGGGCGCTGAGTCGCGCGGTGATTATTTTGGAGCAGCAGCGCCCAATTCACGGAAAGGAATCTTCTACGAGGAAAAGCGCAGCTGTTGCCCATCGCTCATTGAGCACCTGAACCACGATTGACTTAATTCTAACGAGCGGTTAGTCACATAGTTCTTCCTTCTGGACAAAACGGAATCAAATTGCGCCTAGACTGATTACACTCGCTTCAAACCGCTGGCTTGAGACAGCGTTAACGATCGAGATGAGCCGTAATCACAAGAGTCATATCAGTAATGTACAATCCCCCGCCTTACGGGAAGCCGTATAACCTTCTTAAATAGCTTATATGGGAAGAACATGTGGGATAACGTATGCATGCCATCTGCGACGAGCAGGTTTCAACAGGAAATGCAGAAGGAGAGGGGGCCGAAGCTTCTAAAATCAAGCTGCCCCACTCCCTAGCATTTTCTGAATACGATGCGTCATCTTCAGTCCTTCCTGGGATTAAACAAAAACAAGAAAACAAAAACGTAAAATCTGGCTTCGTGGCAGTTCTGTGGTCATGTGCGTGGCAGTAAGGGGCGTCATTTCGTTTGGAGGACACTTGGAGCGTCTAGACAGGTATACATCAGCACATTTCAGTTGGTAGTTACTCGTGGAAAGAATGTTCTCCGTTAAATTATTATTTTGCTACATCGTTAATTTCTCAGCAGTTCTTATAGTGCTAAACACGGTTAAAATCAAACAAAGTGCAACTTTTTTTATGTGGCAATTAAGCCAAAGCGTGATAAGATATCATGCACACCATACTGTATCATCTCGTACTGCTATTATTTACCACACAATACCGTGCACTACCGTACCACATCGACATCTATCACAGCATGCCATACTGTACCGTACCGTACCGTACCGTACCGTACCGCACCGTACCCGGCTGGGTACGGTGCGGAACCGTGTCTAAAGTACGACAAAATATTCTGTATTTCTGTGGTAAACGTCAGATTTTTCTGTAGTACTTTTCTAATGTGACTACAGAAAATTCTGATGCTTCTAAAGAAAGTTCTGTCGTAACAACAGAAAATTTTTTGTATTTTTTTTTACGATGCCACACCGTACCATACCATACCATGCGATACCATACCATACGACTGCCAGGTATTACTCGTATGCACACGACCCAAGCTCTTGCTGCCCAACCAAGCAGGTATGCTCTGCAACATATAGTGCCGCCCTCATTGCGTGAGGTCTTTATCGGGCGTTGGCGGTGGTTACGGCCCCCTCCGAGATGATATGCAGTGTTGGGCCGCGCGGTTGAAGAACGAATGCAGCCCTGTCGCTGGCCTTCAGGCGCGGTAGCGTAGAATCGTAAAGTGCATGCATTGTTTACCTAAAAATGGTGCCATCTACATCGGGTCTAAGATTTAGTTTATTGATATCCGCTATATAGCCTATATCACAGCCGATGTCGCGTTACGGCGCTGAACCATTTATACCAAACCAATCCATACCGAACGTCACTGCGCCGTCACGGTTTTCTTGTATACTTGTCGACCTGCAGGAGCCACTTTCGCCAACTGTGTTTGTTTTTAGTGTTTTTAGGTCATTTGGATTATTTCCCCCTCGCCATGAACCGCATAGCGTACTCCAATGCTTATCCATGCTTTGTGCCTTTATAAGGCCGCACTGTGCCGTAGTGAACGCATCCAGATACACCGATGGGGTGGACGATGTGGTGGCCGATGCTCACGCGCTGCGGGTCACTCGGTGAGTGCGACAGGCTTCGACGCTGGACGCCAGCGCACAAAGCGCTCGCCAGCGTCGTGCTGCAGTACGCTCATCCCCCTCCACCCTGAGGGCTCGGCTGCGCCGCCGGCTTTGTTGCTGCAAGCGCCAAGATGAAAAAGGGGCGGGACAGCTCGGCCACATACGATGAAGAAGGAGCAGCAACGCGATTGTCATCTCACCGTCGGTGGTAGTGGCCCGGTTTCTTTTTTTGGACACGTAGGGAGGGGCGGTGGTGGGCGATGCGCATCCGAGCAGGTTATGACGATGCAACGCCGGGGGCCATGCGGTCGCTATGTGTATATTGTGGGATGGACAAACGGCGTGCCATTGTGCGGTCGCGCGCCTGGCGTCGTCTTCAGCTATGCATGGCCCGTCGCTCCTCTTGTCTTCTGTGGATCGGGCCGCGCACGTGGCTCGGAGCAGATCGTCGCGTGAGAAGGGCCCTTCTTTTTGTTTCTCTCCAGCCTGAAATCTCCCGTCTCGCCCTTGTCTTGGCGTGCAGAGGAGAGCCCTTGATACATATGCTTTAAAGGGGGCCCCAGGTCGGCGTCGACTCGGTGGCACAGGCGTTCGGCGTAACGCTTCCCCGAGCAGTGCAGTTGGTACACGCTTACCACTCCTCTCCACACATTCCCGTTTTTCAGTAGGCGCCGACGCTGGCGGATTAGAGAATGCCTCTGACGTCGTTCGGGCTTTTTCCATTTAAATCTCCTCTCTATCCCTCATCGCACTATCTATTGCTGCTCTTGGATTGATCCTCGAAAACAGAGTATGACTGAAGCACTTCGTGAGAGCAGTCGGTCTAGTTTTGATTTCTTCAATAATGTTATCGCTCTCTCTTTCTCTCTCTCTCTATTTTTTTTTCTTGGCGGCATTCTGGAGTTTTGGCAAGTGAGGTGATACCATGTCGATAAAACAGCACCGAGACCCTTGATTCATTCGCTCTATACATTTTTTCCCGCCGAGCTGTTAACACGATGCTCCACTGTATCGCCTGTAATTCGCTATCCGATATTTTTCAGCGGTGTACTGGTTGGTATACGCACGCCTACTCCGTGCTGTTGATTTGTAGTAATCAGTTAGAGCGAACTTAGTCAAAATTTTCGTGCTGCTTAGCCGAAGCCAGAATTTCGCCATCTACAGTAATTTGCGTGTGCCACTATACACCAGGTGCAGAGAACTCGAAAAAAACAAAAACAAAAAATGCTCACTTTCTGATTTTTCCCCGGCTGAATCTGCCCGGTACACAATGCATTTTGTTTATGCAAGCCGCTGTCGCGAGGCGACGTCGGGCGATTGTGCTGGTGATGATGACGATTTGGTTATGACGGATGAGTCATTGTCTAACGCATCTCTAAACGCGCCTTTACTAGTACCACGTCGTTTTATATATCCCACCAACTTAACCCGAGCATAATTAGCAACCGTTGCAGATCACGTGCTCTTAGTGACATGACTGGACTTCGTGTAGGTAGCAGCTAAGAGCACCACCTATGCCACTTTTATAAGACCTGAGAGTGCGGGCACATTTTAAAGATTTTCGCTGTGGAAAATTGTGGAAACATCGGGGGCCAGCGCCTCAACGTATACTCCCCCCCCCCCCCCCCCCCCATATTTTTTTTTTTTTTTTTTAGGCAAGTGCCTCGAAGCGTTTGTTTCTCCTGCAATGGGGGGAGACGTTTTCTGCTCGTCGTCAACGCTCGGTTCGCTCGTTTCCCTGCTAAGTAGCTTTCAAGGTAAGAAAAAAAAAATGCTGACGTGCACCAACAGGGTAGGGACGGGAGAAAGAATGGTTGAGCGAGTCAGCCGGCCGAAGCACAGAGATAGGCTTGTGAGGACTGAGGGCCTCCCACTCTTGTCCTCACCCACGTTTTGCCTGTCGTCGACCGCTTGCTCCTTTTTCGTTACTCTGTCCGCGTGTTTCTTCTTGTTTGTTTGTTTGTTTGTTTACCTGCTACCTGCGCGCATTGTTAGCTTCTCTTCAGGGGTCGCCACGGCGGTGAAGCTTTTGATGTGCGCGCACGCTCCGGCCTTCCGCGAAAAAGCCGTAAAAATTTGCCGCCTGGGAGGACAGGATCTCGGAAGAAAGAATCGCCCAGGCGGGGGCACTAGTGTGTGGGAGGGCTACTGTTTTTCTTTTCTTCTTATTTTCCGCTTCTTTTTCCCATGGCCAACACAGCACAGTTGCTTTCTGGAGAGAGAATCGCGGTAGCGTGGTGTTTGAAGCTTGAAATTTTCGAGCTGTATACAATACTCTCCCATCCGCCCTCACTCACTTCTTTTCTCGGGTGACGTTTCTTCTGCCGGGTATTCTTTTTCTTGTCTTTTTTTGCAGATGCATACGTGCCTGATGGTGTGGCATGTTGAGTTTTGCGTCCCAGAGTGACTATGAAGGACGCGGTAGTGGACGACTTTTGATTGATTTCTCCTTCAGCGTGCACTGATATCGCACATTACAGGAGCGCCTTTCCTTTCACCACCATCGAAACGCGGCCGTATCGGCCAGGATCGAACTTGCGTCCTATGGCCCAGCACCGCGGCAGAAGTCACCCCATTACAGTCGGCAGCAAAAGTAATCGCGACGTTTGTGTGCGAGAAAACAACGTTTTGCCGCTGTCACTCTAGCCAGCGCCCCAAAATGCCTCAAAGAAGGCGACACAGGCGTCTGCTAGCATCAGTGCCAGGCGATTCGATCATCGCAGGGCAGCGCTGAAGTAGTTACGAAGCACCCTGCAAACTTTTATTGATTGCTTAACGCTGTTCTCCTGAGGGGAGAAGCGTGGGCTTTCGGAATATATAGCTGGAAATTTGCAGCAACGTGCATTTAGAAAGAAGGAAAAGGGCCAAGGCTCTTCACTCTGCTGGTGAACAGCTCGGTATGGCACTCATTCTTGACATTATGATTAGAGCACCTGCCGGCTGTTATGTCCTCGTGGATAAAATTCTGACCGAACCTGAAGGAGCACGCTGAAATTATTTAAGGTATAGGGCTGACCGCATTTAACGCGTGTTGCGCCAGTTGCGTCGCGTAGACAAAGCGGTCATGGTCATGCGGCGGTGGTGTAGCTTATAGTGCAGAACATCTGGCAATGCGCCGTCTATGCGACGACATGTTTATTGGGATCCCCAAAATGACGTGTCCAACTGTTCCGGCTTATACGTCACTCGGCGCTGTCTGTGCCAACCAGATAATTGCCTCGGCAGTTGTAGTACTAGCAGAATAGCAATGGTAGTAGTAGCTCAGCCGTAGTAACCCACTGCAGTGCGAAGGCATTCCCTATACCCCTCAAATCGATCCGGTCCTGTGCTAGCTGCATGCACCTGACCCCTGTAAACTTCTTAACCTCATCCGCCCGCCTAACTTTCTGCCGTTCCCTGCAACCATACTCACCATATACAAGCACGCCTTCATATCGACATTTAGTTCAGGGCTACTGCTTACCGTCCACCGCTACCGTCTACCCTGTACCGCTGCCGTCTATCGCTACCGCGCGAGGGTCAGTACGCATGCGCAGACCACCTCGAGGGCTACAGATGGCGCCACGCTCCTGTCAAGTTCCAGCGGACTCCGCACGCAGGGACCAATCAGTGCGTGCTGTGCTGATGGCTCGCGGTAGCGGAATACGGCGGCGGTAAGCGGCAGTGGTAAACTATAGGTCTCCATAATGGCCTGCCACTATATTGTCATCAGCGCGCAAAAAACTCATCGCACATCAGCTAGTGGTGTTTGCTCTGGCGGTGGCTTTTAACAAATAGCTCTCTTCGCATTTACGTAGTTCACTCAAATAATCAGTTTAGAAGGGCTCGACGCCTGATAAGGACACAGCTGTCATAGTCCCGCAAGCGCTCCACAATACGTAGAGTGGAAACTTCCTGTCCTCACGCAAAACTTAATAGGACTTGTAAGCTGTTTTTGTTTTCCTTTCTTTTTCTCTTTTCTTTTGCCAGAACTCTACCAAGAGCAAGCATCTGCGCACTCAAAGAAAACGGCGCGGTGTCGCGCGCCCTTTCTTCGAGTACTGCTGGTGGCGGCGCGGCATACGGTTGCGTCGATTTCGTGAAAACCGCCACTCGAGAGTTGTTAAAATAGTTCCCATGGAATGATTTCATTTTCGCGATTAATAGTGCGAGTTGGAACGAGATGTGGCGCGTGTCATATTTACGAAAGTTAATAGGTCACTTGAATTTGTTTATGACAGGTGCTGAAATTAGCGCGTGTATATCATTCCCGCTCCCCTACTGAGCAGAAAAGAACCGAACAGGCTTTATTTTTTCTTTTTGCTCGGTTGGAGGGAAACGATTCCAATGTAGTTATCTCTGTAATGAATTCGCTGTTCCTCACCCAAGGTCAGGCTTATAGGCAAATGCCGACACACGTGACTGACTCACTTCTGTCACTCGTCTTCGAATCACAGCTCGCCAGCTCACCCTAACAAAAACCACATTACGTTGTATGGGAGTGTGTAAAAACGTAACCGCACGCATTGCGCATCCGTTCTCTTCTCCAAGCATCCGCGCCCGGTCGAGGGCGTGACACGAGGCGGTTTCCTGACGTCACGGGAAGAGGGGGGGGGGGGGGGCGTTTAAACATCATGTTCGCTTTTAAGGACAGGAAAGGGGAATAATTTCCGCTCCGACGGTTTGACGCGAGCAGTCCGTGCCCAGAGTCGCCTTTGATGCTCTTTATTGACTTCCTCTTTTTGCCGTTGCTGTTACGTCATAGCTCTTCTTTTCTTTAAAGCAGGAAAAGCGTGGGTGTGATTCCCTTCTTCAAACAAATGTGCGAGAGAGAGCTAACTTGTGTTCTTGATTTTTCTTTCTTTCTTTCGGAGGAAGAAGTGGTGGGGCAACATCCGGAATGACGTGGCCGGGCAATGAATTGTCGAGGCCTTATTTCATGTACTGGATCGTCGCTCTGAGGACGTCTTTACGACCCCGGGTCCTTGTATAAAACTCCCCGATGAATCTGCGAAGGAAGATGTTCGGCCTCATGGACTCTCTTGTATTGTGCATCGATCGCTGAAGACCTCGTCAAAGCTTCGTGCTGATACATGCTCCTAACGTACGAGCGTTCCTCGACCCTTTTGGTGGTCGTTGGCACACACTTTCTCTCCGGCATTCTTAGAGAGATTGAGTCTATTTTGGAGAGCGGTCTCCGTGAGAAGCAAACGGGCGAGCAATTCCGACTGCGCCGTATCACTCATCCGCTTCCCATTCAGTGTATGTTGGCAAATTACGGTTCGAAGTAGGCGCGCTTGAGGGCCGACGATTCAGCAGAATACGCCGAGAGATACACACTTTCATCTTTGACAACCACGCGACATAAACGTGCTTGACATAATATGAAAGGGGTTTTTTTTTTTTCTTTCGCAATCAAGCTGAACTATATCGCCTGTGCTGCCTACGATTCAGCCCCTGGCTCTGTTTGCGCTAAACCGGCTTTGGTAAACTGCGGCAAAATGTACGAAGCAACTCTTGGAAGACGGGAACACGACGAATCCACGTTGAATTAAGTTGGTCCACGATGTTTTATAGTCCGAAAGACTATAATTCCAATTCCAATTTATACGTCGCACCAGGGGGGGGGGGGGGGGGGGGGAGCAGAGGTAAGCATTTTTGCTCTAATTCAATCATTTAGGCTAGGCGATAGGCCTAAGCTATATGTTTTACCCTCCAAATGGTTTATACATTTTCGAGACGTGTAACTGCTGCTGGAGAAGTACTTACACACAAAAACATCAACAACAGGAGCATTTGATAAGGTTGTTGCTGTCTGTCAGTACTCGACATCTGGAGCGAGAATCAAATTTTTTTCTTTACAAATTTTTTTCTCCGGATACATGATTCCTAGGGGATACTTCTATCACAGTGCAGACATACTGATGGAATCAGTTCTTAAAGTCTGGCTCCATCGGAGGGGGGGTCTCTAGTGGTTCGAGCACATGTGGAAAGCGAAATAAAGAAGGAGAGAAACAAAGTGGCTAGTGGCCTGGCTCGCAGATGCTTTTACAGAAATTTAAGGGGAGAAATCATTTTTCTCCTTCTCGGGTTTTAGAAAATAAGTTAATAATGTGTTTGAAAACATACTGAGGAAATTCCGAAACAATAGAGAAATAATTAAATTTCTGACAACCACTGACAAGAAGAAAGATGACAGCCTGCTTCATATTCATGCTGTCCTTATACAATATTTGAGCGCGGAGGGGTCTCAGACCCCCCTTAAAGGCTGGCGGAGGGTCTCAGTCCCCCCTTACTTTAAGCCCTGGATGGAGTTAAATAGAAGGACCAGCCGCTTGCCTACCACGCATGCGCAGTGGTAGCTCTGTCTCCACACCTGGTTACTGCTTACACGCAATGTATACATGGCAGCCAATCCAGGGCAGGTTTTCGTTCATCTTAAAGCAGAGCGAAACACAAGACTAAAAGAACAGGAGACGACACAAGCGCGCTGCTTTAAAATGAATCAATCCAACTCGCCCAGTTTTCTAAGGCTCAAGTTTTTGTACTGCACGACATGCACCAGTGTGTTTCAGCGTGCCTGTTAAAGCCGGATTTCCGATTAGTATTTGCTATTTTGCGGATTTAGAGAGCTGCTCCGGATCGCCGACTGAAATACGCCATTAAGTGTCGACTTTGAAAATATATTCCGGCTTGTGCGCGCTCACTTTGTGTGTGTGTGTGTGTGTGTGTGTGTGTGTGTGTGTGTGTGTGTGTGTGTGTGTGTGTGTGTGTGTGTGTGTGTGTGTGTGTGTGTGTGTGTGTGTGTGTGTGTGTGTGTGTGTGTGTGTGTGTGTGTGTGTGTGTGTGTGTGTGTGTGTGTGTGTGTGTGTGTGTGTGTGTGTGTGTGTGTGTGTGTGTGTGTGTGTGTGTGTGTGTGTGTGTGTGTGTGTGTGTGTGTGTGTGTGTGTGTGTGTGTGTGTGTGTGTGTGTGTGTGTGTGTGTGTGTGTGTGTGTGTGTGTGTGTGTGTGTGTGTGTGTGTGTGTGTGTGTGTGTGTGTGTGTGTGTGTGTGTGTGTGTGTGTGTGTGTGTGTGTGTGTGTGTGTGTGTGTGTGTGTGTGTGTGTGTGTGTGTGTGTGTGTGTGTGTGTGTGTGTGTGTGTGTGTGTGTGTGTGTGTGTGTGTGTGTGTGTGTGTGTGTGTGTCAGCTGTTCTTGTATACGTGCAGAGCTCCATAATATTTGTTTACAGCGACGTGCTCGAATGCGTATATGTACTCGCTATTCGTTTCGTGTGGGCCTTTAGAGCGTTTATGTATCCCTTAAATCTCTCTTACTTTCTCCTGCGTTTACTGTCGCGAGGTGCCCCGTGTCGGCGGCGCCTTGTGGCGAACTTCGCTTCCAGCCTCGCCCGTGGCGGCATCGATTGGCCCGCGTCTGCGCGCGACTGCTGTATACGCGGCGACGAGTTCCTTGACTCCGACTCGCTCTGTACGTGCCACCAGCGTTGTTCACATAGATCGCGTAGTCGCCGACGCGCCTCTGAAGACGCGCTCTTTGTGTTCACTCTTCGCAGCCCAGATCCGTTGGTTTCGCTGCTTATTCTGCAGCAGAGACGCTTTGTTCGGCGATGTTAACTTCCGTTAGCTGTTTGTCACTTCCCTTTTTTGCTGTCGACACCCCCCCTCTTTATTCATTGTTGGCTGTAGCGCAGTCTCCACTTTTAGTTCAATCGCTTGTCATGAGTTAGACGCTGGGCAGAGAACCCGCCCTGCACTTGGCGTCAATGTCCGCTTAGATGCTTCCATGCCTCCTCTTTCCCTTTTTGTTTTCAATCTTTTTTCGCAGCCCCCTTTGCCTTCATTCATGATGGTTCTGCATTGTAAGTATGGGAGTTGAGTAAGGCCAGGGGCACTGTATTCGCATTACGAAAGAGAGAAAGGATGCTGGTCCACCCTGGTAATGTTCTATCGAAAGACAGATAGATAGGACAAAGAAAGTCCTTCAAACTATACCACTGCGGCAGGAGAGAGAGAGAGAGAGAGAGAGAGAGAGAGAGAGAGAGAGAGAGAGAGAGAGGGGTGGCATCGAGCGATTACTTGACGAGTATTGAGAGTGGCGTGGAAATGGAAATAAATCTAATTCCTGCGTGCGAACTAATTGTTTCCCTTAACGCTTTTCGCGCCTTTACTGGGAATCCGACGACGTAGGAATACCGTGTGGAGGACAGGACCTCACCGTTCTCCGATGCGCGGTCGTCGGCACGCCGAGTGGCCCGGTCGCCGCCGCCAAAACGAGAAGGCGCGGCTTCGGCGGTTTCTCTTGGCGCTCGTAAACGCACCGGCGGTCGGTCCTCCGTCCGCCAAAATCCGTCGCGCCCCCTGCCACACACGCCGCCCTCTCCCAGCAGCTCAACCCGGAGGTCTTATTTAGACGAGGCGCCCGCTGGACGGACGGCCAGCATCCTCTCTCCTCCTCCGTCGTCTTCTCGGTCTGGTACCTGCACGCGGGGGAGTTCTTCGACGTTCGACGAAGATGGGCTTGGAAGAGGAGAGGGGAGAGGAGACGTTTCGTCTGTGATCCGGAAGGAGAGAGAGAGGGGGGAACTAGGGAGGAGGTGACCTCATACCTGTTTCCTGCTCTGTACGCAGAAGCGCCAGAGAAAGCCAATTCGCCCGCCACTGCGATACTTGTGGTGTGCGTGCGTGAGAGTTTGTGGTGTGTATACTGGTTTTGCTCGCATATAAGCCGGCGAAAGTAGTCGATTTTTCGTTCTTATAAGGGTTAGGGGCAGGCGGTGAGAAAGAGGGGGGGGGGGGATGGCTTCGACTGAGGGAGCTGGATGAGTCCGCGCTCCTTGCATAGGAGAGTGGCACCTGGGTGCTATAAAGGTGCATATTATCCTCGATGCGTGTTATTTAATTGTTACAAATATAACACAGCCACAGAGCACACCTTCTCTTAGTTGAAGTATATTTGTAAATATTAATTCATTGTTTAGGTGACATTCCTGATTTCCATTCTGCATTGTTAGGTTTGAGAACCGTGAGGCGAAATGCACGTGAAGCACAGCACGTGCACCTCTTCCTATCTTTATTACATATATGTGTTTTTGTCTTGCGTTGCTTCAGCTTAATGGATCGCTACGAAGTCGGCAAAATTTCCGCCTCTTTGTCCTTTTGAGTATAATGTGCATACTGGATCAGGTTATGCACCAGGCATGTCGTGAGCAAAAGTGGTATACAACACTCAGCAGGTGGCGGAGTTCGAGAAAACTGCATCCCAGCTTTATCTAGAAACAGCTATCCAAGATCGATAATAGTGGCAAGGCCTAATTTTATGCGCATGCATGTGCCGATGTCACTGTCCCTTACGCTGTCGCTAGATGGCATTTCGATGCAGTTTTCCCTAGGTTTCCATAGCTCTGCCACTGGCTGAGCGTTGTATACCCCTTTTGCTCTCGACTTTATATACATAGCGTGAGCGATATAGCGAAGCCTGCCGATTCATTCGTTGAAATTAGCAACTCGTGAGCGCAGCAAATAATGGAGCGTATAGAGCTTCCCGTTTCTAATCGAAGCAGTGGGGAATTCTTCAAAGGCACACTCTTTGTGCAGATTGCGTTTGCGCCGCTTAGTTGTCCTGAGAACTTCTTGGTGATGTAGTTGGCGGCTGCTGTACCTGCACTAATGCGGACCTATGTGTGTCGCTAGAATATAAAGTCGCGTATTTGCAGGGAATGCATCGCATATGGAATATCTCACATAAAACCCGTGCTTAACGTTCCTTCACCTATAGCTAGACTTTGGTCCAATGTTTAGGGAAATCCCCCAATGCTTCGTGTGTGCTCAAGTACAAATTCTTTTCCTCATCTGTCTATTATAACGTAGACCGTGAACAGGCCACACAGAAGCTCCCAACTTCGCAGCCAAAGCTATGGCTGCATAGACATGCAGTGTCAGTAGTGCGTGCATAGGCATGCGCATATGCGTGCTTATTCAATGCTTGTCTTCTATACATAATCTGGCTGCGTCTTTGTAGACTTCGGCTTTGCTCCCATTGTGTTTCGTATTTATATTGGGCCTGCCAGTCTGTGCGTGCGTAAGCTTTACTCCTACGCAGGCACTTCACACGATTGTCCCCGGTTGGTATACTCAAAGGACAAAGCGGTACACACGCGTTCATACCACTCGTTGTACCTATCAGCGTTGCCGGCGCGTGCCTCTCCTCCTCGTCCACATCTTCCTCCTCCTTCCACCTCCGTTCCGTGTGGTCCACGCTGATCGTCGGCCAACTTGCACGTGCGGTGGTCCTCCGGCGGCGCTCCCGGCAGGATCGACGTTTCCAACGAGAGGCCAAGTTGGCCGGGCGGCGCCGCCGAATGCGGTCCGCGCCCAAAAAGAGTGCGCGCGCGCGCGCCGGTCACCGCCACTACTATATGCTACTCCACAAATTGACGCCGGCTTTTTTCGACCGCGGTGGTTGTTGAGGCCCGTGGAGCGCGCGGCGCATCATCGGCTGTGCGGTTGGTGGTCCTTTCGTGGGACGAAGTGGGAGCCGCCGCAGTTCCGGCTTTGTGCCACTCCTCTCGGTGATGCTTGATGCGCCCCCGAGAGTGGAGCGCGGCGATCGCGTTGAGTTTGTAGGAGCGCGTCCCGGAATTCATCCCACATGGCACTATATATACTGACGACCGTACGGACGTTGGCTGGTCGGAGGGTGCGGTGTGGGGTTAAAGGAGAGCGGAGGTTGTGTGTGGACCGTTCTGGAAATGTGCGCTGTCTGATTTACTGCGCTGCCCACGCAGTACCTGCGTCCATCCGTTCGTCAGGGGCCCGATCCGATCAATCGGAAAAGCTTGATCTGACTACGAGAGAGAGAGAGAGAGAGAGAGAGAGAGAGAGAGAGAGAGAGAGAGAAAGAGGGTAAAGAACAACTACGAGAGAGAGACAGAAGAGGGAAAAGAAAGTCAAGGCACGTTACCAGAGGACTTGCGCGATATATATTTGCCTAAAACGTCTCAGCTAACTTTTAGGCTGGCTGTATAATGATTCATAGCGCAAATAGGACAAAGAGGGCAACAAGAGTGGCACAAATATTATACCGGTCAGCGGGAGAGTACCCGCCATGTACATCGCCTTGCTGCAGTCCTTGTCTCATTTGCGCTTTGACTTTGGGGGTCACTGTTATGACAGTCGCTGCCTCTTTAGTTCTGACAACTGAGTAGACGCATTTCTTCCAATCGTAAGTTGTTTATAAACGAATTTTTTTTTTTAGCATATCATAAGAATTCGATATAACAATTCGATATAACACCAGATCCTCCCTCGGGAAGCTTGAAGGTTTCTTATAATTATTGCCAAAAATGCACGTAATTGGTTTTCTTCGACAGTCCTTAATTAAGACCTCGCTGCCAGCCCAGGGCAAAGTTTGAAAGCAATATTTTTCACTCACCGGAGTGTTAGACCATCCCCAGTGATAAGTTAGGTATAGTGTCTTACAATATTCCGCAGTTAATTTCCTCACAGTTACTAAGGATATCCAAGAAAGCTGAACTTTTCTGACAACCTTGTATGTGTATATCACTAAGGGTTCTTTGTGCATACGTTTCGTTTAATTTTACTCATCCTCGCCTGCGGAGTACACAAAATAAATTGACCAAGGGACGGGAGGGCGCTTAAGTCCGCTATGGCCGACGTTTCAATAAGACAGCTCGTCTTCTGGGTGAAGACGATGGCAAGTCTTCATATCTTAATATTTGCTCCTGTCGATGTTGCCCAGTGGTTAAGCGCTCGATTGTTGTACCCAAGGATGCGGAATCGAATCCCGGCCGTGACGGCAGGCCTGGCTTTTCGATGGAGGCGAAAAGCAAGGCGCCCGTGTACTAGGATGTCAGTGCGCATTAAACACCAGATGTTCGAAATTTCCGCGGTTTTCCAATATACTGCGTTTTGGGTCGTTAAACCCTACAAAACAACCTGTTCCGACTCAGGCTCCCATCGACCGTTCATTTCGTTTGTCGTAGACAAGAATCCCCTATTTCTAGTATCTTTCTCTTGTGAATGCAGGGCTTAAAGTCATGGAGGTATTGGCGGATCTGAGACACCCCCCCCCCTCCCCCCCCCCCAGGCCCCTCGCGCTCGAATATATAAGGACTGCATGAATACGAAGTAGGTGCCAGTTTTTACCTTTGTCAGTGGTGTTATGTCCGCAATTTCGGAGTTTTATTAAAAACCACTAACATATTTTCTAAAGCTCAAGACAGAGAAAGGTCATTTCTCCCCTTTGTACAAAATGATGAGCGAATCAGGCCACCAGCCACTCCCTCCCTCTTTATTTCTCTTTCCACCTGTGCTCGCTCCGATGGAGCCAGACTTTAAACACGGCGTGAATCACCTGGAGTAACCTGCCATGTGGGCTGTTCGCCATGCATCTCAGGCAAGAATTAGACAGTGCCACCCCTCTTCGTCTTCAGCGAACAAGTATAAACCGCAACAGCGTTATACGCCGTTTCTGGCTCAATCGACACACGGCATCTGCATATATGTTACTTCTCGTGCAGTGTCAACTTTCCCAGAACCAGGGACTGCTCCGCCATCTCGGAGAAGCGACGTACCCCCCCCCCCCCCCCCCCTCCCGCCGCTAGATAGGACATCGCCGCCGAGAACGCGCGGCTGCTTCAGTGGCTGTCATCTTCGGGTCTTCAGCGTTCACATCACGAGTCGTGCGATCTCGTTTCGTAGGAGGTGGTACCGCCGCCTAACGAATCGCCCGTGTCTTTCCGCGTTCGCTTTCGATGAAGCCGGTCCTTCGTGCGAATTATGGGCTTTACCTTGGAGAAGGAAGGGTGACATGTACACTACGCGGACATGCGTGAACGAAGATCGAACTGTGTTTTCATACTTTAGAATAGAATAAGAATAAGAATAATGTTTATTTAACATCTTCATGATGTAGAGTGCGCCGGCAAAAAGCCAGTAGAAAGGCTTGACGAGGCCGACGCACCTTCCTCCCACCCGCACTCTAGCTTCCTGTAATACCACGCAGTAGTCCTCGAACTTCTATGTAGGCAAATACGGGCTCTAAAGCGCAACGGAGAATGCCTCTCAAAGGATATGTCGTCCGGTCATTGGCGTCAACTTACCGTCGTGACGTCGTTGCAGTTAATCAGCTTACACCTGCTACCCACCTGCAGCGTTAAGCAAGCAGGCTCCTGCACCGAAGCGGCGGCGTTGTTGTAGAGCATCCGCCTCGCATTACGGAGGGTCTGAGTTCGATCCTCGGTTTTTCTGGTTACGTATCGGTTTTCTCGTGGGGTCAAGATTTCCCCCGGTCTTGTACTCGGCTCTACACGGGCTGAAATGCTGAAAAAATCGCCTTTGGTCATTTCACCCACACTCGATGGAAAGCCCGTTCGCGAAGGGCCGAAACCTGGCTTGTGCGATGATATCCAATGTGGCTTTTTTCTATGACAAGGTTGGTAAAATACCCATTTACCGGGTAGTCAACCCCAAGTAAGCCGAGCCCCCTTGCCGAGCCGAGAAAGCTTGTATACCATGCATGCATTCTGCCATCGGTCGCTACTCGGCGGCATTGTTTGTTTGTGTGTGTGTGTGTGTGTGTGTGTGTGTGTGTGTGTGTGTGTGTGTGTGTGTGTGTGTGTGTGTGTGTGTGTGTGTGTGTGTGTGTGTGTGTGTGTGTGTGTGTGTGTGTGTGTGTGTGTGTGTGTGTGTGTGTGTGTGTGTGTGTGTGTGTGTGTGTGTGTGTGTGTGTGTGTGTGTGTGTGTGTGTGTGTTTTGTGTTCTTTTTTATTTTTTTGCAGTATGAATATCTTATTTTTCCCAAGTTCGGTTTTGTTTCGATCAGTTCAAAATTATACTGGTCACCATTTTGAAGTCAAGCTTTGAAGTACGTCAACGCTACGTGATTTGAATGTTCGACTTTGCAATACAAACTTTCAGCCGACTCATGGTAAAAGCCTCATGTGCGTGAGATCTGTCCGCGAGATATGTTCTCCTAGCATTCCTGCCGTCTCCATGCAAGAGTAGTGGACGTGACGACGAGCGACACCCTATCGTCAATTCTACACTTGCAGGAGCACTGCAACAAGCGTGCGCCAAGGAATGCCACGCGTCACTAGCGATGGTGTACCGTCCGAACCCACACTTGCAGAAGCTCTGCAAAGAATGCGTGCTTGGTTGGTTGGTTGGTTCATAGGAAGGGAAAGGCGCAGTATCTGTCACACTTGCTCTGTGGACACCCGAACCGCGCCGTAAGAGAAGGGATGAAGGTGGGAGGGAAAGTGGATAGAGAGAAAGGGGGGCCGTAGTGAAGGGCTACGGAGTAATTTCGACCACCTGGGGATCTTTAGCGTGCGCTGACATCGCACAGCACACGGACGCCACTTCGTTTCGCCTCCATCGAAACGCAGCCGCCGAGGCCGGGATTCGATCCCGGGAACTCCGGCACAGTAGTCGGGCGTCTTACCACTGCACCACCCCGGCGGGGCAGAATGCGTGCCAAGGAAAGGAAATTTGCGCTGTGCGGCACGAGCTCATGGCCTTGCTAGCAAAAGCTATACAAACGGCGTGCAATGTACCGTGTGCAGCAACAACACTCGGACTCTCGCATATCTCCAGTGCAGATTGTATACACTGCTCTCGGAATTAAAGGAAAGCTCAGATGTTATTGCATGCTTGTGATTTCACAGTGGCTCTCCAGCGCACGTGTTGCGCCGAGAAAGCGGTGGCGCAAAGGGAGCTAGTGCTTCATCTTCAAAACTCCCCTACTACACTGGGCACAGTTTTTGACGCTTTTTCCGATTCCATTAGGGCAGGGTTTCTTTTAGTTTAGTTTTTTTTTTTTTCGTGGGTAGTTTTCGTGTTTCTTTTTCTCCCTCCCTGTGTTCTCATTTCTAACTTAATCCACTAAGCCTTTGTTTGTACGTGTTTGCCGCTTTACGTTAGTTTTCTTTGCTGCTCCTCTCTATCATGCCACGCCACTTATTTGCATGTAAAATTAATGAATAAATAAATTTGAGGGGACGCCACCCAAAGTTGAAATATGTGACTCAACTAAGACGGAACAGTGCCTTCACTCAAGTCTGAAGACGTTGCACGGTTTAAGCGAGACCGAGCTGTGTGTCGTGACTCGTGTGTGTCCCACGAATGGCATGCCGGCAGCTGCCCATCGCTCACGCCGCCAACGAGGGGCCGCCCGGCGGCTGACGCGCGCGCCCTGCCTCCGCTTCGCCACGCGTGCCAAAGGCGGTGGCACGCCGCTGGGATTCCGAGCTGCTCAAGTCACGAGAGGCCGCTGGGCTGCGTTACGGGAAGAAGCTTGAAGTATGCTCGGAAAATAGGCGTGCAGCTCTTACCTGCGGCCATATATTGTTGCAAGGGTCATTTCCTAAAGGGGGTTGAGGGTTCACTGTTTTAGCATAATTGTTAGCAACATTAACGCAAACACGATGACAGTGATGCGACACAGCGGGATGAGAGGGCTGTGGCTGTGGAGACAACCAAACGGCGCCTTGAGAACTGGATAAGGCTGACTAGATAAATGGTGTTGGTGGCGTTGCGCCACGGCGGGACAGACTACATCACAGTAGGGAATTGACTTGGCTAGGACCTTTATGGTCCACCTGGTAAAAAAGGGAAGGCTCAGTACCAATCCAATCCAATCGATAAAACAGCGTTAACATAAAACAACGTAATATTAACACTGATTCTTTCTAATCTAGGGCAGAGAGAGAGAGAAAGCAGCGAAATATTTTTACATCTCGAACAGAAGAAAATGACTTACTGAGAAAAAAATTTTCACCATCTTCCTTTGAGCTAGAATTTAAGTATGCTTATGCATTCCACGTGGAAGTGGCGCAAAACTTAGTGTCACGTTTGTCATGATCAATCCTTGTGTTGGGTAACCTGTAGCTATAATGCAATTCGCGCGTGTTTTGAATGAAGACGCTGGGTATCGTTGATGGAATGAGCAAATTGGTCGTGTGAATAAATATACGTGCCAATATCGCGACGGCACGTTTAATTTAAATTGACGATTGACTGCCAGAGTAAGGGAGATGCAGCAGACATGATGCGACTGAAAGCTATAAATCAGGCATCGTTGCTCACTGCATTTGTATACAGGCCCGTGTGGCGTAGAGCACAAAATCTTCTCCAAGCACCTCCGTTCCTATCCCGTATATAGCGTCACGCAGTGGACTCGCTGTGTAATAACCCCGGGTCATTACACACCACTCGGGTCTGGTTTCCAAACGGCCCCCTAGCCACCAGCTCCAGGAGGCCGTTTGTGCGAACCAGTTCTTCCAAGTTGTTCAAGGAGCATGCGGGGACCGCCCCCGTAGTTTGCGCCTTCTGCTACGGGAGGTCCTGGGGCACTCGTTTTTTTTCTGCGCCGCCTGCTTTGCTTTCTTCTTCTCGCTCACCAGCGTCTGCTAGACTTCGGTTCGTCTGCGCTTGTTGCCGTTTTTGTTGTTGACCTCATGGCCGTGTGGTTCGTATAACCGCTATGTGGTGCATTGTCCAGGTACCTGGCGGCAAGTTACCAAAAAAGTTTAAAAAGTAAATAAACGAAGAAAAGTAATGAAAGAAGGTATGAAGGCACAGTAGGGTAAGGGAGGTCGGCTCCCGCAAAGAAACGAGGAAATAAAGGATTGGGGGAACGTGCGGCTGCTTTCCTTTCACTCGCCGTCTGTATCGTCTGCAACTCGCTAGAGCACGCGTCGTTGCGGCCCGCTGACCGTGTGTCTTGGCTTGTCTTTCGGCTCTAGCTCGTGGCCGCACACAGAAGCCGAGAAAGAGATTGAAAAGGGGGATGAAGCGTAGAGGCGCACTCAGAACCTAGCAAGAAGGATTGAAAAAGATAGAGAGAAATTTGGGGAGGTGGAGTTACAAGCAGAGGATTGTCCACGGGCCCCCGTGCTTGCCTTATGCCGCTGCAGCTCGCGTGCTAGGCGCGCGCCACGGTATCTCTCTCTCTCTTTTTTTTTTTCTTTAGTGCTTCTCAACCCAACATGGGGCCTGGGCCCCCCGTCGACCTCTTTGTCGTCAATTTCTTTTGTGCGCCAGTCTCATTTGTTATGCCGCACCATTTGTGCCTTCAAAAGGAGCTGCGACCCGTCGACCTTTTGAGGGGCACGAGCACAGCTCGTGCGCGGCCTCCCTCCTCACGGAGTTTGGACGCCGCGCCTTCCCATTTTTTCGGTGAGGTGTGTTGGGGGAATGGAAGCTAGGTCTCTCCCCATCATCTTTCCACTGCGTTGTCCCCGCAAAACCTACGTGCAGTGGGGTTGGCGCAAAGAATGATAGCACGTTTCTTATGCTGTGTCTGCCACCAGAGGGTCAGAGGGGGCGCCAATATGAGGCAAACGTAATCAGGTACGGGCTTGCCTCAGGCAAGCTTGGGGAATCCGCTGGAACAGCGGGGTGACGAAGACGCAGTTATAGGCCATCAGGAGGGATATTCGCCCTGCAGTATATGCTATTACATGTAAACCTAACTCGGCCGATGACGATTGAGTGGCAGCTTATTAGGCGGCTTTTGTTTCAACCGTCGGATAAGCGATTTCAGTGAGCCCACGTGTAAAGTCCCGTTGATCGTTTGGCTCCGTCTATGGACTCGACCCCTCTGTAGAGTGTCTTCACCTTGGTTGTGGCTAAAATATTCCGTAGCAGCACCCTTCGAAGATGCCTAGAAAACCGGGGATTCGAACTCATGTTGTGCGAGGATACCATGGCGTCTGCTGTGGAAAACTGGAATGGCTGCGCTTCCCACGAGAGCAAATGGCATGCAGCTGTGCGCTTAGGGCAAAGTGCTATTTCTTGACAACCTTACGGACAGACATCTTTCTATGCGTGAAATGTTACACAGCAGTGAAGATATTGAACTGCATCGTAGGTGGGTATCATTTGTACGTATATCTTCGGCGACGGTGCACGTAATTATCGCTGGTCTCAGCGAGGATACCTACCTGGTCGAATCGCTTGTGGTGGCCCCATCACAATGGCTGCCCACATGCTTCTACTTGGCCCTTCGGTAAAAAAAAAAAAGGGAAACAGGGAAAAAAAAACAGAAAGAGTGGACGGAAAGGAGGAACAAATGCTTTCGCTGTGTACACCGCGGCACGGATAGTTGTTGCGGCTTCTAGCAACGCAGCCTCTTCTCCCTATGGTCGTCCCCAAAAGCGAAGGTAGAGTAAAAGATGGAGAACAGGGCCCAACCAGCGAACCATCTAGCAAGCCGCAGGGGGAAGATAGAAGAGCGATGGAGTTTTGAAAGGAACAGCAACACCCCTCCCCTTTTCTTCTCTTAGCCCCTTTGTACCTGGTGCCCATTGCCCCGTTGATAAGTGACACCTGGTGGCGGGTCTTTGAAAGAGCGCCTCCTGCTAAAGAATGAGCCGTGCGCTCTTCTGCGCGCCTTGTGAAGCTACCGCCGCGTATTCTTTCTGCTCTCTTCTTTTTCCTCAGGTAGGGAAAGGCTGCGCTTTTTCTTGTCTTCTGTGTCAAGCGCTGGGGAAAGCTGATGGCTGCTACCAGTGGTTCGCGATGCCGGCTGCGCAGATGACAGGGCAGGCGAACAAAGCTCAAAAGAAGATGGAAACGTAGAAAGGAGGAGAGGGGAAGGTGAAGACAACAGAAGTTGAATGAAACAAGATGGAGATGAAGAACCCAACGTTGAAAGGCAAAACATTATGTTTCGCTTCGCTACCCCGTTTTTTTTTTTTCTTTCAAATATGTGCGATTATGAAGGCCGTCAGTGCTAGCCGAACCAAAGTTTTTAACTATAGTAACTTGTAAGAGCGCAGATGCTCTTCGCCTCGTTTCTTGCTCGCTATGCTTTCATTTTGTACAAGTTTCCTGAACTTTCGGACTATTCCGACTGCACATACAGGCATGGAAGCTTGGACGTGCCGTTGAGTTTTTTCATTCGCTTACGTTTCGCTCGTCTTTCCACGACTTCCTGTCGTCTCTCTTTCATATTTTTTTTCTTCCGAAGTAGCTGCAGTTTTCCACATTTCCAATCACACCTATAATGTAAACTTTGCACTTGTTGGGTCTTCTCTCTCTCTCTTTTTTTTTTCTTCTGTTTCTTCAGATGGGGAGCTCGGGCGACGGTTCAGAAGTCGCGACCTCCGGGACTGACCAACGGTGTTGTAGGCTTCGAGCGTAATTCATGCACGTCGGCTGTTTTTGTGCGTGACTGGGTCCCGTTTCCTATCCGGTCTGCCTCCATCCGAGCTACCGAGAAAGAAGGAACTCCGGCACCGTGGACAACGGTGCGATTTCCCGAATCCTGTCAAGATCCAACTGAGGGGGCGAAGAGGGCAGGAGAGGGGGATTTAGGGGCGGCGAGTTGAAGGCGAGAGTGAAGGCGCGCACCTTCCGCAGTCGCCTAACCACGCACTGCTTGCTTGTTGGTGACCTGTTTTATTATTATTATTATTATAACTTTCTCGCATTTATTTTTTCCTCCGTCCGCATCCTATCTGTATGCGTGCGTGCGTCTCGCGGCCGAAGCGGAGGAGATAGGAATGTTGCGAAAGGCTGAGCCGGCGCTCCGCCCTTTGTCGGCGGCTGCGGCAACAGCTGCGGCAGATGGAGCGCCCTCGCGGCCGACGGCTTGCCGCTGCCGTCGGACGCGTGCCGCGCTCGCGACCGGCGCGCGCCGTGCGCATGCGCCTTGCGGTTGCCGTCACGCTATGCCGTTGCCTGAGGGTCCGTGTGGCTGTTGCCGTTGGCGTTGTTTCGCGTTTGCTCAACTGTTGGTTGCGTGATGTGCCCCGGACACGGGTGGTGCTTTCGAGAGGGAGGTCACTGACATTTGGCTGTCACGATGCGTCGCTTCGTAGTCAAAAGTTGAAAACGACCGTCAGGACTTATGTCAGCTTAGCCGTCATCTTACGCAATATTAGCCTTTCTAAACCAATTACCTGTTTAATTACATTTCACACCGTAAACTCTGAATACTTAACTGTTACTCGCTTTTTTAAATTGAGATATGCTTTCTTCACCAATCTTCCTTGTAGCCGGATCTAGTGGATGTGGGCTGCTGAGTCCGAGGACGCGGTGTCGAATCCTGGCCTTGGGGCTGCACTTCGCTGGAGACGAAAGCCGAAAATACGTGTGCTGTGCAATGCCACGGGCGCCGGAAAAAATCGCGTCCATATTTAGTGCACCCGGACAGCGACACCTGACTACTACACCGAGGCAATTATTGCTCTGTATTTTTTTGACAACGTCGACGTAGATAAATTAGGTTAGCTTAGCTTAGCTTTAAATTAGTTATTGTTACGTTAGGTTACTTTTACCTCAGGGTATCGTTGTAAATAGCGGTGAGCTTAACTGAGAGATTTAAACACTGGTGGTAACAATTAGCGGAAGAAGTCCCCACCATCCATATTTCTTCCGCATTCGTAAAACAAATAGGTCAGCATGGAAACTGTTTAAAAGAAAAAGAAAACATTGAAGGAGTATACATTAGGCTTAGAACGGGACAAATGTGGTAAGCTGATGAATCCACTCAGCAGACATGGACGCATGGTATGATGCTATTTTCAGCTTCGGTAAAGGGCTTTGCAAACTTCGATGCTGTCACATCTTGTCTGGTATTTACGAAAAAAGTGTGTTTTTTTCTCGGCTTTTATGGCAAACAGACAATTATAAGGCTGCGCGAAACCATAGCCTCTGCTATTTTTTCGAAAGAGCTTGGCAGCGCTGTGTTGTCTCGGTCAGTTCAATGTTGATGAGGTTTTGCCAGCTGCGCTTCCGTCCGAAATTGGCGATATGAGTGCACGCTGCACAGTCAGGGGTAGTCAGAAACAAACTGACATCTTGCATTACGGCGTCTCTCGCACTACGTGCCTTTGCCTTTACCGTACTGTACCGTGTCGTACTATAATATGTCGTGCCATACCGTACTGATCCTTGTGTTTAGGATATTTGTCTGTGGAGCCTTCTGTGGTCTTCAAGCACTCAAACGATGTAAAGGTTCCAAAATGGGCTGCCGCATATGCTACCGTCTGCCAAGCACCGAATAATGTTTCACCTTTCGCTCATAAAGGTGGGCCTGCGGTGGAACCGCGAATGTGATTATGAGAAGTGGACAATGGACAACCGCCAACCTCTGTGACTGCCTCAGTAAAACTGGACTTCACTCCTTCTTTCACCTTTCCATCTCCTGCATTCCATTCCCCATTTCTCAACTTATGGATTATGTCAAACTTCTCGAATAAAAAAAATAAACGCGTAAATTCCAATTAAGCCAGCTGTTTGGCGCTCGATGACTGTATATACTGACGCACTAATACATTACTGTCAAGCTTTGACCGCAGTGGGTATAAATGAAATCGAGAAATCTTGCCGAATGGAGGGATCGGACCACAAAATACACTCTTAGATTCACATACTCAAAAGGCAAGACACATTCGCTGGCTTATTAACGGACAATTCAAAGGAGGTTAAGGGAGTGAAGAGAAAGACACGTAATATATACAGTGGCCATTCATCTCAGACACAGGCGCGCCGACGGAAGGTGGTCGCTCATCGAAGCAGCAATGATAGAGGCCGCTTGGATGGGCTTGCACGCTGCACAAAGCAAAACGTATATTTATACTTCTATCACTGCTGATGTGGGAGAGAAACACGGTCACGTGGTGGCGATCGGACTAATTGGTATTTCGTGCCCCTGAACGGCCTGGCGCAGACGAATCAGCGACAAAAAAGCATCAATGTTTGTTGTAAACTATATGGCGCTGGTGTTGGTTACGGAAGCGTGTTTTAAGAAGCGAGGGGTATGGGAGCTAGATGTAAAATATAAGAATAGTCATTGCCGCTAATAAGTATTATCGCTCGTAGCAACGGGCCGGCGAATCAAATCATAGTATCATAATCACTGAAAAATAATGGGACATAACTTAGTACTTTGCTGGAAGAAAAAAAAAAGAACGATCTGTACTTTGAAACAAAGCAGCAGCAGCAGCAGCAATAATAATAATAATAATAATAATAATAATAATAATAATAATAATAATAATAATAATAATAATAATAATAATAATAATAATAATAATAATAATAATAATAATAATAATAATAATAATAATAATAATAATAATAATAATAATAATAATTGGTTCGCAGGAAGCGAAAGGCGCAGTACCTAGCTGTCACACTTGATTCCGTGGACACCTGAACCACAAAACAAATAACGTTTAGCAGCGGTGCAAAAGCAATCGTCGCCGCTTCCTCAACCGTGAATGGATGGGTACAACTCTGTATGAAGTTTCAAAAGACTATTTTAGAGCCGTCATGGATCCTCCCATTCATCCGGCAGTCCACAGTACAGCCCTGTTCACCAGTCTTCGCTGGTCTTGTGGGTCATCGCCGCACAGAATGGCCTCCCATTGCTCTCTAGACGGGCTATGGGGATTGGATCTACCAGGGTGTGTTCTGCGCCATTCCCATGTCATGTGTGTCTGAAGTTTGGTCGCAGTGCTTACTCTGAGGGCTGTGTAGCGTGGTCACACCTGGAAAGTGCTATGCTGCTCCTCTAAACGAAATTCATTTCAAGAGGGAATAAAATTAGCGTAATGAGGTGTAACGAAGAGGCGTCCGTGTGCTGTGCGATTTCAGCGCACGTTAAAGATCTCCACGTGGTCGAAAAAACTCCGTAGCCCTCCACTACGGCTCCTCTTTCTCTCTTTCCACTTTCACTCCCACCTTCCTTTCCTCCCTTACGGCGCGGTTCAGGTGTATATATATATATATATATATATATATATATATATATATATATATATATATATATATATATATATAGACTTAAAGTAGGTGACACATGGTAGAAAAAACAACACTTTATTCCGACGTTTCGGCCGGGGTCCGGCCTTTGTCAAGGAATGTAGAAAGAAGCTGTCGGTTCCCATTTCTTATATACATGCACAACCGAAGAACACGTGACCAGCTAATATCAACAAATAAACATCAAAATATCAAAAACAAGATTTCACACGCGTGATGTAATGGCGGTGCAAGGTATATAGACAGAATGACACGTGTTGCGCTTAGGTCATGCATCTTAATATGTTGCACAAAGAAAGGAAGATATATCGCTTAAAAGATTGTTGTCACTATCAGCGCACAAAACAAAATATCACGAGGTTAGGATGGGTGGAATACATGCCACACTTAATTCTGCAATATTCAGGAGGGGGGGGGGGGGGGGGGGATTCATCTACTGAAATATCATTCTCATTGATACGCGACAGTAGCAGATAACACGTCAGTAGAATTTAACAGTGAAATATAACTGTGATTTAGCGCGGTACACACACACACACAAAGTAAACAGTCACTGATATCGCGGCATGGTGACAAAACTCGATTTTGTGCTCAATGCTATGGGGACAAAGAGAAGAAGTTAAAGAAGTTAATTGTTCGTAACAGTGTTGATTACACAAGGAATCATGTGCAAGGTTATTGGATAAGTTGTAATGATCAGTGCTTGTTACGGCAGGAAGCAATATGATCGTGAGAAACTGGCAAACATGAAAAAGATCAGTGCAAGTAAAGCATGACATCCTGTGAGGGGCTTTGGGCTGTGACCGTAACAGCGCAAGCGGAGAGGCAAACAGTGCAAAATGGAGGCAATGTCGATTAAACATAATATCTTTTGAGACGCTGCCAAAGGTGCTATCATTTAGTTAAAATGCTACGACGAGAGACAAGTTAGCTTGCCAATGTTTTCATTCAGACCACAAGAAACCGTGTTAAACTTGTGTATTAAAA
Organism: Amblyomma maculatum; assembly: GCF_055883805.1. Taxonomy (NCBI): domain Eukaryota; kingdom Metazoa; phylum Arthropoda; class Arachnida; order Ixodida; family Ixodidae; genus Amblyomma; species Amblyomma maculatum. The sequence continues at coordinate 155,831,113 of NC_139348.1, forward strand.
ATGATTCGCGAACTTCGCGTTCGTGGTGGGTTCTGAAACCTAATTCCAATAAAGTTACTTGCATTTTTTCAAAAGGGTGCTTGGTAACGTTTACATGCTTAGAGATAGGAAGGTTAGGAAGTGTATTACAATGAGCTTTATGGTTATTAAATCGGTATCTGAAGGGTGTTTCGGTTTGGCCAATGTACTGAATTTTGCAGATAGAACATTCCAGCATATAAATCACGTTGTCCGTATCGCATGAGAAGTTGCCTCGAATCTTTACATTAAAGTTCGATGCAGTGCATAAAGCTTTCAGTGATGTAGTCATTTGTGCACAAACTTTGCACCGTGACTTGTTGCAAGGATGGCAGCCGATTGGTGCAGTGGGGCTAGTTTTAGACGAAGTTAAAATATCACTGAGGTTCTTGTTACGGCGATAGACAACACGGGGGGCTTGCTCATAAATTTCTTTTAGACGATCACTTTGCATGAGAATACTATGATGTTTCTTTAAGGCGGGGGTCCCACGGTGGCCATCTTGGAATTAGTTCAAATTCTGCCACCAGGCTACGCCACTGATTCAGGACTGAGAAAGTGCCTATCGGCCTTGCCCCCAGTTGGCCGAGGGGCCCAACCATTGCTTTGTAGAGAAGCTTTCTTTTGTTGGAGGGTGGCTTTTCAAAGCCCCATTCTTCTCCCAGCCGTGCGCAGGGGGAAGCGTTCACCTGTTCTTAGCTTGACTACTGCGGATAGCAGGACTGCGGGGTGCTAGCTTGCCTTACCACGGCTGAACTTGAGCGGCGACGCGGACCGCCGCCGCTCGATTCGGCCATGACCGAATGTGCGTAACGTAAATGAAAAGTACCACCTCGTTTTGTTGTTCACTGTTCTGGACAGAGTGGAAGCTTGAGCGAGTTGATGATACATAGTCGATATATGTTCAGGATAGCTCAAGTGTATACCAAAAATGGAAAGGTGCGATATGATGGAAGATATTTATGTGGCCTTTGTATACTATACTTTGACTCACAAAAGATTTGCACCACTGCTAAAGGCAGGGGCTCCCTGGCCCATTCAAATGCGCACTGTAATAGGTAATTGTGCTCCGACGCACCCCTCGAATCGGCAAGGGCGACAGTGGGAGCACAATTGCCTATTATAGGTGGTGTGGATAGTGGTTATTCAAACAAAAGGAAGGAAAAGAGTGCTGCCCGCCCCTTCAACTGCTATCTAAAATCTGAAGCGCCCAAGCTGCAGCCGGCGGGAAAGCAAAATGATGGGGAGAGGAAAGCGAGGGGAAGTGCAGAGGGGAGCTATAACAAGAAATTACAGGGGGAGCTTTGTACATTAGTTACAAAGTACAAAAACAAAAAGGGAAACGCGTTTGCCTCGCTCGCGCGCAAGTGTCCAAGTGCTCTTGGTCCATGGCGCCCAGGCCTTTCACAGTACTAAAAACATTTTGTGAGACGAAGTATACATCTTTGGTGGTTTCGTCATGAACTCTGGCTGAAATCGACACCTGTATTGTCTTTCCTTTGATACCCATCTTTTGAGCTGTTATCGCTTTTATAGTAGGATATTCTTGCGAGCTCTCTGGTGCAGAGCTACTTTTATCAAACGTTATTGCACATAATAAAATTGCAATAAAGTCGGTTTCAATCAACAGTAATCATTTTCTTTTTTCTTTTTTTTTTAATTCGGGCTTTTCTAACCATAGAAACTGACGTTGGTAACCTAATGAGCTGAGAAAAGGGCGATGGCCAATTTCATTTTACCTTAGAGAGGACAGTCGGCATTGCGAAATAGGTGTGAAATACCTACCAAAAGGGTAAGCACCACGCAGCTGCCGCAATGCATTCAGGCTAAATTTTGGGGGAAATGAATTGGAGAGGGGAGGGTAGCAGACAGTTATGAGGCAACGTCGCCAGTAGAAGCGGGTTAGTTTCGCAAGCGCGTTAGACCGCTCCTTCTCGACCCTTCCCCTTTGAATCTCCTCTGTACTCTTCATTGGTTAGATGTACGTCTTTGCTGCATTGCGAATCCAGTGTACTTTCTATATATTTATTTACTTATTTATTTATTCACTACCAGCATCACCTGCTTTCATAACAAGAATAGAACGGCAATCACTCGTGCTAACCACCGTAAAATGCATAACTGGCTGCCACTGAGGCATTCTTTGGAGTGAAAGGATTCGTTTCTGTGGTTGTATGTGCAACAAAAGAATAATGCAAGACGCCCTTCGGTTACTTACTACCCCTAGAATTTCTCCGGACATGTACTTCCTCGCGCTGCCCTGATGTGGCCATTTGGCGTGCTGAACAGCTTTCTTTTTTTTTTTTTTTGTAGAGCCCAGCTCTTTGGCGCCCGTTCCTGCGTTTCGCGTCGCCGTCTGCGTTGTCCCTCGTAACCAGCTCCGCAGCCAGGGCAGCGCACGCTCCTGCCACCATTCGCCGCTGCGTGTCCCCCCCCCCCCCCCCCTACCTTTTTTCTTTGTGGCGGCGATGGTGTTTTCCGGTGTAAGTGGATCGCGGTGCATACATCCTAAGCCGAAACGCAGAGCCACATTGACTTGACTCGCTACCGGCGTCAGCGGCATCAGTCAGTCGCTGCTATCTCTTCGCTGCGCAACGCTCCTACAGGTCCATACGCTGCATTACGCGAACTCCTGATCCACAAAGCTTCCTTCATGACAGTCAAGAACTGTTAGTGGAGTGTTTCTTGAAAAAATACGTGTGAAAAATAAAATAAAAAAGTTGTCTTTGCCTCAATCTATCGAAAAGCTGGAACAGCCAATGAGATATGCTCAAATTTCGCATTAGGAAGTAACGTAATCATCGGTAATTTTTCTGTTGTAATAAAAGTAGAAAAAAAAGAACGCGCGCGCTGATATATGTGGGTGTGCGTACTTTCCTTTTCATAACGCGCTGACCGCTTTTTTTTGTCCCTGGTGGGGGTGGGGGGGGGGGTGGAGGCATTTCCATTGAAACACACGAGGCTATATAGTGTTGACGGTAAGCTAACCGCCCCTCCCCCTCCCCCATTTTTGTTTTTATTTAGAATAGCAGCTTGGGCGTGTTGCTTATGCATCTTGAGGTGACAGCGCGGAACGTGGACGGGAGCACAAGGTCAGAAGACGACACAACAAATAGATTGATGTTTTAGATTGAGCTCCTTGTGCTATATACAGCAACATGAGCAGGTGGGCTGAAGGCGAATGCACCAGCGCTGGTAGTAAGCGTACATTGGTAATGGTACTCCAGCTACAATAACTACCGCGAGCTCTAGTTTCAAGTCAGTCTGCGCTCTTGTTGCGACATTTTTAGCTATAAGGTGCGTTGAGAAAGCGGACTGCCATACTAGCAGCACTCGAGAGCGTGAGTGCAACATATTTCTGAAATATATTCAAAATATATGTAATGCCTCCCTGAGGGGTAATGTAAATAAAATAAATAAATAAACATATTCTGAGCAATAAGACGACCAGAAAAGTGCGACATCACGAGCAGTTATCTAAATATGCGCCGCTTTGCAACTAGCACATGTGCTTCTTGACAATGATTTCATAATTTGAAATTTGCCAGCCCCGGAATTCTTTTGACATGTCTGGGGATCGTACAATAAGATGCCCTTTTTGGTTCGTCTGCGGTTCCAATGAAGAAGGGGGGGGGGGGGGGGGGATCGCCCCATTTAGACAAGTACTGGCGAACCTACACCGTTTGCAAACATTGTCCCCACGAATGTGTGAAGGGTTTGTTTCATCATTGATGGAAAAAAGAAAAACAGCCCTAGGAAACAGTACGGAAAATCGAAGAACTGACAAACATGGCTGTCAATCCTCACATTCCTTCTGTAGGTAAACCCTCGTAACTGCCATAAATGAAGCGGGTACTCCAAAGCACTTTCCATGCGCCGCGACGTCAACGCCGCCGTCACGGCAGGCGTCGCAAAAGGGGAATGCACCTGCATGTTCGTGGTGCTGGCTCGCTCACCCTCTCGCGCGGACTGAGAAAATTTGAAAACCGTGAAGAAAACTATTCTGTGAAGAAAAGAAGCAGGGGGAGCTAAGTGGACTTCAGGACGAGAAGAACGGAGTAGGGGACAGCCGCGCGGTCCCAACCCCTCGCTAGTTTTCGACGCGTGTAGCACGCGCCAGATATCTGGCAGGGACAGATCACAGCATCAGAGCTCGCGATGCACGCATGCGCAGACCGGCTTTGGCTGACGCGTGCGACGACGTTAGCGCGGCAGTGCATGACGCATGTGTGTTTGGAGTCGGGGCTTATGTATTCCAGTAGTTCCCTTCACCCCACACCACTTCTACCCCCCACATGACGCAATTTTGGATGTACTTTGGGGAAGTGGTATGCCTTTATCCTTTCTTCAATAGCCACACTGAGAAAAAAAACTTGACGAATGCTAAGCAGCACAGGCATCGGAATGTATTCATTTTCATGTTATACAAAACATTTTCCCAGTGCATGCCCAGATTATTTTGGTCAATTTTGGTCAATCTAGTCTGAATTTACTAGCTTTTGTAGGCTTACAAAAAGCGGCTATGAGCTTTAGGCACACTGCCTCTCTGCAATGCTGTTTCTTGGGCTAGTTGGTGGAGTTTGCTCATTTTGACAAAGCGCAAAAAAGAGGCAGGGATGGTCGAGAGACATGGGACAAAGCGCTTTGCCTGTCCCTCGTGCCTGTATATTTTTAGCCCTTGCCCAAAATGACCAGTCCCTGTCCTTCTCTCTTCCTCTATCATGAGATAAATCATGGTGGCAATTCGTTGACCTCACCCCAATGTTTTGTTGTTTCACTATGCCATGCAGCGTTTCAGCAGGATTAGAGTTGAACAATGGCAGAGTTGGTTCAGGGCCCCTTGTTGCACCTAACCCTTATCCTCCTTTTTTTTGTCCACACAAGAACTCCTTAGAATGACTTTCCAATCAGTCGGCTGAAGTATGCTCGCGAACGCTCAAGATGCAAGTTGATAGACCCTTGAAGCAATTTCTCTAAACCAAGAAAATGGCAGATGCTGCGAATATTTATGCAGTTTCTTCTGCGGCGATGCTGTTTCAAGTCATTTTGTTTTTTGGACATTATGTTTCCATTCCCTCCCATTTATTTCCGATTTTATCATTGCAAAGGAGTGGAAATTTGTTTTCCTATCACTAAAAAAAAAAGAAAAAGTTGTCTGCAAGGCGTGGTCGCCATTTGTTATCTGTGCACAGCAAAAATGGGTGATGTTCGCTACACGTGGGAACGAAGCTATAGCGATAACTCGGCGCGGTCAACTGTGGGTTTCACCGCAAGGTCTCGACATACAGCTGTCTACATCGAATTGACGTGGTATTGTTATCAAAAATCATTTCGAAACGGATTGAACAGGTTCAGCCCAGTTCGTGAATGCACCTTCGTGCAAGACTCAGGCTCCTATCTCCTGAGGAAAGCAACAACTGCTGCCTTGGTAGATATTTCCGCGTGTCTTCTGCGTGTCTTCTGCGTGTTTGCTTGGAATTGCTTTCGCACTGCTAGCTGTGCTACTATGCTTATATTTCTGAATCTTTTTGAGTAAGACCACGTGGCTCCTTGATGCTAAGCAGTAAGGATTACAACTAGCGTTAGTCTTTCGTTTTATTTTCTTTTACTGCTTTGCATGTTTGTTATCGGAAATGCTTTCAGTAAAAAAAGAAAAATGCCGCTGGTGACCTCGACGTCAAAACTGCGCGCCGAATCAGACTGTCATGTGATTTCCGCTCCACACATCGTCGCATATTTCATTTCGGTGGTGTCAATCGATATTCAGCCATTCGGAGGCAAAAATTCTGAGCCTCCTCTACTTACTTTACTAAAACTAACTGACGTGTTCGAAGGTGTGAAGAAAACGATGTCCTATGTCAAAACCAAACGCGACGTTTATTTACTTTTGTTTTCCGGTACAAAACCGGAATGAGGTGCAAGAAACACCCAAAAAGCTTGGAATTTCACTGCGATGACTAATCGGGGATGACCATGTGCGCTTGTAAAGGGAGGCTGTCATTGTGCTAATAAATACGTTCGATTTTTTTCATTGCGGCAGTCTAAAAACAGTGGCGATGTGCGTGTGCCGCGATGGATATCAGTACTCTGTTCTGCACGACCGCCCGATACAGACACGCGCTTCATTCCGTCAACCCACCACATGCACTAAATGTCCGCGAAAGCATTTACGGTGCATTGCATAATAATAATAATAATAATAATAATAATAATAATAATAATAATAATAATAATAATAATAATAATAATAATAATAATAATAATAATAATAATAATAATAATAATAATAATAATAATAATAATAATAATAATAATAATAATAATATTAAAACAGACCCCTGGCCTTAAAACATGAATCCACGGCTTCGAGGCTTACTATTTTGAGCATAGCGTAGACGCACAGAGAAGTAGAGAGTGCCGGCTGTGCACGCGCATTAGCCCTACTTGGCCCCACTAATGCCACTGCGTGTGCGCCGAAGGAATCCGGTAATTCGGTTTACATGTAGGCAAGCACTTTTCTCTTGTCACAGTGAAATGCGCCCAGCTGCCCTCTCGGCGTCACTTTGTTTATGTTACGCTGTCTGCAGTCGAAACTTCTCTCTTTCCACGCAGCGTAGTGTGGTGAACTGACCCACCTTTGCGAAGATGTCCATACACGCTTCGTAAGTGACCAACTACAATTAGACAGACGTACAACGGCTGTTACGTTTCATTACGGTGATTATCGGTGATGACGTCTGGTTTTTGATTATCTATGAGCACATATTTGTAATGTTTATAAGCATGAAAAGCACTGAACCAAAACAGTGTACATTCTCATTTCAGCTAACGCTCGACATTCGGTTCAGCAGCGTCGAATTCCTTCGTTTCTTTTTTTTTTTTCATCTGTACTCCGTATGCGACGTCGTCCTTTTGCAGTTGTATTTCTTGTAGCGGCTGCGACGCTACATTCAAAACGGTGCTTTCCGAGAGGACAGCTGCACCTAAGCACACGTGTGCCACTGAAAGCTCTAGGGAACAGAGCACGCACCAACGGAGATGTGAAGGAGACAACCACTCGATACCGCCGGCCGAAACTATTTATTTTGGTCTACTGTCCTATTCCTTTTTCGACCAATATTTGAGAGTCGCATGACGCACATAGCATCTAAACGGTGGATCATACGCGTGGTATGCCAGCTGGCGTATCGTGATGTCATGTGCGAGCATTTTGCCAGCACACCATGCAGCATAACGTGGCGATATCCGTAGCACTCGCTGTCAAACACATAATGTCTACATTTTGCGAGAAATACCACTGGACCAACTGCGCGCACGGATGAAGAACCTCGTCCAAGCAACCTGCAATCTGTCAAGGCATGTCTTAATTTTGATAAATTTGCACTTTTGTCGCCAGCCGAAAAGCAAGCCCGATACATGTAAATTTACCGGAAGATTCTGCGCCTTCTGTTTGGATTTTGCTAGCCGTGTCACTTGCTATCCGAGCCTGAAGCGCCTCGCGAAATACGAATGCGTGAGGGAAAAGTACAGGGCCAGAAGCATATTCAGAAAAGCACAAAATAGCGCAAAGCCCCTCAGCGATTGGGCGTGAAGGTTAGCGGCTTAGCACTGCAGGCGAGCGTCCACTGTTCGCACACAATGCAGGGGTGCAAAGGGTGATGCGGTGACCATGTGCAGGCTCTTCGTGCGAGCGAATAGCCCCGCATAAACCACAGTGTATGCGCGCAAAACATGTGCACGCACGTAGTGTGCGTGTCATGTCTTGTCACCTAAAAAAAGCTTTCACTCCGTGGTCCTTCCCTAATGAACTGTTTGTGTTTCCACTTTGAGTAGATGCGTCTCCTTGTGCTAGGAACCAGCGGTGTCTCGCACCACGTTCTCAATCGAGTGGTGCCTCCAGGTATCCATTCATTCCTTTCACTCCACTGACACTCCCTGCTTTCCTCTATATCATGAATTGTAGCCTCTGCATCAGGTGAGAGAGTTGTCGAAATTCTTCCTCTATGGGATGTTTGAAACCGGATCTGCTGCAGAAAGAAGTTGTTTCGACAGGCAATGAATTTTTGAAAAGTGTGACACTCGCCTCACAAACAGCAATGCAAATAGCAACAAGCAAGACACTTCACAGCACAAAAGTAGTATAGGTGGGTTGCTGAAACCTAGAAGTCAGCAGAGCAAAACCCCTTCACCATGGCAGCCAAACCTGTTTTGAGGGCAGAAGTTGGGTGCAGCGCAGAATACTTCTATGTCCAGCCTGATGTCATGCGCGAACGTGTTGAGCAGAATTCCTTCACTATTGAGAGCCTGGAGGAGGTAGGGGCAGGGGAGGTGTTATGAATGGCACTCACAAATGGAGGGGTTCTTAATCCCATAATTGCGACAAGAAGAAGAGGGGTGCAGGAAATGTACGTGGCCATTATTACCATAATAGACGTCTCCTGCACTGCACCTGCTTTGTGCCCCCAAAACAGGTTTGGCCGCCATGGTGAAGGGGTTTTTGCACTGCAGAGAAGCTGACTTCTAGGTTTCTTGACTAGCTTCAGTACTTTGAAGGAGTGTAGTCACGCGCGCCTCTCCTGGCAATTGAATGAACTCACACTTTTGCTGCTTTTACCTAGATGGCGCTAGCAGTGAAAAACCTTTAATAACCGAATACAGGTGCAAATACTAATTATCACCATGGTTTGTGCTTCTTATTTTAACTTTATTTTACAGTAATACAATATTAAAAAAAAGCCAACTCAAACAAGGCTCACGTTGTTGAGTATGACGGCCTTCTCCATTGAATGTCGTGTACGAAAAATTGATTATATTTGAAGGCTCAGTATAATCGTGCTAATTGTATAAAGCGCAATTTGCGATCAGGGTTCACAAATAACGACTATTCTAGTTTCGCCATGCATGATTCCTAGGCTGTAGAATGAGCGGTTTTTCTGGTCAAGCTATGCGATGTGAGGCAGTATTACGGAAATCTTCAAATTGGAAAGGTAATTAAAAACGAACTAGCGAATAAATTTCGATGAAACTTCGTACACTCAACTATTATAATGTGCGCCCGAAGTGGTAAAAATTTTACTGCTGTGCACGTTGATAAAGCACAGATATTCGTGCCCAAAATAGCCAAACTTTACCATGTTTAAAAGGCTGCCGATCAAAGACTGATTAAATTAAAACTAATTACGCTTCAGGTTTCATAATATAAGTACCCATTCTATGTGTAGGCCAAAGGAAACTGTTCTAAGTGCAGCAGTTTCTTCAGCGAACTAATCCGAAGTAGGGTATATCAACGACGCTAGCGAATTTGTCATCTGCAAAACCACCTCTCATGCAGTTGATAACGTTGACACACTAAAGCAGCGCACATCATTTGACAGGGAGTATATTAAGCTTTCGAATGATGCCTACATTGTGATGTTCGAAAAAGAACAACGCGCAGAATGCGCACGCAAACATTGCCTAAAATGGCACATTCGCGCTGCCGGAGTGGGACCGAACGTTGCAGGCCTTAAAATGCCTGCAACGTTGGGGACCGAGGCTGAATGCGTTAGCACGAGATTGATTCGTGATTGGCCGGATGGTTCCTTTTCCGCTTTGAGGAGAGCTTTGCGATCAAGAAGGCTTGCTCGTTCCACTGCATCATTTATTAGGCGCTCTGGATATTTGCGTTCCATTAGGGTGTTACGAAGGTTGGCACAGTGAAATTCAAAGTCGCGATCGTCTGAACATATCCGTTTAAAGCGGACGGCTTGTCCATATGGGATGCTAGTCTTCCAGTATTTAAGATGGCTGCTGTTGAAGTGCAGGTACTGAGGTCTGTCACTGGGTTTCCGGTATAGATCAGTGATTAGTTTGCCATTTTTTATTGACACTGTCACGTCTAGAAAAGCAATAGTGGTTGGAGAATAAGAATGAGAAAAGTTTATGGCCTCATGCACATTATTAAAACTAGAGATGAATGATAGAAGTTCTGCCTCACTATGTTGCCAAATAAAAAAAATGTCGTCTATAAATATCTTGTAGTAAAAAGGCTTTAGCGGGTATTCTTCGAGAAACCGGTCTTCTAATAAGCCCATGAATATGTTGGCGTAGTTGGGACCAATACGTGTACCCATCGATGTTCCGTTAATCTGGACATAGTGTCTGCCATCAAATTCAAAGTTGTTAAGTTCAAGTATTAATTTAAGAAGGATAGCCAATGTAGAACCGTCAATGTTACTGCATAAGTTTCGATCTTCAAAAGCCTTTACAACTGACCGGATACCATCGGAGTGGGGAATATTGGTATAAAGTGACGCAACATCCAGAGTTACGAGCAAGACGCCTTGAGGGATGGTGATATCAGCTATATCAGCTAGGAAATCAGTTGTATCCTTTATGTAGGACTGGAATGTGGCTGGAATCTTATTGATTAGAGTGTCAACATAGCGTGACAGGTTTTCAGTTACGGTTCCTATACCGGAAATGATGGGTCGTCCAGGGTTGTTAGGTTTATGAATTTTGGGCAATAAATAAAATCGGCCTATATATATATATATATATATATATATATATATATATATATATATATATATATATATATATATATATATATATATATATATATATATATATATAGGCTATCTTCATGCGTCAAGGGCGGTAGAGAAATAACAGGGAGCGGTTGTTTCTATTTTATAAACACTCAAAGTTTGAGCTGCAGAGCATATTTTGAGGATTTATTCTTTGCACATGAATCTAAATAGCAATTTGTAGTTTCAGAAAACTGCAAAGTGCTAGTCTATTGCACGGTCGTATAAATGCGGAAAGGCGGGGTGTTTGCAGCAATTAGGGCGAAAACTTTTCTATTGTAGCTCATGGTGAAGATCTCGCGTCCACGATATTTGTTGGCGAGATGTGTCCGCCAGGCGTCGCAATAGGTTATGAGGTCGACATAATTTCCCCGTTAGAATAGTTAGGCCCAGTCCTTATAAAAAAGAAAGAAAACACCGTAGAGCCACGTTTAAGTCAGTTCAGTCTCGCATGTCGAGCAGCGGAGTTCTGAGATGCCAATGTCGCCGACGACGAAACAGCAACAGAAATGAATAAATTGATTGATTGAATGTCCTTTATTGAATGGGAAGGCTCATGGCCATGGATGGGGATAAAGGGGAGTAGACAGAATCTTGATTGTTTAGGTCGTCACTCGAATCACATTGCTCTAACCAGGCCACTAAGCGAGCCATACTTGGCAAATATCATCTGTGTGTTAGCATCAGTTTCTAGAAGGGAACGGTAGTTCAGGCGGTAGGGTTTGATCTCGGAGCGTCCGAAATTAAAACAAGTGCACAAACATGAAATATAGGAGATAACAGGTAGAAGAGAAGGAGGAAGAAAGGCTTCCGCCATTACGACCTTAAGCGAAGTTAAGTGTAATCCTGTAGTTATTACTTTGTTCGTGGTCTCTGTCTCCACCTCCGATTGCGCATAGTTTCGAATTGAGCAACAGATGGCTGGCCGGAGAGGCAGCAGCGATGGAAGGAGCGGGAGTGGTTCCGGATCTGACGCATAAAAACAAAATGAAATAACTCTGCCTTTGGCGTCTCGTTCCTTACTCCGCGGAGGTCGAAGAAAGAACGACTAGTGTGTGCGCGCGCACGTGCAGCCCAAGAAAGAGTCCGCGACCCGCGGCGAAGTTGCAAGGGGAACTAGGTGCGGTGGAACCACTTCGCCCACGCTTCTTTTTTCCTCGGGCCAACGGCCCGCCGCCGGCCAAATGCAAGGAGAGTCATGCAAGCAGGGAAGCAGTCGTCGTCTCCCTCGGCATGACTCATGCATTCTTCGTTTATTCATTTATTCTGAAATCCTCAGAAAAAGTTTTTAATAGATCGGCATCCATGAGATGATCAGGACAACGATGGCGTAGAACACCGTAAATCCCGGTACATAGCCTGGTGGAAATGGGTGTTTAAAACTAAAATTTTGGGTTTTATTGACTGCCTACAGGAGCGAAATATGTGGAGCATTTTTTTCTTCACAATCGCCAATATAGCATGCAATTTCAAATACAGATTTATGTATCCTTTCTAAGGACGTATGGATACTCTATTGGAATAAGATTTTTTTTTTTTTTGGCCTAAACTGATCACTACGGATTTCGCAGTGGATTCGGATTGTATAACGGCAATTACAGTAAATATGTGTTGAGTAGAACTAGCTGAGCATGCGTTAGAGTTGGAAATGGAAAAATAAGCGAAGATTATAGCTAACCGGAAACGACGAAAATAAATGACAAGGAGGTATGCGTGGAGCACATCTGAGGAAGACAATGTGACAGTAAGTAATGGAAGAATTATATAAAAGGTCGAGGTTAGGAGTCATGGGAAGTTTTCAGATATTAATTGATTTGCTTTGAGAACAAGCATGAGTCCAACGACACGTTTGAGCCATTGGGCTGGAGGCAATAACATTTCAAGACAACAGATACACTTGAGTGGCTTCACCAGGATTTACCAAGCATAAAATATAATGTTAGGGACTGAATTCTGTTCAGTAGTACTCTGAAAAATAACTAAGCGCTAAGCACTTGCAAAGAAATGGATGCAAAGAAGGTTGCTGACAAAGAGGAATTGTCTGCAGTGATATTCTGAGACATCCGAAAAATCGCTGAGTAGAAGCAAACTTTCTGAATCTTTCTGGAAAAATGGGTAAATTTTGGTTCTTAAAATTGCATTCAATTTTACCCCTCTAATTCCATGAAGAAGGCAAAAGTCTCCGAACTGAACATCGATTTTTATTGATGTTGTCAGTTCATGGCTTGAAAACGCGATTGTATATTTATTTTGTGGGTCACACGTACTCTATCCCTGGGGTTGTGAATAAATAATCTTTTATTGTGTGCCTCTAATATTCCGCAAATAATAATTAGGAGCGCGTTTAAACCAAGCTGCACAAACGTTCCCTGCGTATAGCCAGCGGATCCAAGGACGGTTCGAGTCCCATCTCGTAGCCCGAGTTGCTATAGCTTCTGCAAACTCGGCCATGTAGTGTAATTTCTTGACGTCACACAACTAGCCGACCAATCATCGCTTGTCCATGTCAGTTGCACGCAGTCCACCACCCCACAGGAATGCTCGTTATTTCTAGCTCGCAAAGTTTACACTGAACTTGGGTGTAGGGTGGCAGTAGGTGGATGAGCAGCCTCTATAGTTATAAGGGGCTGGGGAGATTGTTTCTGTACAGATTATTTCTCTCACCGCGAGTCTCGCACTGACAACGCTGGCATTTCAGCACAAAAGAGCTCATTCATCCAGCTCTCTCCCTTACGTTTGTGTAATACCTCCAAGCCTGGTTGTCATAGCAACTGTGGCGTCAGCCATTGTCGAGACATCGAAGCGGCGAGCGGGATGATGGCATGCACAACGGATACCAGACATGGCAGTAATTGAATTACAGTATTCAAATTACGGTAATTTAATTACATGTTTTGGTAATTTGTAATGTAATTAAGTACGTTTTCCGTTTGGTAATTTAGTAATGTAATGAATTATTTTTGGTAGTAATTTCGCATCAAAAGTAATTAATTCCTTTCGAAATTACTTTTACTAAAGTGAGTCTGGTCTTTTCCGGTTTTTGCTCTGGTCTTGTTTTTGTAATGGCAAGTGCTATAGGAAAGAGGGAAGGAATAGCTCTCTGGGACGGAATTCGGCGGAAGGAATGTGTGTGCTTCGCGTCTGGAGAACAAGTTGTTTTTTTTTTACTAGGTTTACTTAGTTTTTGCATGGATGGAAACTAGAAAGTAATTTAAAAGTAATTGAATTACTCAGTAAAAGTAATTGGAATGTAATTTCATTCCTTTTTGGGAGAAGTAATGAGTAACGTAATTTAATTACTTTTCTGCAATTTTCAGCGAAGTAATTAGTAATGTAGTTTAATTCCTTTTCAGAAGTAATTTTGCCATGTATGACGAATACCTCTGTGGCATGGTCCCTCTGCCCGAACTGCTACTTGCGAGCCATTTGCTCGTATGGCACCACTAACAGACCTGCATGTGGAGTGCAGATTTTCCCTTTTTCATGTCAACATTGTTACTCAACGACGCATGTACCGTCTTTGCCAAAAGTAACCAGGCTGCAGGGTCTGTTTCTCGGCTGTGTGGTAGTAAATTCCTGCCACATCTAAAGCTTTAAAACAGTGAAAACTAAAGGCTAGTGCCTGTCCTCACTTCTTAACGAGTTGTGATCCTCTGGGAATCTTTGTTGGCTTTATAATACAAGTGAGAAGCAAAACATGCAGCCTGGTTACTTTTGGCAAAGACGGTACCTAGAATTGTGTGCTGTGATTAAAGGCGTTTAACAGTCTGCAAAACTCTTTCAGCTAAATCGCTAAGAAAAACTGTGAAGCGAAATCTATAGAGCCTGAAGATGTAGCCAAGTGACAACAAGAACTGAAGAGAAAACCTGAGAGGCAGAAGATGGTATATCACCGCTATCGAGGTAAAATATGGGGAACGCGAATAGATGGCTTTCGCTTGAATTCGCCGACAACGTGGTGACTTCCGCTGTTCGCATCGAAGTATATGTGGCAGGCGACGTCGATTTCATAAATACGCAGCCCCCTGGCGTGTTCCTTGTCCGCCAAAATTGGCCGCTTTGACGGCGGTGCAAACCGTTCATAAAGAGGGCAGTGTATGAGCGTGCCTTTGCTGGTTGCGGACCACGTGGTTACGATAACTAGGTACACGGTAACGAAATACACCCAAACAACTCCGCGAAATGGGCGGAATTTTACAGTTTAACGCCGACGCTAGCAGCCTGCTTTTTACGACTCTGCGCTGTTCTGTTTTTAAGTGGAGTGCCAGTTGGCTCTCCTGAAAGCAGCGCTCGTGCAGAGTGTCGTCCTTGGGCGCACTTTTCATCGCTTCCTTGTTGACGTGGACTACTTTGGGTGGTTCGGCGCTTTCTTTGTGTATAGTCGTTTTTCTCTTCTTTCTTTTCTCTTCTCTGCCGCCAACAGAGTATCTTTTCCTGACCAGACAGCACTCGGCAGCTCCTCGCGTTAAAGAGGAGACTGTTTTAGAGAAAGAAACATCCGGATGTTGCACGGGCTTGTTCTCACCTCGGCGGGCTGCTGCCTCCGCTTCCGCAGTCCGCTCAGTTAACCCGTGTGGAGACCACGCGCGGCTTGTATTTGCCTGCGGACAGTTTTTTTCAGCTGCTTTCTTCTTCAGTTCTTTTTTTAAGCTTATGCATTGCACTAGTTCTCTGGTGTGACGTCAGACAGCCAGTTCTGTTCCTCCGCCCTTTTGCGGGGAAGTTTTCCTGGTGGGATGCCCGCCACATGCGAGGAAGCCTCCGATCGGAAATGCCGGGAATTTCCGGAAGCTTGTTTTGTGGGACTAAATTTGCTCACCGATAGGTGAAGGCTGGTTTCTGTTTGAACAGCCTTTTTCAGACGCTCGTTGAGGAAACGAAGTCGTGTGGATACGACGCCATGGGATGACCGTCAGAACCGTATATGGGTGGTATTCGGATGACGTCACTGGCGCCATTTTGTGGTGCAGAGCAGAGATATGCTTGCAGCCGCCTTCGCCATGTTACATGCATCTCAAAATGGCCGCCGCCGCTGTTTTTGTGTCTTATCCTCCAGCCGACTAGCGCGGGGTCCTGACGGAGCCTTTGCAATAGGAATCAATGTATACGTCAGGGTGTCACTGCTAGTTACCAGAGTTAAACAGCATAGCGTGTCTTTATTTTAATTATTAGCAGTTATTACGTATTAGTCATGGTTAGCAAATTGTGGAAGAAGTGTCGGTATCATTCACTTTGCAGCCTGGTATTATGTACCGCCACCTTGAATAGGAGTTGTTGCGTGATTGTAACAGAACCTTCAAACACGTAGAAGAAGGTTTGTCTATAGATCCCGCCTCTGCGTGGAATATAGACAACAAGGTCGCACAGGCCTTCTCCTTCCTTTTTGCTCGCGGAAGCTGTCCTGCCTTAATTACTTCGGAATGCAACCTGAGATGACCTTAGCTTCTGAGTTGTCCGCTTGATGGATGCGTCGCACTTTCTCCCTTTAACAACTAGCACTTCTTGATGCTATTTCCGGGACATTCCTAGAAAACGAGATAGCTTTGAAACCGTTTTGGTATCTATTTCCAACAGCTATTTTTCTTTTCCCTCGTGCACGCTCTTCTTCGGTCGGCCCAGCGCTTTTACACGTTCGAAAGGCTGAGCTGTCTCAGTTGAGGATGTCAGCTTCACTTTGCGTCCCGCCTTTCTCGGCCGCTCCACTCGCGGGCACCTCTATTTTGGGAGTTGTTAAAAACCACGCCGTGTGCTGCATTCTTAGACGCCGTATATTCCCTTCTTTTCCGTAAGCCCGGATTACTTCGGGCCTGAAGTGAGCCTTCAGATGCGTTTCTTTTTTTGCCCGGTGCGCGTCAAGTCATTAAACGTTTCTCGGGCCTTTGAGAGCTTTAGTTGGAGCAGTGCACATTCCATAGCAACTTTCCTCTGGAAGCCATTGTTTAGCAATTGTCGGCGTAGCTGGCGCCGTGTAGTCGTGCTTTCGAGCATACAGCCTTGTTCTTAAAGTGGCTTCCAAAATGCGCAACCGTTGTCCTTGCTTCCGTACGCACCGGTTCATCCAGCGCCGAAAGAAAATGCCTGAAATTCAACGTAGTTCTATACCGCAGGCATGTAACGGTGCGAACCCTCACGGTACGCAGTGGCCGCGTGCCACTCTTCTCGGTATAAACCCATTCGAACTCGCAGGCGTGTATCGGAAAAAATTCTTCTCGAACGCAGTTCCCAGTATAATTCTATTCGAAGAACATATTCATTAGCTCAGGTCTTCTCTGTGCATAAAACTGGCGTCTCAACATTTTTCTTGTCATGAATTAGCTGGTCTCAGTAGTCGGATGAGAATGGATCGGAATTTATTGCGTTATCTAAACAGAGCAGGGACAAAGACAAGAAAAGAAGTATAAAGACAAAGCGCTGAACAGATTCAAAATCATTCCTGTGTACTTCTTAGCTTGTCCTAAGCTTGTCTTTGTCCGCCGTTTAGATACTTCACCAAACGCACACTTGTTCAGTGCGATCCCTCCGGATCGACTCTCCCTGCGGCTGGTCCTGGTATCCTGACGTCCGGTCACGCGTGACAGAGCGCTTACCCGACCTCGTCGTGACGTTATGCACGCGGCGTCACAACACGCGCCGCCGCCGCCGTCTGGGCCCAAGGCCGGGGCAGACGGCGAATAGGCCTTTTTTCCCAATTGGCCGACGCCGGCATGTGCAGCAGCTAGCTTTCGCTTTTCCGAAGGGCTTTCGAAAGCAAGATATGTGCGCGTGTGTGTGCGGGGGGAGGGGGGGTAAAGGCAAGGCGTAGTTCCGCGCGCGCGCTCACGATCGCGTGCACGGCAAAAGCGTTCGCGTGCCGTCCAGCGCATCGTGTAGCGGCACGCACTGCCTTCCCTTGCACGAGGGAAGGAGCGAACGGTGGAATTGTTCGTCGCCCGATTCAGCAGCCGTCAGTCAGGCTGCTGGCGGCGCATGTGGCCGGTGGCCGCTCGTCCTGTACCGTTCTGGGCTACGCGCAAGTATACGGTTGCACTACTTCTGCACAAGTTCCAGTATGAGTATGGATGCGCACGTTTGCTTTCAGCGTGGGCTTTATGGCGCACGTGACCATTTCCCCCGCTCTCTCCACCTCCGCTGGAACGCTATGACCTTAAAGGCAAACAGACTAGCGTAGCCACGAATAGAATACGCCCCGTGTAATTACTGTAAAGAAGACGAAGGTAAGCTAGGTAGAGTACGTGGATCCTGTGGGCTGCCCAAAGTCAGGTGGCAGCATTTGCATCAAGTTTCGTGTGTCTACTGTCTTCAAACACCTCGAAGATATTCGACACCTATGGAGATCTGGAAAGAGAAATAAAATAGTTAAATTCGGACTGGTCCTTCGCGGAGTTGAGTAATATTCCTATAGGTCATGCCGACGCTTTCTTCCGAAACGGACCGACCTTATATCTTCCCTTCAATGGTTGCGTGTCTTGAAATCCGTTTTCGCGCCGACTATCCGGCGATGGAATGGACGGAAAGGGGGGTGCAGTGAGCCAATTGCTCGGCGCATGATCGCCGACCG
Source organism: Amblyomma maculatum (assembly GCF_055883805.1). Lineage (NCBI taxonomy): Eukaryota > Metazoa > Arthropoda > Arachnida > Ixodida > Ixodidae > Amblyomma > Amblyomma maculatum. The sequence goes on from NC_139348.1 coordinate 155,849,257, forward strand.
GCGTAACAACTTGCGGCAGGTTGCGCACGCACCGGTCGACGCTGTCAGCTCAGGGCCTTGCGTGCGGTGCACGCAGGAAACGCCAGCTGTCAGCTGCGCGCGTGCCTACAAGCTAAAACGCGTGGCGTCTCGTGTTTCGGCGATGATTGGTGTCCGATCCTTCTTTCAGTGTCAGCGCTAAAGACTACTGCTGCCGCTCAGCGACTGCATAGGCATACTTGGGCGCGGAACGGGCTTCATTAGCGAAGGGATGAGGAAAGGGAGCGAGGGAGGATCGATGGGACGAAACCCATCGTGGTCGCGCAGCTAGGCAAGCATGCAACGTTTACCAGCGAGGGCAGCTTCCTGCGGTACAGAGCAGTTGCAGCTTGCAGCTAGCGACCGCCAGGCCACCGGGCTTCCTGTGCAGAGGAGGGAGACCGGGAACTGTTCACTCGGAAGTGAAAGGACACATCACATCAATCTCTGAGGCAACTGTGGAATCCTGTAAAACCCTGTTTTGAACATGCCGATGGAAATGGTTAAGCTTTCGTTTCCCAGCAAAATCTTGCCTTGGATATTTTGGTCCTGCGCTTGCACCGGGTAATTGAGACCGCCATATTAAACAATGGGAGCGTTTCTGACAACAAATTGCAGAAAACTACAACTGTGCCGAGAAAGAAACTGCGAAAATATTGATTGTTATTGCAAAATCTTATGATATGCAAGAAAAGTGCGTTCATAAACAATTAATTTGCTATTGAAAAAAAAAAAACACTTAATTTTAGGGTATTAGACCAATATTTCTGCTTTCATGCTTTGTCCTTTGTAATGATGTGATGGACATCAGGGCGTGCATGAATTATATCATCGCGCTACTTTTTTACGAGTGCTTTATTATTCATAACTAAATTTCAAGCTTAATTATCTGATGCTGTGACCGTTTCAAGAGCTCAACGATGGCTGTGACGTGTAAGGTAAGTTAGGTGAAGCGAAGGAAAGAAAGAAAACGAGCTGCGATATGATTTTGGATAAATTGTTTGAATCCTCTATAGCGGTCAACGTGTCTTCCATGCCGAAACTTCATACGTGAAAAAGTATTAATTATTAAGGATTATTCAGCGGTTGTAGCCAAATACCACGCTGTGATCCCCGCATTCTAATGTATTATGCATACATTTAGTTGCAGAAATTGTGCAACTGAAATAAGGTACACATGCTCCTGTAGACTATAGCGAAGAAAGTCAAGTGGGCGGACGAGTCATTGGGTGAACAATGAGGACAACTGCGTTGGAATTTTTTCACCGAAAATTGCGGGTGCGTGAATGGTACTTTCTCTAAACGATCTGCAGTAGCGAATCTAATGTGAATGGTAAAGCTAAATTCTGAATCGAATACGAATAAAATATGTAGGCTAATATTAGCTAACTGTGCCCTTACTTGTACAAAAGTAGTATTTGTAAGTAACACTGAAGGACCACCGGTGGCGCTGCGGGGTTAAGTGCTATAACAATTAAGAGGTACGCACTAGTATCCGTTAAGGTGTCGCTGCGCCAACTCTGTACATTAAGTGTACGACCATCAGTTATATACACGCAGGAAAATATAATTTGGCTCCTGATTTGCCTAATCAGTCGCGGACAACCTTCAGCTGTATAGCTGGCGAAACAGGAAAAAAAAAATTATATCGCCTCTTAGATAGCTTAGGAGAACGGCGAGAGCCTGCCGTTCATCTCCTATAATTTGCCTCTCACCGTGTGCCTCTTCCTCTAACTGTACGAATACTTACTAATTCCCAGTCATTTGTGGCCATTACAAGTCGTCGTTTGGCATACTGGTCGTTGTATTGTAGTTATGCTGTGTCATACCTTGTCATTTTAGTCATTATCACTCATAGCTAAGCATATTTACTCATTTTCAGTCAGTTGCGGCCTGTACAAGTTGTCGTTTGACATATTGGTCGTTCTGTAGTCATGCTGAGTCATGCCTAGTCATTGTAGTCATTATCGCTCATAGCTAAGCATGTTTACTCATTTTCAGTCAGTTGCAATCATTACAAGTCGTCGTTTGACATATTAGTCCTTCTGTATCATTATTAGTCATATTATGATCATTTTATTAGTCATTATCATTGTTCATCAACTCTCTCGATACATATGATATAACTTTTATTCATTAATTTCTCATTTTTATTATGTCGTCGTCATATGACGTGGGTGTGTGTTGGAGTGGGGGGGCGGGGGGCAATATGAGCGACTTGTTAGCACTCCTAATCAGAGGTGGGAAACCTGCTGCCCACCTCTGCTTTAAGAATCGTTCGTTCATTCCAGTTGTGCAGCAGACTGACAAACGTCCGCTGTAATTCAGTTGCTGCAGATGATGAAATGTCTGGCTTGAATTGTGGGCATTCATGCTCCTAACGTTTTCGCATTCAAATGCGCAGGCGGAATTTGTACAGCCACCCCGAGCAAAGGACAGCGTAGAGGATGGGCCGACTGTGAATCTCACAGAGTTGTCTAGGCATGTGAATGAAATTGTTTTTCGTTCTCCGGACGTCCGCCAGAATCTACACTACGGAGTTGCGCATCCGCTCGCCTGCGGCTTTGCACGTATACGCACAGTAGCGCCGGACGCGGCCGCTGTTTCATGCGTCGGATCCTGCGTGCGGGACAAAAAGACCGCCAATGCGTGACTTTTCGAGCGTAATCATTTGACTTTTGTTTTGCCTTTTCCGTCTCGTTTCGCCACGTTTCAGCGGCAATTCCAGGCGACGCCGTGGCTTGCCGACTGCATATATTCCCGTCGCGTGTGCAGGCAGGCGTACTTCGATACAAAGGATTTCCTCTGAAGATGCGCGCGTGCGCGCATTTATCTGAGCGTCGTCTGCTCACTGACCCCATCGCTGCTTTATTTCGTCTGCTTTCGCATTATTTTCTCGTTTTTTTTTTTTTTTTTCTATCGTATCGTGACTACGTTGCGTCTTTCTCTGTTCTTATGCTCGACGTATGCTGAGACCAGCTCTTTGTTCACGCTGTCAACGAACCCCACATATGGAATGGAGTATCTTTCACGCAGTTTCAATGGGAAAGCAAGATACTGGAATGAACTCTGCTGAAAATACAGCTTGGAGGAGCTAGCTCTTAGTTCTCCAAGTATATAGGTGCCGAGAGTAATGGGCTAAAATACCTGTCAGATTCATCTATCACAAGCAGGGTTCTGTCTTGAGCTCCTCGAGTGCAGCAAATAAATCGTGTTTATCGACGCTGACTCCATACGGTTCGCACCCAGTCAGAGACAGCGGAGACTGAAGGGCCCACAGAATGGCGCATTTATCGAAACCCGTATCACAGGCACAACCTTCCGCGAAACACGGCCGCGGTCAACCGTGAGTCGTTTTCAGAGCACTGGGTCTACGATCTGAACGCTGATTGCTGGAGGTCGGTCAGCTAAATCTCGAATTTTGTACCAGTCACAGTGTTCCGTTTCTGATAAAATTGTAGAGGATTGCATAACGAAGTCCCTGGCGCAGTAGCAGTACCTGTTATCCCGATCCGACTGACCCGACAGTTATTGCTGATTTTGGCACTTAGATTCCCTAACACTGATTAAAACGAAGACATGATTCGCAGTGAGTGAAAATAACTCTACAGTGGACACTGCAAGAACCGTTTAGTTTGGCGTATAGAATACGGTGTGGAAACGTATAGTTTTGAATCGGACCAAGTGCAGAACGTACGCGTCTTGCATCTGTTGAGGGTGGCTGAGGCTGACGCGGGACAACTGCAAGAGAAAATATTTCTTCCTGTTTAGCTTTTTAACGCTGCACTTCCTTCGCATTTACGCGTGGCCAGACAGAACCGAAATTTGACCCTTTATCGTCGTTTATGACTCAGTCTATTTCCAAACAAACTGTGACACTGTTATGTGAAACACCCTGTATAATACTTCTGCTTTTCAGAAGCTCGAAAATCCGAACTCTTGTGTAAGCTGCTACCAAGAACTGAATTGGTAAAAACTCGGAACAGAGGGTTCCACATAAAGCTTTTGCCGAAGAATAAAGTATATTCTGTCTTTTTTCGGTTCGTGGCAGCGTATTAGATGTCGAAAGTCCCATGTAAAGCCGTATGCCGCTGTATGCTGTAAGAAAAGGGCAGTGAAGGCAATACATTGCAAAACACGCTGACGAAACTTTGCGGATGACGAAGAATACGGCTGCAGAGGGAGAGAGAGAGGAGGGCAGAGTCTTTTAGGCACGCGCCATGCGCGCGACACCAGCAGCACGACCTGCTTCCCCTGGTGTCTCTCTCTCTCTCTCTCTCTCTCTCTCTCTCTCTCTCTCTCTCTCTCTCTCTCTCTCTCTCTCTCTCTCTCTCTCCATCTGTGTTGCGTGCAGTTGAGCTTTGCGTGCCTCGACAAGGACGAATTATCACGGAAGCGTGCTTCCGACTCGGCGGAAGACACTCCGCTTTCGTCCCTCGCCCTCTGTCTCCTAATTCGTGCGCTTTTTTGATCGTTGTGTACATGAGAAAACATAGGGACTGCACATGGCAGAAATGCATCCTGAGCATACGGAAACACTTCCGCTGGCCGGGAAAACAGCTTGAACGGGCGGCTTATGGAAAGCGGGGGGTTGAAGAAGCTGTGCAGTTTTAAGCGTGATGCATTTTTGCGTAGGAACAAAACTAAATGACAATGGGCGTGTTTAGGGGGAGTAGCCTTTAACCTGCACTGGATGGAGTTAAAATGATGGACGAAAACGACTTTATTAGCAAGAAATCATAATCATGGTGAATGTTTCGAAACAGCATTTCGTTTACGAGAATGAATGCTACAAGAGGAAGGATCACCTTCGCCTGTCATCCTCGCAATCTCATTTCGGCACATACCTTCACCATGTTTAACGGTGTCTGCCCACGCGCAACTTCAGTTGCAGTTACAAGAAAGTATAGGTTTCCCAAGGATGGCAACGTGGCCGTTGTATCGCTTCTGTGGTAGACTTGTACGAGTCTCACTCAGGAGAAGGATTGTGCCTTTCTAATGGGCCATGTCTATATTGAGACTGTGTTCGCGGCACAGATGCACTTTTATGGACTATGCTTTCCGAATCTGTGAAGGAGAAAGTCGTCTATGGACCATACCCCCGCGGCACAGTGAAAAGTAAGGATCTCAATACAAATAGGCTCGTTGAAACTCGCTCTTGATTGCTTGGATCAATAAGATTTGCTCCGGACCGCCGAATGGAACATGCTGTTAGACCGTGCAGGGCGGCTAATATCTTGAAGGAGATGTAATAGTGGAGAATGAGAATTTCGTCTCCCCTGATATATCTAAAACCGAAAGAAAGGAGGGGGGAGGCGACACGAGCGCAGAAGGTGGGGACAAGAAACGAAATGAACCGATTTTGTGACCTGGCTGTGCATCTGGACAGGGTATATACACTTGCGCCACTTATCCTTGTGCACCGGCAGAGGCGCGTGACCGGAACAAAGTAGGCGAAAGAAAAGCATTAGAAATATTTTCTTATAGACGTGACAAGTAAGCAAAGTGAAAGGCTGGAAAGGAAGGGAAGGAAACGATAATGAATGAAACAAAAAGACGAAATGAACCGGAAAAGAAACTGTAGAGAAAGCTGGTGACGGGGACGAATTTATTGTCGCCGCCAAAACGCGGAGGAAGGAAGCGCGGTGGCGCCGGTCGGGGGCCAGAGAGAACGCATGCGGTGGAGCTGACGCACAAACACACACACACAGCGCCGCAGTGACTGTTGCGCGACGACTGCGACCGCTCTTCTGAGGTGCGCGCCGCTTCGCCGTCGCTCGCGAACTGGCTCACGCACGCCCATGTGGACGCGAGGGAGACTGCGTTGGAGAAGGAGAGACACAGTCTGAGGAAGAGGGGGCCGACGCGTGTCTGCGTCCTCCGGGCTGCTGCCGCCGTTTCCGGAACTTTTGTGGCCGCATCCTCCCGCTGATGTTTGTCGTGCTGCCGGGAGGAGTAGTGTGCTTTTCGTAGGACGTCCCGCAGCGGAAACCAGAAGTTCAGGACAAAATAAACGACCGTGTTACTATTAAGCACAAGGATCCTGCGTTGTAGCGTGCGTAATTATTTAATAAGGAGGGCTGTGGTCAATTCTCTGTTTTACCGAAACGACTTTGCGTAAGACTATATATTTCTGAGTATAAAGGACATCACAGTAGTAATATGTACGCCCTTACAGAGAATTCTCTTGCTCACAGGAGAGCGGTTACAATGGTGATGTGAGCACAATGTTCGTTATGAGAACTCTCGAGATAAAGCGCGCAGGACCTCAAGAGGAGCGCCTGCATCGCAGCACCGAGCAGTCGCACCTTCTGCCGAGACCGCCTGGATCTCATGAACACGCACTTACACATTCTGAACAGTCTCTTATCGATGGGGTTAGTGCAGTTCAGCTTATACCTGTAACCGCGCGCTCAACAGCTGCCGAATAAGCATCCGCGACCAACAAAGCAAGGAAAGACAGTTAACAGTGATTGTGTCTGCTCCAACATCCAGCTCAAACAAGTGTGTTTACTTATTTTATTACGACTAGATGCCACATTAGTTAGAACACGTCAAGAGCATGCAACTCAAGCTTAAATTAATCACTTTTGTGCCGGTGTCTTCATCCAATGGTGAGCTGCCGCATTAGTATGTGAATGATCACCCGACATAGACACAAAGCCTGCAGCTGAACCAATCGCATTAGCACGCGTGTGTGGCCTAAGGTCAGCGCATCTAACTGGGGCATTGTTTGCTAGATCGATAAGAGGCTCTTGTTGGCTTCTCTCAAAGAGCAAAAGGGATATTCCTTGTTTTCTTCCCTAAGCTGTACACATCATGTATGTGTGTTTCCGCTTTAGAATGGATGACCTGATTCGGCTGCATCGCCCTTTCTATCAGAAACCGTTTAATTCGGAGAAGGAAGCAAATACGTGTCCAGCCACCCATGGAGGCTCCAGAGACTACAGAGGTTCACAAACGCAATCTCTCGTTTTTTATAAACCCCTCTTCAGTGAGAAAGAACGTGGTAAAGGTATATACCGTGTGCTGTCGGCAACATGCTTGCAATGCTGTACCTTAAAAACTGCCGGCCTGTTCCTAGTTCCCACGCGGGCTGTTTCACACCATAATTTCAGAATTTTTGCGTTTCATTATTTTCTCTATTTCTGCCGCATTCGAAACTTGTAAAGCGCATACGGCGGACGTTTCTTCGCTTCACCCAGTTATATCCAGTTCTCCCGGTGGCGGGGCGCCCTCTTTCTCCGTCCGCTTTTGAGCGCGGAGCTGGGCAAATATTTGGAACCGCGCGAAGCGTGAGGCAGCAGGTCATCTATATAGTAGCTCTCAGACACTACTGCAGCTAGGTCTCGGCAACTTCTCGCTCTTGAGGTGAGCGGCACGAGACCAGCACGCTCTAGTTTCTCGTGTAACGAGCATCTATCTCCGCCTTGCCGTCAGCTTGTTTTACGCGCGTGCGTGGACGTCGCTTCTGGCGGTCTTTATTATCTCCCATTGTGTACGAGTTTTGTTTTTGTTTTTCTCTCGTATCCTTGCGTTTCTTGGCCGTTCGCTCCCTGAGCAACATCACTGCTCTGCGTTGTATTCTGGACTGTTATCTTATAGTCTCTTTTCGGTGTCGGTAGGTTTTGCCACACATTTTTATGCGTTCATTTCACTTTTTTTTTTTCATTCGCGTCTTGTGACGTAGCATGTTCCGCTATTTGAAGTTTTTGTTATTGTCCTCCTTATTATTTTTCATCCCTGGTTTATTTCCATCCCCGCTAATGGCACTGTTTTTTGCTGTGCACGGATCCGGAAAGCCTCCCCTATCTGGCGCTCGCCTAATTCGCCTTTATTTTGTTCTCGCAGCTTTCCTTGGTTGTTTGTTGTTATTTTATGCTGTCCTTTGTTTCTCTTAATGTAGGTTCGTCTCGTACCGCACTGTGTGCAGTTGTTCTTTGATAAGCCCCTAACTCCGCCGGGGTGGTGCAGTGGTAAGACGCCCGACTACTGTGCCGGAGTACCCGGGTTCGACCCCGACCTCGGCGGCTGCGTTTCGATGGAGGCGAAACGGAGTGGCGCCCGTGTGCTGTGCGATGTCAGTGCACGTTAAAGAACCCCAGGTGGTCGAAATTTCCGGAGTCCTCCACTACGGCGTCTCTCATAGCCTTAGTCGCTTTGGGACGTTAAACCCCACAAACCAAACCAAACCAAACTTTCTTCGTTTACGTGCGTCACGTGTTTTCGCCGCTTTTCCATAACTGCGCCGTTGTTGCGCCGATATTACTTGTTCACTGTGGGTCCACCTACGACACCGCGCATCGTTAATTTTCGGTTCTGCTTCCTGCTGTCACGTGCTCGGTTCATAACATGCGTCTCTATGGTCCTTATCACCAACCCTGTCGTGTCCGCAACAGGGAAAAGGCGCCTCTACCATATGCCTAAGATTACTGCATGTCCTGGCCGAGCTTCGGTCATCCTATACATACCCGCAAACTTTCTTATCTCACCAGCCCAACTGGCTGTGTATGCCGCCTCCTCCTACGCTAGGCCTTCTCATATATACGCCAAACGCTACTGCAGTACATGAAGAAAGCTCTGTTCCTTGATCTATTTTGCTTTTTAATGCGAAAGCATTACTTCGCTATGTTCAATGATTTCTGTCCGCAGACCGCGTCCGCAAAATTGTGTCCGCAGCAGTTGTGAGTAACTGAGAAGTGGTAGAAGTTAATAAGTGGTGTCATTCGATAGAGCGTGACGTAATGTTGTGTCCAAAAATAATTAGGCCTATATTAATTAGGTAATTAATTAGTCAGAAAAATGTAAAAGTAAAGGCAAAATGGTCTCATTAGCCAATGGCTTGGCGCCATATTTGAATGTATCAAATACTAAAATAGTTAACTCAGTCTGTAAATTAGGGTGACGTCAAGATGTATCAAATACTAAATAGTTAATTAAATCAGTCAATTAAGGCGACGTCAAGGATTTGACGTCGCGCAACCTGAAGTCGACCCAAAAAAGGGCATAGAAAGGGATTGTCAAGGATATGACGTCACGCAACTGGAAGTAGAGCCGAAAAAGGGCATAGGAAGGGATTGGCGCGCACTTTGAAAGTACCAAAAACTAAAATGAGTAAACAAGAAGTGAATTAAGCAACCAGAAGCAACCAACAGTAGCATCCGTGCTTTCGCATTACTCCAATGCAGATTCTGCAGCACTCTTTATTTTTTGTTGTTGTTTTTTGCGCTCATTTGTTCGTCTTATTCTTTTTCTGAAGGCTCCCTCTGCAGCACCAACGTGTTCATTAGTTCACGCTTGTTTCATGTTCGCCCTTTCCGTGCCCCACAATATGTTTCTCCTTTGGTCTTGGGTTCTGTGTGTCACGTGTTTCATCGGTCGGTTCTTTGCGATGCTCATCCCCCGTGGGCGCTTAATATATATATTTGTTTTCTTTACGGTAAGGCGTATACACCCTCGCCAAAGCTCTCATACATTAACCCTATAATGCACAGTGCCGAAAATGCGTGGCATTTTTACGCACTGTTCGCGTTGCTACCTGCAAACAAATATTTCATGTCAATATAATCTCAGTATCTATTGCTTTCCTGTCACGCTGTCAAGCGTCAATTCGAGCGAGCTATGCATGAAATAAAGGGGCTCGAAAGCTCGACTTCCTGCCAGCGTCCAGCAGCTTCGTGATCACTTCAGCTTATGGCAAATTTCTCTGTATCCGGATATTCGAGTTGTTTTTCTCGCAAAACTCGGTCTAGCTGCTCAAAAAGAGCCAAAACGTCCATTGCTTCGAGTTCACGACACCAATACCTCAGATTTTAGCGGAGCGAACAAAAATATATTTCTTTCTTAAAGTTAATACATTAAATATCATAACTTTCAAGTTTCTCGCGCTCCATCTTGAGATTATTTTTAGCCCTAGTTTAAATATGGGTAGTTCTACGTATATATTTTACTAAATATGCGGGGTTGGTGCACGTTTTTGAGAGAGCACAGAACCGTAGCTCAAAGCGTTAATGGGATCAATTCTTTAAGAACTGTTAGACCTTCAGCCGCAAAATATTTCTGTACGTTAACACTCAGGCTTGAGCATTATATACCTAAAGCATGTGCCTGGAAGTGGCGGGTTTCCAGCGTTGGAATAGGACGTCGCGTAAACCAGCAGCCTCCAGCAGATATGCGTCCAGCAAGACACCAACGTATACCCTGTGAGCGAATCGGTTGTTTCAGCAAAAAAGGGTCCACGTTCCTAAGCGACCAAATGACAGTTAGACTCGACAGTGGGGATTACTACCCTGTGTATCACAATCAACAAAAAAAAATCAGCTACCGTGGTCAAGAGGCTGTCCCCGTTGGTCCACGCTGTGAGCCAGTGCGCTGAGCAAAATAAGGAGCTCAAAAATTAAGGTGTGCCCGACTTTTGCGTGTTTTGCTTAAAGTCCTGCGTTCACGTGTTCCAGCGATTTCGCAATTGCGCAAATCGTGTTTTCGTCTTGATGAGCCACATTGTATATCAGAAAGCTTTTGGCCTCTCCACCCTATAAAAATTTCTCTTGCGTCTCAAAGGCTTCTGACAACGTTTTTCAAAGCTTAGTTCTGAATAGTTTGCAAGACATATCCGTACAGGGCCATATGCTAAGATTCATTCACTCGTTCGTCACTGATCGTGCAGTTCGAGCGTGGATAAGCATCGAAAGGGCTGCATCGTGAGGTACCTCGGGATAGTTTTCTTTCCCCCTCGCTCTTTAACGTCGCAATGGCTGGCCTTAACGATTCACTGCAGAAAAATGGCGGACATGTGCGTACCCCTATATATGCAGACGAAGTTTGTATTTTAAATTACTGGCTATTAACAGAAGCGATTTGCCCTCATATAGCTCTCTAGAGGCTATATACTTTCGGTAGAAGCTAACATCCAAGGTGTGGAATTGTCTGTATCAGTGGAAAAATCTGGCTTCGACTTGTTTCCAGGTGTAGGAAGACGGTTGAAGATAGACCATGGTCACTCTTGCATTCGCCAGTTCAGTCAGTCACTGCGCGCTTTTTTGGCATCATTATTGACTCTCGTCCGCAGTGGCGACACGCTGAGGGCTCGAGTGTCCTCACTTTTATCTATATAAGCGTCCCAATGTGATCCGTATAGAATTGCACTTCAGCACTGGGGAAACTGCCCTTCATCATTGGTCAGACTTCACGAAGCACTGATGATTGCTCGCATAATGTGCAAACTAGGTTAATTGCCCCCCTCGTCAAAACGTCTTGAACGTCTCGAAATACACAGAAAGGACCTAAGAAGAACCAGTGGAGTTCCGCAGGTGACAGTGAACGGTGTAGGGCTTCAGCCTTCTCACTTCACAAAGATTTATAATGCAATTTGGCCACTTCGGAGAGACAGTGGCTAAGGGAGCTCTTCTGAAGCGGCTCTGAAAGAGATCTGAGCCCCGTGCTCTCTTAGCATTTAATAATTTTAGTTCCCTAGGCCTTGATGCTCGAAAGCAAAGTAAGCGGTTGAAACCAGCCTGGTCATTTGCGATCTTCGACTGCTTGGTCACTATTCCTTGAGTACGTGCAAAATGGAGTTCTCCTTTGGCGGCAACGCGTTCGCTTATTGCCAACATATATAGAAACAAAGTATGCCCGCCATTTTCATATTTTCACTGACGGTTATTCTGTCGATATGGTAAGAAAAGCCAGTGCTTTTCACACTCCTTCTTTAGACCCTATGCGCCCTGTACTCTTTACGTGTCTTCCACAATGGCCGAATGCGTTACCATTGAAGCAGCTTTACGGAACGGTCTTGTCCGAGTCAACTACGGCGATCCTCGCGTATTTAAAATCCACCCTTCAAAGGATGGAGCGCGGGTTCCCAAATAATGTCTTGTCTCTTAGTGTTTTTCGCTTGGTGGATATTATGCACAGCGGAGGCTTTTTTTATACGTTTTCGATGGGTGTCCTCTAACTTGGACTCTCCATGTCACCAACATAACTAACTCTGCGAACAGTGTCCTTGGGTATCTTCGGCGCAACCTTGCTCTAGCACCAAGTTCTCTCAAATCGCTCGCTTACAAGACTTACGTCAGACCTAAACTTGAATATGCTAATTCTGTCTGGGATCTACATCAGATTAGCCTAATTAATAACATTGAGTCAGTTCAGAATCGTGCCGCCAGGTTCATCTCATCTGATTACTCCTATCATACCCGCATCTCAGGTCTGAAATCACGATTGCAGTTGCCTACGCTAGTCACTCGTGGGAACGCAGCACGTCTCTGCTTATTTCACAAGTTCTTTCACAACCTTCCAGAAGCCAACCGATTAATTCCAAGTGTGGATCGCATTTCCCGCCATAATCACCCGAACGCTGTTTACCCTGAACATGCACATACCACCACATTCCAGCTATCATTTTTTCTTAAAAACTGCCCGTGACTGGAATGACCTCTCCGCTGAAGTGGCCACCATCATTATTCATCGACTGTTCAAGACCACTATCGAGGAAGCCTATTCATCAACGTAATTTTTGTCCATTTTTCATTAATGTATAATATTTTTTGCCGTGATATCCCCACCCCTCATGTAATGTCCCGAAAGGGACCTTTGAGGAAAAATAAATAAATAAATAAATAAATAAACATGGGTGTCACAGGCAACGAGGTGGCGGACAGTCTTGCACATAAAGCTCTGCCAGGTATTCTATCAGGAAAAGTCCCTCAAGATGCCTTGAGACTCTTCGGCAAAACGGCGCAAAGTGTGGCTTGCCGGCAGAATACTCAATGGTAATCCCACCTGTCGCACGCAAAGGCATCAACTCACCTATTAGACCAATTCGATATGAATGTGTTCATAACACTATCGTACAATATTCCACAGGTGCCCCACAATTAAACGTCATCAGCCCCAGAAAGCTGTGCTAAGGTTTGCTTTCAACGGATGGACCCAATAATTCTCGAAGCCAAGGAATGCATAGAAGAATGTTTTCTTTTTATTTGTGGTATCGATTTTTGGTAAATTACTAGCGCAATTAGCCTGTGCTCGAAATATAATTATTAGAAGATAAAAACCACACGCCGCCACGTGGGATTCGGACCCACGACTTCATGTCGCCTATGTGTTCGTTCCGTCAGTCTGTATAAGCTGTACTTCGCAACGCGTTCAAGTGGTCAAGATGAAGGCAGGCATCATAGGGAGAGGAGGAAAGTGAAATGCCTCGCAGCTATCGCTGCCACATCTTCGTCCCGGAATATTGCACGAAGGCAATGAGAATATTTTTTTGTCGTAACTTTTTAATACTCCTCGGGAGCGAGAAACCCCTCGCGCGTCGCTCCTAAAACCCCGTACGCACACAATCGACGGCTGCGGCGGGCAGGCCCGCTTGTTTTCAGAGCTGCGGGTTAAAGAATCGCCAGAGAAAGGATTCGTCTTATTTTTCTTTCCCCTATACCCGCGAGCGGCGTATTATATGGCGCGGCACTCGGGCATCCAGTCTCCTTTGTGTACACGACAGCAGCAGTGATAGCGGTGTAGCGCGCGCGCGCGCTAGTCCAGACAGCGAGCAGCCGGGTTCGTTTGGGGCCCGCTTGTGCGCCGTGCCGTGCTGTTGGCCGCGACGCCGGCGTTGTTTGCGCACCCCTGCCTTTTGTGCGCGCACCGAGGAAGCGAAGTAGAGCTCCTATTTTAATTTTGTCATCTATGAATCGCATTTATTATGTAGCACCTATACGCGGTGTCATGTTTTGTTCACGTGTGGCGTTATGTTTCTGGCTTCAAATCCCCTTCCCCCTTGCTCCAATTCTGGCCGGCAGTATTTTGAAATAACAGATAAAATAAGTGCCGTGTTTCCTTTGCCTCTTTCTTTCTTTCTTTCTTTCTTTCTTTCTTTCTTTCTTTCTTTCTTTCTTTCTTTCTTTCTTTCTTTCTTTCTTTCTTTCTTTCTTTCTTTCTTTCTTTCTTTCTTTCTTTCTGTTTCACGCCTTCCTTAGCTTTCTTTTCTTCCGTGACAGAAGAGGGCACCATTGTTAATTTCCCGCGCAAACAGACGCACTGCGAATATGAGTGAGCTGTCGCGGCTGCCTGTTGTGTCCACACCTGTGTAAGACTTGCATGCGTCGCATAGGCTGCTTTTGTACTCGCAGTGGTAGCAGCTTCTGCTGCTGCAAACTTTGCCTCCGCAGTTCGTTTAAGGAAAAAAAAACAGACACGTTGAGCGCAGTTTATGCAGATTTACTTGCGTATAGGCACTTTCTCACTCTTAGCAGGGATTACGACATAATTAGAATGACATGTCCGTGCATCACTCTAAATCAGAGCTGGAGTGTGTTAGCACCAATAGTCTTGGCCTACGACAAGGGTTAGCAACACTACTCAGTCTGCCAACAACTGCTAACGTGGCGGGAAGGTTTAGCGCACAAAAACAGAACCATCAAAATAGAGAACGCGGCTACTCTTGTTGTTTCTTCTTTGTCGCACACCTGGTTTTTGGCGGCTCGTCTTGGTTAATATAGAAGTCGCGTGATTTGGTGTTGAAAAAGCTACGCGGGCTTTGAGTTTCCGGGCAACATTCTTGATCTTATGACTGATCTTCATGCTAACCTGATAGCACTTTGCAGCTTACTATGAGCTAGCTATGTTACCGCACCTTCCGCACCCTTGTCTTGTTCGCCCTGGAATTTTTCTATTTGATTAGAGTAGAGGCAACTAGAAAACGTACTTTTGAGCAACTCAAAGGGTTTTGTACACTATGGTAGTAGTGGTCGGTAACCTTGTTGGTAAGCCTAGCCAACGAGAGCGCCTCACAGGAACTGCACGAAAACTGCGCTATTATTCCGCACTTTCTCAGGGCAGATTTCTTGCGTTAATCCTGCAAGGTGGCGTGAGATTTCACTTGACATCAATTGTCATTACCACCCGCCTGGGTGCAAGCACACGGCAGGTGCAGGTACAAAGCCATTCATGTTTTTCTATTCTTCTCATAGCCGAAGAGAGCTTTTCTTTTCTTTTTCTTTTTATTTTTTGTTCGGAGATCTTAACCGAGGTCGCCGCCTCTGAATGGAGTTAGTCCCTGGTTCATTGTCGTCTGTACATCTATATTGTTTACGCATCGCAAATCATGCTCCCGCGCTCAGGATGGTGTTAGCGGTTATTATTTCCCTCGTTACAAAAACTTTTAATCAAGTATATGCAACAACGTTCCAATGAAGCGGTGAAGTAGAGCGACGGCACGACGCCTGTCGTCTGTGCTCGCGTAATATGTTGCGTTGACAATCATCCAAGCGCCGAGGGTTGCGACACTTTTCGAAGGGTCCTGAAAACGCTTTGTGCTGCAGCTTGTTCTCTCGCGGTACCTGGCTCAACCCCTCCCCTTCGCCCCCACTTATTGTTTTCGTTCTTTTCACGGAGGGTCTTGCCCAAGTTTGTACCCCTTTGTGAAAAACACGTGTGTAGTGTATAGACCTTTTCTCCGTGTATACACGAGGACCGAACCACTTCGGCCATTGTCGAGCAGGCCCGACTGCTGCTTTAAGCGCCTAGCGTGCAATCGCCTGATGGTGGCCCCTCTGCTACCGCTGTTGGCCGGCAACGCTCGCAGTCGCTGTGTGCCGCTACTTACGAAGGAGGAATTGTTCTCTCAGGCGGCGTGCTTTATGGCCGGCACGCGAGAAGCGGCTGCCGCTGCTTCGTGCAGAACAACAACAACAAAAGCAGCAAAAGACGCCGCTGCACTACTACCGCGTAGGCCAGGTATTTCGCAAAGCTGCTGGGAGCAGTGCTGAGGGTAAGGAGGAAAGGGAAAGGAGGGCGAGAGCGGTGGGCCACAGGGCGAAACTCGTGTCTCTCTTATTGTCTCGCGCGTGTGTATAAACGCTTCGCCCGCCCGCTTTCTGGAAGTGGCGCTGTGTGCCGCATCCTGATAGAGTCACATCCTGACTCGGAGCTGCGTGCGAGCCCGGCGAATGTCACCAAGGAACTGATTAGATGGCGATAATTTGATTCTTGTAGCGTATGTGAGGTACCTTTTTGCTAAGAGATGCCACGGCACGAAGCACTTTGCACTGCTTAAGGTGGAGTAAGAGACCAATATTTTTAAGCAGTTCGCCTCACAAAGTTGAGCACGAGGCCAGGGAAGAGCTTGTACTCGTATCACCAGTCCATTGGTAACCGGTAGCACACGGGATCGAACGCGCATCTCCCGCATATGGCCCCTATCTAATCCCATAATCTAGTAATAAGTCCCTTAGCCTCTTTCATTTTTCAACTTGTCTGTATTGAGGTCGCTGTGGGTTTCCGCACTTGATACTGTCTTGGGCTGCGGTGTCTCCACTGAGAGGATCTGCTGCCTAAGATCTTACCGGCAGCAGTGCTCTCCTCCATTTCACGTTTCCCTTCCATGTACGTATCTAAGGTCTCCCGACCCACTCTTCAGCCTTCCTCGTCATGTGACCAAATCGGCGTAGCCTTGCTTCTTTGCTCCTATGTTTGATGTGCTGACCCTTCTTAGCGAGTCCCGTTACATAGATTCGAAGCAAATCACTTTCTGCCTAAACGGTTGTTCGACTCACGCCCTTTGAAAGCCATTTCGTCTGTTTTGAGACCGGCGGAGAATCCTTTGCGCGCATATGGGCAATTTCAAGCAAGGCATCGCGAGGCTGAAAATTGCAAAGCCGATATATCACGATCTGTGAAATAAACATCGCAGGGATCGCGAAAGGCACACAACGTTATAGGAATTCAGGGGAGGAAATGCATGGTTATTTATGTAGAGCCACAATTTGCATACATAGGACGTCCTTCCAACCAATCTCACTGATTTTATGCGTAATTTTTACTGTGTTCGCCTGATGGCATAGAAAGCTTGCAGTGACGACTACGTCAATGCCGCGAGCCCTCGGAAAGCTCACATAGCAGGGCAAAACAGGTGAGCGCACACATATCCAGCTTACCTGGGCGTCGTGGGTTGGCCGCCTCTTGGGGACCTCGTAACTGAATGGAGATATTTTAAACTTGTTGAAAAAGCTACAAGTCCGGAGAGGTAGTTGACGAGCGCAGCTTGATTACCGACTCTTTTTCCTCGTAGAAAAGCCTGACCTATAAGCTCTTCGTGCATTCAGAGTTCACGCCAGCTATCTCGAACGGCAATAGGAAATCAATGGGTTGCATCGAACATCCTGAATTCCCGCTGTGATTTTTAATGTCCAGTAGCTGTACATGGCAAAATTACTTTTGAAAAGGAATTAAATGACATTACTATTTACTTTGCTAAAAATCGCAGAAAAGTAATTACAATACATTACTCATTACTGCTGCCCAAAAATAATGAAATTACATTACAATTACTTCTACTGAGAAATTCAATTAGTTTGAAATTACTTTCAAGTTTCCATAAATGCAAAAACTAAGTAAAGCTAGTAAACAAAACAACAACTTGTTATCCAGAGTATTCTAGTTGACTATATAGTTCTGCTCAATCTGTCTCCTTTTGCCAATCCGTTACGCTGGCTTCGGGTTGCAGTACGTCGTTCCTGCTTTCGCGCACTCTACTTCGTTGTCTATTGAAGGAGTGATGGCGCACTTTAGTAGAAGTAATTTTGAGAGGAATTAATTACTTTGCTGCGAAATTACCACCAAAAAGTAGTTCACTACATTATTAAATTACCAAACTGAAAAAGTAATTCATTACATCACAAATTACCGAAAAAGTAATTAAATTACAGTAACTTCATTACTGTAATTCAATTACTGCCATGTATGCCAGTAGCCTGCGCGGCACGTGATGGTGACCGGGCCGGGCACATTAGAAGCGCTTGTTCGAACTTCACGGGCTTCGCTGTGCACTAGAGAGCTGCCGGGCACGTCAACTCGGGATTAGAACGAGGCCCCTATTCTGTTCTCTAATATATCTCCACCTTACCTTACCAGACTTTTCGGGCGCAGAACAGTACTATCCACCAAGGACTGCAGCAACTCGCGCCCTGCTCCTTCCTTCCTTCAGCAACATACATGCATACGCAGTCGAGGCACCGTCGGCCACGAGGTTGTCGCTGAGCCACGCGACGAAGCCCCGCGCGACGGTGTACGTGCGGCCGACTCGGCGGGGACGCTGTCTCGGAGCGCCCACTGCGGTCACCGCCTCTGCTCGAATACCGCGTTTCGTGTTGTGCAGCCTGCCGGACGTGGTTGAGGACGCTGTACAACGCGTGGGGTGTCACCCACTGCTGCTTTCGACAAAAGGAGTTAGAGTCCGTTTCGGTAAAGACATCTTTCCTGAAACAAGTGGTACACTTCACCTCCTGCTGTTGTCCGCTCGAACCATCCCTTCACCGTTTACTGGTGACGTTCCGTTTCGTAGAGGGTTATAACGTAGTAGGAAGGTTTTGATTCTTTCGACAAATTAAACTTTTTTTTTTTACCGCCAGGTTTTACCATGTGGTACAGACCTGTCAGGCTAACGTTTCTTTAGACACTATAAAGCTGTCAACATGGAAA
This sequence comes from Amblyomma maculatum, assembly GCF_055883805.1. Classification (NCBI taxonomy): domain Eukaryota; kingdom Metazoa; phylum Arthropoda; class Arachnida; order Ixodida; family Ixodidae; genus Amblyomma; species Amblyomma maculatum. Next base: position 155,867,749 of record NC_139348.1, read on the forward strand.
GGATGGGAGGCAGCCCTGTCCAGTTCGGACCTCTAGGATCAAGCCATCGCAAAGAGCGAGGGTGGCGGCCTTAGCCAACGGAATCCCGACTAAGAATTCAACCAACCTTCCCATAATTCGCCCTTTTTGCCTTTGAATAAAACGTCTTCATCATCAGCAGCAACAACCGTCATCATTATTAACGGCATCTGCAGATTCTTACTGCAGATCTTCCGCATTCTCAGCTTAATTAAAAGTAATTATTGACGGAAAATAAAAGGCGTAGTATCGCTATAACTGCCGAGTCTTCGCGGTGGGTCATTCTCAGACTCCGATAAAGCACACGAGCAGGTTCAGTGAGCGATGATTCGGTACACTGCCAAGAGCAGTGCGGGAGATGAAGAAGCCGTGGAAACCGCTCAACGACCAGAAACTGGGACGACGAACGCGCGCCCAGCCTACGGTAGCGGGCTCGCCACGGCTTCATTGCGCCGCTGTTTTGTGCCGTGCTCTCGAGGAACTCGCTGCGTGCGTGATGTTTGTGCTTGGGTAACGAGTGGGCGGCGTGGAGCTTCCCGGCCCGCTTCTGTGTCGCGTTACGCACTCCGCGCGTCTTCTGGAACGCGCAGTCCTCCATATCTCCGCTATGCGGCTCTCCATCTCAACAGGTGCGCCGCTGGAGCAGCAGCCTTTAAAACCTGGCCGTTAAAACTTGTTTTAACGATTTAAGTCCAGATGAACTGAACTTGGAGAATAACAATTTGTTAGAAATATGTCTAAATCAGAATCAGGGTAATTTTTTTTTATTTTGCTGTATGCTCAGTAGAGCCTGGTCCGCATTTCGAGGACCGGTCCAGGCCCGCTAACTTATCCTTCTTCAGAGCCCGGTCCGACCCACAAAGCTCAGTGTAGCCCAGCCCGGCCCCGCCCGAGCTCGAGCCGGGACCAGGCCCGTGCTACAGTAACTCATGAGGTATGTTTCTTGTTGTCAGCAATTAAACTCCTACTACACACGTAAACAGTGGTCGAAAAAGAAGCTGAAATCGTAACAAATCTTTATTTATTAAAACAAAAATAAGCAAGTATGAGGTGTGTTTGCACGGTAGGCTATTTGAACAGAGATGTTGTAGATGAGCAAACATAACATAGAGGAACACGGAAGTTCAAAGAGCCAAACGAAACGGTTCATGTATAGCCTCATGTAGTCGCATAATAAAGTACTTTGCGTTCTCTTGAGATTTTAAACCAGTCATATTTTATCGCCCGCGATATCTGAATATTAAATATTCCTCACATGCCATTGTTCCTAATGATGATTTCATGGGTTTGATTTCACGGGACTTGACTCGAGCTTGTAACGCAAGTTGACGTGCCTGTACGTATTTTCATCTGCCTTCTCCCACATCGTCACCCATCATTATCCTCTTTGTTCTCCCCTTCCCCTTACCCAGTGCAGTGTAGCCAGGCCAGACTTTAATCATTCCTTCCAACATGCCTTCCATATCAATAAATACATCTATCATGGGTTAGACTTACGATCGAACTGGCCGCCTTTCAATACAGACAAAAGGTAAAAGGATTTGCGTACGTCCCAAGGAGACTCAAGCTATGAGGGGCGCCGTAGTGGAAAGCTTCGGATCAATTAGTCCACCTTGAGTTCTTTAACGTCCAATGACACCGCACAGTACACGGGTGTCATGCTGTCTGCCTCTATGAAAATGCTGCTGCTACTGTCAGGACCAAACCCGGGTACCCCGCTGTAGTCGAGTGCCTAACCACTGAGCCACCGCGGCGAGGTTATAATTAATTAAATAAGTCAATAAAGTTTTACGTTTTCTCGCAGCACATCATGGCTTTTGTCTGTTTGTGTCGCTGTTTCAACTCCCGAAGCGGTCTTCACACTGCAAAAGGTCGACATATCGGCCCTGTATGTACGGACCCAAGCTCGCTACAGTCCCGCAAAATTCGGGTCCTTGCCAGGCCATGGCCGGTCTCGAGGGAGAGGGCGCGCGCGAGAAACGCGCTCTCCCTCGAGACCGGCCGTGGCCAGGCCTAGGCCCGGCGGAACAATTCATCTCCTGGTCAAGCAAATGCAGGGATATGCTTAACGTTGACTAGACGAAATGACCACAGATCTTATAAAGAGAGATTTCTTAACCAGGCTACTGCCCCTGAAACGTGACTTGACGTATGTGCATGTTTTCTGCGCCTAACAAAACAGCGTTTCGAGTGAACTTAATATAACTTTTCGTCAACTTCGTTAAAGGGGTTAGTGAGATCCCACTTTAATGAGATCATGATCTGACTGGAACTCTTCAATCACTGCTGCTTAAGGTGCTAAAGTGGCAAGGCAGCTGGGAAGGCATTTCAACCGAACTAGGCAAGTTTTCTTTCTCTTATATATGTTTGTATATAAAAACCTGTAGACTAATAGCTACCGGATGGTGGGACACACAAGCCGCTTTGCACATTGTACCTGTTGCTTACTAAGTAAAGTAAGCGCAGGGCGAAGTTTTGTTGTGTCCCGTCAGCACAGATTATACGTGTGTCCGTGCGTTGACTGCGGCGAAAGAAATTGAAAGAGACGAGGTTAACATCAACGCAATTGATCCTGTGCATGAACTATCAAAAGACGATAATAAAATTCAGGAAAAAAAAACAAGAAAAAAAAACGAACAGTTCTCGGAGAACGCATGCAAACTATTTAGGTTCACTCTTTACAGTTTTAGCCCCGCCGGGGTGGCGCAGTGGTTACGGCGCTCGACTACTGTGCCCAAGGATGCGGGATCGAATCCTGGACGCGGCGGCCGCTTTTCGATGGAGGCGAAAAGTAAGGCGCCCGTGTGCTGTGCGATGTCAGTGCACGTTGAAGAACCCCAGGTGGTCGAAATTTTCGGAGTCCTCCACTACGGCGTCTCTCATAGCCAAACCAAACCAATATTCCAAGATCTGAGAAGGAGATCTCTCCCGCGTTTCGGATCACAGAGGAAAGAAGAAATGTACGACGGCTTGAGCGCGGGTGGTCAGGTTGCTTGCAGCTGCGGAGGACACGAGAGAGAGAAGAGTCGGGCGTCCCGACGAGGAGCAAGCAAGCGCCCGATCGTCTTCCACCGCATACATCTCCAGCACCGACCTGTCTGCGCCCACCGCTACTGAGTTCCCTCTTGTCCCTGCGGGGTTATTCCAGGCTTTCCAGGAATAGGACCGTTCCGTCGTCCTGCCTCCTTGCCTGCGGAACCGGTCCGTCAATGACCATGGCGAAGGTGAAGGCCGGACAGCTAGGGGTGTTCATCGTTGTGCGCGTGGTCACTTCGAACACCCGAACGTCTCCCCAAACCCCATTCCTTTCCTCCTTAAAAGCGGGAACAAACGAAGATGAAGCTGGTATGTGACATGTGAAAAATTATAGAAGGCACTTTGGACCACTAAAGGGGAGGAACGTTGGGGAACTTGGGTTCTAGTAAAACTAGAGCATGCGAGGCAGGCTTTTGCGGTCTCCGGCCAACCGGCCTAGTCTGCCAAAGTACGATGTTACTGATTATGAGCATATATTGCGTAGCTAGCAAGCGGCCAAAATCAATTGGACTCCCTTGACAAATCGGAGTCTTTGATTTCATCATGATTTTAAATTCACGAACTTGAAGTTCCAAGCCACGTAGTCCTTGCTGTAAACAAGCATGGAAAGAAAGCAGCTGCCAAGCGTTTACTACGAACGCGACCTGGCGTTAGAGGTGTACGGCTGTTTCTTCTGGGTTTATATATATATATATATATATATATATATATATATATATATATATATATATATATATATATATATATATATATATATATATATATATATATATGTATATGTATATATGTGTGTGTATATATATATATATATATATATATATTTTAGTTGCGCGCTGTAAGTATTCCTGTAAGTATTGCTGGACACCGTGGTGAAGTGGGGCTTTGGCACGTCTCAGCGGTGTGGTGGGTGAAATATCGTTGTCGTTCCTGTTATTTCTCACTCTTCCACTTTTTTTTTTTTTTTTTTTCATTCGTTTGCGCCGTTCCACATCTGATCTTTTCGTTTTCTTCACGCCAACCGGGTATTGTTGGGATTCCTGAGTCTGCCCGTTGTTCGATAACAGTATACACAAAGCCATTCCTTGCGTTCCACCTGATCTGGGCCATAACCACAAAAGTCGGCATTTGGAGGCTTTTATATATATGACACTGCTCCTTAGTATACGCTGCTGCTGTTTAAACCTTCTATACCTCAATAGGACCGGTGGGTAAGCAAACAAACAATGCGACCAGCCGCTGTTGCTCGTTTACTACTCTAAGCTGCAGAATTAGCAAGATTAGACCGGTTGCTTCCTCATTGTGGATGGCGTTGCTACTGGTCGTGTCATCGCGAAAAGCGGTTACTCCTTGTGGAGATCGGTCCTTGTTGACCGCTTTTCGGCTTTACTTATTTGACGCTTGTAGCTCTACTGGACGTTTTTCACCTCCGCCGCTATGGTCGGAGGTGGCGCTGGCGAACACTGTCGTGGTTACTGTACAGTAACATGAATAGATTTCTAAGTAGAGGGGGAGACAGGCGCCATCGTAATGGGAAAGCGCTTCGCTCGACCTGCGGAGGTCCTGAGTTTGGAATCCACCGACGAACTGTTGGTGAAACGACTCGCTACTTTCTGTGACTCTATCATCTATCCAAATGATTACGCACCTAATTTTCCATAGCAATAAACACTAATAAAAATATGATTTGTTTGGTTTCAATAACGGGGGACTCTATAGATGGTTCATTGTTTCTCTTTGACGGACTAATTGTTGTGCCCCAGGTACAAATACTGCTGGAGTTGTTCGTTTACTTTTGATTTCAGCCACTTCTCTACTCAATGCTTCTCTATTTCTATTCTGCTTTGCATTTACAGTCGTGCCTCATTAATACGCCCCCCCCCCCCCCCCCCCTTTCTAATAATATGGACAACTCGAATTGTGAACAGTTTTTTTGGGAACCAAACTCGTTAATATGGAATCTCGCTGTCCAGGCAGTGGACAGGGGGAAATGCAGAGGGTCCATTGGTCCCCATGCATTTTTGCCGCGTTAATAAGGCCAGTAGTCCGGGCACAATTTCTACTGCGATATGTTGTTGTTGTGGCCGTAGGAAGAAAGGAAAGAAAATGCACGGGCCTGCTACTGGCTCTGTAGCTGAGCCACCTCCGCTGCCTCGTGCAGGCAGAAGAGAATTGGTTCACTGGAAGGGAAAGGCGCGGTAACTGTCTCACTCGTTTTCTGTGGACACCTGAACCGCGCCGTGAAGGAAGGGAGGAAGGTGGGAGTTAAAGTGGAAAGAGAGAAAGAGGAGCCGTACTGGAGGGCTACGGAGTAATTTCGACCACCAGGCAGAAGAGAAAATAGAGAAGAAAGAAAAAGAAGAGGGAGAGAAATACGCGCGCCGCAACAACCGTCGTCCACCACCGAAGCGGTGGCGGGTGCAATGACGGCCTACAACAGATAAAAATTCAATGGCAGGCCAGCCCCCGCCGCAAGCGGCGGTGACCTACCTGTCCCAGCCCCATCCACTGCGATACCCAGATGTTTAATTTTCTGCACCTTGAGTACGGGCCATTTGAGGAACTCAATTAACAAGTGTAAATTACTAGGTGATGAGCATTTTCTTTTGTTTCATGGTTTACACCGCGAAGTTGATCATTCGATGCTTGCACCTGTTCCCTTATCTTATATGTTAATGGCTGCGAAACAACTTTCTCTGCAGCTCGTGCAAAGTGGAAAGTCAAATTAAGCAGCTTCCAGCTGACTAAGCGATATGTATTCAAACAGTCGTCATAGTAGTTGTATCATTTATTCATGGTACGAAATTGGTATCATAGACCAGTAGACGCATCAAGTTGCACCACAAGATTTTAGTCATAATGGTGTCCAGTGTAATGAGCTGGCAGTTCTCAAAATCACCAAATTTATACTTCAATGGTAACCCCCATGCACATTTCAAGGATTTCATTAATATTTTTTCCATGCGACTCGTTATTACGGACGATTCGCTGTATGGACCGTTTTGTGCAGTGTACCTCTATATTAACGAGGCATGCCTTAATGGAATTCGCTGCATTCGGAAAATTCAGCACCCGCCTACAGCAGTTGGTTCTCTTCTTTCTGAGGCGAGTTGCATTCTTCTGCACCGAAGAAAGTACGCTAAGCACTCCCCATTTCGATCTGAAACGGTTAGAGAATTCGATGACATCGTCGCGTGCATTTCACTCACTCCCATCCTCATCTGCGCCGCCACTGCCGCACCCTCCGGTGGCGGCGTTCAGCTTTCTGGGCCTGCCACCCACCACTACAAGTCCTGCGGCTTCTCCATTCCTCTTGGACTTCTTTCCCTCTTTTTTTTTTTATTTTTTTTTTCTTGTGCAAAGTGATACTCCCACGCCATCGAAAACGCCAACGGCCGATAAAAAAACTCGGCGGAGACGCCGCTGCGGTTCGGCCGCTCTTCGCACCGGAGCAGCCTGAGTACTACGTGGTAAACGAGTTTCTCTGCCGTGCCAGCGAAGCACTCTTGTCTCAAACGCCGCCACTACCAACACCCACTACATGCCCTCCCCATCATACCCCCTCTTACCATGCCTGTTTCCTCGGCCCGTGTTTGATCTGGTAGCCGGTGCGGCGGACGAAGCTACTAATGCGATTTGTTTCGTCTGCCACTTTGACCTCGCTTGTCTTGTCTCGGCTTCGGCGGCCCGTCGGATCCACTGGCCCGCGTCAGTTGTTTTCTCTTTCTCACGCAACGAGCTCTGCCTTTCCCCCCAGTCTCCCTCTTTCCTGTTTCATTCGACCTCTCCTCCCCCAATAGTAGTTTCGGCTGTCTCCTGGCTCACCTGTTTCAGCCTTAGCGTTGATGGGGGTGTACGTACTGCTGTGGCGCCTGTATCAATGGAAGAACGGCCGACTGACTTTCATCTCGTCCTCGTGCTGTTCCTTTTACGTTATTAGGAACCAGGCCCCTTTTACTAGCTTTCCTCTGTCCTTCATCGTGCCTCGTCTTCGGCATTCTGAGATAGAAGCGACGTAGAGAGAAGAAAAAGATCGGGAGGGGAGGGACGATGAGCTTTTTGTTTGTAATAAGGAAAAAGTATATGCCAAAAGCATTGGCAGGCAGCCGCCTCTAGAGGGCTGTCTTGCGGCACCGCTAAAGCGAAAGGTGTGCCCAGTCTTCACTCCAGCCACCATCTTTCTTTACCCCCCTTCTATCCGCTTCTTTCTTTGCTGCACCGTACACGAATACTTTCTTTTCCCGCTCAGTACCTGGGTGTACCTTGTGTTCTGCAAGTATTTGGTGCATGAGTAGTTTTTCTCCTGCTTTTTGTAAGAAAGAGGGCGGCGCTGTTTTGTGCTGGACTGGGCAAGGGTAGTGCCTCGGAAAGAGAGGGGGCACCGCTTTCTCTCTCTCTTTTTAGCGATGGAGAGAAGGAAAAGGAGAGAGAAGCGTGAGCGGCAGGCAGGCGGCTTTCCCTTTGTCATCCTCCTTGCTGCAACCTAGTTTGGCGATAAAAAAGCGGCCCGGAAAGAAAGACTGAAAGGAAGAAAGAAAAAAGAAAAGCGCTGAAAGAGGAGGGCTGGGGCGCGCGCGCCGTACCGCTTTCGCGATCAGTTTAGTGTTCAGTTGGTTCTTCAGTCGACGGCAGGCCGTCGGCAGTCGTGGTTCGGTTCCTGCCGCCGTAGCGCCCGTTCTCGGCTTGAGTTGGCTTCGCCGCACGACAAACAACAACCGGAGGCAGCCGGCGCGCCGCAGTCTCGCATCCGGTCGCGGTGCTCCCAGCTTGTGTCGTCTGCTCCATTACGCCGGCGACGCACGGCGCGGCGTGTCGTCTGCAGTGAGGGACGGCGCGCAAGCAGACGACCTTTTTCATGTCTCGGCATGCTTTGGTGTGCACCACCGGCTGACGTAGTCGGGTGTAGTCGTGACGCCCAACACTGTCGTCGCCCTCCGTGCTGTTTTCATTGAAAGTGCTCAAGGTGTCAGCGGCTTCGACTAGTTTCTTTGCTGCTGTTATTGGCCGGTGATCGCGCGAAGGATCTGAGATCACCGGGTTCGATTTGCGAGAAGGCGACCCCGCTGTGAAAGGTCGAAGACGTGGGTGTCCTCCGATACGATTTGCGTTATACTACTCGATGAGGTGGTGTTGCGAGTGCCGAAGGCTTTAGCGACGACAACGACTTCACTTCTCATTCCTGTGTGCGCGTAGTTCCCAAAAGGAGAACCCCTTTTCCTAGCCTGCCTGTTTTCTTTTTTAAGAGTGGTGATAATTTTTCCCCGCCATGATTCGGATTCGAACGGAGTGCCGGCTACGACTACGATTGCTACGACCCGACGGCCGATGTGCGCGAACTCCGGACTGCAGGCGCCGCTCTGCGATGTCAGGTGAGGGTTCGCTCTGTTTTTTCGTTCGATTTGCTGCTCTCGTGCAGCGCATTGGTTGCGAGATTCGTCGTTTTTTTTTATTATTATGCCATTTTTGTTCTTCATATATACTACATATGAGTCGGTCTTCTCGGATGATTCGTATGATTTCTTGCTGTGATTTCCTCCACGATAGGCGTGATATTAGAGAAATGTAGTTAATTGAAATACAGAGCCGAGACATACGGGTCAAATTGAGTGGGGAAGAGAGGCTCACCTTTACTTGTGAGTCTTCGAAGATGTTTGCGCGCACTTTCTTGCCGCGTCCAGACTGCGATTCCGAACAATTGATGCGCGGAATGTGAGTGTAAGCACTGAATTTATTTTTCCCTTTAATTCGCAGGGATAAACGCAGATTCATCGCCAAGTGCAAATACTGTCTCTCATGCCAGTCTTTTTTTTTTTTTTTTTTGAGCCAGACAGACCTGCTTAGCGGGAAAAATTTTCACAGTATATATATATATATATATATATATATATATATATTTTCTGGCGCTTAATATCTAAAGCAAACAGAGCGTAAGCCTTCTTTTTTATTATTTGAGCGCGTTTTTTAGTCGCTCCATATTTGCGGCCGGCAGTAGTCTGGCTGAAGCACCTGAAGGTGATAAAACTTCGTTTTTCTGGCACCGCCGTTGCACCTTTTTTGCGAATGGAATGAGATTGGATCGCAGAACTGCTTTCCATCTAAAGGTCATTCGATTTGGGACCATCGTACCGCATCGCGTCGGTTCTAAGACCGGCGTCAGCGCGATCTCCCCTTCTCGTCATCGCTTGATGATGTGGATGATCAAGACTTCATTAAATTTATTCATTTAAATTGGGGTGGATCAGATGGGCGGGAGACCCTGTGCCCCGGCGGTGCTCGTTGCTTGTCCCACGGTACTAACCTGCTTCCCCTTTGACACTCGTGCTAGCTCGCGACCTGCAATATGCGCCTGGTGGTTCTCTGATCGAGAGGCCGGTGCTGCGGGCGAGTTGAGCGCGTACGCTTTAAACCGGAGAAGGGAAGGGGTGTACAACACCGTCGACAGTGGTGAAGAAATGCCCGGGCATGCTAGTTCTTCGTTCCGCCGGGGTTCAAGGTTGACCTGTTTTCTCCCCTTCGCACTTCTGCTGTCGACGACGTCGGTTCGGGCAGGCGCGGGCACCCGTGAACCGTTGCGTCATTCGCAGCGCGCTGCGGTCTTGAGCGAAGCGGTGATCGTCGGTAGCGCTTCGCGTCCATCTTCTAACGTTTTTTTTTTTTTTTATTCTTACTTTCCTTTTACCGTCTTCCCTCGAGGGAGGAAGGAAAATGAGACATGCGGGAGCTATTTATTTACTGGCCTCACTTTAAATGTAAATGCGGGGGTTTTTACGGAGCGACGCTGCCACCGCAGTTGGGCTGTGAAGGATTGAGATGGGACTCGCTGCGGCCATTGGGTTGTCGTCTGCTTGTACCGGACCTAGGCGGCTAGTCTCCTTGAAAGGCTCTTCTTGGGTGCTTTGCGGATGCTTCCCCGTTCGTCTGCTGCTCTGTTCCTGGACAATAGCGCGCTTGCACTAAGGGAGTACGAAGGAAGAACCACAAGCGCTAACTTTCAGCTAAATATAGCGATGGAAACTGAATCCTAAGTTCAGCTTCGGGATAAATAAAGACGAAACTGTCTTGAAAAGTAATGCCTAGAAATGATGCGTAAGCATGGAGCACTTGACGTATGCACATCGTGATGTAAGAGGGCTGCTTGTCTTACGCAATGAGGAAGTTATGATTGCTCATTAACATTCACCTACGCGCAGCCACTCGGCTACGAAGGGAAGCTGTACAGCTTTACTCAGCACCTTTGTAGTTGGATAAAAATTAGTCGCGGTCGGGGATAGTCGCTCTACCAGCTGAGCTGACCGAGAAGACGAGCAGATGAAACGGTGGGCCGAAAGAGTGTACCATCAACAATTCGAAGTTGGGACGGTGTGTTGGTCTAGTATTTAAGGGAGTCCTTCAAGGTGGAATAGTTTGTTATGGAGGAGTAAATGAGACGTGTCTCGAGATCGCTCAGACCAGTTAGCGTAATTAGCCATGCGTAAGCGTACTGGCTGCTTGCTGCCAATTCTGCACTCGAAGCAGTTTGCGATGAAGGAAGATTAGTGTCTGTTGCATATAAATGCAGGGATAATGGATGATGCAGTACTCAGAGCTGTCGCCAAGGCAGTGATGTAGTAAATACTAATTTATTCAGTGATTAGCTTCCCCCCAATTCTGCAGGATGTCTGTTATCTGCGCCTATAGCCACAGTGCGTTTTGATGTGGCTGTGGAGACAGAAATCAGTACGTCCCTCTTCTACAGCACGTATTGACGGCGGAACTCACTTTTTTTTGAGCAAAAGACGCAATGGAGATTATAATGCAGTGCCTGGAGGAGGGCTCTGCGTTAACTTAGACTACGCCAGGGTCCCTTAGCACGCACTAATATAGCGTACGTAACAAACGAGAGTCCCTTAATTTTCACCTTCGTTCAGATGCGACCGGGATTCGATTGCACGGCCAGTTAATCCTCTCCACTGTCTCCGTAGCAGGTATAAGGATATCTCTGATAAACTTAATTGTCGGATTAAAGCAAGTGAACCAAAACCGCGCCTTGTTGTATGACGCACGCTGGCGTCTTAAGGGGGTTACACGACGTAGGCTCGACTTATTAAGAGAAGTCAGACTATCCTTGTTGACTCTTCCAGCGTCTGTTCTCAAGAATCTGTTTTTCCTGCCGAAATTGGCGCTGTTCGCTGCCAGAAAACCCCGTTTGCGTTGGTTGTGCGGGAGGTCCGTCGAATTTTTTAAACGAGATGCGGCCGCAGATATCTGTTTTTTTTTTTTTCCAAAGCAGCCATCGCTGCTTTTTTTGTTTTCCTCTAATTATTGTTTCTGCGGACATCCTGTCTTCCCGCGCAGTTTCAGGGATTGGCGCCAGAATGCGTCTTCCGGTCCGCCTCGGATGCCAAGGTTGGCGCAACCGAGTGTTCACATACTCTTCACTCTTGCTTTCATTAGTGTACATGCATGCAGTGTACGTGCATCGCCCGGAATAATTGGCGACTCCAACTGCTACTTGGCGCTGTATGCGGCTAAGGCAGCGACGCGATAATAGCCGCACGTGCGCAGATCCCTGTGGAAGTGCTCGTATAATATGCGACTCAAGGCCGTTTCGCTATAACTTGTTTACAACGCAGCATTGTTGGTGAGAACGCGGATTTTCGGACTGAGCTGTAAGGATTCAGCACCTCCGAAACAGAAGAGCATATACGTCCTGAAGGTCGCATGCGTGCGCCGCGTTTTTCGAATGGTGCAATGCTTGAAAAAATGACCTCCACCTCTTGTCGATCGAACGAATCAGGCATCGCGCACTTAGACCGCATTGACCCTTCGCCCGCTATAATGAAATCATTATCACTTTGGGGCTCTGATAGTCATTGCCCAGATACCCCCATTTCATGCGCGAGACGTGATTGGTTGGCTGCGTCATAAGCAACCGTTCCTTTTCCTGTTTGGAATACCTGTAGGTTTGGTTGGCAATCCTTTAGATCCAAAACGGCCATTTTCCTTGGGCGCTTTGGCCCAACTGCATACGCTGATAATGACCTTGTTTTGTCTCTTGTTCGTAATCTCACTTCCATTAAGCTTCTCTTGTTGCACAACAGCTTGTCGAACTATAATCAACTGAAGGAACATTCATGGCGCACTGTACCGCTGTATTCCTCTTTAAAGGGGAAGGCCATGAAACTGACGACGGCCTTCGGCGGCAATGATTAGACCTTCGATACGTTTGCACGCAGGCGACCGAGGGTGCGTTCAAAAACTTTAAAAAGCTGCGTCAGTCGGCAACAAGATTGCTGTTGTTTTTTTTTTTTCTCACATGTCTGCGTCCTTCATGATATATCTTCGATCAGATGAGCCTTTTTACCAGCTTGTCTTATTTAATCGATAAACATGTGTATTTCTTTTATCTAGGCACGCGGCCTCTATCGAATCAGAGCCCAATCACCACGCACTCTGTGTTGACCTGCAGCTTTGTCTTGTGGTGAGCGACCTTTGTTAAGATATTCGAGGTCGAGAGCTCGAAGCATGCCTATATCATAACATCCTTCACACTAGTACTCCTCTCCTAGAGATAGCACATTGCCGAGGCACGGTGAGATTCCATAGGTCGTGTTTAGGCAAACAGACGATGTGTACATCCTTGCATTCTCTTTGTTTCCATTCTATCTACTGGGCTTAGACAAAAAAAAAAAAAATGGAAGCAGAGGTTGGACTGAGTATCGCGAAGGCTTTACATGTAGCGGAGGGAAGCGAATGCTTTCTGCTTAACCTCGGCCATATTCTCGTTTTGATTCTCCGTTGCAGTGGCATCACTGGCACGCATGACGTCACTGTGCTTTGACCAGTCAGCGTCGCTATTTGGCGGCGCCGACGCAAATGATACCACTTAATCATCTCAAAAGCTACAGGCACAGGTATGCTGCTGTTAGGAGCCGATAGCCAGTTCATACCCAGAAATTTTGGGCATTTTCTGGGAAATAATTTTTTAAACGTAATTCTTCACATATTGTTTGACATTACGATAACAGAATATAAAGTGCGGTCTAAGGAGATGGCCTCTCCTGCACCTCTGATTTATTGCGGGGGCATCACGGTAACACTCAAGATATCCGCAGATCTCTCGGCAGGCTTCTAATGATTTGATATTCATATTTTAAAGAAAAAACGCGCCCAATATGTTTCCTATAACAGTGTAGTAGTAGTAAGGGGTTTTATTATAGAATAAAATAAAAATAATAAAGGAAGAAAAAAATTTGCCTGCCCCGGTATCTGCTTTCGAAATGAGCTGAAGCACCTGAACTGGGGTGGCGGAAATAAAGGGATAGCAAGGCGACAGGTAGGAGAAATCAAAGAGGTGAGCGATTGGGAGAAAGGACAGGTTAGATTAAAAGGTAAAACAGTATAATACAATATTGTACATGATGACAGTGTGTCCAAATCCAAACTCCAGAAGCAGAATTTCGCCACGCATAGAAATGTTTACCTCACCTCGGAAGTTTTAGACCATTCCCGTCAATATGTGGTTATAATATATATATATATATATATATATATATATATATATATATATATATATATATATATATATATATATCGTAACTTATAATATCCCAGACGTTGTGCCCTACAATTGAAAGGCGTCCCAGAATCTTGGTCCTGTATCAATAGTGCGGCAGTGATTGGAAAGTGAGGTGATAGGCGTAACTTTATCAAGAGAGGCAAAAAGGTCTGAATTAGAAAACAATGCGGGCCGAGGTTACATTAAATAAGAATAAATAAACGAATTGAGTTGAGCAGGTCATGCAAAGTGCAGAATTGCTAGACCTCTGTTTTTGTCAGAGTGGGTACCAAGATATCGATAACATTATCAGAGGCAGCTGTAAATAGGAGGCCCGGAGGAACTTGGGAAATGGGCTGCGATAACGTGCCCGTGGTCAGCGTAAAACAATTGGAAGCCATTTAAAGCGGTCTTTATTTTGCTGCGGACTTTACTTAGATGGCATGATGACGACTGCGTTTCCATGTATTTTCTTCATTGTCTCCGTCTTCTTTTTATTTTTTTTATCCCGACATTGCCTATTTGCAACAGCCGTTATCACGCACTAGCCGTTTTCCGCCTGTGGAGCATAATCTCAAACAAACGGCCGGCTTCATCTCAAGGTACATCTCTCCACTTAACGACCTTAATCATGGTCTGCATCGGCGGGCCCCTAAATCTTCTTACAAGCTCATTTATCCTCGGCATCTAAGCTATTCTACTAAACTGGCAATTGTTATCTATCTAATGACCGAACATACATATTCATGTGGACCGCCGTTACCGCTATCGGTTTAGTTAGGTGGCAGTAAAGGGCGACTTACTACAAGGCGCCGAAAACTGCCTTGGCCCTGCTTCTTGTTGCATTGAACCTGGCCTCGAAAAAGCGAACAGAAGAAAAGAAATTACGTCTTCGAACTTTCCTGACTTATGTACCACGTTTCTGTAAGAGCCCGGAATGATAAGCCCTGAAGAATAATCCCGTTATCGAAAGAATGACGCGTTCACGTTCATTTTTGCTGCATCGGTCTACAGGGGCAGGTATTATTAATGGGAGCACGCAAGCTTGTGCGGGAAGCTGCATGACAAAGAGTCCTCCATTTTTTGGAATAACCGTAGCACGCATCCTTGGTCCCCTTTGGTACGCGCTCGCACGTTCCCTTTAAGGCTCCACGAATACGTATTTTTTCCAGCCCTATGAACTGCGAAACTGTGCGCAGGCATAAATATGTACTAACGTCTGAAAGAGGTCTACAAGGTGTCGCTGCGTTTTTACGTCCTTACATATTTAATTTGCATCAGCAATTATTAGCTCTATTGCCTGTTGTGTAAGAAAAGGCGTTCTGTTGTAGTCGTATGCCGGATCGAATGCCTGCCGCGGTGGCCTCTTTTCGATGGAGGCTGCAAGCAAGCCGCCCGTGTACTGTGCGATGTCAGTACACGTTCAAGAACCTGGCTAAACCGTTAAAGAAACTGCTTGCGGATCGATATACAGGAATGACTTACTCGTCATTAAAACAAGAAGAAAAATGCCACCAAAATTTGGTATCTATAGTTCTTTAACAATACACGGGCCACGCTCAGGTGGCGACAGAGGCGGCAAGAAGTGTACCGGTACACCACGTTCGCATAGTATGGAGTGTGTTGAAAAAACTTTCTTCATGGAGAAGAAGACAACAACTAAAAAACACTTAGTCCTCGTCAATTTGGATCCGATACGTCCGGGTGCTGTTAACTGCGCCTCCGCTTCGGGGTTGACGCCATCGGTGCCACCGGCGAAGGCCTCTCGGTAGACATCCGGATTCCGTATCGCGTTGGTTATACTAATTCCTTTGTCGCTGCGGCAACCGTCCTTGGAGCGAGACAAAAGGACGCCCCGAGAAGCGAATACAAAGAGCAAATAGCTGCGTCGGCGTCGGCGACTTCGTGATGGAATCCAGCTGGCTCGAAGATGAAAAGGTGAAAAAGAAAAAAAGTTGAAGGCGCCTTTAAGGCGAGGTCCTTGTTTGCGTGTCGCTATTTTTTTTTTTTCTCCCGAGTTAAGTGGCGAGGGAAACCTTCTTTGCCCGTCCGTTACAGGTGTAATTGATTCTGAACGTCACAGCTGGGATTTGTTTCCCCTCAGCCCGCCCCTCGACGGGGCTTGTTTGTGCCGGCAGCCCTTAACGCAGAAAGTGCTTACCCACGTTATACGAGTATATGTACTTTCTCGTTGCTAAGTGTTCGGCCGGAATGACCCGGCATGTTGGGAAAGTTACTGATGCCGCGATAGGTGGCTTGAAAAACTTTCCGGGTAGCTTCGGAGGACCTTTCCTGAACGTCTGTTCGATGGAAGCGTCAAACTTCGTGTGCAACAACTAACTGATCCCCTCTCCTGTAGTTGTTGCAGGTGCGTACCACGTGGTCACCTCGAAAAAAAAAAAAAAAAAGAAAGAAACCTCTCTTCGACCACCCGGGTCTGCGAACAGTCCTTTTCCCTGGTTATCCTGTCTGTATTTCGCGTTCCCTTACTTATTCGCAGTTTTCTTTTCTTTTTTTTTTTTTTTCATTTCATGTTGTGTAAACCTCTCCCCCTGGTCCATGGCTAGGAGGCTTTGCACTCGCCTGATGCAAACGCCGCAGCACAATATCATCGTCTACAACAAATAATGTCAGAGACATAAAACTCGGGCCTTTCATAGGATCTGTATGGGTCTCCGCCAATAGCAAAGCTGTGCGCATCGCAGGATGATGCTCGGTAAATGCCAAAATCCCGGATTGATATGTTTTAAATTGCTCGAAGTGTTGTCCTCGGCACGACATTATTTCGATCTTTTCGCTTTCGTCGTCTCAAGTGATGACCAGACCAGGAAAATTTGAAATCAGGACCGTTGAACTATACGACTTAACTCGGTAACCAACTCCTGGGTGATGGTATATTGATTTGTATTTAAATATGTGTTGTATTTAAGTCACTGTTCTATTTTCTCGAAAAACGGACTGAAAAAAAAAAAAAAAACTGTGGTCAGAACTTCGAATACGTTAGCGCGGACCTTTTTTCAAGGTGATCATGCTCTATGGTTCCGACAACCTGAGACATTAATTACAGTGGCCAAGATATAGGGGGCCCTCATTGACCATAAACGAAAAAGGTCACCGGTGAATGTCCTTGCAAAAGCTGGCGAGGGCAGTGATATCTGCAATAGCACGCAAAACCATTCCCAGCCTGCTTCATGGCTGCTTCGTTAGCTCCAAATTATCATTCAACAGTCGTCTGAGCACTTTTCCTTTTTGTTTCGTACAATTTCAACCCGTGCTTTACAGACCGTATAGCTCACATTGCATCATCGGTGCCCGGTATGCTGCGCACATTTCTATACCGTCTGCTGCCGTGCTTTGGCGTTCTGTCTGCTCGCCGTCTGCTGTGGTCGTCTGCTCGCCTCGCGACCCGCAGACGACAGCCTTGAATTACGTCGTCTCGCGCATAGAAATCGATCCTAATTCGTTACACGCATGCGCACGTGCGTTTACTTTTCGGGCTTTATTCGTTTTGCCTTATCATACGCACAGATGGCGCTTCCTTTTTATTTTAATGAAAACACTTCGTTATACGAAGAGGCGATAGCGAGCCTCATAAATTCGAGTCTCCGTGTCGACGCGTTCGGGTCTGAAGACCTTTCATGCCGAACGCACGATTGACAAAGGGCTGTTGCGACTTTTGTTTCGCTTGTTTCCTTCTGTTGCTGCAAGTTATTATTTCTCCATTGCATCGCATATGCAGTGTAGCTTGACGAGAAATAAACGGCCATTATGTCGGTCGCGTTTCCGTTTTCTCCTGTTTCATTGCGCTAGTTTGCCGGTACCATAGTGACAGCCCCGAAACAAAATCCTTCGCTAGTTATTGCATAGTTTGAGCATAGCATTTACATGTATTGCTGGTTAGCCTATTTCTGCAACTGTGTGCATGTTGCTGCAGGATGTGCAGCACCACTGCGCCTGCGCAGTGGGCTTCGTTAGTCCGGTAGGAGCGACATGCGCGCCCCTAGCTAGGCACAATGGCAGTAGCCCGATGCGTCCGGAGAGGGTAAGCGGCCGATTTTCGGGCATGCGGCAGAGAGCCGCGTAGTTCATAGCGGAGCTTAATATGGGCATTTATGGGCCATAAATAGAGCGCCAATTGTTATCGGATTTCGCAGGGAACCAAGAAAATTACAGCGAGAATGGCGTGAACGCCGAATTCAACTAGCGATCGTCGTCTTTAGTAAGCTCTTGTTACATTCCTTGTGCGTAATTATTTTCAGAATTGGTGTGTTTTCTGTTGTCTTAAAACAACTGCAAAAGGCTCCCTTCTTGTTATGTGTCCTATTTAGAGTGCAACTGCAAAAGGCTCCCTTCTTGTTATGTGTCCTATTTAGAGTGAAACAAATTAGTATAATACCCTTTTTCTTTCTTTTGCTGTGTGTCGTTTTTCATCTGCCTGTGGCAGATGGAGCCTGTATATACTTCACTTCCACCTTCAGTCACAGGTTCCTTCATGTCGTGGACGTAGATGTAAGCAAGAAGTTTAACGCTATTAGTCGATATTACACATCGAAAGGATCTCTAGTCGAAACTCCGCTGTGTTTAGAAACATTAAAGATTCGTTCGCGCACGCCAGTAGTGGCCGGATGGTCACGTCTGCGTCGTCGTCCGAAACGGTGCACAGTTATGTTTTCGTTCACATGTTGCCGTTTGAGAACTGCTTTCCATACAGACCACGCTAGTTTACCTAGTTTCAGCGACCGTACTATTCAGCCAGTGCAGCAGGTGACAGCATGTCGGACTCCAGGAAAAGCTTTTGCGATTCAGATAAACACCAGGTGATAGAGCGCCTGTTAAAGGTACGTCCAGGTTCACAACACACATTTATCGTGCCGTTTTAAAAGGAAAAAGCTTAGAAATGACACTACATAATTTGTCAATGTTTTTCAAAGCATATTTCACCTTTTAACGAATTTCTGCTTACTTAATTACAAGGTTAAACGAGAAAAAGAATGTTTGTAAGGGTCAAGCTGGCGTCCAGTACTGCAGCCGGGAGTGACTCCCACGCGCACGTATCGCAGTGCTCTATATGCATCGCCTTTGAAATGAAGTTTTATACTTTTGCAATTTGTCCTAATTTGCCGCTAGTTTATCTAGTTCCAGCGACCGTACTATTCAGCCAGTGCAGCAGGTGACAGTATGTCGGACTCCCTTTCTTCACAAAGAGACGACATCATGGGTACACTGTGAAATCATAAAATTGATTTTAAAACTTTTTGTTCACATGCAATCCTATGAGACGCTGAAGTGGACACTGTTGGCGGGTGCATGAAGCATATACACCTGCGCTAAGCCAATGCTCTGATATGCACCCGCTCGTGAACAAAGAGAAAAATTGCAGAAAATCAGTGAGATGGGCACCTGGATAGAGAACTGTGCGTTAACTTGCATAACAGTTAACCCCGGCAGTGCGTCCTTTTACGGGCAGTACGCACCCCGAGCATTTCTTCTGCTACCGTGTGTGCTCGTCTCACGTCGCGTGCTTGTATGCGTCGCGTCTGCTTTTCTGTACCGATCGCAGACGACAGCCTTGGATTACCCAGTCGTCCCGAACATAATTGATATCTAGCTCCTTGCATCGCCTTTGAGCACTTTATTATTAAAGGCACGTGTATTACCGACTTTGTCAATTCCTCCTTATCAGAGGGGCTTAAAGCAATGATCCTGCACCCCGCTCCATCCTTTCTTTTTCCTTCACCTGAAAAGAAAGGTAGGTGTGCCTCTTGGCGGAGAAAATTGGCACCAGAGCCGTGGAAGCCGGCCTCTAAAAAGTCAAGTCTGCCTTGTCGTCGCGTTCTGCTCCCAAGGTTTTTCGGACAATTAAGGCGATAAATAAAGGAGTTGGGGCGAGAGCGGTAGTACATCGAGGCCTACAAAGGAGGAAAAAGGGGCTTGAAACAAAAAGGAATAACGGTCCACGAGACAGATGTACGGACGCGGAACAATGGAAGCTCATTTCTACGTTTTTATTCGTCTTGTTCTTTTCTCTCTCTCTCTCTCTCTCTTTTTTTTTTTTTTTTTCATTATGGTGAGCGAATATATTCACCAGGCCTTCCGACTGGCGCAAATTTGTTATCAGCGCTCGGCAGGTGAGGTCTTTTGTGTCCGCTCGGTGGTTGTCTGCTACCTGATTGTGTCATGTGTGTCACGAACTGTATGAGAGCTATCTAGTTGCCTTTCAAATTAAATGCGGATGTCTAGGGACGGCCTTGAAAAACCGGCTTTGTGGTACAATGTTTCAGTCTGTCGCCTGCAATTCGTGAAATTTGTTATGGATGTGTAAGTTCTAGGGGCTGTCGGAAGAATTTCTGATACACTGTCTTTCGCCGGG
The DNA here is from genome assembly GCF_055883805.1 of Amblyomma maculatum. NCBI lineage: Eukaryota > Metazoa > Arthropoda > Arachnida > Ixodida > Ixodidae > Amblyomma > Amblyomma maculatum. The sequence goes on from NC_139348.1 coordinate 155,887,707, forward strand.
ATATTCGTGGGTTACCACGGCTGCATAAACAAGTATGCGATCCTACAGACGTCCGTACTGTAGCTTTCAGGTGCTAAATAATGTGGCTTGATCTGATCGCTTTAGGCGGCTAATTAGAACTGTAAAAAAATGAACTGCATCTGTTATTGAGCAACTTTCGCGATGATTTATGCTAACGCTTCGCACACAATGTGTTGTATATATATATATTTTTTTAAATAAGCTTTTTTTTTTTTTTTTTTTTCCTCGCTTTTACATCCAACCAGTTCGAAGAGAACGCTAGAAGAAACAAGCTAACGGTTTTATAATCTAAATCGGACAATTCAATGGCTGATCGCTTCGCGAGTTCGGATTCCGCGTAACGCTGCAGACGATGTGTGCAGAAATATTCCTACGCGCCAAAACGAGTAAAAAAGCAACAACATTGGTTTGGTCATCCGACGTGCGCGGCATGTAGTGAGTGCGAAACGGTGGCAGGAAAAGTATTTTATTCTATTTTCTAGACAAGGTTCTTGCGCTCACTGAGTCGGCTTCTCGAAAAGGCCACAGTCAACACGTTCTCCGCGGCCTTGAGTAATAATAGGATTTTGTACATGAATGCAGTGTATTCTGTGCACGATATGTCACTTGAGCCCATTGCATCAGTATCAAATACGCGCATGAAAAAGGCGGATATATATTACAAGGGTTTGAGCCGGTTAGTCTGTCAATTAGTGATGTCAGGCGATATCTTTTGTTACAGAAGGACATTGTAACTTGGAAGACACCTTTGTGATCACATTGATAGAAATGGTTAAATATCTTCAGCTGCTAAGAAAATGTTTTCTTCAGAAACATTTCCTACATTCACAACGAATCATTATGACTGCCGTCTAGCGATGTATGCATCGAGTGCTGTTGCGCAGTTTACAATATGTGGGAAAAAAAAAAATACTTCAAGAAAATTGCTCCCAGAATTTTCCTAAACTTTTTGTATCTGTAAGGAGGCACGCTTATTGTGACAGTAAGGTTTAGTTTATGGTTTGAGGGCTTTAACGCCTCAAAGCGACTCAGGCTGTGAGAGACGCCGTAATGGAGGGCTCTAGAAATTTAGAACAACTGGGGTTCTTTAACGTGCACTGGCATCGCACAGTACACGGGCGCACACGGGCGGCCGGGATTCGATCACGCATCCTTGGGCACAGTGGTCAAGTACCTTAACCACTGCACCACCACTTTCTTTTTTTTTCCTTTATTACCGTCTTGGCAGCACAAACACAAAATACATTTACATGACAATAAAAGCAACAATAACTTTCATGCTACTGCACGATGATAGAATGGATTAAATGATTTTAGTTTGTCGAGGACTGGCAGCCACTCAGGTTGAGGATCTTGCTGCCCGAACACTTCTTGTGTGTAGATGCCACGGCGGGGCAGTATTGTGAGAGTAAGTTATAGTATCCAGCGCGAATACCTTCTTTGCGAGTGTGAGCAACGTATCTTACACTGGTGCGCGTCCGCTAAAGGCGCCGATGACTCGTGCATGGTCGTTGGTGCGCGAAATCGCGCATACCGGAAACGCCTGGAAAGAAAGAGGGGCGAATGGGAAAAAGGCAACGTAGTAGTAGTAGTACGCTGCTGCTGCGTCGACGAGATCGCTACCGTATATATACTACGAGAGCGTTTCATTCCGCGCCCTCTCTCTCCGTGCTGGGGAAGAAGAGAGATAGAAGGGGAGAAAGTGGAAAGAAAGAAGGTGAAAGCGATCGAGAAAAGAACGAACGAAGAATGAGGAATAAAAATGAAAAAGACTATACGCAAGAAAGCGAGCCGAGAATGCAGAGTAGGATGGAGCACGTGGATGAGGCGAGGAGGGGGTGCTGTGCAGACCTTGCTTGGGGGGACGTCAGCGGCACTGCTGTTGCAGCCACTGCTGCTGGCGCTGCTCGTCGGCGTCTTCGTCGTCGGGGCATGCATGCGGAATGAGGCCAGTAAGGCGTCGCCGCGCTCGCGTCCGGTGCGTGTGTGCGCGATGCCGCCGCCTCGGCATCTGCCGCTGCTTCTTGCACGGCGAGGACGACGACTTAGCGAGGCATTCCTCGCGACGACGGAATGCATGCAGCGTTGTGCACGGTATGAGCACGCGCTCGAAACCCGAAGGAATGAGGAAAAAAGAAAAAAACAAATAAGGCGGCGCTGTGAAGCTGGAACGGTGGCTGTGTCGTACGTGAGAAGGCTTCGGATCGACTTCTCCGGGAACGCGTGATTCAGCGTGCGAGCACGCGCATGGTCGGTATAATATTGCCAGCTTCGTGAAGGCGATAATCTTTGCTTTTGGCAGAGAAGGCGACGATCGGTATGCGTTCCTCACTGTGATGCTTATATTGGTGGAAGGCTAACGAGGACGTGAGCCGCCTAATTGAGGGAACGTGGACTGAGGGAGAGGAGGGGCAGGGGCATATGTGGTGGTGTTCTTTACTGTCTTAGAAAGGGGTGACGTCCTGTAACTCTAGTGTGGCCGGATAAGCGTGACCACCGACAACTTAGCAAAGGTAGTGCATCATAATCTCTCTCAGCAGCAACCGTTAAACGACTGCGGCATGGGTGATGAAGCGCCACCGATCGAAACTGCGAGCGCGTGAGTGATGTGACGAGAGGGCATCTCGTGACTTGGACTCAGATCCACGCTCGCATGCAGCTTCGTTAAGTGACCCTCGACGCTCGCATCCCATACTAGTTATATGTTCGCTGCTGGGGTGTGCTGGTCTTGTCAAGATGAAGACAACGATTTTGTTGCAATGTCACCAACATCACCCGCTCCCTCCAATCTCGCGTCTTTTAATAGGAGAATCGTCTGCCCCTGTAAGGATAAACGGCGTTTGTTTTTATTGCTAATTGTTTGGTTAACAAAACTTGCCTGCTGCATTGCATTCTCGTCAGCGCTGCAGGCAACTGCTGCACTGTGGCGGAACCTGCTTCGGGTACGCAGGGAGACACACACGGGGTACAGGCGCTTTGCGCAACTCGTAGCAAAATATCCACTTAATTACGTAATGGAATGCTCCGTCCCGCCTGCATGGAGCTACCTGGCTTTGTTATCTCACCCTTCTAACCCCTTTACCTCCACCTCTGCCCCTTTCCCTCTCCCCCAGTCGAAGCTGCGCCTTTTACTGGGACGCTTTTTCCGAAGAGCCACCCCACCGTTTTCGTCATTAGGCCCGCATAGCGGAGTCATTAGCGGCGGCTTCTTCGTCGTCTCCCTCTTTGTGTGTCAGTTGGGAGAGCTACCGTGCGCATCGCTTGGCCCTGTTTTCTTTTTTCTGTGCGTATGTGCGTTGAATCTTTCGTATTCGGAAGGTATATAGTGGCAGTCAAATGTCGCCGCACGCATATTAACCCAAATAGCTCGCCCGCTAACGAAGTACTGCACTCGCGGCGAAGCCTTAGCTGCTTTCCCGCCTTCTCTCTACCTTGGGAGCAGTCGGCACGTTTGCAGCAGCGACAGAAAGTATGCAAATAGTGGTCGGAGATGATTATCAGGGAGATAAGGATGATTCAATGAGGAAAAGCTTTAGGGTCGACGTGATGGGGTTTTTGCCAAACACTGATTGCAGTGGCATTGAGAGGTGTATGCTTATTCGAAGATTCAATTAAAAGGACTCCGGATTCAACCTTGGATTTTATATATATATATTTTTACGCAGACTGACTATCAGTCCCATCGTGGTTCTCCGCTTGATCAGGACGGAATGCGAGCTGCTCGAAGAAAAAAAAAAAGAGTAATTGAAAGAAAGCGTTAGTATTTCGCGGCACTACGATCGAATACGTTTCAAAATAACTTGCCATAACAGTCCCCATCGCATGAAGTCGCACCGCTGTGAGTTTTCGTTATTGTTGTTGTTTTTTCGGCGCTTTTACGCTTGCCGGAGTTGATTTAATACGTTATCGTTGGAAGCCAATCGTCAAATTTCTGGTGTCGGGCGTTCGGGCGTATTTTGCCCAAGGATTACCTTCCTCCTGCAATGAGAAGAAACCCCCCCCCCCCTCTCTCTCTCTCTCTCTCTCTCGAAACATACACACCCACACACACACATAAAAGACTCGAATAAAGATAAAATGCGATTAAAGAAAGGACTTTGCGAAATTTATAATTAAGAGAACTGACCCAGCAAAGAGCAAAGTCAAAATTTCGTCGAAGTTGTGCTACGAACATTTGATGTGCAAAATTCTTTAAGTCTTTAATTCATAACCTCCCTCGCACTTTGAATATTTTTAAAAACACTGCTGGCTATACCAGAAAAGATCTAATGAGCTATTTTGTTAAAATATGAAATGAATATCTGTTGCTTTCTTTTGTTTATTTATGCATTATTTCTGTATGTATTGTGTTATCTTTGTGCAGATGGCTGTACGGTTCTTTTATTTACTTGGTTTGCATTAGTATAGTAATCTTCTATTTTCTCTTATTTACCTTACAGATCTGTTACATTTGTATGAAAAATTATATTTTTTTTTTATGTGTGAGTCTTTCTTATGTTTCCTTTCTGTTATATATTGCGAGTTTTTATTATGTTTGTATATATTCATGGTTCCATTTTGTTATCACGCTTGCTGTGTACGCCATGCCTTGCAACGGTTTCCTGGACTTAGTCGAGCTGCTCTAGCAGCTTTTATCCAGGAAACCTTCCAGCAAAACTGGAAAATAAACAAACTGAAAATAAATAAAGTAATGCGTAACAACGTATGCAAGAAAATATCAGGAGGAAATGGGAAGTATTGTAAGAGAACCACTTAAAGGCACGGAAAAGATTGAACGCTAATGCGTTGTCATCGCAGAACGATAACTATCCACCCCATTAACTTTCATCATTCATTTCCTCGATCCTTTAGTACCACGTCTTACGTCAGAAGCGTACAGTTACTCGGGTGCTGACGCGTGTCGTCCGACCCGATTGCCTTTGTTTCGCGGCCGTGGAATAAAACCTATTCCTCGGACTGTCTACGGCCGTCAGCGGTTGGCCGCACCGCTTAGCATATATATTACCAGCGTCTATACTCCAGGAGGAAGCAGGAGACAGTTATCCATGTATCTAGCCGTCCATGCACTAACAACTGTCCTCGAAGCAACCGCGGACTGGGCCTCCGGTAATTCCGTTCCCGGACACCGCACGACATATTTATATACAGCTAGGGTCTCTTCTTCGTCTCAAGCTCGGACCTCCCACCGTTGCGGCAAGATGCACTTAGCCCAAGGAGTCCCCGCGTGCTTTTCCCCCGGCGTTTTTTCCTGAGTTCAAGGAGAGGGAGGAGGCTTCAGCCCAGTGTAATACGCCTCTCAAAAAAATACAGGGACCGAAGGCGGTACGCCATACGATCCACCTGTAAATGGCTCTTCGCTTGTTGTCCCCAAGGTTTTTGCGTCCGTCTCTCGACCACGCAACGTAATAAGCCCCTCTCTTCTCCGTCGCCGTGCCCGGGTATATAGACATCGCGGTGTACATAAAGCCCCCTTGTTTGTCAGGGAAAAAAGGTGAAGCTCTATCGCGCGCGCGTCGTCCACGACGAAATAATGGATCGTGCGTCGCGTCGCACTTATGTTGTGAGTGACTGGAGTTCTCGTAGAAAGCGCGTCCCCCCCCCCCCACCCTCCATTTTACTTTCTGCTCATTCTTCCTTTGCCTCACTCTTGTTTTTTTTTTTTTTTTTTTTTTTTGTTGTTGGTGTGTGCATCGCTTTTTTTTTCTTCTTTTTATTCTTGCTGTATCAGTTCCTCATTTTATTTCTCCTTTCGTACCACCGCACGGTACTATCATTTGTCTGCATACATGCCGGCCGTATATCCATGCCTGCAATCATCGGCGCCGAACACAGTATTATAATGGCGGCGGCTTCGGCAACAGACGGAGGCATCAGAGTGCGGTGGTGCGTGTGGCTTTGGGATAGTTTTGTTTTCTTAGTTCGGCTATTTGACGTCGTCGCTCCGCGGCGCGCGCTACGGTTTTTCCCGCCATATATCGGACGCAACGAACGCGCAGACACGTGCGGCCTCTGTCCCTCTTACGAAACGGCGGTTTTCCTGGCTCCGTGCGTGTGCTTATAGCCTCGGCACCTTCAGGGGTATTTTCAAATAATTTTGCTCTTTCCTTCTCTCGTCTACTTTCTCTCTACTTTTTTTTTCTTTTTTTTTTAAATCTGTAGCCTGCTTTTTTGTTCGTTTCTCTGCCAGGCGGCTACTGTGATTTGCGCCTGTTAAGTTTCGTTAGTTGGTACTTGCGAATGTCTCCTTCGATATCCGGCTGTTCCCCCTTAACATTATAGTGGAGATTTATAGGCGGTGGTTTCGCCTATGAACGGTGCAGCCAGTTATTTGTCGTGACTAGAGTTTTTGACCCTCAATTATTCCCTGTCCTGACCAGCGCTCAGCAGTTTGTTTGCACTCTGCACGTAGCGTCGCGGTTAGTCAGCAAAGTGCCTATAATTTCGATATAAATCATTGTATAAGTTTAATATAGGATTGTACTGGTTCCTTATTTGTTATGCGGCTGCACTTTTTTCGATTCTCACAATGTTTTAGTTGTAAAATTTCTAGCTATTGTGTTCTGAAGTGTTCTTCAGAGTCGCATAACTCAGTACATTTTTTTTTTTTTGCATGCACTCACCGGCCAGGGACTTTCTCATTTGCACATTTTATATATGTACGCAGTTTTCTGCATTTGCGGGTTTGTGGCGTTATCGTTTTTTTTTTTTTTTTTCATTAGCTATCAGCGCAATTATATCGACTCAAAGTGTTTCATCTATCTAGGCTACCCGATTCTGCACGCAAGAAACAAAGATAGTTGTACCGTTGCACGGTGAATAAAACTGCTGCTATTCCTGTTCAACATTGCTGGATAGTAACGGCCGCAGTCTGCATGCCAAAATGTGGTCCCGTTTACACTGCTACTGCTGGTTTACATTCCTTCTGCTCTCTTTTTTTTTTCTTTCGGCCGTTCCGCGGTCGTTCATCAGCTTCGATTCATCGAGCTGTTTTTGCTCCGTCGCCAACAACGGGCTGAAGGCATGTGGAGGTTGTGTCGTTATCAACAGGGCCGGTCGAAAGCACTATACTTAGTGCGGCCTTTTGTTTCTCAGACTGTTGCTTCACAGCGGCAGTTTCATCCGTCTGCGAAAACAGGAGAACCAAGGTCGTCCTCGTCTGCAAAGGCAGACGAAAACATCACACCCGTCCAAGTGTATTGCAGTCTGCTTAACTGCGGAGCAGCTCGTTCCCCTGTCTGAACTGTTTTCGTCTTCGGTGATATACGTTAACTTCACATTACGTAACGCCGCACAGTTCATGTCCATGATGGTTCTGGAAGGAAAAGAAGCCAGTAGTCACGTAGTCGGGTAGATTTTCACCTCCCTTTGCCCTGTCTCACGCATATCCATTTTTTTTTTTTCCATCCAACGCTCAAATTACATTTTAGCTTGTCTGTATAGAACTCTCACTTCCCTTCCAGGGGAATCCAAGTAGGTGTCAAGTTCGATTTGGATTGTGTGGGCTTCAACCTGAACAGCGCATTCATTTCTCGCACCTCAACGACATGAAATTTTTTCTTAGCCCAACGCCGTGAATTCGAATGCAAGGATGGTTTTGCCAATATATTCGTGCCTTAAATATTTCAAAGTGGCAAGAATTTTAATTAAGCAGCCATACGTATCGGCTGAATTTCTTGGGGTTTCAGACGAGCCTTGAAATATAATCATTCGCCCCCACCCAATTCCTGCGTTTGGCCTGAAAGCAGTAGCCGATTAGGTTAACAAGCATGTTCACAATCTTCCAAGCTGCCGCTGCTGCAGGATTAACGATCGCAGCGCCAGCTTTATCTTTCGGCACCCAAGTTTCCCCGTGAAAATGTAGGTGCAGCTACATTGATCGTGTATCTAATTCATCTTTGTCTTGTCGCGTTTCCTCGTGAAATACTAGGGGGGAAACACCACCACAGCGAAGTTGAAGCTGGCTTACCGCGTTCCAATGCACTTATCGTCCTTTGCCCCAGCACAGCATAACGGCAATGGCATATATCGCTCTCCTGCGCCCATCACCTCAATGGTCTACTTCATTCATTCATTCATTCATTCATTCATTCATTCATTCATTCATTCATTCATTCATTCATTCATTCATTCATATCTTTATTCATAAGGATGACCTGAGGCCTAGAGGGGAAGCGGGTGGGTTTGGTGACGGACAGAAGAGAGAATAGAGAAGAAAGAAAAGGAAGAGGGAGAGAAAGACGCGCGCCGCAACAACAGCCGTCGTCCGCCACCTAAGCGGTGGCGGGTGCAAGGACGGCCTACAGCAGATAAAAATTCGGTGGCTGGCTAGCCCCCGCCGCAAGCAGCGTTGACCTACCGTCCCAGCCCCGTAGGACCAGGAACAGCCACCCTTCACCTCCTCCCCTCCGTGCTGGGCGCTGTGCAGCCTTCCTATGTCGTTGTTGTGAGCAGATATGTAGCGGGCGCGAAGGCTCGCCGTCACCACGCATCTGCGTCACGTGCCGACAGATGACGCGGTCTGATTCGCTAAGCAACCGCGGCATTCCTACTGGTTAAATAGCGATCGCGTAACGCCTGAATGGTATTATTATTATTATTATTATTATTATTATTATTATTATTATTATTATTATTATTATTATTATTATTATTATTATTATTATTATTATTATTATTATTATTATTATTATTATTATTAATATTATTATTATTATTATTATTATTATTATTATTATTATTATTATTATTAATTGGTTCACAGGAAAGTAAATGCGCAGTATCTGCCACACCTGTTTGTGGGAAGGTCGAAAGGTGGGAGTGAAAGCGGAAAGAGAGAAAGGGGAGCCGTAGTGGAGGGCTCCGATTAATTTCGACCATCTGGGGATCTTTCCTGAATTTTCTGTTACAAAGGACATATTCCTAACTGGTAAGGCGTCATGAATTCCAATACATTCGGCATCGATATCGTTGTAGCATAACGTGGCGACATAACAGCAGTTTCAGTAACGTCCGGACTCCTCATGGGATTTGCAAAGGTAGATGTTTGTGCACCTCACTATTGCGTGACGATGGACTGTGACTCAAAAGGCACATAGGGCAGTGAGTTATTTTCGAAAATAGATCAGTCGGAAGCCAGCGCCTGTGCTGCGTGTACTCTTGGTTTGGTTTGGCTTGGTTTGTGGGGTTTAACGTCCCAAAGCGACTCAGGCTATGGCAGACGGCGTAGTGGAGGACTCCGGAAATTTCGACCACCTGGGGTTCTTGAACGTGCACTGAAATCGCACAGCACACGGGCGTCTTGCTTTTCGCCTCCAATGAAAAGCGGCCGCCGAGGCCGGGATTCGATCCCGCATCCTTGGGCACAGTAGTTGAGCGCCGTAACCACTGCACCACCCCGGTGGGACGCGTGTACTCTTGGCAAGGAAAGTTGGCAAGAAAAGTAAATGTACCATGGCAGCCGATTATATACTTTTATCTCTTCAAATGTGACACAGCAGTTGACATCATCTCTTTTGGCAGAGGGCGCACTTCCCGCGCTTATTGTTTTCCAGGCGCATTGTTGAGCTTTCTTGCAGTAAAACATTAAACCGTCTCTCTTGTTTCCTTTACTCTTACCGCCGCACAGCATACTTGCCATGCAACATACCATCCTTTCTTCTACAACCTGTCGTTGCGCTAGGAATGTCCGGAGATATGTTTTCTCTCGGTCGTTGTCTCTTCCCGTGTCTGACAGTCGTCTGACGTTGCACACCCGTGAGTCGTGCAAGACCGCGCGGCAGGCACGCCGGACTCCAACGGAGAGGTGGTGGTGAGTGTCTGCTGTAGTGCCGTATTTTTAGCCCTACGAGTCAGACAGACAGCGTGCGTGAGCGCCGGGCATGTCTTCTTCGGCCCGGCGCCCGGCCTGCGAGTCAGCGAACCCGGCGGCGGCGCGGTCCGGAAGGCGACGTCGCCGACGTCTCGTCAGAGGGAGAGAGTGAGGGAGACCCGTTAGTGCGACGTCAACGGCAAGCTCGACTCGCGCCAGGCCACTGAGTGGTAGAGATCTCCAACGTCCTCTTCCCCCAACCCACCGTTCATGTCGTGGGCTTTGACCGTCGCCCTATGTGTGCAACCAGGATCGGTAAACTCGCTCAGTTCGGACATCTAATATATTCGGAGTGATGACTTGCCCTTATCAACATCAAGTGTACAAGTGATGCTATTCTTGAGATTAAGGAATCGAATCTCGGCCGCGGCGGCCGCATTTCGATCGAGACGAAATGGGTAAGGCAACCCATTCTGTGCGATCTCAATAACGTTTAAGAGCTGTGGGTAGTCTAAAGTAATCCGGAGTCAGGCGCTAAGGCGTCCCTCGTAGCCCCATGTTCCCCCGCTTTTGACGTTATAGCCCGCATTTCGCTGCACTTAGGATGCTTAGTGGGTGGAACAGCGCGAAAAGACGAAACAAGAAGAGACGCACAACAGACGAGCGCTGTTCCACCCACTATGCAATTGTACCAACTCGCCCAACTGTCCATCCTACCTAGGATGCTGCAAGGTTCGAACTCCGCATATTGCAAACAGATTCCAGGTACCTTTTCAGTTAGGGCATCGATAGTCACATGAGTGACCAATCTTTCTACTCCGTTCCAACGTTCTCCGCTGCACTGATGCCGCTGATCCAAGCGCTTGCAATGGCGGGGACAATTAATAAAAATACATAAAGAAAGGACAGAAATGGAAAAGAAGTCGATATTTTATCCTGGCCAGCGTTCTCTTAAGCGTGGAGGGGGGGGGGGGGGGGGGGTTGCTTTGTTTTCGCTCCAGACAGACAGCAAAAATGAAAGGAAGCTCCAGACGTTGTACCCTAATTAGGAGCGGAGACGAGACAGCGATAGTTGCTCTACACTACACCTGGACCCACTTTTAGACCCTGCCGAAAGGAGGTATTCGCAGTAAGCTAAATATTTCTGAAATGGCAATAAGTACACTGCGAGGGGGCTAGTCTTCGTAACGAAATGTTGTTCTGCGGATAGATTGACTCGTGGCTTACGATCGTTTTGCCTTTCGAGTCTGACGGTGATTAAGGTTGCTCTGTGAGGGCGTGATGGCTATGGCAGCGCACTTGGTGTCCCAAATACTAACCACTGCACCACTTTCACTTGGCTTTCCATTGTTTGAGAAATGAGTAAAGATGCTCAAATGATTAGGCCGTATTTACTCGATTCTGAGCACCCCTTTTCTGTCACGATCGTTTTGCCCAAACTGAAGGAGATGCTTAGATTCTAAAAATCTAAACTGCCCCCCGCCCCCCCCCCCCCCCCTCCTCATGTTTTCGCATCGATATCTTCACAAAACGACGGGCGCGAGAATTAACATTTCATTTGGCAAACAAACTTGGCAAAGAAAGTTGACAAACATCTTCGACAAACGCAATTGCAGTCCGCTTGAAGCTCAGGCAGTCACAGCCCTCTACGAGCACATTCCGACTTCCGTTACGGATGCCAAACAGTTGAAACCAAACAATGCAACGCGGGCCCGCAACACCTGCGATGCATGCCGAGATCCGCTGAATGGCCGCCGATTCCAGGCCCGCGTGACAACACGTAATCGGGGTCTCTTTCTGCCACCTTTTGCGTCCTGCGCCGCCAGCTGTCGTATAGCATCGGAAGGAAGCAACTCATGAAGTGGAGATCGCGCCGCGGTCACCGCATCGCCTCAAGTCTCTAACGACGATTGAGAGAGCAAGCAGCACGCTGGAAACCTTGTTTACTCTCTCTTCTTCTCAAAGCAGGGCTGCTTAAATTCGGGTGCAAATTTCTTTTATATCTATCTATCGATCTATATATATATGCGAAGAGGGGGAGAGGGGGTCGTTAGAATCGCGAAAATACGGTAGTTGAGGTAACTGCGGCGAGTCTTCGAGGTGAGTGGTTAGTCCTGTGGGGGATGATCAGTGTCTGACGGTCACTTTGCATTTAGCCCATAAGGAAGATCTTGGTATGGAGAAGGCTGTTCTTTCGAATGGTTAATGACAGGTGCAACGCATAAAGGCATTCGCCTACTCCTCGTATTACTGACCCCCCCTGTCCACCTTTCGTCTTCTCTGTGTTATATTGAGTTGCAGAAGGAACGTTACTTGGGCCACCCGGAACAGATGATATGCATATTACGAGCGAAACGGCGTTGATACCGGAGAAAGTTCCAGACAGAGCTGTCGATGTGAAGATGTCACAATGGTGTGTGAGCAGGAAACAAAGCTTACTCGAGAGAAGTGAATGCAGGCAGGCAGACAGGGAGCGTACTACGACCACCTGCTGTGCACTGAAACCTCCATCCTCTCCATCCTCTCCTTCCTCCCTCTCTTTACTTCTCTGTTGCTGTCGCAGTCGTGTACGGCTCTCTTGCAAGTGAGGCGTAACTAATTCCCGAGCGTCGTACACACCGCAGCCCCTTTCGAGAAGAGACAAGGGCGAAACGACGCGGCTTCAGGCTCTTTCGTAAAGAGCCGCCGTAGCAACCCGTGCCTCGATCGCCAAGCTTCCTCCGCCTGTCTTCTGTCATTTTCACCCGTGGTGCGACGAACGTCTCCCGGGATCCCCTGCTGCGGCTCATCGACGGCTTCTGCCGTTGTTCTTGTCTTCTTTCTCGTGCCCCTCGGCTGTTTCCACTTTGTACTAGGAAGGGTCCATTGGCGTAGTTCGCTGACGAGGACGCCTCATTGAGAAGACAGTTAAAGAGAGACTAAGCGCACACCTTGTGGGAGCGGCGGAGAAGACAGCGCCGTGGTCGCTGTGTTCGTCGAACTGTAGAAGGAAACGGAAGGCTCGCCGCAATTTAGCGAAAAAAACGAAAAGCGCCTTGAAAAAGGGTTGGGGGGCGAAGGGAAAGGGGCTCTTCACCGTAGCAACGTGAGAACGCACACTACGTCGTTCCCAACGAGTAACTAATGGCCCTACCCGCCGCCACCATCAGTGCAGTCATCCCCAGGCATAGGAGAAGGAAGAGAGGCGCCATGGTCTCTGCACTGTTCTCCAAGAGCGCTTGAACTATCGCGAGAATACCAGTAACTGACGTTACATTGCGTCTTCGTATTTGGCTTTGGCCAAGGGAAGGAAAGCGTAGCAGGGGGCGGCGGAAAGTTAGGTGGGCGGATGAGGTTAAGAAGTTCGCAGGGGACAAGTGGATGCAGCGAGCACAGAACCGGGTTAAGTGGAGAAATATGGGAGAGGCCTTCGCCCTGCAGTGGGTATAGTCAGGCTGATGAAAACGTGGACACTGCAACGGAGTCCCCTGGTTGTGACGCGATGCTCTGCTCACAACCCTCAGGGCCGTAATGAAAATCTTGTAATAGGCCGCATTTTGTTTTAATTATTGCAAGCTGTTCTTTTGGTTCTGTGCACTCAAAGGATAACGAAAAAAAACTTCTTGAGAGAAATGTCATATTATTATTGCTAAGCTGAGTCGACGTTTCCTGACCAGCACTATGCAAGCAAGCCGAACCAGAAGAGTCCATTTTCTGGCACTCCTGCGCCTGCCCACGCTAGGCCAACGACTGCTGCACCCCTGCTGAACGACTGCTGAACGACTGCTGAACCTTGTAGGAAATTTTCAGTTCAGAAATGGTGCTGCCACGCGCGCACGAGCATTGCGGACGTGGACCACTAGGCATTATACCGCTCTTGCACGCAACCATAATGTGAGATAAAAAGCATTGTACAACTCTAGATCATTCAGTTATAAATCGATGAACCAATCAGGTAATTAATTAACACACATTTCAATCGTGCACCCGTACTCCATTCAGGGTACTTCATGCGTCCGGCATAATATATGACTAATATGGTAGGCGCTATTCTCGCATGGCGCGGCATATACGGCGCTACAAACGGAGGCCCGTTAGTCACGCTAGCTTCACGTTTTCGAGACATACACACGCACTCTGCCCTGTGGAAACTACTCAACCTCTCCTTCCACCAACGGCTCTCTGTCTCCCTTTTGTTACCAAAGGAGGCTACGCCTCGACCGGGCGTTTGGGGGTTCTTTTGTTTCGAGCCACTCTGGCGTGCCCAGATAGAAAGGGTGGTGAATTCCTTTTTCACGTCGGCACGTCGCCTTGGCGCTGTCCCGAGAGGGGCCCTTTAATTCGTGCCTGCCTGCGTAGCAGAAACGCTCGGTAGGTCACGTTATACATCGGAGGCGAAGCCTCTCTTCTTAGTCTCTTTATCTGACTAGAATTATCTTTTTTGTTCGCTCGCACTTACTTCCTCGGCCTCTCTCTCGGACCGGCCTCCCGTACTTCCTAGTGGCGGCAATCGGAGCGCGTCTCTTCGGCAGGCCATGTTCCGGGCCGTGGCTGATACCGGCCCGAGCGCGACTGGTGGAGGAGGATGATGACTGTGAGGAGGAGGAGGAGGAGGAAAGAATGGCAATGGAGCAATTAAGTATAAGTCGTATACAACTCAAGAACGAAGCGGCAGGGGTCCTTAAATGTATATAGGCCCTCCAGTCAATGGTGGCAACCGATTGTCATGACGACTCGGTTAATATACTTAAGCCGTGCAGTGGGTGCCTTTTCATCCAACACGCTTTGTGACGTCACAATATTGTAGCAGGTCCAAAATGATTAACTACGACGTCATGCGAATCGGTACAAGTCTACTGCCTGTAGGACCTTCTTTGAGAGGTGCTCGCTGCTTAGTTCCCGAGTTCCGTCTGACTATAGCAACAAGTACCTTCTTATTTGGTCGAGTATAACTTCTACTTTGTGGAGTTGTCAGTCAGTTCAAAATTGTGAAACGTGTAGCCTCGCATTTCGAAGAAAAGTACTCGATAGCCGTGAAACATACAGCGATGTAACAATGAGACGCACCTTTTATTTCTTTCTTTCTGTTTTCTTGATTCTTAGCTCTCGTTATAGCGAATTAGGTTTCTTGATTCTTTTATTTATAGCGAAGTATAGCGTTATAGCGAATTAACTTCCTTTTCTCGACAGAATACATGATTAGGTTCTTTCCCCCCCCCCCCCCCCCCCCCCCTTATTTTATTTCTTCCTTGCGTATCTTCTGTGCTCAGTCGTCTCGGGCAGCCCGTCCTCTCGAGGAAATGCAGTTACGTCCCCCTTTCTTTCCTCCTCCCATCTCTGGTTCGTCCTTGCAAGCTTTCTTCTCCTTGTTGCCAATCCAAAACAGAGCGTGCCCTGTGCCGTGCGAAGGAAACCGCGTGGGAATGAGCGGCATTCTCACTTGTGAACTGGCATTTCCGCGTTGCGCTCGTAACGACTGCGACGAACGGAGCAAGCGGGAGCGCCTGGTGGATACACATCTTTTTTCAGAGGGCTCCCATTGAAACCCCGGGACGCGTGCACAGCGTCGGAAGGTGCTTGCGGGTCGTTTAAATTGCATCACAAACGGCGTACGTGCTGAAGGCGTCGAGAAACCATCTCAGACGGTGCACTGACTGGGCTCGTGTAATTGTTCCTGATGAACAACGGCGTCCCTTGACCGACCTGTCTGCGAGGGCATTTATTGATCCGCATCGTCTCACCCGTCACCGCGGAAGAGGAAGAGGTCTTTAGAGCTTTTCTCCTCCAAGCAAGGCCTCATGCTTCACCTGTACCCAAGGAGGAGGAGGAGGAGGAGGAGGAGGAGGAGGAGGAGGAGGAAGATGAGGAGGAAAGGCATGTGCCCAAGGAGCGCTCTACAAACGAAAGGGGGTGCTATCTGTGATCGACCAATCGTCGAAATGACCAAGGCCTGCCCTAGCGCGGGCAATTACTGTTAAAAGACACCTGGGCCGGTTTTTGGAGTGCTATACACTGGATTCCAAGAGAAGGAAAGCGTAGCAGGGGGCGGCAGAAAGTTAGGTGGGTTGATGAGGTTAAGAAGTTCGCGGGCGTCAAGTGGATGCAGCTAGCACAGAACCGGGTTAAGTGGAGAAATATGGGAGAGGCCTTCGCCCTGCAGTGGGTATAGTCAGGCTGATGATGATGATGACACTGAGGTTTTAGTTGTTTATGTTGTTAGTCTTATGCACCAGTTATAGCGCATACTTAAGAACATGAAGCGAGAACGCGTTGACAGGCCCTGCGTAATTTGCCTTTTCTTGGATGCAATGTCAGCCCGCAGTGTTATGTTTCTGTTCTCAAATTCGATTAATACATATTTTTCTTACTACTGGAATTAATATTAATCACCCATTGAGTCAGCGGATCAATTGATCAAACAGGCGCCAATTCAATTCATTTCTTATTTCAACAATCTTATAACGTTTCACAGCAAAATAACCAAAAAAATATATCACCACAATAACACCCTCCCAGCTCAGTCACACACCGCGACATTCTTGCGAAAGTTGGCTTTATTTGCCGGTCCGCGATAGTAAATTCAACAATGAACACAATCCTGGATGTGCTGTTGAAAGACGAGTCTGTTACGCCCATTGCAGCTCGTAGCTGCACGGCTAGTAATATATAATAGAGACATCGTCACGAAATCCGATCACCGTCTACTTGACCCAGATTGTTTTTCCCACCGACGGGCAAATAGGTGCGCAATCACCGTAATAAGCCCATATAACGGCCACAGCTGTCGAAGTACAAAGGACGCTAACAGAAATGAAATAAGCAAGAATACTGATAACGAAAAAGCAACAATAAATATGATCCACGTATTGTCTCCGGAAAGAGAGCTGCACGTTGGAAAACAATGGGTCATTTCGTAGATTCTATCACCAGCGCCGTTTTGCGTACAAACTGTCGGAGAGGGAAATGCGCTCTTTATTTCTTAGAACGATGCAATACTGCTGGCGCTCTTCGGCTGGCGTGTAGCTGTACGGTCAAGCTATAAACTTATTCGCTACATAGTTGAGCGTCATTATAGCAAAGATGAGCGCGTGTGCTAGATCTGCTTCGCAATAACCGTTGTTTCGTAATAACCACTGTTCGGTTGTACTCGTCGAAAATCACGCGCCAACTGATCGCGTTCACTCACACAGGATACAGACAGTTTTTTATGTAACTAGTAGGCTTGACTCCTATTCCGATTTGTTTTTTTAATGTACACAGTCCACGAGTAATTGCAGCGCTGTTGGCTGCGTTGACGCGCTTTTGGCTCCCTCTATTAGTTATAATCTGAAACAATTATCTTTGTTGCTTTGTTCATCGCCGGCACCTCATAAAGTCGGTGTTGGCGATTTAAGGAAAATAAAATAAATAAAACAATGTGGCTCCCGAGGGCGTTACTGCGTAGCGGAACTTCCACTGTACTGCATGGTTTTGGCCGGACTGGGTACCGTCTTTCCTCGTGTATAATTACATGGAGGGCCCTTCCTCCTCCTCCCTTTTCGAATCGAGTATCCCCATGAGCGGCGATTGCAGCACCGTTATCGAGAGCACAGCACAGTGAGGCAGACGCTTCGTCTCTAAGGAAGTGTCGATCGCGCGCACCGTCTATTGTGTGTAGCCGCCGCTCTTCCTGTAATTACGCGGTCTGCGGCATATTGTGATCATCCGATCCTGCTATTGCGACGGGGCCCGGTTTGTTGGGTGAGGAGGAAAGCAAGGCTAAGGACGCGGACCGATCTCTCTCTCTCTCTTTCTCCTCTCGCTACCTGTCTGCACTGCGGGGGCTCCGATTGTCCTTCGCTCGGTAACGGTGTAACGACATTTTCCTATACGTCTCGCATGTTTTCTTGTTTTACCTCCGTTTTCGCTTCTTTCTTCTTATCGCGCGTATCGATGCACGTATTACAGGCTTGTTCGCGCGCTGGTCGCGGTGCTGATTGTTTCCACGGGTGAGCGTAGAGCGTATGTGTAATGGACCTCTAATGAGGTCTACTCACGGAAGATTGCTGCCGCTGCTGCACCTGCCGTATCCTTTTTCTATTTTTTTGCTCTCTGTCGTATATGTTGCGTTGCTGCCGATGTGCTTAGGTATATCTATTACAGCTAATAGCGCCAGTGACCTCGGCGGTGATGTGATTGAGGGATGGATGCGCACGCGCCGTCAACCGGTTCATTATGTGCATTATTATGCACGCAGACGGCGATCGACTCCGTTGACTGTGTCAGTGTAGCGGGACACGGTTTGGGTTCCCACGTTATCGTCCCTGTACTTCCCGCTCGTTTAGTCGGTGCGTGTAGTTGCTTGTTCGTATAACGGTGTTCTCGGAGCACTGATTTTAGCCGCGTTCTGTTCGCGTGACGTCCAGATTCGTCCTCGCTGTATTCGCTGTTCTTTCGTCGTGACTCAATTGCATCAGGATCGACGAGATTTCCCTGGCACGTGCCCGTTTCAGCCTCGGTTTCGGCCTCGTCTGTGGGCCGTGAAGGCCGTGAGGTTGCCGAGTGTCCCTGCGCATACCACTGTGCACAGATTCCGCGTTCGCATTGCTTGAAGTGCGAGAAGAGCAGTGGAAGGGAAGGGTTGCGAGGTTTCACTGAAAGCCCCAATGTGAGGCAAGCTGGATCCCGCAATTACGTGGGGTCATCTTCGAGGACACGCAATATATAACTGGGACAGTATTGGTCCCATGCGGGCAAAAGCTGCAGCAGAGACTGGAACGGTCCCCTCGTACAATAGTGACGAGATGGTCTTTTATGTGCAAGGCGACCACATGACACAGAACGTACGAACCATTAGACACAAAGTGTTCCTATTCACACGTACGGGAGCTAAGGCAGATACCGCTCTCATCTGGTGTGACTATGTGAACGAGCCAGTTTTCTGGTGTTGATTGGGACCACGCCGACGCGATTTTCCTGAGAAAATATCTTTATTTTAGAGATCTGTAATCGCCATAGCGAGAATTATAACGCTGTGTTCACAATAGTGCGCATGTCATGACGGAGGCACTCTTTTCGGTAACTCTCGACGTCGCTGTTCGAGCGTGATGCCAAGGAACGGAGAACGAACGTGGTGCCAAGGGTATGAGACCAAGGCAACCGAAGTCGACACCGCAGCCCCCAGTAGCAACAATGTATCACTCTATGTTCCCCAGGGAGCTAGAGCTATAGCCTACGTCAAGCTACTTTGTGTATACGCCGCCACCGCGCAAATGTCGCCAGCTGATTTACGACGACGTTGCTCCGCGGAGCAACGTACGGTCGGCGCCGTGCCGGCAACCTTGAGAGCGTTGATCGACACCAACGTCGCTCTGTGTATAGTGGCCCGCTCCCGTCACTCTCACGGGCGCGGCAGCTCGCTGTGTCGTGTTTAAGCACGTCGTGTTGGCGGTCCAGCTGTTCGATGACACCACCACGCCGACGCTGCCACGACGAGTGCGTCAGCGGGAGCCGTGCGCAACCCTTTCTGGTCGCCGCCTCGACGGAATGTTTTTTCTCGCTAAGGAGGAATGGCCCGGACGTGTGCGGGTTCTTTTTCTTCATTTTCGACTCTTTCTGTACTTCTCTCGCTGTCGGCAGTTGGGCGCAATAGAAGGCAAACCCTGAGGCACGGACAAATATTGCGCACGAGACAAACGATGCATGCGTTTATCTCGTACCATATCTTCCTGTGTGTTTAAGCAACGGACCTGTATAGGTCAAGCACTCGTTTTTTTTTTTTTTTTTTTTTTTTTTGTTATTTTCAGAGAATAACTACTGAGTCTTGTGGCAGTCGCGATCACGCCATTTGTAAGGAAACCTCATTCGATCCATTTATCCCCTTCTAGTTATAGACATCAGTGTAGTGGCGGTGTTTGACGCCGCATTTTCTGCATGCTGTTGGAGTGGCCTTGTGGTGCACGCTTTATAATTGTGTGTACTTAGGGGAAGGCTCGGTCTCGGTGTCGTCGCCGTGTGGTTGACTCAACGTCGCGGTCTCTCTGTTCCTTTCCAGCCGCGCTCCTGCTCACTCGCTCGCTTTCGCAGTCTCTCACTCACCCATTCTGGCGTGCTAGCCTCTTTTTTTCCCACGCACTGTCTTGCGCTTGGGACCCGGGTGGTGACGGGCGTTTAACGAACCCAGGAGGTGGCAGACAGTTTCCAAACACCTAAAGATGCGTATAGCCATTCTTGTTCCCCGATCGCTTCCCTCTTTCTTGTTATTGCCTACTCCTAATTTGTTTCCGCCCCCTCAGCTTATGTGTCCCCGACTGCGATGGAAGATGCTGCGGCTGTCACATATATTTTCCTTCGTTTTCAATCATTTTAAATAAAACCAATGGTATGTCCATAGCCGTCCGCTCTGCGTCCTCTCGTGCTGCCTCTTCGGATGACGCCGGAGTATTCGGGAGAGCGCACGGAGCAGCAGTAAACAGAGTTCAGACCCTTCCGGCCGCTTCCGGAGTCAACACACGTGGACTGCGCCGGACCCGTGGCATGCTCCTCCGGGAGCACACACGCTGCACTACCCGTCGGCTTCGTAGAAGGCCCGTTCGCGCAGCACCTCACCTCCTCCTTCCGGCGGATGCGCCCGTGTCTCTCCTCCTCTCGATCCGTTTCTCCGGCTACAGTGTTCTAGAAGGCTTCGGCCATCGAGAACAAGAAGGAGCAGGGCGATGACGAAGTCACCGCGGTACGCGCGGGTCAGTATTTGGCGAAGCCGCGCAACAGCTCCTCCCGTTTCTCCACTCGCACGGCCGCGGTCAAAAAACCACACCCGTCGCAGTCATCGCGTGAGAGGACCACCGGTGTTTGCTTCCGCCGTCCTTCTTGCGAGAAACCACGTGGAGTCCTTTCGGTTGAGTCACGTGTCCGGTCGGTCTCCCCGAGTTCGCCGTTTCCTTGGCGGGATGGGCCACCATATTTTAATAAATACGAGCTTTTTTTCTACAGTGGCAAATCTATGAAGGAGGAGTAATAGTAGTGCCACGATGCAGTAGCAGTCGTAGTAGTAGCGGTACGATTGTTGTGTAGCACTCTGTCGTAAACGAAAACTCAGTGACGTCACCCCAACGTCACCCTGTACTAAGAAGTACCGGCTAGATTTTCTCCAATGAGAGAGGCATCCACGGTTCTGAAGCACAGTAGGATTTGAGCTGGAGGGCAGGTGCTGTTGAAGATCGTAGGGCTCTGACACAGGACATTTATGGCGCAATTAGGAATTGGAGGAAGGGAGAGTCCATATCACGAAATGAAGCGGGCCATGGGGAGGCTCATTGGGCCGTGCAGTTGATCCCATTTATTCACAGTGACGGAGCCGAATGTCGAATGGAATCGAGTCACGCTCGGATTTTCCTTTTTGACGGCACTTGTTTTAAGCCGGGAATGATAATGTCTCCATTTTTTTCTTTCTTTTAACGAGTGAATATACTGAGCCTTTTGTTTTTCTATCTATTCTGTTTGTTTGTTTGTTTTTCTGGTGGTGCAAGTGGCTTTCCGTAAATGACATGCAGTGCTTTTCGGGCGAAGGAAACCACATTGCTTCTGAGTCACGAGTGACGCTCACCTCACTGTAGATACACGCTTTTTCCCCCATCGAATTGCCTTAAAGCGGGCTCGTATAAAACATTCTTAGAGTTTCATCGCCGCTTTCTTGAAAGACTCATCCGTCAGAGGCACTTAAAAACTGTACTGTTTCAAGGTGAGCCCGTTATACCCAGTGGCACGGGCGAACAGACCTTTGTTTTTTGTTTCCGTCTTTAGCCTAAATGATATGTCTCATGGCAACCAGTACGTGGCTATTTCCAGCCACCTTCGCAGTGCTGTTCTTCGTGGGAAAAACGCCGCAACGCAGACCGTGTCACGCATCACAGCGAGTCTGGAAGAACGTCTCGTCTCCATTCTTACCTTGTCTGGCCGGCCGGGCTTAGTTACCACCACGGTGGTTGCCACAAAGCGAGCATCGAAGCTCCCGAACGCCGCGTTTAGCGCTCCACCGCAAACACGCCGAACGAGGAGAGAAGATGAGCACGCTGTCCGCGACGGCAGAGACAAAAGCCTCAGAGAAGCTCACGAAGGCGAAATAGAAAGCGGGAAGTCGCGACAAATACGCATCGTGCTTCAGCACTGCCAAAGGCGGCGGCGCCGTTCAAGAGCTGCGAACAATAGGAACCGAAACGAAAGGGGGCGCTGAGGTTGGATTCTTTTGTTTCCTTTTTTTATTTGTACCAATCACTGGCGCGCGCAAACGAAGCGCAGAAAAGATTCGAAAGCGGCGTCGCCGCCACACTTGCTGGTATAGCGGGAGCCTTAAGAAGAAGCCGACGACGACGTTGCCCGACTCCGCGGTGGCGCCTTCTCCTCAACAAAGCCGCAACGGCCTGACAAGCGGCAGCCAGCAGCGTCACGGACAAAAGCGCTCCCCATAAACAAGCGCGCCGCGTGCTGAAAAGGCGGCCGCTCAGAAGAAGAGCCGACTGTTAAACAAAGAGTGGACGCCTACTGTTACTGGCTCTGTGTGTTTACAGAGCTCGCTTCTCAAGTCTCGATGACCATTAACCCCGAAAAGTGGGCCTCGTCGAACAAGAAGCGCTTCTTTCGCTCTGCGGCTTTATAACTGTTCTGCATGTTGTTTCGGTTTCGTTCCCACACTTTTGTGTCCCGCGCTCGGCAAGCCTGTTCCGTCAGTTTGGCCGCAGTGTCCTGCAAAAGGTGGAGGCGACCGCGGCTTCGATCCTGCGGCGATTTCGTAGCCGCCTGTCTCCCGTGTGTACTTTGGACTGGCGCCGTTGGTGGCGCTGGTGGTAGCCTTGCGGGAGGGAGCCTTCTCCTGAGAACCACGGTGCCCCACCGTAGAGCTCGCACAGCAGAGCGCTCTTGAGTGCGCGCCAGTGCAGGGGCTTTGCGATGTGGACCAAAGCGTGTCTGACCCTTCGAGTGTCGGGTCATCAGGCTTCGCTCCGCTCCTCGTTCGAAATGATGTTTGCGTTTAATGCAAAACCTCAGGCTGACTGGTGAAAACGGAGGGAGTGCGCGGCGCTGCTTTTGCTACACGTTGAGTTGCTGCTGCGTCGTGGCCTTGATCGAAAAG
This sequence comes from Amblyomma maculatum, assembly GCF_055883805.1. NCBI lineage: Eukaryota > Metazoa > Arthropoda > Arachnida > Ixodida > Ixodidae > Amblyomma > Amblyomma maculatum. Next base: position 155,910,623 of record NC_139348.1, read on the forward strand.
ATCAGTCGAGTTCCCCTGCGCAGTAGCTCGTACGCTTTTCGTTGGTGCGATAGGAGCAGTGGTAGAGGTCGTTTACTGAACTCCGGAATCTGTTAGTAGTATCTTGCTGGGAGCAGGATAATGGATGCATGGGACAAATGTACGGTCGCGTGAATAACCTTAGTTCTGGGCAGAATGAATGAATGAATGAATGAATGAATGAATGAATGAATGAATGAATGAATGAATGAATGAATGAATGAACGGGCAAGTGACTGAAAGAAGGAATGAGCCAGCACATATGCGGATGATTAAGGAACAAATTTAGATATAAATAATGCACTGTAAACCAGCGAGTTAGTAAGGAATGAGCGAACTGCATGTGCACGAAAAACAACGTCTGGGCGATCTCCTGCTTCTAAAAATACTATAGCGTGTGCACGCCTATTATGCACCCTTATGAAAATTCTAAAAGACAGTCTATGGAATGCGTATTGAATTTTTGTAAAAATGCGCATTTTAATATTTCTGTTCATGAATTTGTAGTTAAAAGTAACCTGTTATTTTTCTTTGCTCGTCTAGCAGCACATACCTTGACTGCAGTTAAGCCAATAATCACTACGTGTAGAAAGGCAAAGGCCTTTCACCAGCGCCTGTATGGTATTCCCGGCTGCGCAGACTCACTGCTGCCTCCTCGCTAGATGCCTCGGCATATGCGCGCGCGTTCGAACATCACGATGCGCCGAGAGCCCGAAGGGAGGCGCGCTAGATTCAACGGACGAAGCGAAAGCCAAGTTTTCTCGGTGTGTGCGAAGTCGCGCCGGTAATTCACCGAACTCTCAAAGCGTACGCTGTCTCTGGGACGGCGGCGAGATGCAGGCTTTTGCGTGAAGCGAGATGACAGCGACTGGAAAGGAGGGAAAGTAAAAAGGAGAAAATCCCGGCGGCCACTCGTAGATGTACGGTTTCACGATTCAGACATTCCGACCTCCATCGCGCGGTGTCGGTCCCAAAGCCCCCGGAGATCGTCGGGAACGGGCTGACTGCATATCAGCACACAGAGACACTACCGCGCCATCCACCGGGTCTATAGTCGGAAGACATCGCAGTTGGCCGGGAGGTGTGATGTGCCGACACTGTGTGGGTACCTGAGATAGAGACTATGTGTCGGTGCATGAAAGGCGAGGATATAGGGGAGGGAGGTCAGGGTCAAACTTTAATGCGACGGCGGCGGAATCTTTTCTCACAAAGGAACAGTTACAATAGACATCCACATGAACTCAGTCGTGCGGCCACCAACGAGCTTTTCGTTCTTCGCGTCGCATTCGGGCATCATCGTCCGCGGCGCAGCGCACTATGATCATTGCGGCCACGTTAAGGGAAAGGAGAAAGGGGGTGAGCGACGATGTTCTTATCGTCATCGTGCGTTTAGTCTCGGCCGGACTACAACAATAACTCAGGGGTGGTGGGAGGGAGGGCAGCCGGGAAGAGGCCAGGGCAGAAGGGCGTGATGCATATGCACTCTGGCATTCCATGCGCCACGGTGGTGGTGGTGGTGGCGGCGGGGTTCCCCCTGTTTGTTTTAAACGCGACTTTCGCCGCTCCCGATGCCTCCCCCCGGTGCCCGCTGGCTGGCCTTTACACAAACACACATTCACGAGCAGAGAGAACGAGCGTGAACTCTACGTGGTCCTAGCGGGCGGCGGCACAAAGTCACAGGAGCATAGCGTCGGTCTAGATCTCTCGGCGGTGAGGCGCGCACCGTGGGAACGGACCGAAAGCCGCGCGCAAAGCGTCGACGCGTAGACACATCGGCCGCTCTCAATCCTACTCGACGAGCTCGCCTCTTCGCACCGCGTTGGTTCGCTAATCTGTCTATTCAAGGACTGCGCATATAGACACTGCTGCCATCGCCGCATGCGCGCGGTCGTCGCAGTGCGCCCGCGCTTGAGTGCGTCGATATACGGTGGGGTGTGTGTGTACTACGTATATACCTGTATACAAATACAAGAAGAGCTGGCGGTAACCGGGTTGCCCGGTCTTGTGCGTGAGACTCGGGACGGCGCTGGCCGAATCGCTGCTACTTCTCTCGTCCCAATCCCATCGCCGCCTCTTCGCCGATATACGAACAGGTCTTGGCACTTCTAAGGGGGAACGTTCTATTAACGTGCAGTCTACTAAACTTCTGCCGATTTATGCGAGAGAATCGCTCTTTTCTTTTGCATCCTCGAGAAATTTACTGCGTTTTCGAGTTCATTCATCGGTGAAAAAAAAAAAAAAAAATGCGAGCTGAATGCTTCCTTTTACAAAAAATTGCTCGTGATTGCTGACTACGCTGTCGGAGTGTTTCTGTTCGCACATGACTTTATTCCTCCCTTCCAGTGTGGCTGTGATTTGTTCGGTGCTCCTCTATACCCCCCCTCTCCCCCGTCCAATTTTCAAATTCAGCGGTGGCTTCATGCTATTCATCCGGAAGTGGCCTCCAACGTTTGGTATTGCTAGGAGCAGAGCGCCAACTGACTGATTGATTGCTTGACTGATTTGCCGACCGAGTGATCGAAGCATCGATCATTTTGACTCCTAAATTAGTGATATACTTTGAGCGTGAAACAAGATATGTATACCCACTGCAGAGTGAGGGCCTTCCCATACTCCTCCAATTAACCCGGTCCTGTGCTAGCTGCACCCACTTGACCTGTGCGAACTTCTTAACCTATTAATCCGCCCACCTAACTTTCTGCCGGCCCCTGCCACGATTTCCTTCCCTTGGAACCGAATTTGTTACCTTTAGCGACCAACGGTTATCCTCTGCTCGGAATACATGCCCTGCCCATTTCTTCTAATTGATTTCCACTATGTCATTAACTCTAGTTATTTCTCTGACCCACTCTGCACGTTCTTATCTCAACGTTACGCCTACTATTTTCTGTTCCATAGCTCCCTGCGCTGTCCTTTGCTGAGGTCTAACCATTTTCGTTAGCCTCCGCTCATACTTGAAAGTAACTGCTAGCATTCACGCTCAAGAAACGTTCCCTCCCGTATATAGCTTCAGACTACATTCACCAAGACCCGATATTTGCCTCGAGAGCGTACACACGCAGCTAAAGCATGCCTGACTCGGAAACAATGTAAAATGGCGTGTGCACTGTCCTCTTTGTATATACCCCCACCTTATACAAACTCTCTCCGGCCGCGTGTCTTTGTGTGCGCTCCACTGAGCCGGCGAGATGATACGGGGCCGCCGCCGTGGGGCGTGGGAGGTAAGGTAGAGAGGGAGGAGGGTATCGCGGCGAAGCTCCGCTTTGTGATCATTGCGTGGTGGACGACTGGCGCGGCCTGCCCTCTTTAATTAGGCCGACGGCCGCCCGTTTATGGAGCCACTGTCTCTATGCGCGGTGCGGCCGACGAGGCGATTTATGACATCTCCCGGTCGACTGCCCGCTTCTCATTCCTGTGGTATATATATACCTCTCTCTATTGTAAGCCGCCCGCCATGATCTGTGTGGTGTGAGCGTGGTGGGAAAAGAAGTATGTATACGTACTAGATGCAAGTTGACTGGAGCGAAAGTCGACCGCGTGGTTTTGTCCGTCATCTCGTTCCCGTAACCTGCGCAGCAATGACCTTTTCGGGAGGAGGGGGGGGTTAGTTCTCACTTTTGTGACGCTGCTGCTGTTCTGCTCTTTATGAGAATCAGTGATTAATTGGATTATTAACAGAGGTGATACGTTGCGTTTCCACAAGTTTGTACGCTTTTCCTATCCGCTAAGTCTTACCAGGTTCGTTCGGCTCGACTTCTGAGCACGAGTTCTGCGGTAGCCGCATTTCTACAGAGAAGCACGAAACGCAAATGCCGCTCCTCGTGTTCTGTGTGCACATTAAAGACCTACAGTCGATCGAAATTAATTCGGAGCTCTGTACTAAACTGCGATTTCAGCTCTCTCTCCCTTCTCGTTTCACTCCATCGTTTATCCCTTCCTGGATGCATGGCGCGGGTCGGGTGCGCGCCCTGCTCTTGCGTCCCGATGCGCACACTTCTTCGTGTGAGAAGAAGCCGAACTGCAAGACGCCAGTGCCCCTGTCTGTATCCGTGTCTGTTAAATATAAATAAAACAGAAGCTTGCGACACCAGCATCTTCGAAGAAAAAAAAATCGTCTATTAGAGTCAGAAAAAAAAAAAAAAAGCACTCTCCCTAGACAGCGCAGCGTGATGTCTGTCGTTGCTTGTTCTTTTTCGTGGCTCATCTAGTCGAGAGTTTGGCAGTTGAAGGCTCACAGTCTCTTACAGGCTCACCTCAAGGCGTCACCTCCCGCCGCGAGGTCGATCACATACATATACAAAGGTCGAGGTAGCGGGTTTGATCTCCGACACACATTACGCCTTGGGAAACATGAGCAGAAGCACGTCAGATCTTCGAGGGTCGCACTCATCGCGCTTGTAATTGACAACGGTGCGGTGGCAGTCCTCGTTTCATCACAAGCGGATGCGTTCGGATCATGGTTCTCGATAACCTTCTCCCCATCACCCTAGGCTGCCTCTGCACTCAGATATATTACTTCTTCATAAAGAAAATTAACTGTTTAGCTACGCGTTTATCAGCATATTTGACTGTGAACTAGGTGCGTCGCGCTCATTAAAAATGCACTTCTATCGATTGTGTTTTCCATTGACGGTGTGTCATTCATGTGGATAGCGCTGTATTTTCCACTTACGTTTCGTCTCGGCGCGGTACAGGAGTATTACGGCATCAAAATAAAAAGAACAGGGATGAAGCAAGATTCACCTCGAGCAGGCGTCGGGTAGCGCGCAGTGTGCGAGAGAACACGGTACATTCCCCAGCCGTCCACACCAAGCGCGCGGCCTTCTCGTCTTGCTTTCCGATGCCGGTCGCGTCGCGTTGCGCGCGTGCGGAGGCGGTCAGTTTGTCTTGCTCGGTTGCGCCCGCGCGCCGCACTCGCTGCTGCCATCATACGTATCCACGGCGGCATCGTCGTCGGCATTTTCGGCCCGGTGTTGCGGGCGTGGGCGGACGACGCGTCATATCTTCGCCGCTCCCCTGGCCGCTGCCGAGTCGGCCTCGTGGGCTCGGCTAGTCCCCTTGTGCTGCCTAATCGGATTCTGGGCCACTTAACCGCACATCGGTATGTCGCCGCTTGGAGCAGAGACCGAAGCGAAACTAGAAAGGAAGGAAGAGGAAAAGGGGGAGAAGAGAAGGCCCGAAGAAAAAGGACTAGGGGATGGCAGAATTGTAAAGTAGAACGTATAACTGATGAAACAAAAGAAATCGAAACAAGGAGCAAAAAGGGTTGCACAGTTATGTAAACAGTCATTATCATCATCATAACGACGATCGTGCCAGTTTCATTTGAATGTCGTGAGCACGGCTTGGCTACCGTATCTTGGCCGAAGAACGCCTCGGTTGACGAGTGTTTTGGTTTGACTTCAAGGAGAAGGGAAGGAAGCCTGACCAGTATGAAAGAAGGAAAACAGGCGGAAATGGAGGGAAGGAGATTAACGGTGTGATGGTCTTCCGCCCTTGCGCAACTTCCAGATGAATAGCGACCGAATTCTTTCACTGGGTGGACACGTCCCACGTGAAGAGTTCCGGGCAACAAGATGACGACGCTGTCCTGCGGGTTAATCTTCCTTCTTTCTGATTGCCTTGTCCATCGTGTTAAATGAGGTCATTGTGATTGCAGAGTATCAACTATCCCAACAATTAACACTTTTGAAGTGGTTTGACAGAGTCGTTCATCAAGGGCAACAGCGACAACTGCCTTTGCTTTCACTGCCTCCTCCACGGCACGGCGCGGTTGTGTCCACTGAGAAATGAGGTTACTGTTATTTTCATTTCTTCGTAGTTAATTTTGTCGCTGGCCTTGTTGACTGGCAGACCCTGAAAACTGCATGACTATGTCGACAATGGAGTCAATGGCTAAAGGAATACGTGGTAAGGTCAAACATGGGAGAGCATTGTTGTAGTGGAGGTCGTCCACGTTGTTGCATCTCTCCCTGGCTGGCTTATAGCGAGTGCTTCATCGACCTAATGACCGGTCGATGAGCTGGTATACAATGAGCCGAGCGCTCGGACCCTTTGAATACCGTGCAGATGCTGAGCGAGGAGAGGAAAGGCGCAGTATCTTTTTCATTTATCGATGTACACCCGAACAACTCTGTGAGGGGAAGGTGGATGAGGAGCGAGAGAAAAGTAGGTGCCGCATTGTTATTGTTGTTGTTGTTGTTGTTGTGGCTGTGGGAAGAAGGAAAAGAAAATGCACGGGCCTGCTACTGGCTCTGTAGCTGAGCCATCTCCGCTGCCTCGTGCGGACAGAAGCGAGAAAGTAGAGAAGAAAGAAAAGAAAGACGCGCGCCGCAACAGCCGTCGTCCACCACCTAAGCGGTGGCGGGTGCAATGACGGCCTGCAACAGATAAAAATTTAGTGGCTGGCTAGCCCCCGCCGCAAGCGGCATTGACCTACCGTCCCAGCCCCGTAGGGCCAGGAACAGCCACACTTCACCACCTCCCCTCCCCACATTGTTGATGGCTTGTGGTTTAACGTCCCAAAGCGACTCAAGCTGTGAAGAACGCCGGAGGTGAGGGGGTTCCGGATAATTTAGGCCACCTGAGGTTTCCTTAAAGGGCAATGACATTGCACAGCACACGGACGCCTAACGTTTCGCCTCCATCGATGTTGTTTTTGTTGGGAACATTTATTCTCGGAAAAAGCAACCGACGTTAAAGATCGCCAGGTGGTCGAAATTACTCCGAAGCCCTCCACAGCGGCTCCTCTTTCTCTCTTTCCACATTCGTTCCGACTTTCCTGCCTTCCCTCAAGGCGTGGTTCAGGCGTCCACAGAAACAAGTGTGACAGATTGTGCATCCCATCCTGTGAACCAATTATAATTATTAAATGCGGCCGCCACGGCCGGGATTTAATCCCGCGTCCTTGGGATCAGCAGTGGGCCACCTCGGCGGGGCCTTACAGCGGAGGGTTCCGGAATAGTTTCAATCACCTAGAGCTCTTCTAATGGGCTTCGACATCGCGCTGCACATGTGTGTTTTTGACATTTCGCTCCAATCGAAACGTGCCGCTGAAGCCGCGTGGTTCGATCCCACAACTTCCCGTCCAAGCAGTCGGGTGAAATAATCCCCGAATCTACGCTGCTGGTGTCTTCTAGCCTACACGGCGGCTCTGCAAATTTCAAGACTGATCCCAGCTCTCCTCACGGGCCCTGTAGGAATGCGAAATCGGACGTTATGGCGGTGGGGGTCAATCACCCCCGCAAGCAAGCAGCAGCGCGCGCACAGCTGCTGCTTAGCCTCAAGCTGAGGGGGCGCGTTCTTCGTTGGCACGTGAGACGCTGCCCATCGGACGATCAGCCAGCAGCCAATGACCAGCTACCGGCTTCCTCTGGCACGCGTCACACACGTTTTCTTGCCATCCCTATCCCCGCTGGTAGCTCCGGGACGACGCCTGTGAAGAGCGACCGATCTGCGGCGGCTCTTAAAGCTCCTGCAGTCTACTCGACCGCATACCGCTCTTTTGACCGACGTCCTGCTCTGCCAGTCCACGCTGCGGGATTCCTAGCGGCGTCTGCACCCACCTTCTCCGGATCTGTTGTCTTCCCTGCCTCGGCGTGTTTTGGAGGCATCACGTTGCCTGCCCTTGTAGCGATCGCTGTTTCTCGCACGTGGTGGCATCCGGAAATAGCGCGATGACAGTGACGTCGTGGCCAACCAGTATGTAATGACCGTATTTGTCAAAGTTTACTTCTCCGCTGTACAAGGTAGCCTTCAGATTGACACTGCCGCTTACCTTGCCTTGCCATTTTACCTGCCGATGGTTACGTTGCTTCGCTATGTCGTTGCCACGATATAGTGGCCGCAGACTATCCCGAGGCTATGGAGAGCAGCCTCTGCCTAACAAATCGCTTGGATTGGATTGGATTGTTTCTGAAGGCCTTTTTATAACGGTATAATTCGGATGGGGAATAAGATATAGGCAATTCCAGACTGCTGCGGAGTCTGTTTCACCGTGGATCAATGTCACTTTTATCATCTCTCTTCTGGTCCTTTTAAGGTTTACATTGTTATTCGGAAGCACGCTTGGATAAACAGCCCCTCTCTTCAAATGTAAAATGAATGTCTTGATTTGTGATAATGATGCGCATACAAGTATAACTTGTTGAATTTGCCTCCTCCCCGAGTAGCGCTGCCGCGCGGAGAGCTCGAAGCTGAGGCTTTCAAATCAAATCAAGTGCGAAAAAAGTCAGGAACAGCGTAATGTAGTCTTTATAATTTTGCGTGTGTTTGTTTCGAGCGTGTATAGTGATGAGCCCGTTTTTTGTTGCTTAGACTGTGTATACGAACTCCCTGTGTGAGCCTAACCAACATCACTGACTGTAATTGTTTCATTTGGGAACAAGTGGCGCTACACATCGCCCCTCCATCTATAGATATACTTCCATACAGCCTCTCCCCTTGATTTTTCGAAATCAGACATCCAGCTGCGTACTTCACTGATCTGATTTGCTCTCCTCTAGTAAAGGTATGCTAGTTTGATTGATTGATTGATTGATTGATTGATTGATTGATTGATTGAGGCTTCGTTTGGGATGAGGCTGTGATGAGCACTTTAGTAGAGCGCTGTATGTTAATTTCGACAGGTTTGATGCTAGATACCTCAGCACACGTGCGTATACACACACACACACACACATATATATATATATATATATATATATATATATATATATATATATATATATATATATATATATATATATATATATATATATATATTGTCATTCCTTGACAAAGGCCGGACCCCGGCCGAAACGTCGGATTAAAGTGTTGTTTTTTCATCGTGAGTCACCTACTTCAAGTTTATATATATATATATAATATATTTCTTTTGTTTTAACCAAAATGCAGATGCCGAGACCGGGCTCGAAATTGCGCGTCCGTGTTCTATAGAAGGTGCTCAGTTACAGCAGCCACGGTGATGCCTCAGCTTGCGGCAATTCTGCAAGCTTTATTGGCCGTTGTTCCGACCAGCTACTGCAGATATGTCGAGGCTGACTGCGTTCCGGGACCAGACAGGCTCGTTCCACTAGCCCTTCAATTCGATCGCGACGACACCGACGATTGTTATACTCTTCTCCTCCGTTTCGGGGTCGGTATATTCCTGTCCTTCGGCGGCAGCCATGGGCACGGGGACATGCACACACTTGGATCGATTGGCCCCGATTGGTTCTGCTTCCTTCTCTCTTCTATACGCCTGCCTCAAGGAGTGCGCGCATTCTTCCAAAGCGATGTGCACAATGCCGCCGATCTGGTCCCCCGATTCCAATCTCGTATACGTCTAATGGCTTCGCGTCGGCATTGCCGCATTCGCCTTCCCTATATTATGCAGCCTTGCATTGTCCTCCTCTAGTGCTAGTAAGCAAAGTAGTAGTAGTTGTTGGTATGTGTGTCCTGAAAAAAAAATGCAGAGATGAAGGGGCACTTTTCTTTCTTCCCTCCTTTCTTTCGGTCTCTCATTTCTCCGTCTTTTTTTGTCTGCCTGAATTTGACAATTTTTTTTTTTCAGGACGTAGATATGTAAGTCCGTACATAAATGCAGTATAGTCTGTCATTTTATATCTGAATGAACTTACCCGGACGTTGGAGCCGAAGTGCTGAATAACGTACATATGTATGACCGGCCGGCCTTTCTATCCTTTGAGGTTTGATAATTACTTGACCCTCTCTTTACCGGATGGCTTTCATTCATTACGATTCTGCGCTTGCTTGTCTCCTGAAAAAGAAGAAGCGTGCGATTCACATGTGCCACGTATTGTTTGAAGCCGTTTTCCCCTGCAATGTTTGTCGGCATCCCCGCTGTGCCGGCGTCGCTGGGCGAACGAGCTTCTTTCCACTTTTTGAACTGACAGCTAGCAATCAAACTAGGGAGCATCTTTTTGGATAAGCGTGAAAAGGACTTATCTCGACCTACTTCAAAACGTATCCTACTTGTTTTATCTCTATTGATGTTATTGTTTTAGCGTGAAATAACGTGCATAGTTTTTTTTTTTACTTCATCTTCTCCCTTGACTGGGGGCGGAGCTCAGTGATACACTAGTTGTTGCCAAGTTTGCGCGGCCGTGGTGCCGCAGACATCACTGATTGTCATTGTTTCATTTGGGAACAAGTGGCTACGTGCTGCAACAGCTGGTGCGCTCGTGTACTGTTTGTTTCGCAGTTGAACGTGCGGTAAGTGTGAATGTGTATTCGTCAGTAGGTAACCCTTTCCCACTTTTTGGCTATCACAGATGAGCGGCAAGCGCACTCGGAGCTTTAAGATCGCCGTGCACCGCCGAGACGAACGTGACATCTGGCAGCAACCTCGTGGGGCCGCTGGAGGAAACTGCTGCCAACGACACGGCACGCTCAGCGCCGCCACCACTCCCGGAAGGGGATACCACGGTGAGTGCGCCCTACTCTTATTGTAGGGGGCTGTACCTGTACACACGCTAGTGTTAAGGCGAGAGCCTTTAATGGCTCATACTGTCGGCGTTCATTCGTCCGGTTACACAATACCTGTAATTCAAATAACGTCATGATGAGCCATTAGAAAAAAAAAAAATCCTGTCTACAGTGGGAACCTAACCTCCATCCCTTGGGTCCCCATCCGAGCGCTTTAGCCGACTCCACCACGCCCGGGATCGTGAAACGCACATCATAATTCTCCTTGTCCGCCATAAGGATGATAGTAGCGGTGACAATGAAGCTGCAATTAGTGATAATGACAGCGATATCATTTAGCAATGATAATGACGGTGAATTCAGTTGATAATAATAACTGGTGCTGGTGCACCGTGTGCACCAGCTTTCACATTTCTGCAGTGTAGATTCCACAGTGCTCTTGGAAGTTTTGCATACGTGGGCTATCGCATGTTGGAAGCTAACCGAAGGCCGCTGTTTCGCGGCCCTGCTAATAGCGCCGATAAAGCCATGACCAGTGGAAACGTCATCGCATGTGGTGTGGTACGAATGGCGTGGCACGTCGTCACAGCATCGCTCAGTTCGGTGACCCGTGGTCGGTGTATACGCGCAGGCTGCGGCTCGTCTTCGTCGGCGGCCGACGAGGAGGAAGGCCCGTGGCGCCGCCCTGGCGTCGCGGAGGGAGGCGCAGGAGGCGGCTCGCTGTTCCGCACCATGGTGCGCGCCATCGCCACCGAGTTCTTGCCGGACGGCAGGGACCGCAAGTACTACGCGGACCACTACACGTGCCGGCCGCCGCCACTCTTCGTCTTCGTTGTTACGCTCATCGAGGTAAAGCCCCCCGCCTTACGTCACAGAGTCAGTGGAAATTTTGAAAATTTTCCAGTGACTCCAGCTTGTCCGGTCGCCGCGCTTCCTCTAGCGGCCGTCCAAAAGAGGCAAATGATGGCGTCAATATAGTTTCCATTCGATCTGCTGGAGAATCCAAGCTTCCAAGAATCTGAAGAAACCAATGTTCAGTGGGAATCTATATATAGCTTTCGTTGGTCTGCAGATTAAACTCATCGGAGGAACTCACAGACCACCGGAAGCTTAGTGAAAAAAGGAAAGAAAACGCTTACTGAACCGACGGACCACTTATGGGAAGAAATTAGAACGAGCGGTGTAGCTTTTACTGGTCCATCGCATGGAGCACTGTTTTAAGCAATAGCTTACACAGCTAGTCAGGTCGAAAAGCCGTCAGCCTAGAGTAGTAGTCGGCGCCGGGAATAATCGGTGGATGCGTAAAATAACCATATCATGGTAATTCCTGGTTCTAGTGATTGATGAATGGTTGGAGTGTGAAGTTAGACTATGAGAAGTTAATGAAATTATTTCAATTAATTGATTAATTGATGAATTAAAGGATAAAAAAATGGGGGTTAAGGTGTCAGCATGCTCAGGATGAAAAGGCAATGTTAGAATATGATAATTTAGAAAATTTGGAGTCTATAATTGATAAATTAATTGAAATAAATGGGAAAATAAAAAATGCCTTCAAAGGTGTCAACTTGCTCAGAACGGAAAGCCAATATTTGCTGAAGGTAAGTATCGGTGTAGAACGAGCGTATAGTTTTAATGGTTCGTCGTCTGAAGCATTGATTTTTTTTTATCGTGAATCCTAACCAGCTGTCCCAGATGTCGATTCAACCACATGCAACGGTCTGTTTGACACAGCGCCACTAGATTAGCGTTGATAGTTCCCCTGACCGCTGCGCCAGCTTAATCAAACCTTCGTCCTGCGCAATATGACCTGGTGTATAGTCCGTATGTGAATAGAGCGGATCTAATTAACGCCCAGTGTCTACACGCTGTGTGGCCGCTGTCGAGTCGACTTCATTTTCGTCATCTTTCCTCTTGGGCGTGTGTGCCCCTTGCTTGATCCACTTGTTTCCTGTTCTGTCTGTCCGTTCAGTGTGTTTACCCACGCACGCGTCACAGGGCGGCGCGGTGGTTAACGTTACTCGCGCCCACCGCCTCGGCGACCTGAGCGTGGGCAGCCTTGCCTAGGTTCGTTCCGTCTTCTCTACGCCGCGTTGCCGTGCAGCCGCCCACGGGCACCGGCCGTTCTACAACACACGACGGTGTGAATGGAGTTCGCGTGTATGCGCGCGTACACGTACGCATTCCGGTTTCCCTCATCGACGCTCGGGTACGCCTTTCACGTGGCTCCTTATTTTTCTGCCCCGTTTGAATGAACTAGAGCCCGGGTAGAGCTGGCGTATGAAGCCCATGGGGGCGGTGTGATTTGCGTATGCGTAACCCTTCAGGAATGCAGAAAAGCATACTGGGTATAGATGCGATTTGTATGGTTTCGAAAAAGCTCTTATAGCTGTAGCAACAGTAAGCCACATAGCAGTGGGCTGAAGAGATTCAGGTAGGCGGACGAGATTCGAAGTTAATTTTCGGGGGCAAGGTGGACGCAGTTGGCGCACGCGGCAAAGTTAATTGAAAGAATATGGGAGATGCCTTTGTCCAGCTGTGGACGGGATGATGATAAGCTGAAACATCGTGCCTGCGCCGTATATGTTGCACACTGATAGTCACCGACTTCACTATTTTGCAGTTCAAACTCTCCACCTCTCGTTTTATGGAGGGGGAGAGTTTCGGTTTTCGAGCAATTGTCTGTGAGCATGTTCGGTCTGTGGTCGCGTGGTCCTGGTCTAAGATCTGCGCTCGCTCAAATCCTGGACATTCATTAGCTCGGATACTGCATCTGCTGGTTATATTTGCTGCACTCTTTAAGCGATCCCCTGTACGATCACTCATTTATTTGAGCCTTTGATCCAGTGACCCAGTGTGGACTTTGAAGCCGCTTGGATCACGAAAACATCTTTTTTTTTTTTTTTCACTTTATAAGTTATCGAGGTTTCGCCTACTACTGAAACATATCGCTTATTGCTGAACCGTTCGAATAATGTGGGGCCAGAAAATGTCTCCTCGTGAAGGTATGCGCGACTTACTCCACGGTATTCTCGTACTGCAGTATTCAGTTCATTGACATGTCGGGTGCCGGGTATACGTTTGAAATAGTAGTATACTTCGGTTTTAAAGGCAGTACTGACGGTACATGGCACGCTCAGTTTAAACAGAATAAACCATCTGATCCAACAATCGGGCCATCCGACTGGACAGGAAAGGAGGTGGCCTTACACTGAGACGTTTGGTCAGCGGTCTCCGCATCCGCCGGACTTTCCTTTATCACGAGCTCTACGGCTATCCTGGCCATAGCTGCGCCGGGCATCTGAGCAAACTCAGCGTCACTTCCTGCCACCATTGACTCGCTTTTTTATTCCTTAGCTTTGCATTCGTCCGCAGCCGCTTCCGGTTGGTTGTTGTCGCACACACCTCCCCTCCCTCACACGCGCGCGTCTGTGGCGATGCGTATGCATGTGGCAGTGGCGTACCCCCGGCGAGTCCCGCCCGCGTGTTTGACCGGATGGATTGCCGCCGCCTCTTCTGACGGGCGACAGGACGGGCCTGGCGGAAGTCGACACCAAAAACGAGGATGCCTTTTTCTGTCTGCTGAATTTGGCGCTGGGGCACGAGTGAAATGCATCGTTCCTGCGGGCGCGCATGTTCGCGATGATGTTAACGAGCCGTGCAGAACGCGCGAGAGCGATGGAAAGAAGCAAAAAGGAAACAAAGCCTGGGTCGTCGCAGCCGTGGTCAGCGCTCCCTGCTGGCACGAACCTCGGTTCATTTCGCCCTTGGCGGTGTTTGCCCTAATGGAACCAGAATGTTGAGAGCCAAACGACGGAAAGGTCATTTGCCCGATGGCCGCCGGCGTTGACCATCACTCCCTTCGGGTTAGTATCCGCGTGCTATCGACCGTAAAGCAAATGGCCAACGGAAGCACATTTCTTCAAACCTGGTATGGTTGTAAAGGATTGGTCTGTCGGTATAGATTTCAGACACGGTAGCGACCGCGCTTGTTATTTACTGGATGGGATGTCAAGCTGCCTTGCAATACGACATTTACTGCAGCTGTCGTGGTCGGTTTACTTTTACACTCCCAGCACCCTTGAGTCGAACAGCTGTCGCAAGTTGCGTTCGCGCTCGTGCAGCTGACAAGAAATATGTCCTGTTATTTTTAGGTTGCGCGCTGTGCTGCTTGCAGAACCTACTAACGCGTCTGATCGGCTCTTCCAGCAGACAACACAAATTTTCAAGAGAAAAGATTCGGGTATCCTCCCGTAGGTCGGTCGTCTCCTTTCTTCATAGCCTCCGTCACCCACCAATAGCATCGTCCAGCTTCTTTTTCTCCTACATATCCTCCCTCTCTAGTGCCTGAGTCGCTATGAGGGCCATAAACCACACTGAAGCTGTTTCGTAAAATACACGAAGAGCACAAGTTTAGTAACGCCCGATCATTAAATGCATGTTTTCTTGCTTGCATAACAACTCCATGCACCATGGGTTTCAAGGAACAATACGTGGTCTGTTGCGATTATAAAGCGTCCAGCAATGCCACTCAGGATGCAAGCACTCATAGCTGAATAGGAACCAACTGCCATTCGTCAGAGGATAACTCGATGTTCCTAGCTCTGACGCCAACGAACAAGTGGCGATTTACTCGCACCAGCTGCCCAGGGGTCACGGCAAATGCACTCTAATTCCAAAGGAGGCACGGAAGAAGAGAATCTGTGAAACATCGTATTGAAAAGCCTTGCTGCGGAGAAGCTAGGGAGATCAGGGTGTATGTATTCCTTTTTAAGGCCCGAACAAAAACCGCCCTATAGTTGATTGAGCACGTTCTCTCGGAATCATCATCATCATCAGCCTGACTATACCCACTGCAGGGCGAAGGCCTCTCCCATATTTGTCCACTTAACCCGGTTCTGGGCTAGCTGCATCCACTTGACCCCTGCGAACTTCTTAACCTCATCCGCCCACCTAACTTTCTGCCGCCCCCTGCTACGCTTTCCTTCCCTTGGAATCCAGTTTGTTACCCTAAGCGACCATCAGTTATCCTCTCTTCGCACTACATGTCCTGCCCATGCCCATTTCTTCTTAATTTCCACCACAATGTCGGTAACTTGAGTTATTTCTCTGACCCACTCTGCACGCTTCCTATCTCTTAATGTTACCCCTACAATTATTCGTTCTCTCTCTCTCCCTCTCGGAATAGGGCGGGTATTAAAGAGCGAAGATACCTCCAAGTACGCCCGCGAACCACGAAGTGTCCCATGTGGACACATCGTGGCTCCGCGACCACCGTTTATAGCCTGTAGCCTCCGGACATTCGCGTTGTAGGCCGAGCTGCACGTCCTGGTGTGAACCTCGCGCAGAAAGGTTGGATCAAGCATCAGGACCCTCCTGCTTCATGTTTAAGCTTCCCTTTTCTGCTAGCCGGGCAAAGACCGTCCTTTTCCTAAATTTTATTAATTCGTTACTGCTTGAAAGATATTTTTCATTCAGTCATCGCTGTTAACAAGAGAAGTGGGATTTCACTTCAAGCGCTTCGCCAACACAATCAATTATGACGGGACATGCAGCTTAGGCCAACGCTGCGCGCCTTCGTCGCGTTGGGGGCGTTTTTTCTTTTTCTTCTGATGATTTCCTTTGTAGGTTTTGTTTGATTGTTTTTCAACTTCACGCTAGCTCTTCTCACCCGAGTGGGTAGGCAGGCGCCCAGGTCCGTGGGCGTACAGGGCGGTTGCCTGAGCGTACTCTACAAACGGGCGGAGGTCTCCCGGACCGTTCCTGGTCTCACCCAGTGTCGTCGTCTGCAGCGGCGTTAAGCACACTTCCGGCACATCCGGTCTCACGTTACCCCGGATGTTACGCATTGCCTTTTCTTTACTTTTTTTTCTTCCGGCATGGCTCAATTCATGCACACCTGTTGCGGGAGTACCGTTTATTTATTTTTGCTTTCGTCACTTTAGAGTACACGCAGCTATAGCCACCTTTCTGGAACCCGGATGTAAAGAAGCAGCCAGACGACGCCATTGAAAAGTCTGTGTTAGTGTGTTAATTGTAAGGGTCGAAGCTTCATGGCGTTTCCTATATGTAACGTTCGTTCTTTGGTCAAGCGTGCACGATGTTAGGCTTCGTCATTGTGACGTTATATATATATATATATATATATATATATATATATATATATATATATATATATATATATATATATATATATATATATATATATATATATATATTGTTAACCGCGAAGTGTTTCACGGGAAGTCATTTCGACAACGGAATCGTTCGAACGGTTAAAACGGTTTTAGTGGTACCATGGATTGTTCAAGCAGGTCGTAGTGGAGTGCGACGCACGAACATTAACGTGCTAGTGACTGGTGCGAATATTTAAGAGGGAGGCGCTTAGCAGGCGGAAAAAGAAAAACGAAGAGCAACTTTTTTCTGGAATTAAATTCGTCCTGTTGTTGTTGATGATAATGATGAAGGCACCACTGAATCAGATGGTCGCACGCGGATGTAATAGAGAGTAGGTTTGGGCGAGATAAATCGCGCTTAGCATGCAGCCCTGAGCGTCGTTTCTATCGTTAGCCATACTTGGCAGGGCCTGGGTCAATTAAGCAGCTGAGAATATGTCGCCTTCTGCTTCGAGGACTTCCACGTTGCTCCTTTCTCTACTCCCTGACTCAATGGCAGGGAAGTGTCGCACACGGCTGAAACAATCGGTCCTCTGAGAGTCACCCTCGCGTCTTGGGGGGCCCTGGGGGCATCATTAAGGGGCCGTACTCTGCACGGTCGGTTTCGACAGACACGTGACGCTGCGCCGGCCACGTGGCGGCATGCCTTCACCCCACATGCCGCCCCCCCCCCCCCCTTCTTTGCCCTCTCTCTTTCTGTCCTATGTCGTCGTAACCGTCTTCGGGATGCTGTCTTGACGTTTCACGTGCCCTCCCAAGTGTTCGCTGTCTACCTCCTCTTCTGGCATTAACGGCACATAGTTGCCACTGGTCCTGCTTGTACAAGAGGGAGAAAGTGAAGGAGAAGAGCTAGTTGACGGCTAATTGAATTCCTGCGCACGCGCCGTGTGTCGCTCGGCGCATTAGGCCTGCGGCTCATTCCTGGCGCGCTTCCGGCCCGTGGTCTGGCCTGCCTGCGCACGTGTCCCTCGGCTCTTTTCACTCGGTGCCTGTAGCACATGCTTGCGCGGGTTTATACCTCCCTCCCTCCCCCTTCCCCTCATCGCGTGGAATGCTGAATCCGTGGGGTACTTTCTGGGAAACCAGGCTTTGGACGATGATTTCGTCAAAAGGGACAGGGACCACGCGTTCTTTCATCGTTGCGTTCAATATGTAATATGCGTGATACGCTAGGGACTCCTCCCTGTTCAGATGCGACCATTGCACTTCAGATACAGATGGAGGGTGAACGCGTACTTTTTTGGAGTGTAGCGCTGCTTCCTCACTGTTCCTTCAATGAATTCGCGCCTATAGCCGTTACGACGAATTCATCTTTCCATTCGCCGGGCTGTCCGCACTCGAGAGGCTAATGTATGTATACATATACAGTCCGCCTTGGGTGCCGGAAGTGAAAAGGATTGCGTCTGTGCGCGCTTCGTTTATAGCGACTCCGTTTTTAGTCTGGCTTTCCGAGTGAGGGAAATATCGGAGACGGCGCCTACGTTGTGTCAAGGGGCAGAAAAGGAATGGAGAGGAGGATGGCGCCCGCCCACTATTTACTATTGTGGGAAGAGACGGGTGGGCGTAAGGGGTTGTGTTTAGCAGCACCTTTCCATCAGGGCGGGCCGGCTCGCCTTCTAATCTTTGGCCCCTATACTCCCACCTTCACATAGGAACAGTTGAATTAACGTCTTTTGTAGTGCGTAAAATGGGCGCGCCCTGTCTATGTTTAGCTCAGTCGAGGCCACATTCAGTCTCCATTTGTGCAGCGGAGACACAGCCCCCTCCCCCCCCCCCCCCCTTTATTTTGCACTTTAGTTCGGTGTGCTTGCGCCCGAGCGCCCGAGCTTATCACTTCGTAATTAGTCGCCGCAGGTTAAAGAAGACGACGCGTGACCATGGTTATTCTTTACTAGTTACTCACTCTGAACTGCGTTTCTATAAGCTGTCTCTTGAGCGGCACCCTCGTATTCTGTCTTTTCACGGTGCGCGTTCCGTCGCTGCCTACCCTCAGCGAGCTCTTGACTACCCGGAAGCGCGAGGAACGATCTCTCTAGGGCATGCTACGGCCCTTGTTCCGTTGGGAAGAAAAAAAAAAAAAACAAGGATCAATGAGGAAAAGCGGAACTAAGTTACTAATGCGTCCTTGATCCCGTATGGCGTGAGCACACAGGACCCGGCGTTCCGCTGTCTGCCTCCGCCGAGTTGGGCCCCGGGCCCCAGAGGGCGTTGGCTGTCTGCAGCTCCACACAACGAGGGCGAAGCCCACTCTCCATCCCTCCATTCCCCTTTTTGTCTTCGTGTCTTGCCTGTAAGTTTCTCGAGAGGGTTCACAGAGCGAGGGCTGTAGCTGAGGGAACCACGCCTTGACGTCCCAGGCCGGACAGGAATTATTCATTCAGACCGCGATAGGCGCTGGATGCGGTGGAGCGGGCAGGCGTGTACCGAAACAGTTCGCTGCAGCGTTCTTAGCAGCTCTGCCTGCCGTCTGTGTGCAGAAAAAACACATTGTTGAGCTGGTCGATACTTTGCTGTTTGACATTGCTGAATTGCTTTGGTGCATTGAAAGTTATTGCTTTGGAAGCTGGCGTCGTCCTTTGGTGCTTCAGTCACCTGACGGCGAGGTACAACCTAGCAGTTCGTGCATTGAGATTGCTCATACGATGGCCCTGAGGCGGGAATACAAGACATTAAAGAAAGCTTGGAAAGTGCTTGAAACAATGTATGATGCATGTTTATTCGTACTGCGGCCATAAGTGGGGCATGAGCAGCAATGCCATTCGTAAGCAATGCTGTCCTGGAACAATTCCAGCTTTTCTTTTCAAGGTGATACTATGGCTCAGCACATATGTGAGTCCACCCGTGTGTAAAAAGGGGATGGGGTGATTGAGATAAGCGAACAGACCGCTCGCTGTATGAGTAGAATCAAGCGGCCGGTTCTAGCTGCTCGCCAACGCCTTCGAATATTTGTATACCCTTCGTGGAGAGAAGGTTGGGTGACTGCCCCGTAAACCAAATCCCCGGCACAGGTACCGGGCGCCCCGTGCCGTGGCAAGCGTATGAAGGCGTATTCCTAGCACGCAATGAAGTGTGCATTGCGGTCGACCCCTGCTCCTGGCCAGTGCAAATCTATCCACCCGGTGTGGTCGTCGAGGGAGAGGCGAGCGAAGAGCACCGCGCCCTTTGGATAAAGAAAGAATGGGAGGGCCGGGAGTCGCTAGCTTAAGCTCATCACTCGGCCGTCGGTGCGTGTGTGGCCAGCAGAAGGCGTGGGCAGAGGACGCGATGGTTGTGATGACGACGACCTGGTTTCTGGCGTTTATTCGCGTCGCTCTCTCGGATCGGTCACGTTCGCCCCTGTAAACCTGAACTTCCTTGCCTGCTCCGACGCGCTCACCTCGTGCCCTCACTCCTCTTGACGACCTTGCGTCGTTGTCCGCTGCACCATGCTGCATACGTTGTTTGTTTTATTCTGTTTTAGTATGACGCGGTGCATAAGCTACAAACAACTTGGCCGTTGCTGGTCAACTTGGAAAGGAATAGAAACAACGTCTGCTAGACGTCAGTACTTGGTTGGCTTGGTTTGGCTTGTCGAGTTTAACGTCCCAAAGCGACTCAGGCTATGAGAGACGCCGAAGTGGAGGACCACTTGGGGTTCTTAAACGTGCACTGACATCGTACAGCACACGGGTGCCTTGCCTTTCGCCTGTTGTCCAAGATATTTCAAGAGCTTGTATAGAGAAATAGCTCACGGCACTGTTCGTCTTGTCTGCCTGCGCTCGTAACTGCAGCTAAAAGATAAGGTGGAGTTTGGAGGTGCCCTCGCAGGCAGGGTATACGGGCCGCTGTGTCATGTACGTAAAGCGTACCTTGAACTCTGTTGGAAAGAAAAAGAATAAATCAAACTGCACTCAGTGATGTTCGCAGGGGGTATATGCTTCCTCGTTTTAGTTCCGAAATAGGACCTCTCGCCTAAACGTCCGCCATCTCGTTTCGCATCATTTACATCTGTTTTGTCACGGTTTCGTTACCTGAATGGAGACTGGAAAATGGCACATCTAAACGGCACATATAGACGTGCTATGCCGGTCAGGCAAAATATCTTCTAATGAAATCGGAGGGTATCGAGCGCGCGAGACGTGTTTGTATGCTCACGAGCTGACAGCCGCCACATCATTGGGAGCCGCTGTAGTACACCTGTATCATGTTCCCATCCGTGTCTTTATTGTACGCAATGGTTTCGACTGAGGTGAGGTTCACAGGTTCATGGTTCCAGTTCACAAAAGTTAATTTTAAGGCAGGATCGAAGCGCGTAGTACGCCTGAAGCGTCGTATTCTTAAAATACGATGCTTCAAGTGGTACTCTGCAGTAACTATGAAATTGCACACTGCGCAGTCCCTCCCGGCTTGTGCCAGGTGGCTACTTCAAACCTCGCTATGACAGTATATGCCGGGAACAAAAAACACAGCTACAGTCGGCGGCGGAATCCATCTCCATATTTTCCTCTGCGAGAGCTAGATGTTTTCTTCTTTAAAGGTGGTACACAATTCCATGGCCTCCAGTCAATAACATGTGGCGAGGAAGCTGCTTTTTCCTTTCACTTCATTTTTTTTTTTTCTTCTCTCCCGAAATAGGTATTGCCTAAGGCACATGTCTCTGTTTGCTTTCTCTTTTTCGCTCTTCCCATGTTTTTCGCGTTGTGGACATTGCGAGATGCGCTCGGAGCAGCGGGCGTCCGTGCGGAACGGGCTCTCGACGAGCCAAGCACGCATTGAGGCTTGCTGGCGGACGCGCGAATTAACCGGGCTCTCTGGGCTTCACGTGCCTGGCTGCCCAGCGCGGGTTTTCGCTTTGTTGTCTCGGCCGCCTGCCTCCCCCGCGCAACACATCTGGCGTCTTGCGCCATCGCCAAGGTCTCAGCCGTGCCCAGACGTGCCAGCTCGACCGCGCGCCTCGGCGGGTGATCTATGAGTGGAGGAGGGCATCGACCGGAGAGGAGGAAAGGGAGAGAGCGGCTGTAGGGTGCGATGCGGAGCAAAGGAGCGAACGGAGGGGAAACCGCGTCTGCTTTCCCTGCTCCCTTTAATAATGAACGGGAGCAAAGGGCACGTCCTCTGTTTAATTAAAATCCCGCCTGTCCACCGCCCCTCCCTGACGTTGCACCATACGCGCACTGAACTCCCATGGTGGTATTCGCTGTGCTGTTTGGCTGCCTAAATTAGTCTGGAACAGTGCACACTCGTAGTTCGGTGTTTCTGGTGTTGACACATGAACACTCATTAACTGCTCGCTATTTAGCAGTATGTGGACAGAAACTGAGGTGGAACGAAAAAAAAAAAAAACAGAGTATATCGAATTCGGAAACGGAAGTATAGACGTAACCTTAGGAGACTGGAAAACAGCTGAGCCTTAGAGACAGCTGTTCGAGATGAACGACCTGAAATAATGAAGAAATAGGCCGGGTATGCAGTGGGACAGACAACTCTGGTCCCCTTAGGGCAACGGAATGGATTGTGATACAAGGCAAACAGTAGGGGGTGTGGTCAGGTGAGCAGATCAGATTCGGAAGTTGGTGCGGATAAGGTAGCAGCACATGGCTATAGGGTTAACTATCACATGGCTATAGGGTTAACTGGAGAGATATCAAACGACCCTTTTCCTGTAGTGAGCGTAATCAGACTGATGATGACAGATTACAATCATTTGTGACAGGTGTTGCACTGAGGATGCTGACGTTGACAGTTACTTGGACTGATGATGCGCTGCTCAGATACTGAGTCCGAAAGGGGGTGAATGGCCTTCGCCACGAAGTAACCCCCACCCCTTCCCCCGGCTGTCGCTTTTTAGCGGTGCGCTACGGGGGAAATGAACTTAGGGAAGGTACGTCAGAGCTGTTGCCGTGTTTCTCTTCTCCGTTAGTCACTGGTCGAAGAGGCGTCGCAGCTACTGGAAGCACATCCTCGAGCCAGGATCGAAGCCGGTACTGGAGAGAGAGAGAGAGAGAGAGAGAGAGAGAGAGAGAGAGAGAGAGAGAGAGAGAGAGAGAGAGAGAGAGAGAGAGAGAGAGAGAGAGAGAGAGAGAGAGAGAGAGAGAGAGGGCTTTTCTCTTTCACCCGAGAAAAACAAGTATGAATATAGAGAGAGAGGGAAGGGCCGGGAGGCGGACAGTGGAAGGAGATGAATTACTGCCTCCAACTTACCGGCGCTCCTTTTAAAGAGGAGGCAACAAGGATGCTTCGGTTTGCTACCTGCCTCGGCGGCTGAGCCTGTGCCGCCGACAGATGGCAGGCGCGAGCGGTGGTGCCGGATCACTCGGCACGGTGCTGTGTAGTGATAATACACTCTGGACAAGGACTTAAGCGCACAGGGAGCTAGGCCTGCTCATGATATTGTCTTGAGCACACGAGCACGGCTACTCGCGTGGCTGCATTCCTACTTCTTCCACGCTCAGTTTCCCCCCCTCTCTCTCTCTGGTTTAATTGCCCTTTCATTATCTGAGCGACGCGCTAGTGATTGGGGGAAAGAAAGTGTGACGTTCCGAGAGTGCGTCGTCGCGTACCACAACTCTACACCAACAAGCGAACGCTAAAGACAGAGAAGAACCTTAGTTTCGTTGCGTCTACTGCTAACGAACGGACGTGGTAAAACCTGCAGCGCAGCAGTGAGTGCATGCATACCACAAAGATGGCCACTGCCAGCTTAGCTTCAGCGGAGTTGCGCTGACCTGTACCTAAGAAAAAAAAAAAAAAAAAAGAGCAGTCTGTTGTAAACCAAAGGGCGCGCGCGTGGAAGAACAACGGGGAGTATTTTTCTTTTTGGTCACCTGAAATGCGTTGTAAGGCTTCCGAGGCTTGACTTTCGACTACTTTTGGGTTTGGCTGCACAGCATACCAGCTGTAAGCATGGAAGCATGGACTAGCTTGGATCACTCATGAAAACTGTTTAATGGGCAGTTAGTATAGCATAGTAATTGGTGCACGTAGAACTACATGGCCAGGTGCGGAAAGTATATTATCAACGTTATCCAAATCAGGTTAGAAAAAATTGGGTTAGGTTAAAATGGAGCGTACAGCTTCGACAGAACGCATAGGCACCTCAGCTTCACCCCACTTTATTTTTTGTTTCTTTTCGATCCAGTGCAGCATACCGTTCGGCGTAATGGCGAAAGCTAAATGCGCGAGTGTACGTCGGATTGAAGTGTTCCGCTAAGGTGTAGAAGCATCGGCCACGAAGGTGGTGACGGCTCGCGTGTATGAGCGAAATGTATATGGCACGTATTCGCCCATTTTTCTATCTTTGCCACCATGCTGGCTTCTGAGCAGCGTGGTTCAGTCCTTATGACATCCCTAAACATAAAAAGGGTCTAGAGAAAGGGGAGCGTGGAAGTTCTTCCACCAGATATGCGCCGATCACGACTGAGAAACAGACCTTCTTGCCGGGTTACTTTTTGAAAATACGGTGCGCGGCCATGGCTTGGCGTCATTTACATCTATAATCTTGCGCGGCGTCTCGGAATGTTGTTCGTTTCTTGCGCTACCTGACCGGAAGACATTCGTGCGCGCTTCTGCTCTGTGTTCGAAGCCGTCGCAGCGCCCGGTCGTCCTTTTAGTCAAACACATATATATTTTTTTCTTTATTCGTAACATGGACCGCGATGCGCTGTTCTGTTCTGTGCGTTCGTCACCTTCGCTTCACCACCCTTCTCGCGAACCGCGTAAAACGCCGCACATTCTCGGACATAAATATATATCGCCCGGCATACGGTCTCCACTCTAAAATTCTTCAGAAAACCGCTTAAATGAGGGTTCGCAGTCGCATGCTGATGCAGCAGCGGCTTCCTTTGGGGCCGCTTAATCCGCTCCTCCCTCAGTCGACACTGTTCCTCTTCGCTGTCATCGGGTCGTCCCGCGCCCCTCGTGTACGCCACTTTGCACTTTAGTATATACGAAGTAGAGCCGCCAAGATGCCGCGGTTGCTACGTGCAGGAGGGGACGTTTGTAAAGGCATATTACCGCCCAGTGTTTTCCTTTTTGAATTTTAAATAGTGCAGAAAGGGCAGCGGAGACCCCTGCAACTTTCCAGAGCTGGAACTTCTCGTTCGGCGTGTCAAAGGCGTTACCTCTCCGCGCGTGGTGTATATGTGTATTTTTTTGTCGATCTGTCGAGATTCAACTTTTCATATATAAAAGATGTGCGTGTGTGTACAGAGTATAGATGCGAGCTTGAAGCCACCCGCCTTCTTGGAAAAAGAGCCCCGGGGGAAAGAAGCCTGCCGCTGAGCAACGCGGCCAACCGGAAACAAGACGAGCGGACCTACCGCCGCGTTGACCGAAAGATGGAATAGTGGGACAGGAGGGAATGGTTATACGTGTTTCACAGCGGTCTGTATAATTGGATAAGTTTCATATGTTTTCCTACATGCATTTATGTAGTTTCATCTCTTCGATTTCACTTTGGTGATACTGCATGCTTAAACCGAACCCTCAATTCGACCGAAAAATACCTTGTTACGATTCCTTGAAAGAAATTAAAACCTCCGGAAAATTGAAGAAAATAAGACAGTTTAGGTTCTTACGAATTCTACGAATGTGTAAAAATGACCTCCTCCCCAAATTTCACTCATAAAACTCTCTTTAAAAGGAAAATTTCCTCAGAGGAGCATCACTCAAGCACTTGTTCTTCAGATTTTGTGCGTCTTTAAAGAGAGATGTTCCTCAGCCGATGAGAAACGGAGTAGAGGAGGCTGTGCGAGGGACGTTTTGAATTTTTTTTGTGTGTCTGTTTGAAAGCGTTCCTATATCCAGAAAAGCTCACTGTATATTGGAGGGGCACGTGTACGTCACCGAATTACTTTTGATGTAGTTGGCACAGTATCGGGAGGTGGTTCTGGCTCCTGCAGAAGCGCAACTCAGTACAATAAACACAGGCTGACGCAGGCCAAGTCTTATAGTTAGGCCCCTCTTTGCATCAGAAACTTCCATGTACTCGCCTCCTGGGGCACCTGTACCATGTTTCGGCTGTCGCTATGCATGTAGTACGTTCGCGTTATCACTGTCCTCTACAATGTGTCAGAGCGACAGACATAATTATGTGCTTGCGTGGCCAGCTATAGTTTCGAAATTGCACTTTGTGACACCGGACCACATATTTTACCGCACTTCGTGCTTTCCTTTCCGTCGATCAGCATTGTTTGTCTTCGCCAAGTCCCGTCTTCCGGTGCTTGCCAGAAAATCGGAGCGGGCAGGCTGTTCGAAGGCTGTTTATGTCGTCTTTCTGGCGAAAGTTTGTCTTTCTGCTGAGAGCGGCACGCCTTGCCGTCCCGTTCAACGGCCAGACACGGGTGTTCTTGACGCCGCGGTACGTAACCCGAGGTGGTTCACCGGTGTTTACCACCGGTCATGCTTGTGGTACGGTTGTTCGCGGGGGCTGTGCCCAAGGGTCATGCACCTAAACGAGCAGAGGGACGGTGGCAACATTTCCCTACTGTATGTAAGCAATCTTCACTCTCTCCGTCAGTGTGGGCGTGTGCCTCAGAAGCCGGCGGCAGCAGCTAGGCCTCGCTTGCAAGGAGAAAGGTTGAGGTAGAGGAGGCGTGCCCCCGAGAGGGGGAGGGAAGATATACACGGGTCTCCTCCGTCGACGTCGTCCAGCGCGGCGCAGGCGTCTCTCTCATTAGGGTCATTAGCGGTGCGTAACGCGTGCCGTCCACGCGGCTGCCAGGTGGCGGGCCTGTCCGGGCGTGACCACCACCGCCGTCCAGCGCTCCCCGTCACGGCCGTCCTTCTTTGCCGTCGGCGTGCCGCTGCGAGGAGCGACCCCCTCTTTCGCCCGCCAGCTCACCTCCTCATTCGTCTGGTGTCTGTCTTTGCGGAGCTCCGGCATGCCGACGATGACCTCGGATCGGCCGCGAATCATCGTGCCCCGCTTGTTTTCTTTTTCGGTGTTGGTCTCAGGAGGGATCCAGCAGATGAGACAAAGAACGCGTGAATAATGCCTGTCTGTCTTCTTGAGAAAAACTGCGCGGAAATTGCGAAATACACAATACGAACGAATATGCGTCGGCGGCAGTAGTCGCATCTCTTTTGTCTGTTTTTGCGAAATTCAGTTGAAAACTGAAAGACTCGCCAGCTTGCCAGTTTGCCTCCAAGAACGACTACTGGGCACACGTATTCCCAGTTTTCGTCGTTATCGAAAGTGTCGCTATCTCCCTGACCTAGAGTCGTCTGATTGGTGGAAACGCCGGAACACGATGTTACAACCTCTTCCGGTTCCGTAGTGGCAACACTCGGTTCCGGCGTTTAGACCAAAAAGATGACTCGAGGTCACGTGAGATAGCGACACTTCGATAACGAAGCAAACTGAAAATATTGGCCCTGCTTGTTTCATAACGAATGAGTTCTATGCGCGTTTACATTACGTCTCAGCAACGTTCATCGAGTCGTACTGGCTGCCAGGGGCTTGCTCTCCCGATATATACGAGACATTCCCCGAGCGGGGACTGTTGTTTTATCAATCGTATTTTTCTGGTTGCGTCGACCTAACTGGTGACCCCATCACCCTGTAATAAGGAGTAGCAAGTCTATAGACCAGGATGCGGCCTCAAAAGTAAAGTTCTAAAAAAAGTCCCTACCTAAGCGGCGTCGCCGCACATCGTTGCAGAACACCGCTACGTTCACCCGGTTGACGGTCGATAGCCGCGATTAAATGAACCGACAGAAGCCGACTCGAGTCCACTTTTTGAGGGAAAGCGCAAAAACATGAGAAAACAGGACGAGTTGCGTTTATTTTTCTTTTTTTTTGGAAGCCCAAAGACGGCATTCTGTTGCATTGTTATGAAAGTAGCAAAAAAAGTCGCTATCCACTGGATGCGCCTTGGAGCTGGCGCCCTAAGAGTTTACATCGAAAAAAAAAAAAAAGGCGGGAAGAAAAGGGGGGGGGGGGCAGCGTCATTTCTTCGAGAAGGACGAAACGTCTGAGTTTCTTCTCGGGACGCACCATTCGTTTTGATGGATAGAGGAAGCTATCAATTGCTGCAGGTGCGGTCGCAGCCACTTCCTACAAGTTCTATTCGAATGCGTTAACTGCACTATGGTTCAGGTGTATGTCTACAGCCGAAAGGCAAGCGCAGCAATGCAGCCGCACTGTGCTCTGTTGATTGGAATCAAAACTGCGGCTACCATGAAAAGCACCTAGCTATTCTACCCTGTGTGGACTTTCAGCTGTGGCTGGACGTCAATGCTTTCTTTGTCTTACGCGTCTTTCCCTGCGCTTGTAGATCGAGTACAGTGCAGCAGGGCTAGCTCTACAGAAGGTCGTGTTGGCAAATACCTAGCTTCAACCTTTTTTTCTTTTTTTTTTTCTTTTACAGCTGGGCTTCTTCACCTACTACACGGTGACCACAGGTGCGGTAACACCTACAGGGCCGGTGCCCATCGACAGCTTCTTCATTTACCGACCGGACAAGCGCATACAAGTATGGCGCTTCGTCTTCTACATGGTCCTCCACGCGGGGTGAGCTATACTTTTTTCCCGATATTCCCGTGTGCATGTAGTTGCATGTAGAAAGTCGTGGCATTTCGGTACAAGCGGTGTTTCGATAAAGCGGGGTGCCACACCTATACATATATAGGCAAGAGCACATCTTTGTGTACACTTTGGGAGGACTTCTTGAATAACGACAGCGTTTGGGCGAGTTGGTTCACCATGACAAGGACCGCAGAATAAGGCAGAATTGATAGTTGCTCGTGTGCCCGATTCCGTGTTCCTTGCCTTTCATTGCGCTTTTTTTTTTTTTTTTTTTGGGGGGGGGGGGGGGGGGGGGGTTCTGTTAATACTAATGCTGTACAGGGTCAGTTTTTTTTTTACTTTGTTTTATACTGTGCCTCTCCTGCTTGGACCATATTTGGTACGCAGTATGTTATAAATAAATAAATAAATAAATAAATAAATAAATAAATAAATAAATAAATAAATAAATAAATAAACCTTGAATTAAGCGATCTCCTTGCATTCAGGATTTGCACCTGTTGTATATGATAGCCGCTGTTTTACAGCTGTTACCTCGCTTGGAGGTCCAGGTCTTTAACCTTCCCCGTTGACTTCGCTTTATTTGTCCTTCGCCTCAATTTTCCCTCCACCCCTTGTGTGGCAACAGGTGGATCCATCTGCTGTTCAACCTGCTGGTCCAGATGTTGGTTGGCCTGCCACTAGAAATGGTCCACGGCTCGCTTCGCATCGGCACGGTTTACATGGCCGGAGTGCTCGCAGGTGAGGAGGAGAATACAGAAATGATCTCTCTCTCTCTTTCTCTCTGGAAGCGCCGTCTTGGTTTGTGAGTTACATTTTTCCCTCTCCGCCGTTGTGCGGCAAAGATAGACTCGTACCTCTTCCTTATCCTCCTCTCACCTACGAGGAGAGGATCTCTCTTGAGTAGCATCCTGCGAGGCTTTTCTCTAGCCACGGGAAACGCGCTTCGCACCTGTTGCTCGGCGACCGCGACGAAGCGCGATATTACAACACGTAGCGCCATCTCGTAGTTGCAGAGCGCACCCGCTCCTTCTGATTGTAAACTCCAACTCCAACTCCTATTTCCAGTTTTCTAACAATAAAAGTGATCTTAATAAATATTTTTTCTCGTATCGTTTAACACAATGGTTTGACCCTGAAGTGGAATCGTCTGTTGCTTTCAGCCCTGTCAAGCTAGGCCCATGGTGGCGTTTGATGCGTTCCTATTTGGTGCATCAAACCGTGTTGGTGCAGCGGCTAGGGCGGTCGCTTTTTGATGGAGGCGAAAAACAAGGCGCCCGCGTGCTGTGCGATGTCTGTCCAGCTTAAAGAACCTCAGGTGGTCGAAATTTCCGGAGTCCCCCATTACGGCGTCTCTCATAGCCTAAGTCGCTTTGGGACGTTAAACCCCATTAACTAAACTACCATCTTAATGATATTTTGTAACTGAGTGAGGATGACTGCCTCCTCTTCAACTGGCAGCACTGCGTTGACCTCTTTAAAGCCGCTTTAAATCAGAAAGCTCCTTGATCGAGGGTAGTCTGCGATTCTTGTACAAATGCTGTGTTCATTGTATGAAGGCTCTTGGCTTAATTTGTCTCTTCCTTGGTGCAGGCTCCCTGGGCACGTCCGTGTTCGACACGGACGTCTATCTCGTTGGTGCCTCGGGTGGCGTCTACGCGCTGCTAGCGGCCCACCTAGCGAACGTGCTGCTGGTGAGTGCCGCTTGACACTTTCTCTTAGTCTAACTGAATGGGACCCGGGCCCGTATTTCCAGTCTTCGTCGTTTTTATTAGTTTCGTTTTCACCGCTTTCGCTCTCATCTGATTGGTGGAAACATTGGAACCGGATAAAGCGAATGCATATGTCCCCGCTTCCAGTTCCAGCGTTTCCAGCAATCAGGCCTCCATCTGCGGGTGGGACAGCTTTGTACGACTTTCGCTCCGTAGATGCAGATTGGTCGCCTATTTGTCGCTACTGTATGTAATACCTGAATTGCCAACAGCAGCTCTTTCTTAGACAATTGGGTTTAACTATATTTTTGGAAGAGAGTGACTGAAAAATGGAATGATGCTGATGCCTGTGAAATGAACTGTACAATCAACGATGCGTCATCATCGCATGCAGTAAGAACCTCTTGGAGTGAACGTCGCAAAAATTCTCGTCGTCGCTGAATCATCAATCTTGGGTACTCTGCCACGGGGCACTGTTGCTGTGCAGTGAAACGTGCTCGGAGTGCTCCTGTGATTGTGTTTGAACCAAAACTTAGGCTTGATCGCATTTTTTTTTTTTTATGCCTGATGTGCTGGTGCAATAATGTGAAATAATCCAGCCATGCCGCACGCTCGTGACTCGTCTTCGACCAACGTTTGCCTACTGCAGAAAACGAGCATGCCTGCATGCCTTGGGTGCCGTGCAGTGAAGCCAGCGTGCACGAAATTTGAGATTCTCGAATGCTGTGTCCAATAGCTACGGTTTAATGCTGCTATCTTTGCCGTACAGTCAGGGACAAAAGATTGCTGGACGTCAGCTCGCGGAAAAATATTCGTGTGACTGGGCAAACATAGTGAATGAAATAATGAAATGTGCTGTATCACGAGGGGACATGCACGCCCCATTCAGAGAAAAAAAAATTACGAGGGACTTTAGCTACTAAAGTAGTGAAAGGTGAAAGCCTGAGTGCCGCATTCTTCTGCGCAACTGGCACTAATTAGTAATAAATAAATAATTAGCAGGCAATAAATAAGTTATCCAGTCAATAAGTAAGCAATTAGTATTTAATTAGTTACTTAACGTATGCCTTAATTGGTGATTAACTAGTAGTTCGCTATTTAAAGAAAACTGAATTAGTGATTAATTAACAATTAATTAATTACTCAATAATTATTAATTGTTCATTGATTGGCATATTCATGCCAATCAATGAACAATCAATTGGATTCATGCTTACTGTGGTGGTGCTCTGTGATTGGTCGAGACCTTTATGACGTCATCCCGCCTCGGCCAATCAGAGCCGCCGCAAAAGCTGGATGCATTTTGTCCACGACAGCATGAGCCAATAAAGGCTTTCGCCTTAATATCACAGGAAAAACTAGTGAGACAAGAAGAAATAAATGCTTTTCCACAAATGCACATCCCACAAACTTTTGTCCCTGACTGCATCTTGGCACGGCACTTTTTAGCTGTATTCCTGCTTCTTGCTTGGAATTTCAACTTCTACTTTTCCTGTGTGCTGTGCGATGTCAGTGCACGTTGAGGAACCCTAGGTGGTCGAAATTTCCGGAGTCCTCCACTACGGCGTCTCTGACAGCCTGAGTTGCACTGGGACGTTAAACCCCACAAACCAACTTCTACTTTTCCTGTTCTTTTTTAGAGGACAGGGACGATGGGAGCATTTTGACATTGGAGTACGTCAATGCAACTGATTTCTTTTTTTCTTGCAGAACTACAACCAGATGCAGTTCGGTCTCGTGAGGCTGGTGGGCGTATTTCTGATAGGTAAGTGAAGCTTTTTTGTTTTTATTTTGTTTCTTTCATAATACACTGTGTCCGTCGCAGTATGAAGCAGGATCCAAAGTGTGTTGACTTCTCGACATTTGTGAATTAAGTAGCATTAGAGAGCACCTTTCCACCCTAAAATGCACCCGAGGTGTTCACTGCATTGCATTACTACTTCGCTGTGTGTGCAGATGCGCTACCCTGGACAGCGTAATGCCAGAATGTGTAACTAATAGGTTAATTGTGGTGTGGTCTAAGGAGAGAGACTTCTCGCATACCAGTGATGTGTGAAAGGTTGTACTATTGCTTGCAGTAGTTTACGGGATGGTTATTCTTGGGGAAAAATATGGTTTAACAGTCGTTTGCTGGGCTAGTTGGTCTAGCAGAATAAATTTTAAAGCACTCGGACTGACAAGGACGAGAGAAGTGGATCCGACAAACTTATTTCATCCTTGTCTGTCTGAGGGCTTTCAAACTTTTAATGAGATTATTGCACAGTTGAATCCCGCTATAACGAAATTCACGGTGCACGAAAAAAAATTCGTTCTCGCGGAACTTCGTTATCGCAAAAATTTGACGTGAAACGCAGAAAGAATTGCCCAAGCAGCAGCAAAGGCGTTTAATGCCAAAAATCTGTAAGCTTGGTTTGCTTACGCTTCACGGCGAGCAACGCCGTCACGCGATTTTCGCACTCGGTCAGCAAACCCATTGCAACATCGTCGTCTCGGACAGCAACGAAATTCCTGATGACATCAAAAGCGTCCATCACCTGTACGGCGGTTGCCGCAGCCGGCGCTTCCTGTACGTCGTCGTCTTCTTCATCGGAAGAGTCCTTATCATTCCGGGCAGCTTTTATGATCTGCTCATCACTCACATCTTCGTGAACAACAACACAAGCGTCAGCGCCGATGTATTCGTCGAGCTCGAGATTAGGCGGCACGGTTCCTATTTCTCCCAGCGTTTTCCAGGCGGCCGCGATCCCCGGAGCCGGTGACGCCTCTTCGTCGTCGTCTGTAACGCCTGGTGTTAGGCCAGCAGAGTGTACGGGTCGACCTTCGGCAAATCCGGCGTGCCTGAAACAGTTCACAATTACTGAGCGCCCCAGTGTGCTCCAGGCAGCAGACATAATCTGCAGTGCCACGTACAAGTCCACCTTCGTATCTCGGCCGGTTTCAGTGTTAAAAAGCAGCCGCTGAATTAACCTCCCGCGGTAAGCGCGCTTCAGGCTAAGAATCACGCCCTGATCGAGAGGCTGTAAGACAGACGTGCAATTGGGAGGGAAAAACCTCAGCTCCGTGTTAGTGAGCTTGACTTCGTCGGAGTGATGCGCTGAACAATTGTCCAAAAGCAAGCAAACTTTACGGCCCTGCCGCTTCATGTCGCGGTCGAATGCCATCATCCACTCGGTGAAAATAGCGCGGGTCATCCATGACTTGTTGTTCGCCTTGTACTGCACAGGTAGGCTACGAGTTCCCTTAAAACAAGCGCGGCTTGGCACTTTTGCCTATGACTAACGGCGGACGCTTGTCCGAGCCATCCATGTTTGTGCAAAGCAGCACTGTGATGCGTTTTTTGCTGTGTTTGCCGCCGTGACAGCGCTGCCCCTTGCAGTCGAGCGTCCTAGCCGGCAACATCTCGTAGAATAGCCCGGTCTCGTCGGCGTTGTAAATGTCTGCAGGCGCGAAGTTGCTTAAAATTCCGGCCATGTTACTCGCCTTCCAAGCAGCTGCTCCGTCCACATCTGCTGACATTGACTCGCCGCACAACACTTTTCCAACGATGTTATGGCGGGCCTTGAAACGGTTTAGCCAGCCAATGCTGGCTTTAAGATCATCAATGCCAAGTAGGCATGCATAGTTCAAGGCTTTCTGCTGGACGATGCTTCCGGACAGGGGGACGTTGCTGGCTCGTGCTTCCACAAACCACGCATGCACTGCTTTGTCCAACTCTTCATGGAGGGGCCGCGTCACCTTTTTGTGCTTCGGGGATGTGCCTGAAGCAAGTGCCATTCTCACGCTGTCCTTATTGCCTAGAATCGTTGACAGCGAACTTGCAGGAATTCCGAAGTCTTCAGCAATTGCCGCTTTCTTCCTTCCGCTTTCTGCTTGGGCGATTATTTGAGCTTTTTGCTCAAGGGAAAGAGTTTTGCGTTTTTTCACTTGCGTTGCCATCGTGTCCTGCGGATGAAAACTCGTCGTTGTCGAAGAGAAAGGCAGCGAGTGAACAACGCGACCACGACACAAAGCCAAAATGGCGGAACTGCAATCACGTGATTTCATTAATTTCATGCTTAATGTGGCTTTGGATTTGACTTGGACTTCTCGCCAATAAAACTAGTTTCGGTTTCGATTTTGAACGCGAAAATTTCGTTGAAGCGGAAACGCTCTGCAAAAATGGTTCGTTGTGCAGAGAAATTTAGGCCATTAATTCTTATAGGATACTCGCGGGGAATAAAAAATTATTCGTTGTCGCGGAAATTTCGTTGTGGCGGTATTCATTGTGGCGGGATTCAACTGTACTGCCATGCTATTCATTGCTTGATATGTACAGCATATACAGATTATGCACATACTTCATTGGTGCTGCATTTTAGATGAATGGGTTTAGGTGACTGCATAAAAATATTTTCCGCGCAGTCATATCCCATAAATTTTTGCTGCAAGCAACGCTGTTTAGAATGATAGTGGTGCATTGCTGTTACTTTGTTATTGTGTCTACTTTCAACACACATCCAAATTTTGGTTCTGTGTCATCTGTTTGTAATAACAGACAAGAAATTAGTAAACAAGCTATGACATTGAAATAAATTTACCCCAGTAAATAATTTGTAATTAAATTGTTTCTGTCATGCTTTTTGATTTCAAAAGTAAAACTGAGGCTATGGTATCGACTTAAACTTCAAGTCATGTGAGTCATGATAAAATTGTTCCATATCGCTCCTTGTTCATTTGTGACCATTTCGGCACCTACGGACAGGCTGATGTAAAAGCTGGAGTGTATTAAAATGATGACTGTGACAGCAGTTCGGTCGCATTGTTTTATGTTTCACATGTCCTCAAGGCCAAGCTGACATTATAAGCACTATTCTTCAAAACTGAATTACGAGAGGATAATTTTCTTTATAAATTGTTTACTGGCTACAGGTGAATGTCACACGGTGAGCCATTTGTAATAATAATGTTTATACATCATTCCAAAGGAAAAGACACACAACCAGAAATGGTAGTTATTACAATTACTCACTGGCTGATATGCCATGTGGCTACCAAATACTGATGAATTTTTATAAAAGCTACATTCAGTTACCTATTCGCAGTCAGCATTCAGAGCAACATTCATGTATTGACTCAAACTGGTGCATAACATCACTTTTCCTGAGGAAGCTTCAAACGCTCTCTGAAAATAACATCCAGCTATTCCATTGGTCTTCCAGTATAGTAACCTGGAAATGGGACTGTGTTTTTGTCAACTGCAGTTTTAAATCATTTGTTGTATTCTTTTCTTTAATACGTTTATTCCTGCTTCAAATAGATATGACCCTGAAGTTAGAATTTTTTTTTCATTATGCAGCCTCTGCGGACGTGGGCTTTGCAGTCTACGACCGGTACGCCGCCGAACCTCACGGGCCGCCAGTATCATACGTGGCCCACCTGACAGGTGCACTGGCGGGCCTTACCATAGGTTTGCTGGTGCTCAAGAACTTTGAACAGAAGCTGCACGAACAGTTACTGTGGTGGGTGGCACTAGGTGTGTACGCGGCCTGCACACTCTTCGCCGTACTCTTCAATATCTTCAACTACTGAGTGCACGAGAGTGATGAACAACCTTAACTATGGCAGCCGCCTGTCAGCAACAACTGCTGGTCAAGCATGCCGGCGTTCTCTAAGCAGCTTCTCATCAAAACATCAAGCATCAAAAGAAGGCCTGATGCAAAGGAAAAAATGACCGGCAGTAGTTGAGAAAGATGATGGCACAAAAGAGCTCCCAAGACACGCACAAAGAGGATGTGAAATGTTGCTTCCTAAATCATTTTCCAGTCACGAAAAAAGAAATAGGAGCTCACGTTTTGATGAACTCAAGGCACTAATAAGCTCTTGAAAGCAGAGTCTCTGTAGCAATTCTTGCTGCGCATCAGTGATTCATTCAAAGCAGGATAATGAGCAACAACAACAAAAAAGAAAAAAGAAATGGCCACGTGCTCTTTTTTCAGTTCAGAACAAGTTCGACGATGAAAACAACTTATTTCATACCACGATTCCTGGGCTCGTGTGTACAAAGTAGTGAGACATGCGTATCTGTTTGCTGCGTTTTGGCCACCCAACAAAGGATGAAAAAGGCTGCTAGATGTGTCTTGGAAAAAGTCAAGAATTAACTTTCCCTTGATGCCAGCAGCAGCAGGCCACAAAAAGCTTGAAACCAAAGAGTCGGCGAACCGGTTCTGCCCGCATTTCTGGTTAACCTCGTGAATATTGCAGAAATAGTTTTAGTCAGCTGAAAACATGGCTTGAACTGGACAGCTGTGTCAGAGTAATTCTGACACCACTGCAACACGGATCAGCACACACTGCCGCAAAAAGTAGTACATGCGACACCGGAACACCAGCCACTGTGGCTTCTGATGAGGAGCTTGAGAGCATGAGCCCACTGCCAAGCCAAGACAAGACTGCCGCACATTTGCTCGCAGCTCAAATCCTGCCACTTGAGAAAGGAAGAATGCGTCGTACTATTGCACAGCGAAGCTCCTCAGGGATCGACCTTCTTTTGACACAGGGCAGCTAGTGCACAAGCAGCTGGGACTTCTTTTTACACCAATGCACCCACGTGTGTGTGACAACGTTGTGCAGAATCGTGCAAATGAAAAGCAAAAAGACTTTGCGAGTGGCACCGAGAAATATTCTGCAGGGAAAGTCAGCTGGTCCTCCACTTT
This sequence comes from Amblyomma maculatum, assembly GCF_055883805.1. Classification (NCBI taxonomy): domain Eukaryota; kingdom Metazoa; phylum Arthropoda; class Arachnida; order Ixodida; family Ixodidae; genus Amblyomma; species Amblyomma maculatum. The sequence continues at coordinate 155,947,155 of NC_139348.1, forward strand.
CCAGAAAGAACAGGTGGCCGTTCGCAAGCGTGGCCACAGACCGGACATTGTCTGGCACTCATCTGTGTTACTCTGGACTGGCATGTGTGTGTTTAGATGGGTGTGCCCAGTGTGTGCAGTTGGGAGTTTGGGACTTTTGTTTAGATGAAGTATATGATCTGACTACTGCTTCAATGTGGCTTGTCTGTACAGCACCATTCTTTGTAAGCTCGTGCACAAATAGTCTATATTTCCTCAAGGCATGCTAGAGCAGGTGGTGAGAGTATATTTATTTAGATGCGCCCAGATATCTATAGATTTTTTACAACCTCCATGCGGTGTACTATTCGAAATTGTAGCTATAAATTGCAAAGCGTAGATGTAGTTAAAAGCATGCTGTGTATATTATATTTATTTATGAAGTGGGGCTTGCATTGTCTGGGAGCATAAAATGTAAGCACTTAGGCCCGCAATATAGTTTTCGTTATCACTTTCCTAATGGTATAGCCATTCTATAGGATTCCTTAATTGACACTGGTTCATAAGTTGTTTATTGCAATCATATATGAAATTGTTTTGCTTCTGAACATATTAACTAAAAACAAAATTATCTGTGCATGCTTCTGAAAGCAAAGCAAATTTTGCAGTTTGCTGTGAATGTTGTTTTTTTTTTGTTTTTTTTTTTCACTTCATGCTTTTTTGCTCATGTCCACAACTTACCTCATTTGCCATTTTTTATGGCGAAACATTTATAGCTTCCATATGTGACTGCCGTTTTTAGTCGTTCCTTCACTGCTCACAAGGCAGCCAAGATATTGTTGAAGTGGCTCTTGGAACACTTCTTTAGTAGCTACCAGTTCTAGGCTACCCAGTACAAGCTTTGATAGTGCAAACCATAATGAGCTGCTTGGCACTGAGGGCATAATTATGTTTTTTCAAAAATATGCATGAAATTTCAGGTCTTCCGCAGCAGCTCAGTGTTGCATCCTAAAATGTTAAATGCACAGTGCATTTGATCAGGACATACTGGTTTTATTGAATATTCCTTCGAAAGGGCTATTTTGCAGCACAGTCACACACTTTCATGTCATTCCCGAAACCTTGGTGCAAGTTATGACTCTAGTTCTCTCATTTCCCTCCAGTGGCTACTGGCCTGACTGGGCTTCGTGCGCCGAAGGCCACAATATTCACAAGTTTCGGCAGGAATCGAAAGTTGTTGTATGCTTTGCTCTGTGGTACATGACACTGCAGCTCCCGCAGCTTGCTGTATGTACACGGGCAGATGCATGTCTCCACTGGTGTACATAACACAGCACCATGCAGCCTATTTTGCACAGAGCACATTCCTAAATGTTCCATTCACCAGTATGTCCTGTACTTACTGAGAAGAGTTATCGATCTTTTCGTCATGCTGTTCCATTTTATCTTTGCGAGACAGACGCGGCAGATCTTTAGTGATTTCCAAACGTACACCGGTGTCAGCCTTCTCCACACTTACTTGCACTGGTTGAGACCACCCAAACACGCCATTGGTGCAGAGTTAGCACCAGGATTACCCGGAACATCCCTCAATTGTCCAGCTGTTTACAACCAGAGCTCCTCAATACTCCCAGTTGCGAAACTTACCATAGGGCCCATGTATCATGGCCAAAATTTGGGTGTTTACGAATGGTGGTGGCACCTGCGGCCATTAAAGGAAACTGTGTCCAAATTCCAAACTTTCTGATTGTTGATAAATCAACAACCATTATAGAAAATAAAGTTAGTTGAAGACTTGTAGTGGCACAAATTATTAAGATAACAGCCATATAGTTAATCAAGATAGAAAAGAGGAGAGAAAAATTTGATTTCCAAAAGGCAATGGCGGCAATAGCAAAAAGTTTTTATTGAGCACTTCCAGATAGCGCGACAATTCATAGACACCCAAAAAATGCGCACAAAATTGGGTCACTTTTTGAAGCAGAGTTTCGCAACTGGTATGATCCAAAAGCTCTGTTTACAACAGTATATGCCAAACAATGATGCAAGCAGTGCTACATATTTTATTAGTTGGCAGCAGCAGTCTGAGCATGCTCTGTTTCTGTCCTGAGTTATTAATGTTTTAAATAGTTGAAGTGAAATAGTTGCCAGTACAAGTCAGAAAACAATCATAGGTCAGGTATCTTGTTTCCTGGCATGAGGTTAATAATTTAGTTTTACGAGATAGTTGAAGGCTTACAGACAATTGCTTTGTGAAAACTGAAAAATGATTAGAAATGAACATATGTTCATATGTTCAATACTGCTGACCTGTTAAAAAATACCTCCACAACTGTCCTAAGCAGTGTAGCCATTCTGCGGTTGTCCGGGTACTCGTGGCACTGACTTTGCTTGCACTTTGTTGCAGGAGTCGCACACAAAATGTGTTATTGAGCTTTCTACAACATTCTGTTTTTTATTTGGGCCTAGCTTCTACTGGAGCACTATGCTTTTTTTTTCTCTTGGTGCTGCTGTGTGTTAGGCCTCACGCCCATTGTCATTCCAGGTGTTTTTCCTCACAGCACTAATGCATTCGCTCACGCATCATGTATGCGTCAATTATTTGTTCACGTGTGTTGTGTTTGTACAGCTGTAGATGACAGAGTTTTTTTTTTTAACCTATTGTACAAAGTATTTATTTGAAAGAGATTTGCGCCTTTATTAAAGTTTTTTCCCCTTAAATGGCTCTGCTGTGACTTTATCATCAGTGCTTCAGGCTCTTTGACTGAAGTGCAATGTGTTTTGGAATGGGAATACGAAATTTGCTGAAAATGTATAAAAGCAAAAAAAAAAATGTATATCGAGTTTACACCGCGGCGGCTGTGCCGGAGTATCCGGGTTCGATTCTGAGCGCTGGTGGCTCCGTGTGTTTTGCGATGTCAGTGCACATTAAAGATCCCTAAATGGTCGAAATTACTCTGAAGTCCTCCACTATGGCACCCCTTTCTCTCTTTCCACTTTCACTCCCACCTTCCTCCTTCCCATTATGGCATGGTTCTGGTGTCCACAGAGCAAGTGTGACAGATACTGTGCCTTTCCATTCCTGAGAACCAATTTTATTATTATTATTATTATTATTATTATTATTATTATTATTATTATTATTATTATTATTATTATTATTATTATTATTATTATTATTATGCATTTAGGCAATGCGTTCTCTTTGCCGTTTTTTGTGCGCCAGCGGACTTGATTCACGCTTGTAAAGCAGGCTACTGTGCCTGTATATGTATTTCATATGACTTAATTCTCCCACATCGTCACCGATCATGATCTTCTATCCTTCCCCAGTGCAGAGTAGCAGGCCAGATTTGAATGATTCCCGCCAACATTTGTGCCTTTTCCTTTCAATAAATCCATCTAACTGCTGGTGTTGCACTCGCGGGATTGAATCCCGCATTTATAGACTTTTTCCTTCTTCCCACCTAACCTACATAAAATGCAAATTAGGCTGCTGTGAATATTTTGATGTATTTTTAATAGCTTCCATTGTAACCAAATGCACAAAGGTAATTTTTATTTCATTGCGTAAGGCTGAGTTGCTTATCAAACCCATTTTCGCCTGTTGGGACCTAAACATTTCTGCGAAAGCCCTCATATGCTCATCTTGTCCGACCGTTATTTGTACCACCGTTCTCATTGGCTAAGCAGTTTCGTGAGGTCACAACCACGTGGCCTCTCGAAGGTAATTCAAGCTAAGCACCGTATATCAGCTTCAACGCGTGAGTCTCCCCGAAGGGTATTTCGAGTTCGGCAGCCAACAACAATGGAGCCTATGACTGACTATGATGAACTGGGCCCGTTATCGAAAGTGTCACCATCTCCTCGACCTCGAGTCAACTGATTTGTGGACTCACCAGAACGTGATACCACTAGCCTTTCCGATTCCGGCGCTTCCACCAATGCGATGGCTCGAAATTGGGGAGATAGCGCCACTTTCGATAACACGACACAAACTCGGAATACGGGCCCTGCTGTAGTGTTTCCACAATAAAAATACAAGCACTGGAGCAGTACTCTGGTTCAGTAGCCGAGCGTCTGACCACTGAGCCACCGCGGCTTTCTTTTTATCTACATTTTACTTAGACACCGCGGTGGGTGCTACAACCAGGTTTCAATAGGTTCAACATCCACTCCCAGATGGCGCCATATGTACAGCTGAAACTACAGTTGCCCGTGCATTCGCACTGTAATCGATTTAACAGAGATAACCCCTGCCAATCTTCTTTTGCATCAATGCCCCCAACATTAAACCGAAACATCACTTCTGTGGTCTGCGAGCGAGAGCTGGATGCTGGTGAGTGGTGCGGCGGTGCACTACACCGCCGGACACCGTTCGCCCCAGCAAAACACTCATCAGCAGTAGTACTAAAGCTTGCAGAGAGGAGGTATTTCAATCTGGTCGTGTGCAAACTGTCTCCACTAGCCTCCACTCAAATTTCCTGTTATCCGCCCATTAGAGCGCAGCTCTTTGGCGCCCGTTCCTGGGTTTCGCGTCAGCGTCGGCGTGGGCCTCGTAGCCAGCTCCGCTCCCCTTTTAGCCCCCCAGCTCAGGCCCCCTCTTCCTGCGTGGCGCCGACCACGCGAATTATCTGATTGCTGTGCGCGCTCCCCCGTTCGCCGCTGCTTATAACCCCCCCCCCCCCCCCCCTCTTCCTGCGTGGCGGCGAGGGTGCTCTCCGGTTGCCGAAATCCTGGCTCCCAAGCCGAAACGCAGAGGTCACGTTCTCTTCACTCGGTAGCGGCGTCAGCGGCATCAGTCAGTCGCTGCTTATGAAAAATTTAAGTCTATAATTGTACATACGTGTCTTGCTTGAAATATTTGCCTCAATCTATCGAAAAGGGTAAACCGCTGATGAGCTGCGCTCAAATTTCGCATTAGGAAGTAACGTAATCGTCGGCAAATTTTTTGTGACTCCTGTCACTTTTTTTGTCATCTCTTGGAATCTGGTCAGATACCCTTGGCGACCATCGGTTGCTTTCGCTTTAGCTTTATATGCCATGTCCGTGCCTTTTCTTGATTTCGACTGAAATGTCAACAGGGAGATTTGCCATACCGGAGGCGTACTAACGTAGACGTATGCTGGCCTACCGGACGCCCCTATATGTACGCGCAATGGCCAAACTTTTCCAAACTCCTACCACTTCGCGTGCGCACCAGGCGTCCGGTTCAATTATGCTAACCGCTTCCCTTCTTGACGTGCCGACGTCGTCTCGAGAAATCCACGACGTAATTGTATGACGTCAGCGATTGGAATCAAAATGACTTTTATTGCTAGCTAAAGGGCTTGCACTCTCAGGACTAATTTTATATGAAAGTGACTTGACTGAGGTACAATTACGAGAGGGAAAAGTAGGTTGGGATAATTGAAGTAGCACCATTGCGTTAATACGTGGTTCACTTGCTTTGTAGTACTGCGAGCGGGCTAGTTGGCAATACGACTCCGACGACCTCCGGCGCTGCATGGTTATACACGAAAACGATACACGCACAAGAGAATTAAACGAAGACGTTAACACAGATGATGCTCTCGCTACCTACTGCCTGTTTTTGTGGTACGAAGAAGAAAGCTTCATTAAAAACGTGGAGTTACAATATGAAGAGTAAACAAGATTCAGAAAAAGTGCGAAGAAATTCAGAATATTGTAACCCCACGTTTTTTGTGAAGCTTTCTTCTTCGTGCCACAAAAACAGGCAGTTGGTAGCGAGCGCATCATCTGTTTTAACGTCTTGGTTTAAATCTCGTGTGTGTATTGTTTTTTTTTTTTTTGTGTGTAACCATGCAGCGCCGGAGGTCGTCGGAGTCACTTGCTTCCTTCCGCTTGGGATTCTTATGATCAAATAAGAATCCCAAGCTGTAAAATTCGTCCAAAACTATGCAATGAGACTTGTCTCAGAGTTCTGCAAGCGCGCCCGAAAGTTAAGCTCCGCCGATTTGTCGAACGGAACAGCAATCAGCGGGCGAGTACTTTGCTACGAGGTCTGACCGTTTGAAAGCCCTTTTATTTTTCACGACCGCAAAATGGCGGCGGCAGGGGTCCCCCTACAGAAGCGCCTGGTGAGGGACCATCGTGTGCTTCCCTGTCTTCCTTGCAGCTTTGCTTGGCTGCCCACGGCTGCCGCAGAAAACGCTGAGGAGGCAAGCTCGCCTGGAAGCTTCGCATGGACGAAAACTTATTTCTTCATCTATAACGCGCTGCCTTGCTGCCATCCTTCAGCGAGCAGTGGACCAGCGACGTCAGGGCCAGCCACGGCCAGGGCCCGCTTCTCCGTGGGCGCTGGCGGAGGCAGGCGGCTGGACGACGGAGGGAGCAGGGCTCGTATGGTACATGGGGAGGCCGGCGACCATGCGCCATGGGACATGATTGAAGCGCCATATTCGTGCAGTCTCTCGACGGCAATATCCGGGTGTCGCTCCAGCTTCGCCTCCCTCCTCCCTGCGACAGTGATGATGTGGCAAGTGTCGTAGTCGTCCGTCGTCGTCCGTCGCGGTGCCAGCTCGTCTGCGCAGAAGGCAAGCAAATACTGTCATGGTACCGTTAATTCGACTCTAAGAAAATGTTTCCTCCAGTCTTCGCGCAGACGTTATCGGCATATCTTTTTCAAGCAAGAGATGTGAATGAAAACACACTGTGCCACAGAAGTAATCAAGTCAGCCTTGAGGAATATACAGTCTTATATATACACCTGTCTATACAGCGGCGCGTGTATCAGTCGGCTACTCCTATCTCACGGGAGCTGCATGGCTCGAGGATAGCTTTCGAAGCGCAGCTCGCTTCCGTTAATGGCTTGAGCGGCGTCGACATCGCATGAGTGTTGGCGTGGCCAGCCACAGGGTGGCCCAGGAGACATCATATCACATTTGGCATCAGCAAATCTGATGCGCAAGATTCAGCTCGGTCTCCCGCAACTTATCATGGTCATATGAAACTCAGGCGGCTCAGAAAGACGGAGCCAATGGCAGCGTTGGAATCCTAGGGAATCCTAGCCTTAAAGCTGTCGCGTCCTAGACTGAAAAGTAAAATATACACGGGATAGGATGCCCCGGGTGCCCACCCTCTATTGCAAGCGTTTTGAACTGTACTGCTGTGACACCTGGGAACTGATGCAGGTAGCGGCGATAAACGAAGACGTGGAAGTGTAAGATGAAAGTGGAGGGAAAGGGTATAGGCGCCACGGCGGTGGCGCGGTGGACATTACGTGAGCGAGAAATCACCAGCATACCTCTGTCACGGTAGGAGCTGGCAGGTCACGTGGATTGCAGGCATGGGACAGCTGTCAGATAAGAGGTGACATATGGGAATCGAAACCGGGACCCTTGGATCCAGAGTAAGAAATGCTAGCAGTGGGCCACGGATGTTCGGACGACTTGGTTGAAGATATCTTTGTAACTTTGTCGAATATTCTCTCACATATAATGGGGCAATTTACGACTTTCTGCTCTGTGCGCTTCCGCGTAGCGATTCGCGAGCTGCAAAGTGCGGGAACGGGAACATGAATCGAAAAGGGGAGCTGCATATGGTAGCCATCAACGCGGTTTAAACGCGGAGCTTAAGGATCGCATGAAATATCCGCGGTGAAATATTGTTACGCCGCGTAACGGCTTACTGACGAGTTCAGGAAAAAGAAGAGATGCGCGAAAACCGATCTCAGCTTTGAGCCGCTTGCGACCTTCATTCGTCAAACGTTCACATGTATTAAAACCATTCCATCCGCCACAAGAGGGCTCTACTTAAGTTGAGGACAACCCAGAGGGCTATGGAACGAAAAATGGTAGGGGTAACATTAAGAGATAGGAAGCGTGCAGAGTGGATCAGAGAAATAACTCAAGTTACTGACATTCTAGTGAAAATTAAGAAGAAATTGGCATGGGCAGGGCATGTAGTGCGAAGAGAGGATAACAGATGGTCGCTTAGGGTAACAAAATGGATTCCAAGGGAAGGAAAGCGCAGCAGGGGGCGGCAGAAAGTTAGGTGGGCGCCGGTTAAGAAGTTCGCAGGGGTCAAGTGGATGCAGCTAGCACACAACAGGGTTAATTGGAGAAATATGGGAGAGGCCTTCGCTCTGCAGTGGGTATAGTCAGGGTGATGATGATGATGATGGTCCGCCAAATTTGGTGGAGGTGATGGGTATGAGAGGTGCTGGGTATGTTTACGCACGAGAGTCGTCACCCACGTTCGAGGCCCGGCCGTCGGAGACGGCGCCGGCAAGTGCCACGAAAGCGCCTCCTTATGACAATCGAGAACTGATGGATTAAAAATGCCATCTGAAGGATGGCCATGGAGGGACAACAATGAGTATAGCTCAAACTGCACACGTATAGCTTAAATGATTTACCTCGTGCCTATGCACAACTAGAATACCTATAAAGCTGCGCTCTAATTTAGCATTATCGAGTATCGTAATGGTCAGTACTGAAAAGCGCTGACTGAATTGATTTATCATTCAGACAGTCTTACCAATTAGAGATTATCAATGGCAGCTTACATGTAGTCCATGCTAAATGATTGACATCAATATTTTAGTCACGTTACCAGGTGCCCCAATCTTGTACGTGCAGCTGCGCGCCGCACTGTTTCCGGAACGCCAGCTCCTCCCATATAATCGTTCAATACCGATGCCTATTTATACGCGCGTTTCTTAAGCTTGCGTCATGGCGTTTACTCAGGATATGATGTTCCAAGACCTGGTAATAAGCCCTGTAAAATAAGATAAAATAGTCAACTGCCACAGAAGAAGAGCCAGCACCTGCGGACGGCGGCCCTATGGCGCGGCGGACGGGGTAGCGGCGGGTTCGCCCCCTCCTGCGACGTCCACGGTGTCGCCGTCGGCTGTCGTTGTCGTCGGCGGCGGGGCGTCCTTAGGTGGCGCGCCGAGCCCCATGCGCTTGATATCAGTGATCTTTGCGAGCACCGCCTCCTCGTCCTGGTCGCGGGGCACGCCCTTGTACTGCAGCCAATTGTCGTCCTCGAGCACGGCTAGCGCATACGCAGCCGCCACGTGAAGGCCCAGATGCTTGCGCAGCGTGGTCGACGCCTCCGGCAGGTTCAGCAGCTTCATGTATGGCCCGTCCGCGCCCAGCCGCTGATACGCCCACAGGAATGCCTATATGCTCCCATCATTGACAGGGCAAGAAGGGGGGCGAAGACACAATTAAACGCGAGTCACTGATACTCTAGCTGATATTCACAGTATAAAAAATAGCACCCATGAAGTGTATTTCCTTGTCTATAACTCACACTCTCCTTAAAGGGTATAAATCAGTACCTCAATGCACCCTTCCTGGAGTGTGTGGGTTGTATAGACACGGGAAGGATGCGATTTTGTTTACAGGGTGGAAGGAAGCACGCGGCCAAAGATCTGTTAATTATGGTAACAGAAAGGATAGCAAGCGACGGGTAAAGCAGGCATGAGCAACAAAGAGTCAGCCATATATGGATGAAGAAACAAGATGGGGTACGGGTGGCTACTACCGGTGGTTACACGTACTCCATGGTTGGATGGCATGCTGAGCTTCTAAACATTGGTGAAGGAGTGGATACTGTAGCTAAATGTAGCTTAAGCAGCTCTTCGCTCAGCTGTCGACGCCTGCCACACCAAGCCTTTTACTAACAATGCTCAGAGGAAAGGTCACCAGGAGAGGTCAGCTAGTCCTGACACCTATGCCATGCGTCCTCTCATTATACTGCACACCGCTCTTTAACGTGGCGTCGATGAGCGTGTGTAATAAACAGTGCATATACATACACAGTATAGTTGGGCAGTAATATTGTCAACGCACCTGCAGGCGATCGCCTCTGGCACGCAGCTCGGGGATGATGTCGAGCACCCAGGAGTTGCGTCGCCCAAAAACTCGAGGATGAGATGCACGTGCTTCATGCCCGCGAAGCGCCAGCCCACAGACACGTACTCCTGCACCTGCTGCATCGGGCCCTGCTGCGAGAGGGACGACGCTCAAATGACCAAACGAGCGGGCTCTATGAAAGGTCCATGTGGAAATCACATGTGATGAATCCACATATGAATCCATATTGGATGCACGTAATAGATCCAAGAGTCTAAATATTTCTGTTCCCTCTGTAGCGGCCGACTAAAATGCACTAATAATCACAGCAAGAAAGAAACAATGAAAATGGCGGTAAAACAAACCTGGCATGCCTATATGCACTGTCCGATAACTAGTTATATAGCTTCCCTCTCGAGCCAAATAATAACTGGCCGAACTGTAAAGCACGAATATAACGACGAAGAAGCGTGGCAGAGGCTGACGACGTATACTTGCGTACCTGGAAACTCGTCTTGAGCAGTGCTCTGCACAGCGCGGCCCTGGTGTGGGGCCACTGCTCGCCAAAGCGCGAGATGGCATCTGCCTGCTCTTCGCCGTAGAGCGGCACTTGCGGGGGTTCCGAGACACCTGGAAAGATCTCTACCAGGTCGTTGACGCGGTTTTGGAACCAGTCGGTGTTCAGCTTGGAGCCCCGGGCCCTCGGCAGGTTGCAGAGCATCAGGCTCAGCAGCAGGTAGAAGTCATCCATTGTGGCCTCGGGACCGCCGTCAGCCTCCAGGGAGCGAAGCTGGCGCCGGACGAACGCCGAGCTCACGTGTACCTCGTCAAGCCATACGCCGTCCAAGTCGCTGGCGCGCAGCACCTGCCCAAAGTGACGACCAAGCAGCAGCTTTTCTCGTCCGTCTGGTCGTGCAGCCGCTTGGAAGGACAAGGTGTGAAACACGACCGCGGGCACACTTAAGGCGGCATTACAGTTCCTGTTTCTAAATAAACCCAATTAGTCAAGGTAACATCTAAGTTCCTTAATTAGTACCGTTACCGCAACAGCAGGACAGGTACGGTATTTCGGTGACTATTTTGGGCCCATATTTTGAAAGCTCCGTGTATCTTTACTTTCTTTTGGTCCTTAGATGCTGGCAGCAAGTGCCTATGACGTCAAGGATTGTTAGCCGGGAGGTACATGCCGCTCATAGGCTCCGTTATCAAAGCCGGATCAATCGCTTTAAGACGAAATAACTACAAAACCTGGTCAGTGCGGTACGAATTTGTTCATTTTTGAAGGAGGGCCCGAAGATGTGGGAGATGTCAGTGTGAGGTATGGAAAAGGGTCAATTGTGGGTGCGCTGCGCACTACAGCACACTACTGTACTTCCCTTTACACTGTTATTTTTTAACGCAACGAAGACTTTCCAAGGCACCCAAGCTGCAAGAGAAAGCAACTCTTCTAGCCTGCAGGGGTGGCAATGGCTATGCGAGTTCTGACGAATCCGCTACGCGATGGCAGGACACGTTAAAAACTGCAGGAGGTCAAAATTATTCCGGAGCTCTCCATTGCGGCGTTTCTTATAGCTCACGTGCGTATGTGAGACGTTAAACCCCACATCACACCAACGCCTCAATGAAAGACTCGTGTTGTGATACGGTGGATCCACCTGTTGAAAATGCATCCGGTCGCCCAAAACTGTCTTCTCGACGCTTTAAACGCGAAAATTGCGATTGGTCCAATGGCGCACTCGGGCCAAAGAAAAAAGAAAGGGGGGGGGGGGGGGGGGCAAACTAAAAAAAGCAGTGGATGAAACAACAAGTATTGAGGAAGGTGGTGATAGACAATGATTAAAATGCAAGGAAAATATCGCTGCAGGCCACGAACAATCCCGCATGTTCTTCGAATATATATGACCTGCGGCCGGCGGGAAAGAGGACGGATAAGGTAGAGGTACCCCAGGAGGCAGAAAAAAAAGGGACAAAAAAAAAAAAGGTCGACAAACAAACAAAAACAAAGAACAAAAGAAAAAAGTGACATGCGGAGCAAAGGCACTGGTTTCTCCGAAAAGCATGGATAACCATGCACGGCTGAATTTAGTCCCCAGAGACTCAATCAGCACGCGGAAACAAAGCATCGCGACTCTACCACCATGTGGAGCATGTCCATTCTCGCGGCGGTCTACATAATATTCATGATTGACGGGTTCGACTTCCACATGCTAACCGGTTACCCCTCGGATTTCTCAAATGGGCACAATCTGACCTTCTGCTCTGGTGCTTGGCTTTCCAAGGTCGGATGGCTTAGGAAAAGAGCCTGCGCCTTCAAAATGCCGTCAGTCTGAGCTGAAAAGCCGCGTCTTAAAAAAAGAAAAAAAAAAAAAAAAAGAGAACGAGAAGGTGGAAGGGGCACAGCGTAAGTAAGGTTTATAGGCAGATTTAATTTGTTTGATAGCAGGAAGGACCGCTAACCCATGAAATCAATGGTTTGATCCTAGACCGCGTTCCAAGGAATTCGCTCTAAGGAAGCCATGCACCGGGCCGGGGGAAATCTTGTACCCATTGGAAAGCCGGTGGGGGCCCGACGGCATTGGTGATCGAATTCATGGCAACGCGCCTGAATGCTCCCTCGCGAGGCCAAGTGAAGGTTCAGAAAACCGTGGCTTGGATCCCGATTTCGGGAGCCATGGCTCACAAGCGTAGCCATGGCCTCCGAGATCACCTTCGATCTCGGAGGTCATGGCCTAGCATTCGCCCCTCTCTCACTTGCCGAGATGTGGCACTATATAGTTTATGCCATCAGTGGAAAACGAACGTTTTTCTATCTGCATGATTCTACCTGCAGATTTTTCTAACTGTATTTTTTTTTCTATCTGCATGATAGCGGTGATTAATAATATGTCTTTTGACCTTCTGAGCTAAGGTTGAGTTCCGTTTGTAGGGATAACGTCCCAAAGCGACTCAGGATATGGGGGCGCCGAAGCGGATGGGTATACGGATATTTCGACCACCAGTGTGCACTGACGTCATACCGTACACCAACACTTTGCTTTCCGCCTTTACCGAAATCAGGCCCGCTACAGGGCCCCTGACTGCTTTGAAATTTGAACTGAAGGGTGCGGGTTCAGTTCAGCAGTCGAGAGCCCTGTGGAGTTTCAGATAGCCCTACTCAGTTTCGTACAATCACTAGTCATTCACTGCAATTATTCGCACAATCAGTTTAAAATCCATATGTATCAGCAGCGCAAACACAATCAGAGGAAAAGAAGACTAAGATAGGACAGAGCGCTGAACTTGCAAGTTCAGCGCTCTGTCCTATCTTGTCTTCTTTTCCTCTGATTGTGTTTGCGCTGCTGATACATATGGATCGTTACCAACTAGCCCGACAGATCGTGTTATTCAGTTTAAAATGTCTGACGAGTATTCGATTTGGTACAGCGAGCTTCGCCATTCGCTTCAGACTCCGTTTTGAAAAGATGCTATTCGTTCCTAGTTAATAAGAAGGGGGGAGGGGGCTTCCGATTTACACGGGTAAGAAGAATGCGAATCGGGTTCGCTAGAACTTTTCCCCTTTGTTATGCTTATTTATCGCCGTTTAGCTTTCACGTTCGTTGCTGAATTCAGTTCGCCGCACGACGAGACTGTCAATCAACGCCCCCATGTCGCCTGTGACAGCCACCTGCCAGACTACTTGCCAACGTTGGATTTCTGTAGATAGTTACATTTAATACAGTTTCAGATAGTTCAAATAAATGAGTCAATTCATTTTGATAGATGGATATTTCAGGTGGTGACTCCACTTTTTGACTGACGTCGACTTTTCCCGCCGATGGGGCTCTTTTAACATCGATCGATGATCAACTGCTTGTGACAAGTGGCCGCTGGCTACAGGTGCTTTATGACGACGAGGCTTCATCGAAAGTGAGAAATTCCTTTCTGGCACATTGAAATCGTCGAGAGAAGCAAATGCGCAGTGTCTTGCTATTCGGCGGACACCCCGTCCGCGTTACGAACGAATGAGGGGACAAGGGAGTGAATTAAATATGTAATGAGGCTGCCGTAGTCGTGCGCGCATCAGAGAAATGTAAACCACCACCTTTATCGAATTAGACGAGGCCGCCGCGACCGAGGCAGACAGGCCATATAGCGTTGTGTGTGGCGATAGGAGCCAAAAAGCGACACAAGGGTTGCGAGTACAAAAAAGTCGGTTGCGACATGCGTCTACCCTAGCTCGTTTCAAACATTGTTTTCAGTCATTTTCATTGCAGATATCCACGCGTGACATCAGCGTCTTGACAGAAATAAAAATTTAAGAGCACTGCAGAATCTGCGTTGCAGTAATGCGAAAGCACGGATGCTGCTGTTGGTTGCTTCTGGTTGCTTCTATAGTTACTTAATTCTTCTTGTTTGCCCATTTTAGTCTTTAGTACTTTCAAATTGCGCGCCAATCTCTTCCAATGCCCTTTTTCGGCTCTACTTCCGGTTGCGTGACGTCACATTCTCTACCTCACATTAATTCACTTTTTGTTTACCCGTTTTAGTTTTTGGTATTTTCCAATCGCGTGCCAATCCCTTCTTATGACCTTTTTTCGACTCTACTTCCGGTCGCGTGACGTCATATTCTTGACGTCATACTTTCCACTTTCACTCCCACCTTCCTCCCTTCCCTTACGGCGCGGTGCAGGTGTCCACAGAACAAATGTGGCAGATACTGCGTCTTTCCTTTCCTGTGAACTAGTTATTCTAATTAATTACCTAATTACCGTTTTGGTCTAAATATTTTTTGGACACAACATTACGCCGCCCTCTATCGATTGACACCACTCATTAACCTCTACCACTTCTCAATTACAACTGGTGCGGACACGATTTTGCGGACACGTTCTGCGGACAGAAATCTGTGAACATAGCGAAGTAATACTTTCGCAATAAAAAACAAATCCTGGGCACCAGCATGACGCTAGCGCAGATAGCTACGGAACGAAAAATGGCAAGTGTAACGTGAGGAGCTCGGAAGCGTGCCGAGTGGGTCAGAAAAACTACTAGAGTAAATGATTCTAGTGAAAATCAAGGAGAAATGGGCATGGACAGGGCATGTATAGTGCGAAGAGAGGATAACTGATGATTGCTTAGGGCAACAAATTGGATTCCAAGAGAAGGAAAGCGCAGCAGGGGGCGGAAAAAAGGCGGGTGGATGAGTGAAAAAGTTATCAGGGGGTAAGTGGATGCGGCTAGCATAGGACCGGGTTAATATGACTAATATGGGAAGGCCTTCGCAAGGCAGTGGGTTCAGTTAACGATGATGATGACGCCAGGGGAAGGGGGGGGGGGGTTCTTATGGGGCTTCAGCCACCTTCTCCCTGAAATTTTTAAGAGCGTTAGCGTTTCACTTCTTTCGATCTCTTGGCGTCTGCTACCACCTCCCTTCATTTTCTATCCGAGGAATTCAAGATGGCGGCCCCCATAGTAAATCAATATAGAAACTCAATTGGTGATTGATTGGTGACGTCACTGATATATCTAAGATGACCGCCAACTGATGACGTCATCGATTAAATTCAAGATAGCGGTCCCCAAATAATTCAATAGTAACACAGTTGGTGGTTGAGTGGTGATATTACTGAATATCCAATTGGCGATTGAAGAGTAACCTCACTTATAAATTCAAGATGCAACCAATAAACGTAATTAACTGATGAGATAATTGATGCAATATGACAGCCGACATAGGCCGCCACGTAATATAACGTCATAATCCAAACTGACGGCCAAAGTTTTGTGGTCTCCTTGGTGATGACATCATAGTCCAATATGATAGATAAGTGAAACCACATCATAATAAAAATGGCGGCATAGTTTCGGTATAGTGCCCTAGTTTCGGAGTCAAATAGAAGATGGCGGACAAATTCAGGCACCAATGATGACATCATGCTCCAATATGGCGGACAGAAGTAGAACCACGTGATTATGACGTCCAGGGACGAAATGGCGCCATAGTTTCGATTTCCCAAATCCAAGATGGCTGCTCTCAATGTGACGTCATAGCTAAGATGGCGACCGCTAAAATTGTACCCGTTGTGTCACGTATGAGCACACATCGCATTTAGCCAAGTTATCTAAATTCGCGTAATTTTTACTCGGTAGAAAACCCGTCGTCGTACCCCAGTTTGTGTCGGGTGTAGTAGGGAGTAAGCGAAAGTCTTCGGAACATGGCAGGAAAACTGGAACCCTGGGTCCGAATCCACGAAAGAGTTCGCTTTGGAACGCGTTCGCTTTGCCGTGACGTCAATTTGACGTAGGCATCGGGAGGAGAAGGATGGGATGAACGCTGGGGGCAGAGAACAGCCAATCGGCTTTGCTGGGCGGTCCCATCTTGGTTGCTCTGCCTTGGCGCGGGCCTTCTCCTCGAGAGTCGAGGAAACGACACCCAGTTTTTCTCCGTGCCGACACACAGGATTGCCTGAGTGACGGCCAAATTTGTCTGGCTCACCGACGACAGCGGGAGCCGTATAGTTGCCTAGCTGCCGACTGCCGCTTGGAAGCCTCCGGTGCTCTGTTGTGAGCGCGCTTTTCCTCGTTGGGTCAAGTTGGGGTTTTAGCTCTTCGCATAGTCGGCGTACAAGCCCCTTCGACAGTCTGAAGTGCCTTCGGAAGGCATCGTCAGGCATGTCGAAAGGATCGTCATGAGCACGCGACCGCCGAAGCCGCCGATCACATTCGCTGAGCACTGCGAACCGCAACGCGGCGACGGGGGGCACATACGGCATGATTCTCGCGCTGAAGCGAACGCCACTTACCGAGTTCCACACACAGCGACCGAACGCGTTCGCTTTCATTTGATTGACATGTCTCGTGACGTCAACGAAATCTGTGGTCCCGCCTTCGTGAAATGGCGTCACCGCCAGCGGTGGCGACACGTGACCAATGGAGCGAGGCGGCGAGAGAGAAAGCGAACGCGTTCCAAAGCGAACTCCTTCGTGGATTCGGCCCCTGTTGTTGATCGATGAGTGCTAGGTAATGGATGGGAATTGTGATGGGTGACTGACAGTCAATTTTTTGGCTACTTATAACTGGAAAATAAAATAATTAAGAACAAACTGATTACAGAAATCGAAGACTAAAAGGAAAAGAAAGAACGAAAACAAAGCTAAACAAATTAAAAATTTCAATTAAGAAATGACGAAATTAGTGTGTTTAGTCATTGCGTCGTGATGCGATGTAATTAAAAAGCAGCATTGCAGAACCTGCTCTAAAGAAAGAGAAAGCCTGAGCGTTGCTGTCCCTACAATAGACGCGTAGTCATTTTTTTTGTAAGCCATCCTATAGTCATTTGATAGTTACATGACTTCATACCATTTCTCCTTGCCAGTCATCTTGATCATGTGACTTGATGATGTCACCTTCAGCTAGTGATTTTGGTCATAGGATTTGCCACGTGATTTAACATCACTTTCCGTAAGTCAGCTTGGTCATGAAGATATTTTTGCAAGTCATCCTGGTCATATGACTGTAGACTTGATATCTCATTTTTCATAGCATTCTGATTGCGTTACTGTCACGTGCCTTGACGATGGATGACGCCACATGTTCGCAAGTCATCTTGGTCTTGAGGCTGAATTAGTGACGTTATCAATTATATTTAAAGATACCATTACTCTATTTTACAACTCATCACTGTCATGTGATTGTCATGATGCTAATGACGTCATTTTCTATTATGGTGTCATGAGACTGTCAATGAATTGTCGATGTCATCAGTTCTATAAGGACATACAACTCCCTTATTAAAACTCATTTTTGTCATGAAACTAAAGATGTCAACAATTACTACACACTCATTAACTTCATACTTTACAATCACACTTCCCTCAAACTCTTGCCATCACGTGACTGTGGCCACTTTTCGTGGACACATTTTGGGGACAGGCTCCGTGGACAACTTCCGGGCTCAGATTTTGCGTCTTGTGAGCCACATAAGGATTTTTCCTTAAACATTGAAGTGATGAGTCGTCGTGTCGTGGTACGTCGTAACTAAAACAAAGTTTTTAGTCATTGTGCAGTAGTTCGTCGCACTAAGAGGGCCGAGCCATAGATGAAGCAAACGAACGCACATTATCGAGTCTACTGTAAAGGCGAAGCTTAAGCGTCTATGCTCTATCGCTTCAAGACAGGTACCTCTAAGGAGGCTCCTCCATCACCGGCGAAAGCCCTTAGGTCCCAGCCCCGAAAGGCTAGAAAACCTGCGCCGGCATCGTACAGTTCCATCAAAACGCGGTCGCCGCCGCTAAGATGGACTCGGGATGGAGAAGGGAATAAAAGAAGGAAGGGAGAAAGAAGTGCCAGAGCATACTGCTCGAGAATGAAGAAAGAAACAAAAAAAAAAAAGTAAAAACATGTTCAATTGACGCCCATGCTCAGGATGCTGCGTTTGCGAAGTATGGACATTGTATACACACTGCGAATACGGGCATGCGTTCGGCCCCATAGCCGTTAAACGCATTTATAACAATCACTTTGGGCTTACCTTGAAGGGATCGTTTATATAAAGCAACCCGTGGATGAAGCCGAAAGGCAGCAGTGAATATTGGACGCTGCACTTGTGAGCTGGCGGAATAGTGGAAGAACGCGCTCGGAGCAACAGCAACAAGCGTGCTGCGCGACAATGTACGCGACGATGCGCGTGCTGTGCGACGCCATATTACTCAGGTACAATCAGTCTCAAATGAAACGCATTAAGGCGCCCGCAACGGGAACAGGTAACCGAGATCTGAGATGACGGGAGGCTAAGCACTGAAGAACTTAATTTACAGCTGGATGATTTGAGGAACGCTGAGTCGTGATATCAATGCATCCGCCTGTATTTTATATCCATCTATAAATACTTTCCTTTTGCGTTTCAGGTATTCTCTTAAGAAGAAAACCGCCGAATCCATGCCTCAAATTCCGGGACAGAAGTTGTTGCTGATATTGGTGTCCGCGATCTATTTTTTTTTCTTCAGTACTATGAAATATGATTATGAACAGAGAATATGAAACACAGTAGGTGCTGGTGCTACATACGTGACGGTAGCCGGACTCGCAGACCAACTTGAAGAATCCGAGCAGGCAAGCGACCGCCGTCGCCGGGTCACGACCCCGGGTGACCAGGCGCACGCAGCGAGGGTCGAACTGGTCCAGTGGTGGGAACACGTACACCGTCTGGCGAGGCAGGGTAGGCGCCAACATGTCGCCCGACATAATGTCCAAGGGTCCATCCGGCGCACCAGCGAACGAACGCGTTGGCATCATCGCGTAGTTCACTCCTTGCGTCCCGACTGCGGTGAGGGTACTCTCTACTTAGAGATACTTCCTGACCCCGGGAATCCCGTCGCGACGTCCTGCGTCGAAGCCAGGGCGCCTACGTTTCAGCGAGGTCATCGTCGTCTGAATCCGTAATCAGAGTGGTTGATTTCAGGAGTCTCCCTGGCCTCGAGTCGCCTGATTGGTGGAAACACTGGAATCGAATGTCCATACCACTTTCGGTTCCGGCTTTTTCACCAATCATATCACTTGAGGTCAGGGAGATGACACTTCTGAAAATGACGTAAACTCGGAATGCCTTTCCTTTTGTATATATAATACTACAACAACAACAACAACCCTGACTGGCTCTTCACTGTAAAAGTAGCCGTGTCTAGGTCTTCGAGGCGCCAAGACCCCTCAAAATAAGGAACCGCAAAGAGACGTAGGCTTGCGAGATAGCAGCTGCCCGTCTCGTAGACGCGGCACACTGACCAATGCTCAAGACGCGTCGCGACAAAGCGCTGTTACGTTTCGAGCGTTCGCCCCGCCTTGCACTCTAAACGGCAGCGTCTTTATACCTCAAGCGAGACGCCGAGACCCTCTTCAAACGCTCGGCATTAGAACCACGATTGATCGATTGATTGATTGAATGTCCTTTATTGAATGGGAAGGCTCATGGCCATGGATGGGGATAAAAGGGAGTAGACAGAATCTTTTAGGTCGTCACTCAAGAGCGTTAAAAAATTAAGGGTTCTGCTTATAGAACTTTTTGAGATTGTGAAGGAGAAATCATGCTGAAGTTTGCGTTGTACTTTCTGCTGGTCTACTGTTGAACTTCAAGGCTCTGCTGATGTGCCGTTGGTACCCACCGCGGTGGCTCAGTAACTACGGCGCTCGGCTGCTGTGCCCAAGGGTGCGGGATCGAATCCCGGCCGCGGTGGCCGCTTTTCGATGGAGGCGAAAAGCAAGGCGCCCGTGTGCTGTGCGTCGTCAGTGCACGTTAAAAAAACCCAGGTGGTCGAAATCTCCGGAGCCCTCCACCGCGACGTCCCGCATAGCCTAGCTTAGTCGACTTGACACGTTAAAACCGAAACCAAACAAAACATTCACGCCCCGCCGGGGTGGTACAGTGGTAAGACGCCCGACTACTGTCCGGAATTCCCGGGTTCGAACCCGACCTCGGCGGCTGCGTTCCGATGGAGGCGAAACGAAGAGGCGTCCGTGTGCTGTGCGATGTCAGCGCACGTTAAAGATCCCCAGGTGGTCGAAATTACTCCGTAGCCCTCCACTACGGCTCCCATTTCTCTCTTTCCACTTTCACTCCCACCCTCATCCCTTCCCTTGCGGCGCGGTTCAGGTGTCCACAGACACAAGTGTGACAGATACTGCGCCTTTCCCTTCCTGTTAACCAACTATTATTATTATTATTAACAAAACATTCACCTTTCCAGGTGGGTCGTCTTTGCGCAATCATTGCATGGCTATGTAGGCGGATTTCGCATTGACATGACTTTGTTGGCGCTGTAAACGAGAAACTACTTGGTATATCGGAAAAATAATGGTACCATAAGATATAGCGTCAAGAAAAGGTGTGCAAGTGACGAAATGGTTGATGTAATTTATTTAGAGGTAATTAATTAGAGCCAATAACAATAAATGGTTCACAGGAAAGCAAAGGCGCAGTGTTTGCCACTGTTCTGTGGACACCTTAACCGCGCAGTAAAGGAAGGGAGGAAGATGGAAGTCAAAGCGAAAAGAGTGAAAGAGGTCGAGTGAATTTCGACCACTTGGGGATCTTTAATGTGCACTGACATCGCACAGCGCACGGACGCCTCTTCGTTTCGCCTCCATCGATAATAATAATAATAATAATAATAATAATAATAATAATAATAATAATAATAATAATAATAATAATAATAATAATAATAATAATAATAATAATAATTGGTTCACAGGAAGGGAATGCGCAGTATCTCTCACACTTTCTCTGTGGACACCTGAACCGCGCCGTAGGGGAAGGGAGGAAGGTTGGAGTTAAAGTGGAAAGAGAGAAAGAGGAGCCGTAGTGGAGGGCTACGGAGTAATTTCGACCACCTGGGGATCTTTAACGTGCGCTGACATCGCACAGCACACGGACGCCTCTTCGTTTCGCCTCCATCGAAACGCAACCGCCGAGGTCGGGTTCGAACCCGGGTACTCCGGCACAGTAGTCGGGCGTCTTACCATTGCACCATCCCGGCGGGGCTCTCCGCGGACACATGTACCACGCCGTAAAGGAAGGGAGGAAGGTGGGAGTGAAAGAAAAGAGGGAGGTGCCGTAGTGGAGGTCTACAATCCACCGGACTATAATGGATTTCGCCTCATCGCACTTCAGTAGTCCAAAGCAACGTTACTATAGAACGTTGGTCCAAAGTGCCCTCTAATCATTTGTACGTACAGCGGTAGTCAAAAGTTCCCAGGCCACAGGGTCTGATTCTGAGCAGCATATTCAGAAAGATAACACGCCGCCAAATCTCAAAACATTTCTGTGGAGGGTAGAAGCAGCATTATTCTAAACTTTGAGATATTTGATTTCTTTAATGGGATCTGAAGTGCCAGAATACGCCGACCAGAAGCAGAACATATGGCTTGGGAATTTTTGACTACCCCTGTACCTTACAAGACCATTTAGTGCTGCAGCCGCACTACTGCCCGCATTCGCGCAAAAGCCCGATGTCTGAAACCAATTTGACCATTGACCTTTCCGAGGGACTTCATGTGTCCACAGAAAGAGACAGCGCCTTTCCTTTCCTGTAAACCAATTCTATAATACCGATGAACTTTGATGCGTTCTACGGAACGCTGGCTTGGTTCGACAAGGGGTGCGGATGTACCATGTCCAGCAGCAAAGGTGAGCTTTCGCATTTCTCCACTGCAGATTCTGCAATGCTTTCGGAACTTTTAGTGCTCAGCACACATGCAATATGTGATTGGTAGCATGGTCGCCTGATTAACCCAGCAAAATGACGTTTAATAATTGAGGCACAGCAAACACAGTCCTGTGCAAACGTCCTGCTGTTGCACGATATTCCGTGATTAACTGAGTGATTACCCATCTATGCTGGGTAGCCCGCCATGTTGTCGCCGTCTTTGGCAGCAGACGACGCAGCGCAGCCATGCTGCACGGAGTGCCTTGTCGTTTTCGACCGCCCATCAAGCAAATACGCTATTACTCGCACGCTGCCCCTACGTGCTTGCAAGATGCCGGCAAATTGCTCGGGAGCGTATGTGTCGATGTGCCTGAAAGATGGGGCGCACTACGAAGAAAAAATTGGTAGTGGCTTAGCTTGGTTAAGCCTGGAGCGAAAAGTTTCGACGATGCCATGGCTTAGCTTGTGGTTCCTTGGCGTAGTTGTGGCTTCCTTGTTGTTTACGGTTGCACCTTATAGATATTCCATAGCTTATCATAACGGTGAAACATTGATTACAGCCGCACATCACATAAGATAAGCGCGCGGCCCCGGCTAAAGGTCAACCGGTGGAGTCAGGGCGGCGGTTGAGGCTTCACCGGCGGCTCCGACCACCTGGGTCTCTCCTGTGACGTCACGTGGTTTGCGCATGCGCAGCTGTGGCTTTTTCTAACGACGGAGCACACGCGAGACTCGGAGTTGACTAGCCTTTTCGCTTCAAAAGGAAAAGCAGCGCGGCATTGACCCGTTCAAGAAATTAACTACCAAATCTGGGACATACCTTCAGCCTCAAGACACCGTGTCTCCTCGAAGTGAAGAATAAGATCAGAAAGGAGCTTTGGTTCCACCTTCAGCGAGAAGTACGGCACCTTGGCGCAAAGAAATTTTATGAAGAATGGGGACACCCAATGATCACAGTCAAAGAAGAAAATCGAAGAATAGAAGTCAGGCTTCGATCTGCCGGGACGTGCGGGGGCGGTGCATTGGCACTGCGAACCCACCCCGGTGGAGTGCAACTTAAAGCCGGCACGGGAGATCCTTCCATCATCTCTCCGGGAAACCGTGGCACGCCGCAAGGCGCCGTATTTTCGCCGATGCTTTTTAACTTCGCACTGATAGGCCTGCCGAAGCTACTGGCAGACATCCCCCACCTGCATCACAGCATTTATGCTGACGACCTCACACTTTGGATCACGCGCGGCAGTGACGGCCAGACTGAAGAGATTTTACAGACCGCCATCGAACGGATCGGAGATTATCTAAGTACAGTTGGCCTTACCTGCGAGGCGACAAAGTCCGAGTATATCATCATCCCTTCCCCAGGACGACGCCCTCCAAAGATACTTTTTGACGTCAACCTCCAGGTGCAAGGAAACCAGATTCCTCGAACAGATAACATCAGCGTCTTGGCCTTGCATATACAGGCCAACGGCAGCATCACGCTCCAACGCATCGACCAGTCGGTGGCACAGATAGGACGCCTCCTTAAGCGAATCTCCAACAAGCATCATGGCATGCGAGAGTCCAACCTCCTGCGCCTCGTTCAAGCTTTCATCTGCTCCCGCATCACCTACTCTGGACCCTACTTACGTCTCACTTGTGCCGAAAGCGAACGGCTAGAGGCGTCATTTCGAAAAGCATACAAGACGGCCCTAGGTCTTCCAATGTCTATAGCTACCCATAAGCTCATGGCTCTCGGAATCTCCAATAACGTGAGCGAACTGATCGAAGCAACCCTCACCGCCCAGTATGAGCGGCTCTCACTCACACACGCTGGCCGAGCAGTACTACAGCAAGTTGGGATCTCCCCGCCGAGATCGGCCCCAAGTTACGCTGAACTTACGCCGGAATATCGCCTAAATCTCCGCATCCCTCCCATTCCCAAACGGATGCACTCGGAACACCACGCCGAGAGACAGGCCGAACGGGCTCGTCAATTCGAGAAACGCTTCAGCGGACGTCCGGACGTCACGTATAGGGAGATTGCATGAAGCGATGCATGCTGGGTAATCCGCCATGATGTCGCTGGCAGCAGACGGCGAGTAACGGAGCCAGGCTGTGCCTTGTCGTTTTCGATGGCCCACCGAGCAAACACACTGCTTTTCGTGCTCTGCCCTTACGTGCGTGCAATTGTCGGTAGATTCCCGAGAACGTACGCGTCGACGCTGTGCCCGAAAAATCGGCTGCGCTATGGAGAAATGCAAAGCAGTGCGACGCGGACCTGTTCAAGCTACGCCTCTTCAAGCGCGAACGACTTACTGCACTATGCGTCTCGACCTGGCCGCCCGTTGACATGGCCGACATTCATGATTTCACTTCTGGCGAGTAGTTTGATACTTGCCCGGATTGGCGTCGACCTCGCGTGTGTTGGCCCCCGCGAGCCATTCGCGTCGGCGTCGCTAGAGGATCCTTTGCTATTTCGCCCTCATGCAGACGTATTTTTGGACTCGTGAAGAACCCGCAGTCGGCCTGTTCGATCGCGCCAGCATCGTCTGCGCACACTACGCGACCGTGTAGACGAGGCTGTGATGCAGTGCCGTTCTGCGTCGTTTGCTGCCAACGACATCATCATGGCAGATTACCCAGCATGCATCGCTTCATGCAAGCTCCCTATACGGACGCCTCTTACCATATGTATCCATCGAGGCCAGCGATGGTGACGGTAGCTCTCGCCCTCACCGCAGCTGGTACACAGCCTGCAGCATTCGGAATGCAGAAACAGTCACCGCAGCTGAGGAGGTTGCCATTGCGCTAGTGCTGGCCGACCCTAATATATACCAAAGTCGTCATCACGGATTCTCAACAGGCTATTCGCAACTAAGATGCCGGCCGTATCTCTCGCCAGGCGTTACACATTCTACGTTCTACAGCACCCTCTTCCACATCTCGATTACTTCTTTGAGCTCCAGCCTACGAGTCGCTCAGCGGAAACGCCCAGGCGCGCACTCACTCGAGATATCAGCTGCCGAGCCGAGAGTATGATCAGCGCCACCCTGCTTCCGCTGACACTAATATCTCACGCACTTCTCTACTCACTACTTACACGGACATACTCCAGCACTACCGACTCCAAAGATGCACATATCCTCCCGCACACCGCGATCTAACAAGACGCGAGGCCGTCCAATGGCGATAACTACAAACTGGCAGCTTCTCATACCCCCTCTTATAGAGCAGGATCTTTCCGAACAGATATAGCCCCCATGTGTAAACACTGCTCAACTCCGGCCACTCTCATACACATGGCGTGCACTTGTACGTACTACAACACTCACAACGTACTACAACTCAAACACCAAGACGTGGGAGTCTCTCCTGCGTACTTCCAAGCCAGCAGACCAACGCTGGATTATCCAGCGCGCGGTGGAGGCCGCGGCATCCCAATGGATCCCCGCCGACCTCCTCTAAGCCACGCAACCGGTCCTATGACTGGTCCCCTGTTTTTGGGCGCAATAAAAGAGTTGACCACCACCACTCCTCTCTGACATGAAAGAATATCGGTTATTGCTAACAGACAGGGTTTAAATTACCCTTTGCAAACAGCGTCTCGCTTCCAATACAAAGAAAACACTTCACATCTGGCTTCTAAATACGTCTGTCACGACGGTCTGAACAATTTCACACCACCATTTCGGCAAAACAGCATCTGCTTTATCCCTGATGCGGTTGAAGCCGCAAAACAGCATGTCACGAACACCAGACAAGATTCCTCGTCATCGCGAATGTTTACAGCAAAAGCGCATCGAGCTTAGCCCAGCACAAAACACGCTATCGAGAACAGTCGACGCGTTTGCATACAAGCGCTTGTTGCAACGTTGGACAGGTTGGTGGCGCACTCTCTACAAACAAGCAGCTCGCCGCTGTCAAATGCACCTAGGACAGATTCTAGCTTAAAAGTTTTATGAAACATTGACATTACCGGTGAGGACTTGCTACGGCGCAGTCGGTCGAAATGTCCAAACCTGGTGACTATTCACGAGACGGTAGCAACGGTAGCATGGCGGCAAGCAACGGTTTGGATTGCCGGAAAGTCAAAAACCGGTTTTACATTATGATGATGATGAACTCGTGGCCATGCTACTCTACTCTAGAGCACTGTAGTCATGCCATGATGCAGCTGCCGCCCGCGTCCTTCTCCTGCGGCTGCTTGGTAGAGGGGGTCGAGAAACCAAGCGCTTTCGTGAACGTGGCTCAGCGCCTCCTTTTTAATTGCCTCGAGCTCACATAGGTGGCAGGAGATATCATTTAACGTCTTGGCGCTAATAGTGCTAATTGTGCGAACCCTTCCAGCGCTTCGGTTATTTCCAGTTTCGCTCTTCTAGCTTTTTATGATCACCGCGGCAAGAACATCGCGAGCCTCGTGTGACTCTGTGTCAATTCACGCCCAGCTCATGCGGCCCAAGCTTTCTCTTACCTCGTATGGACGCCGCTATGCTGTTCCTCTCCCCAGAGCGTCTCTCGAAGATGCGACGGCAAAAGTGATTAAACAGACGAATCGTGTTCAAGCCAACCACAGGCACTAAATGACCCTGTTTCTGGCACGAGCTACGTGCCGAGCGAGCGAACAGGCAACGGTCGTTCTTCTTTCTCCTCGTTCGCGAATGCGAATTAACTGAAACGCCGCTTCGTGTGATCGCGCTTCGGTTGCTCTAGCATGAGTTCGAAGTGCTAAGAGCAGAGAGTAAGGCAAAAGTCTTGCATCAAGCAGCGTGTTAGGCCAAAATAATACGACGAACGCGAACGCGGGGTGCGGCGACTGCGTATTTCGGCGTCAATTCACCATGCAATTTTATTTTAAAAGGTGAAGGCTCGTGGTGATGGTGGTAAAACTTGACTCCAACAGATACAGGATAGGCGTCAACCTATCCCCCTACTAGGGGGATAGGTTGACGCCTATCCTGTATCTGTTGGAGTCTAGACGGCCTGGAGCCCTTGGACCCGAGCGGCTTGTTAGGCCAGTCGGATTACACCTAGCTGAGTCTCAGGGTGTGAGCTCAACAGTAGAGCGGAGCTAAAATCTGTGCGCTGCTGTGTCACTCGTAAATAGCGGACGTGTGAGGAGGGAGATTAAGAATGAAAACTATTGATGGTGATAGGTAATGAATATAAGTTACAGACATCGATACGCGGCTAATGGCTAATGTTTAGGACTGATAATGACTAAATAACTTGTAATGACCAATGTCTCAAACTACAACTTGCACTGACCGCAGTTGAATGGAAATGAGTAAAAATCC
The DNA here is from genome assembly GCF_055883805.1 of Amblyomma maculatum. Classification (NCBI taxonomy): domain Eukaryota; kingdom Metazoa; phylum Arthropoda; class Arachnida; order Ixodida; family Ixodidae; genus Amblyomma; species Amblyomma maculatum. The sequence goes on from NC_139348.1 coordinate 155,974,395, forward strand.
TTAGCGATGAGTGGTAATCATTGCAATGACTAGGCATGACTCATCATGACTGCTAATGACTACGAAACGGCCAGTATGTCAAACGATGGCTGCTAATGACGGCAACTGATTGGAATTGAGTAAAATGCTTAGCTATGAGTGGTAATGACTAAAATGACTAGGTATGACTCATCATGACTGCTAATGACTACGAAACGACCAACATGTCAAACGACGACTTCTAATGACGGCAACTGATTGGAAATGAGTAAAAATGCTTAGCTATGAGTGGTAATGACTAAAATGACTAGGCATGACTCATCATGACTACGAACTGACCAATATGACAAATGACGACTGGAATGACCGCAACTGTCTGGAAAGGAGTAAAAATGCTTAGCGATGAGATGCAAATGATAGGAGAGGAAGGGTAGGCTTTCGCCGTTCTCCTCTAGAGACATTTAAAACCCCCTCAAATTTTTTAAATGTGTTTGACGGCGACCGCAGCTTGTTTTTCAGGTGATGTGAGTGAAGTACACCTCAACAGCACCGTGATGGATGAGATGAAAAAGGGAATGAAGTTAAGTGAAATGAAGAAGTCAGAAAGAAGGACCATAGTTCAGGGCTTCAGAATAATTTGTACCACCTGGGGTTTTATAACATGCACTACATCACAATGCGGTCGGGCTCCTTTTGAACTTTCGTCCGCCTAAAAGCGTCCGCCACTCGATCGGTCCCCTCTGTAGAATGCATTACGGCCAATTTTTCACCCTAGCGCATGGAAGAGGACGATTGATAGATAGATAGATAGATAGATAGATAGATAGATAGATAGATAGATAGATAGATAGATAGATAGATAGATAGATAGATAGATAGATAGATAGATAGATAGATAGATAGATAGATAGATAGATAGATAGATAGATAGATAGATAGATAGATAGATAGATAGATAGATAGATAGATAGATAGATAGATAGATAGATAGATAGATAGATAGATAGATAGATAGATAGATAGATAGATAGATAGATAGATAGATAGATAGATAGATAGATAGATAGATAGATAGATAGATAGATAGATAGATAGATAGATAGATAGATAGATAGATAGATAGATAGATAGATAGATAGATAGATAGATAGATAGATAGATAGATAGATAGATAGATAGATTGATTGATTGATTGATTGATTGATTGATTGATTGATTGATTGATTGATTGATTGATTGATTGATTGATTGATTGATTGATTGATTGATTGATAAACTTTATTGCGGAAAATTCGAGGTTAGGGGTAGTGGGTTAGGAAAGAGCAATGGTTGGCAGTCCTTTTCCCAGGAATCCGTTGGTTTCAGCAGCGGCTCTGGCTCGCTGCACCAGCATAGCCTGATGCTGCGCGTCTGAGTCCGCTATAAGGTCCTCCCACTGCTCAGGACTAGGGCTATCTATTTTAGGCATTATGGGGCTAGCCCTACATCCTCATGTTGTGTAGTATAGTGTTGTGAAAGGCTCTACAGATGGCTCCGCCGCCCGGCTAGTGAAACCTCGGACGACGGCATCTACTCTAATGTTACCCTCCACTCCAGCGTCGGGGGACCAAAATAATCGTGTGTTGCCTATCTGGGTCTGCTCCCTCCGGTCGGCCGGTTAGGAACTGGTTTGCTATGCGACTAATCCTGTTGTTTTGGAAGGCTCGATAGGCGGCTTGTGAGTCCGAGATTATCTATGTTGTCTTCAGTTCGCTTCCGAGATTGTTGGGCTATTGTCACCTCTTCCGCCATCCGGATGCGTTTGGTTCGTATAGTTTTTCCGTATATGAGCTTGCTTCACGAGTCAGTGACCGCGGCTGCATTTCGCCTCTCTGCCCTTATACGCTGCGTCGACATACATCACCAAATGTTTCTGTTCAGGTGTTTGTGAAGGGTTTTGGCTCTGGCATTCCTTCTGCCGTCATGATTGGCTGGGTCCATATTCCTGGGCAGTTGTCTGACCGTGAAAGCGCACCTGATATCTGGTGCGATGTTTGTGGTTTGTGCGCTATTTGTAAGGGAATATCATAGTTCCGTAAGGAGATCACGACCCCTCTTGGGTCTGTTTCTTCTGATCTGGGAGTCGAGCATGGCTTTCCTATGAAGGTGCATTCCCAGATTTTCAAACTTATTGTTAGAGGCCTATGGTGGCAATCCCAGAGCCAGTTTGTATGCCTTCCTGATTAGTGCGCTTATCTTGTTCCTTTCCGTCTTGGTTGTTTTGAGATATGAGAGACTGTAGGTGAGGCGCGGGATGACGAGCGCTGTCACTATCCGTACTGCGTCTTGTTCCTTGATCCCACTTCTCTTGTTTGTTGTCCTGCTTTTCATTCTGGAGACTTGGTTGGTTACAGTGGTAAGAGATTTGATCGTGCGATCACATTTTTGTAAACACAGGTCTACTACTCTCATTTTGTCCGTCTGCCAAATCGGGTGCCCGTTCATGATTATGTCGATGTCCACCTGTTTGTATCTGGTGGAGTGTAATCTTATGTATACTGTGAGTTCTCCGGTGAGCACTGCATTCCGCTAAAGCGGACGAAATCTTCAAGTTCTTGCGCAGCGAGTTATAATTGCCCTTCTTTTTCCCCGGTAGACCCCTTCCAGGTCCATACTGTTACATCATCTGCGTAGATTGCATGTTCTATTTTTTCTATGTTCCTGTGTCTTCTGGCTATCCCTATCATGGCAATGTTTAACAGTATTGGACGAGCAACGAAGAAGAAGCGGGCAGGAGCGCTCGCGCTATGCCCGCTAACATATTCATTAAACGTCATCGCACGACCATCGAGCATCATCTCTCTGTTCTCTGTTCCCCTGTTTTCATTGGCTTGCCGCCACGTAACATTTGGTTGGAGGTGCGGGGTACTTCATCATCACCCCCTCATCCTGGTCCGATGCTTCGGCGCCCTGCGACTTCTTGCGCCGTCGGCGAAAGGTTAGGAGGCATCGCATGGCTGTTCCCCAGCCTGTCGGACCCAGCAAACCAACTGATTGCCGTCAATCGGCGAGTGTCTAGGGATCCATCGCAGGAAGGCGGACAAGGCTTTAGCGAAGCAAGTGCGGCCTCGAGCTCCGTGAAATCTATTCGTAATGTCGACGCTAAAATGCTTGATGGTGCGGCAATTTTTGTAATGGAAACGAGCCATTGCTTATAGGCACTAAAGGACGCATCGACGACGACAGCAGCAATAACGACATCGTCAACAACATTCCTTAACCGCCTCTATCGTACCGTAACGTGAACCATGCGTGAACCGGTGTAGGCGCGCCATGAAGTCGCTCGCATCGTCTGCAGTTTTCCCACATGAGCACCACAGCTACACGTCATTCCGTGACCGTAAACGATGACGACACGGGTAGGCCAAGAAGGAGAAGCGGAATTCGACGAACGTGACGTCACTTGGCAGACGCAGGACGAAGCTCCATACACTCCATATGCGCTAGTATGTACGATGACGCGGCAGTGGCGACAGCTCGCGTAGCAGACGAGGCGCACGAATCGCGTTTCTGTGCAGTCTGCGACGAACGCACGATCGAGACAGCTGTTCGCCGCTCAAGTTCCACAATGGAGACGATGCGAAGAGGTATAAAAAAAAAAAGAAGGAAGAACTGCCGTATATCGTGATGTCGTGCGGGAAAAGGCTGTTTTCTTTGCTTTCTTTTTTTTTTCTTTCTTTCTTTCTTTCTTTCTTTTTTTTTTTTTTTTTTTTTGCGTGCTTGCTTTGCACAGAAGTGTGTCACTGGCGCAGGTGCGCCGACGGAATGCTTTTCCGTCAGCTGTTCTTGCGCGCGTAAAGTGACCGCGTCATCAACGTTCTTTTTATTGGACGGGGCGGACAAAGACTGCTGCTTTTCTCGAGAGATCTTCGTCCGATCCACTTGCCTGAGCTGAGAAAAGAAAACAACAAAAATAAATCGGTAGGAACGAGTATACGGCTTCAGGTCGCGAGCGGTTCATTTCCTTTCTCTGAATTTTTATCCTTTGAATATCCGCGGGCGCTTTTACACCAAGAAGACAAATGCGCAAGTGGAGCTCACTTGGTCATGTATTTACTGGCAGGAAGTTCCGACGTCATAAAAGGCCCTTGGCGAGCAACGGACGAAAACATTAGCTTTTTCATTAATGCCTAGCTGTTTCTGTCTAACCAATAGCTATTGTCTTTTTTCTCGCTGGCTAATGAAGGGACAGTGTTTTCGTCTCAGCCGTGTCGTCTGTAGTGGCAGTCCATTTGCAGAGGAAGTGCTCTGGGCTTAGGAGAGGGAAGCAAAAGATAAGCAAGGTCTTGCACTGCTTGCACTAATTTCCTCTTCAGCTAGGAAATCGAGAAACAGGAAATTACGAGAAAGCGGAACCTATGCGTGCCGAAATGGAGAAGGCACTTCAGAAACAGCCGAGTGTTGAGTTGCGCAAATGTTGACGGACGGGAAAAGAACAACCTGGCGCTCGAGTTTTCGGTCCTTATTGCCTCCCCCCACTCTGTCCCGCCCCCTTTACTGCAGGCGCACTCTACCGTTGCCGTCATATATTGAACGCAGGAAACCCATATGACATTAGCCGCCTGTTACGGGGAGAGCAGAAGAAAACTCTCGAAAAATGCTTGCCTTTAAACGACCACAGAAGAGGTGGCTGAGTGGAATTCTGATTAAAATTTGCTGAAGTTTTCAAGCACATGAACAGAATCTTTCATTAGCTTGTAAGAATTCTGATAAAGCTTTAGAAAACGTACGAGTGATGTTATCACATATACAAGATGTCCTAAGATTTATCAATATTTAAAAAAAAACCAAAAACAAAACAAGGGGTCTCGGTGTTCTTTCCATCTGAAATTGAGCAAATGTCCTTGGGAGCCATTTATAAGAAAAAGTGCTCACGGGTATCTTTTTTTTTTTCTTTTCGTTCCACCTAAGTGAATAATTGGCAGAAATTAAATAATTAGTTTTTAAATGTGAATTTAAACGCAATGAAAGTAGCATTTCAGGTGTTCTCGATGAGGTTGCCTTAGCGTGGTTCTTTTTATCCGGCTAAAATGAAAGCGCGAAGTTTAATAGTACCATGTGACAGCAAGCCCGAATGCACTGCAATTACAGCGCAGGGCAATTACAACCGACAAAAGGGTACACTCTCGTAGGACCTTACGGCCGAGCTCAGCGTTCCACACCTCCGCCTTTGTTCCGAAAACGTTTGTAGGCAACTATACGTGTTGTGACTTGCGCGTATAACATGCATAAGCAGTTACGTAAGTTAATTACGTTTGCGTTTGCGTGTGTCCGCCGAAAAAGGAAGCGTAAATGGGTAAACATGCAGGCCTTTGACTGTTTTCCTTCCTTGAGGGGGCGCCGCCAAATAGGGAAATCATACGGAGATACGAAAATAACCGGGAGCTCGAGAAAACAACGAAGACGCGTCAGCAGCGCGGAAGAACCCAGTCACTCAAAGGCGAACGAATGAGTGGGAACAACTGCACACAACCTGACGTCACATGCGGCGTCGTCTGCTCTATATTTCTTCATTTTGCTTTTTCGCTTACAGCGCGTTCATCAACCTAGTGGCACACAGATGGTTATGTCAGCTGCTTTCGCTCGCATATGCGGCGGCTACGTCATCAACCGGACTACAGCGCACGGTACCTTGTACTTCTACAGCAACCTTTTCAGTGGAAACCATCGATCTGATAGCTCCCTCTTTTTTCTTGTTCTTGGGTTTGTTTAGCATGTCTCTGAAAAGAAGTCGATTAATGAAGAAAGCTTAGCCAGGAAGCGATCGTTCGTCACGAAACAACATCGCGCAGAATGAGCACAGGCGTAGACTAATTGAAACACTTTATTTAAATATTAGTATTTTACGGTAAATTGTTTCAATCAGTGCCCGTCTACACACTGGTGAAAACCATCGGTCGACCGATGGTGCGCTGGTCGTGTTTTTTTTTTTTTTTTTTTTTTTTATTATGTTCGCTTCGTCGCGAAGTTGTCTGCTTTTACAAGATGTGATTTCCTGTTAGTTGTAAATTAAATTGGAATAGATTCTTTCCCACTCTCACAGTTTTCTTCATTGGTCCGTCTTCCTTGCTGTTGTTATGAGATGACAGTTGATAAGCCTTCTCCAAGAGTTGACGAATTCGGATATTCGTGGCGGTTTGCAGCCTTTTCGGCTTTCGTTTTGGGAGAGATATTTTTATGGTTGGCTGACGCACATAGGACTTGCACTTTAAATGCAAAAAAAAGAAAAATCTTGCAGAGGAATGGATTGAAAATGCGTTAAACATTAAAATTAGAATACATTCGTTGGACCACGTCTGAATTCGCTTAAGAGCGATTATATCGTTCTGGGGTGCGGCTTAACCGAGAGAACCACTGTTTGGGTTCCATACACCTGAATAGCGATTCGTCCCCTCTTTTCGCAAGCGAAATGTGACTGCAAAGCGGAATTCGTCTACAGGATTTCGCTTGTTTTTGTAATTGAACCCCAATTTAATTCCTCGGCCTTCATTGATGTTTCGAGAAAATACTACACGTGCAGAACGCAGAGCTGACGGGAAAATAATTTAGAAACGTTAGAGTCGGTGTACTAGTTGTGATGTATGGATGCGAGAGTTGGACTGTGAAAAAGGCTAACCGCCGAAGAGTTGACGCGTTTGAATTGTGGTGCTGGCGAAGACTCTTGAGAGTTCCTTGGACCGCCAGAAGATCAAACCAGTCGATATTGTCGACCATAAACCCTGACTGCTCATTGGAGGGTCAAATTCTAAAGTTAAAGCTCAGCTGCTTTGGTCATCTGATGAGAAGAGAGGAGTCGCTGGAGAAAGATTTGATGTTGGGAAAGGTTGAGGGCCGCCGGAGAAGGGTAGGCAGCGAACGCGATGGTTAGATGGCATCCTCGAGGCACTGCAGGTGAAGTTATGTGATGTTAGGAAGATAGTGAGAGACCGGAAAGCGTGGCGTGATATGGTCCATAGGGTCACGAAGAGTCGGACACGACTGAACGACTGAACTGACTATATCTCTGGAAAAACAATCGCAGGAAGAAGATAGCCCATGCCATCCATACTCTTCTCGAAAAAGACTCAGAATGCAGAGAAGGATATTCGCGGTACATTTTTCTCCGTTCACAAAAACGCTGGTCATCATGCCAGCCTGAAAGCAATAAGACGGGTGATTACCAATACCGGCTGGATAGATAGCACTACCGCATACTCCAGAGAGCGAATTCCGGGGATTGAAGGACCGGGTGCAGATTTCGAGTAAAAGCGAGTCATTCGTTTTGCATCGTTCTACCAGGGGCGACAATCTGGCACAAAGAGCACAAATATGCCTCACTTCCGAGCTGGTAGTGGGTGGAGGTTGCACACAAAACTACTACGTGTCGGCGAGATATCTGGCAGCACCTCTTGTCAGTTTCCCAAATCTCTGCAGTAGGATACAAATTAAAAAAAAAAAAAAGAAATCCGTAGTTGCACATTATGGGCAGGGGTTCGCGGCATGTATATTTCTCTGCTGAACAGTAAATAAGCCAGAGGCATCGATATTTTTGCTCTTTTAATTTGGTCTGATTGTTAGCTTTTTATTTAGGTAACAAAAAAAAAAAAAAATGCCTTAACAGCCGACTATTTCCTTTCGCGGAGGGGTTGCGTGTGTCAGTTACTACAGACTTGGGTTGTATCCGACCATAATGACAGTGCTTGAGAAAAAAAAAAAAATTATTTGGGGACCCCATCGTGGTAGACTCACTTAGCCGGGAAGCTTTGCAAGCCTCTCCATGTGGGAGCCGAAAAAGTAAAATGAGCTGCCCTGCATGGTCGCCCACATGCACAGAACGTGGCGCATGAGCGTACGAGCACATCTATTTGAAGAGCCTGATTCACATAAGTGCTCTTGAAGAACTCCCGAACGAACCGCGGAGGTCTATTGTCGCATCTTGCCCGACGCATGCCCCACGAACCGGGACCCCCTCCTCCGAAGGCGACGATGAAGGCAGCTAGGATCCCGTTAATAATAATAATAATAATAATAATAATAATAATAATAATAATAATAATAATAATAATAATAATAATAATAATAATAATAATAATAATAATAATAATAATAATAATAATAATTGTACCCACCGTCATTATTATTATTATTATTATTATTATTATTATTATTATAATAATAATGTTATAATAATTATAATATTATTATAATAATAATAATAATAGGCGGCTAGTGAGGAAAATGACCACTGTATTTGAGCGCTGAGAATAAGTCGCAGTTTGCAGACCAAGCTAGGTTTAAACTCGTGTCTCGTCTTTGCCACTGTGGGCAATCCGTGCCATACCACACCATACCATAACATACCCATACCATACCTTACCATACCATACCATACCATACCATACCATACCATACCATACCATACCATACCATACCATACCATACCATACCATACCATACCATACCCTACCAATTCATCACAGCAAACTTAGCGAACAATTACTCATCCCTATGCTAACGGAAACATACACGATACCAAGTCAATATATCATTCTATGCAATGAGACAAGTCAACAGGGCATATGAAGTATCGTCCAGATATCCTCCTTCAACTGTGGGGAGTTCAAGCTCCCCCTCAGAGAGAAAATGAAAGTTAGGAGTATGAAATAACAAAGAAAAAAAGAATGATATATAGTTTAATTGATACGTAGACTGTTACTGTTTTCCACTCATTAAAAAGAATATGAAGACAGGACCCTAACAAGAGAGAATTGCGATCACGAAATACAGCACTAAATAAGGCCGACGTGATATCCACACTGATAGCTAAAAATACTAATGGCTGTAAATTCGACAACAGTATTTTCGCGAGAAAATGCGATGGATTCAAGAACCTCTGGAGTGGAGGGGACGCCATTGCGGGTGTGTGAAGCCGGCTGAGCCAGCGGCGACCATGTTGCAAGGGGCAAAAAGCACGCGGCGCCGGTCTGCCCAAGCGCTTCGCGCGAGCACTTGCGCGTGTGTATATTTGAGAAAATTTTAATGAAGTGGTCTTGTCATTAAAATCCTTTATTTTTTTATTACGTCTTTATTTCTGCTTACGGTAGGCGTTTACCTTGCGGCAGAACTAAGTTGCTTCATGGATGTAGGGGTGGGGGAGCGGTTAAGGGTGGGGGTGAGGGTATGGGTGGGGGTGAAGTTTGGGATATATATGAGGGACCGGTGTCCACTTCTTCCTCGAGGTAGGGTCGTCCCGAGGTCGGCTCCGCGAAGTAATGGCCTGGTCCTTCTTCTTCCTTGAAGTAAGAAAGAAAAGTTCGCCAGAGCCGGGTTGCGTCTGATGGCCCGATGTGCGATGGGGGATCGACCCATGCCTGCAGGGTTGCAGGTCGAAGCCCGCCCGGGGACTTGAGTGCTCTCTCCCGTACTGCGTCAAAAGTAGGGCAGCTCCACAGGAGATGTTCGGCCGTGCCTCTGGCCGGGCATGTCGGGCACTGAGGATTTAGACTGCCGATTTCATGTTTCATCTACCTTGCACTGTGATAAAAGTGGATGCAATCGGCGGCGATACATATTGTTCTCGAGATTTAATCACTGCTTCTTAGATCCGAAAACAATTCCCCGCGCTATCAAGAAGAGCCGCCTTGCGCACATAACACGTTTGTAAATAGAGTTTCAAAATTAGAGCACACCAATTGATGAACACTGTTTAGGGATGAGAATATGCCCCCTTAAACTTCTGCATTGCGGTACATACACTACGCTCAGAGCGTTAAAATTTTATCTCCATATTTGAGCGGCGTTCGTTGTCTGCGTTAACAACACGCTGCAACAGGTCTGTTACTTTAATGGCATTAATAGCGTTTGAATATTATATTAACACTGCGACTTCTAGAACTAGTGCGACATCTTTCAAACTCTTTTGGCTAGCCTCGCGAGTCAGAAAAAAAAATTAAATATTTTTGAAGCTGCAAAAATATGTCGCTGCTACAGAATTTCTTGCACAGAAATTAAGTGCAGGAAAAATAAGCGAATAACCGCTTTGTGTCTTCCGTCACATTATTGCTGCCAATAGCTAACCGAGGTGACGTACCAAGCGCTTGATCTGGGTTTATTGTTTATTTCAAGCCTCCCCCCCCCCCCCCCCCCCCCGAAAAAAAAAAAAATATATATATATATATATATATATATATATATATATATATGCATACATGAAGGAAAGAAGCGAGTCGGTTTAGGGGAAAGATAATTAAACACAAAGTAGAAGAAAAAACAACGTGCCGATGGTGGGAACCGAACCCACGACCTCCGAATATCGCGTCCGGTGCTCTTCCAACTGAGTTACATCGGCCGCTGTCCCCCCTGCTACTTTCTTGGGTATTTATGTTGTCTGTATACGAACTTTGAGAGTGTTCACCATATATATAACGGAAGCTCTTAACACTCCTTACTGCTGTGAATGCATAAACATTGAGTGCAACAGTGTCGCTTCGGCCGTGCGTTTATTTTAGCCGAGCGATACCACCGCCTGTTCGGCTTGCGTAGTTAAGTCTCTGATTTTGAATTATACTTGTAGAAATCTTTTGAACGATATATGATATGATGTTCTAGCCTATGTTCAATTGTTAATGAAATCACGTAATTAACACTCATTAACTAATACCACAAAATACTATAGCGCAATATATCGCACTCGATATACGTATAAACGATATATGATTTGATGCTGTAGCATAAATGTTGAATTTATTACAAAGAACTAATAAATAAATACAAATTAATACATACGATGAGTCTAGTGCAATTATGCTCGACATAAGCTATTCAAAGATTTAACACGAGGCTGTTATACTCGACAAAACACAGCGCATTTTTACGCATCCTGTACATGCCACGTATGAGGCAATAATGCAATGCACTAATATTTATTTATTTTTCAATTTCTTCTGTCGAAATTTTATCCCATGCGATATAAAAGAGCGTGAAGGTGTCCAGACAAGTGAAAAATAGCGCAGAGCCGCAAATGGGGCGATATATACATAAGGTAAGGTGGAGTCCAAAGTCAGACTCCGCCGCACCACTAATGTATTGCGGGGAAAGGGGCGATATATAAGGACCCTTCGGAGATGCGTCTTTCTTACCCCTTGCAAGATGGCGGATGCCGGCTTCACTTTTAACGAGCCATCTCTACAACCTCCTTGGATGGATTATACAGCTGACGCGTAGTTTTGGGCAGCGCTGCGTTTCAACTGTCGGCTTCCGCAGGAGGAAAACATTAACTATAACATCCATTATAATTTAAACAGCGCGAAGAAGAAGACACAGGACGTGCATTAACTATAACATCCATTATTAATTTAAACAGCGCGAACAAGAAGACACAGGACAAGATAAAAGGAATTGCCACAGTACAAGCGCTGACTCACAACTATGCCTAAGCCTTTACTCCAAGGCCCAGATAAAAACAAATATGACGAAAACGAAACAATCACATGAAACAACCCCTGGGTTCACTTGCTGCACAAAAAGTCACTCAAAAAAGACATCTTTTTGCTTGAAAGAGCAAGAGAAGTCTTGCTGACACACTTATTGTCCGTTGAAATAAAATATGATTCAACTATCTCTCTCTTCATCTTTTCTTTGTGGCGATACAAAATCCTAACCTGCTCAAACATAGGCGTGCAATTCTTCTTCTCCTTCTTCATTGTTTCACATGAATGGCAATGTGAATGTGAAATAATGGATGTTTACCAACTCGCCCAACAAAGTATCTTGATTAACTATAGCCTCACATTACGGATTACGATGCCTCTTATTATGCCCTTAGCTACCCTTTACAGAGTGACCTTCTGATCTTAGGTTGACCTCTCCGAATAACCAGAGCAGCGCTTAGAACGATAAGCATTTTAACGCGATAGCATGGGAACGTACGTTACGCCGAAAATCTGGCGTCGGCGTTGGATTGGTTTGGATTGGCACTGAGGCTTCCCTCTTTTTATCAGGTGGACAATAAAAATTCCTAGCCAAGTCCAAGTTGGCGTCGGCGATGGTTTCGCCGGCGATGTTGTGGACGAAAAATCACGGGCACGGCGCTGGTAGCTGTCATGGCCGAACACCGATTCTTCGATGATTTGGGCGACTTAACAAGACCTCATAGCATCAGAAAGATGGGTAATGAGCTGCCAACTGTGGTTACTCATTTGAGGTGGTAACTGAGTGTTTGTTCCTCCATGCACATGCTGTCAGCCAGCAGGTGCAACCACCGGCGCGCCCTGATGTGTCCCTGGTATGTCCTCTCACCAGAGCGCCCATGCAGTGGGGCACATCCTCCTTCCTGCGGATAACGTTTATCGCACCTTCCGGCATTGTAAACTTTCACCTATGGGACGCGAGCAGGCCGCCGCCTCGCAAGAACCAACCTTCCAGTGCTCGTGGATGCCGAGACGCTCATACGGCTCGTTTGTCACGCATCGATATACCCCGAGGAGGGTCTAAAAACAAAGCTCTTTAATCGACGACAAAAAAGAGTCCTTGATACACGGAGAAAAAGTCTCGCGTTGCAGCTTCCTTCCCTTATAGCAACTCGATCGTGTTCCCTGTATTCATCATTGTGCTCCTCTCTCTTCTCATTTATTTTGTCAACACATTTTCTCAATTAGCGGGCATGTCCCCAACACAGACAATTTATGCAGGACACACCAGAGAGCTCCAATTTCCAAACAAGGCACCAAATCATTGTTTTTCACGTACCCTATATTATGATCGCCTCTAATCTATTTGGCTCAACAGACAGACACCAGCCGCCATGGTTCAGTGGCTTGAAGCGTTCGGATTCTGACCCAAAAGTCGAATTCCCGAATCCTGGCCGTGACGGACGCATCTAGATGTAGGTTGAGGGCTGATATTTAGGCGGGGACATTCACTACGGCATACCTAATCTATCCATCGTAGCTCCTTTTGCTCTTCGGCCACGTGACATGTCTACGTCACTACGCCCCGCATGCCGTCATGTTGTGGTCATGTTGGGCACCCACAGAAATTGCTCATGAGGAAGCGCTGTGTTTATCGTAGAACACGGTGTATCATAGAATATATAATATAACATGAAATTTCACTTGAATTTTAGTTGTCAACGTCTGTGTCTCATGTTTTATTGCTTCTGTGCGCATTTACATTCCCGCGTATTTTTCCTCTTTGTGTGGTAAAAAGGAAGCAGTGATATGGGGTGTTTAGTGAGGACTACATACACGGATACAACAAAATAAGAAATATACATATGAAACAAAAAGAAAGCGAAAATTCATATGCGCGTCCTTTTCAGTTAGCCCTACAGACTAGAGTCAGAACTGCCGTTGTTGACGCGTTACGCTTTTACAACTTGTCACTGTGCCGAAAAAAAAAAGAGAGAGAGAGAGAGAGAACGTGGATGTGCGGGGGGTGGTAAAACGATGCTCCAATCTCTTTCACAACTGCTGATATTACCACTTTATCAAGATGTCAGACCTGGGTGCAAGCGCTTGTTCACGTACGCACTGGAGTGAAAATGAACCAGAAGCCCTGAAGTTTAATTTATTGCTTACCTCGAGTAATGCACGTGCTGCAAGCATATGGTGCAACCTTTATTGTGAAGACAGGAAATGGCAGTCATCTGCTTCGCTTGACGCGAACTATCTCCCAGTGGAACATTCACGAGGAGAGGCAAGAAAGAAAAAAAAAAAAGTACTGCTGCTCTTCACTTTTCCGTATTACGCCCATCCTGGAAATACGCTAATAATGTGCTTCAAGAGCTTGTTTGTCTAACGGCAGGAATAGGGGCTCATCTGTCGGTTCCCCCGGGCTCGCTCGTCCTATCTGCATAAGCACGAGCCCGTGCTGCCTACATGCAGCAGGCTTTATGTCTGTCGTTTTGCGTATTGCCTTCTTTCTGATTTACTTTTATATTTTTACGAGCACCGCTGTTCTCGCATCGGACGATTCGACGTGCAAGATGACGGATGTCTCGAGAGAGAGTGCGCGGACTCGCGCGCACACAAACACACACAAACCAAATGCCCTGCGCTCTCCAGCGACGTAGCGAAAACATGTGCTTCCCGAGTGACGGTCGCGTGACGCACTGTCGATGACGCAGAGTCCGGACGAAGGGCCTCTGTCTGCGCCGGCGTCGCTCCGAAAAGAACGCAGTCAGTACTACGCCGGCCCGACTCCGGCATGTTGGTCGCCGCCGCTCGCGGAGCGCACTGCGGTCCTTCCTCTGGCAACCGCCGCCGGCCGCCAGCGCAGACCAACAAAACGTTAGCCACCGCCGTTGTCTGGCTTTTCGGGGGTGCCTTGTATTTTTCATTCATGTAGGCAGGCCCCGGCTTCGTCGTCTGCTGGGCGCGTGTCAGAAAAGAGCAAACGAGTGTCCTCTTTTGGTTTTCTTTTTTTCGCACCCTCGTGCGGATGCGTTCGGCGGGTGTGTTGTGTGTGTGGTTGTGGGGGTGCCGGCACCTGTGTTTTCCCGTGACCCGTCGTCGTGGTGCGTGTGCGCGTGCCGTGTTGTAAAGGTGCGTGCGAGAATCGACGGTGAGAGCGTCATTGGTCACCGTGCTCGTATAACGGGACTCGCCCCTTTACCACCGCAGTGGCAGCCACAATGACTTGCAGCGGGTAGTTGTAGCAGGGACCCGGCGCCGGTTCGCCCAAGCACCACCGGAGAATGTCTGCGGCTTCTCCGACTGAGGTAAGAATCGCCACCTTATCAGCTTCGATGAAGAGCTTTGTTTTAGTCGTCATCTGTGCGCAGTGTCGTGGCAGAGGCCCATGTGTTCTGCGACGGGTGATGGCGTCGAAACGACGCTCGGCGCTCGCAGTCCCGTACGTCGACGATCGGCGGATCCGCGGTGGGGCTGGCACGGGCGTTAGGCCTAACGCGGAATGTCACTGACCTTTGTCTTGCGGGCCGGCTTGCTTGTTGTTCGTCTGTGGGTATGTGCGTGTGCGCGTTCTCGGGGAAAGTCCCCACGGCCGCATCTCACGGCGGCGTCGGAACGCCGCCCGTAACTGTGCTGCTTTGCTTTACTTTTGTTCTGTCCGAGGAATGCGCACGGGTTTTCGAAGGTCCCGCAGGACGGTCGTCGGCCGGTACCGTTGGTGGGCTTCTCGCGAAAGCAACCAGACAGCAACAATGTATCGTTCGAACTGCATTGCTACTTCAGTACGTATAACGCTCTCTTCGTTTTCTATGACCGTTCTATATTTTTGCTGTTTGCACTGGCGATGGAAACTAGGTTGTCTCTCTGTCCAGCATCCTTGCTCGGCATGTAGTTCAAGCCGGTTTACTTTTGCCTGTTTACATCGAGTAGCAATTTTCAGAAAGCGCTATTCAATGGTGAACCCTCGATTCAGTTTTTCGCAGGATAGGGATCATCTAGCTCTTTTCCCGTCGGTTCTTGTTCGAAAGTGCGGGAATTTCAGGACGACTCTTGGAGATGTGTCGACACTGGCGAAACACGGAGATAGGAGAACGACCTAGGATAATAGTAATAATAAAAAAAAAATGCTTTCCTTTTATTTTTGCGTCGTCAGATTGGTGTATTATCGGCCAACTTGCACGCTTTGTGGACTTTCAGCAGTCCGCCGATAGTGCTGAAGCGCGAAAGTGTCGCGCGAACTGTATTTTTTTTTTCTTCGCAGCGGTCACGACCACCTTATCGATTTTGCTTGCGGCAAAAAAGAAAAAAAAAAAAAAACTTCCAGAGAAATGGAGAGAGCTCCCGCGTTTACAACAGCGTAAACATCGGGGTTCGCAGTCGCCGATTGTTGAGAAATGCGCGGTCCGAGGAGAAAAAACAAAACAAATGTTTTCTGTCTCGTCTGCGTACTACATACGTCGCTGAGTCCGAAGTGCGCAGGCGTTTGGCGTCACTTTTTTTTGTGGTCTGCTGATTCGGCTGCTCATCTTTTTCTCTCGTATTTTTTTCTTTTTTTTTTTCAGCTTTCGTCCCAGACCGTAAGCGACGCGCGCACTCGAACCATTCATTTCGTTGTGTCGCTACATCCGGTGCGGTTTGCGTTCAGTGACTTTTTGTTGTTCCGTACGGGGGCCTCGCGCGTGGCGCACTTTTGTCGGACTGTTGACGCGCCGTCCGGGTCTCACGATCCGTGTTTGTGCTCGCTAGAAAAGGGAAAAAGACTGACATCTATTTCCGTTTGTGTGGTGCTCAATTACATTGTCGCCTGTTCAAAGTTCATCGTTGATGTCCTGCCGAAGTGCTGGTGGAATGACTGGCATCTCTACTCAGCTTATGTCTAGGCTGTAAGAGCTTGCTTCACCGATACGGGGATTGCTTCACGCTAGCAGGTAGCGTCTGATAACGCGGCGCAATGTCGCTCACTTTCTACAGCACGCCGATTATATATTGATAGCTGGCGCAATAATCAGGATTGCGCAAGTGCTGATTGTTATTGCAATCGTTGTTTCTATTCCGGGTGCTTAACGTTAAGCACCAGGTTTGGGTGAGAGGTGGTTGATGTAGTTATATGCTTGAGGTACTGGGACATTCAGGTCAAGGTTTCGGTTTACGTCCCATTCATCAACGGCATGTCGCAGCAACTGGCGATTTGCAGTTAACTGCTGGGCGCTATCTCTCTTGAATCGAGAGGCAACTCATGGTTAAACTAGTTAGCAGTTAGCTAATCATGCTTTCGACTCTAGAGCCTTAGAGCCTGCTTACAGTCTCTGGACCAGCAAGCGTCAGGTTTCTGCATGGCAAATAGCACACGGCTCTCCTTGTTCACGCATTTCTCATATGTTTAGTTTTTCCTTTGTTGAATATTGCTTGTTGCAGTTTCGGTGTGGCATTTCTGGTCTTTTGTTTTATTTTTTTCTCTTCTGTTGCGCATATTTTTGGTTTATTCGTTGATTCGAACTCCTTGTTATTAGCATGACTTTTTGTTGATTGAAACAGAAAGTTGGTTTTTATTTGTAATGCCCTGCCATTGACTCATTTTCGTGCTTGATTTCATGGCACACTTGCTTGCCCACTTATAAGACAAAGGATGACAGTACATATGTGTTAATTAAGCAGCTAGTTTAATTTGCTGCTGAAAAAAAACAGCATTTTTTTGTGAATAATGCCGTGATGCATGTACACCTTGTCAACTAAGGTTATGCAACAGCTTGTAGAATCTCTCACAGCCACCTTCAGTAGTTATTTCAACGACATTGAATGAACCACTTGTGTAAATATTTCCACTGAATTGCAGATGAGACTGTTATGCTAGTGCACAAAAAATGTACAATACTTATGCATCAATCATCTGTGCAGGCAGGGTATGGAAGGAGTAAGTCTTGTGTGGTATGAAGAACATGCACGAACGTGGAGTCTAGTGCGTTTTGCCCAAGAGATCACCCTTTGTTGCCAACCACCTTCGATGCCAATGAAAAGAGCAGAATATGCTGAGGGGCATCAGTTTCTACCAACTCCCGAGCATTTGTGATGCATGTTTTGCTGGTTTGCGTAATGGCAGCCATGGTACTGAGAAGGACCCCTCGTAGGTACAGGTGCTGACATAAGTAAATGGAGCACGCTTTTCTGTTCAAATTAAAATTTCGCCTTCTGCACTGGAGATAAAACAATATTTGTCCAAGTAGAATGGCACTGATGTCTACTACCGGTGCGTACATACCACGAC
This sequence comes from Amblyomma maculatum, assembly GCF_055883805.1. Classification (NCBI taxonomy): domain Eukaryota; kingdom Metazoa; phylum Arthropoda; class Arachnida; order Ixodida; family Ixodidae; genus Amblyomma; species Amblyomma maculatum. The sequence goes on from NC_139348.1 coordinate 155,992,065, forward strand.
TGCCGGTTTCAATTGTGCATCAATTGTGCAATGCGTGAAAAATTTTAGAAGGAAATAGCGTGCTTCGTTTAATGTCGTCTTCACCGGTACATGCTGCCAACCAAAATATCGACGAGTACAGCAAAGACAATAAGTAAAGCTTTAAGACACTCAGGGAAGCGGAAGTGAGCTTGGTACAGCATTGAGAAGATTACTCTAATGCTTCTGTTGCGCTAAGCATTGGTGTAGCCTCGATTGCCACTTGAGCTTCAGTTGCAATTATGTGGTCATGGCAGCGTCAAATATTCCATTCGGTTCTAAGTGAGGTTGGAAGTCGCATTTGAAGGGACCGCTGCTGTGCTGTTTAATCTGCTAGCCCAATGACATTTGCCTCTGTTTTTTGTTTTCTGGTTTCATGACAGTAGGGACACAGATATGCAGTTTTGCTGTACAGATGAATGAGGTCGGAAAAAATGGCAACTAAGCACAAATTCACACTTGCTCTTACTCAGGTGCCTTTGTACTTTATGGTTTTCAGTTGTAATAAAAGGAAAGTGCTGGATTTTTGTAGAAGCAGCTGTGTAATGATAGAAAAGGCCTGGTTAGAGTGTTTGAAAATGCAAATTACAAGTTAAAGCCTGGTTCTTTTTATTTCTGGAGTGGAATGTGAGCAGATATTTAGATTTAGATAAAGAAAAAATACATTTCTGGGTTTCATTTATACTGGCCTCTTGAGCTGATGAGTTTATATTCTATGTTGGGTTATTATCTGCTCCTCTTTATTGGTTTGTGGTTATGGGGTTTACTGTATGAAGGGACTTTTTCAGACTTGCTGTATCCTTGTGCAGGAACTGTGCACAGCAACACGCAGCGGTTGCGAATAGATCGCAGCAAAACGTTTTTCTTCATACCTTCTGCAAGGGCTCTGGTTAACTTTGACCTCCTGGGTGGGGTTCTTTAATGCGCACTGACATCACACGGTACTCGAAAATGCAAGGTGCCCATGTACTGTGCGATGTCAACGCATGGTTAAAAAGAAAGAAAACAGGTGGCCAAATTATCTGCAGCCCTTGCACTATGATGTCCCTCATGTCCTGAGTAACTTTGGTATATTAAATCTCGTATCCACAGCAAAGTAAAAAACGAAAAACTTAATTCCTGTTTTGGTGTTGCGTGACATTTTGCTCACAGTGCCTAGAAAGCCAGTATGCTGGGTAGGGGGAATCTTTTTCGAGTCTTCTGTTAAGACTGGCGGAAATCCATTGAAAATGCCAGAAAAAGTAACATGCCCTTACGTTGGGAGCTGTCTCACCAGGCGAAATAAAGCAATCAGAAAAAAAAAAAAAATGTTGTGGAGGGCATTTAAGAGTGTGTATGTACTGTGGATGTGAAATACTGATATGGATTAAGATGTGGATTATTGCAGATTAGTAGTAGTTAAGTGCATATGCTGCAGTGGCTATTTGTAGCACCACTGCAACCGCATGACTGTCCCAAAACATCACAATACTGCTTTTTCAGGACCACTTTTTCTGAACACTGCTGCCAGCACTGCTTGGTTGCAGTGCTAATGAGGCTTATAAAGCTTTCACCATAAATGCCTATAAAGTGGGAGAGCCCTTTCCTATTATCCTATGTAACAAGCTGTCCTGGGGTCATGTATGTTAAAGAAATGAATGAATTAATATCATTTTTAAGATGATTATTTCCAAAAACTGATTCACTCACTAGCCCATTTTTATGGAGACAGCCTTTTTATCAATCAGAATGCAGTGTAGAAATTTTGATGTGTTAATGGCATAAGGATGAATCAGTTTTGAACAAGAACATCTTTGGTGGAAATCCACATGGTTGGATTCTTGAAACAAAATAAAATAGAAAACTTACACCAACCAAAATTTTATTATTCTACCCATCGTTTCGGGACCAACTCGTTCCCTTCATCACAAACGACTGGTAGAGTAAAAAAAACAAAAACATTTGTTTGGTGTAAGGATGCATCATCCCCCAAACTTTAATCAGTCAGTGCGGCTGCTAGAAATTTGACCTTCCAAACTAGCTCCCTCCTGAATCTATTGCTTGCCTCCTGCTTGCATGACACAAAGGTTGAGCTGTGTCCCATAAAGAAGGCTCTAAAAATGTAGGCGACTACCATTTTAGTGAGGCCTAATGGTATTTAGAAAGTTCATAACTACTGCTTATTTGAACTGCATAGTATTAGTGAACATATTAGTATTAGTATTAGTGAACTGCATAGTCTGTGTTATTTGTAAAGCTATAGATCTGAGTAGTGGACTTGCATCAGATGTTCAAACCACTTAATCGCTGAAGCAGTGGCATAGGATGTGAGGGAGCTCTGTTTTTTTGCCATAAGTTGCTAAGCTTTCCATGGTAAAGTATGATAACATGAGAAAATATTTTTATAGAAAATCAGATTGATCGATTGATTGATTCTGCATTTATTCATTTATATTTACCTCACAGGTCACAAAGGGCATTGGGTGAGGTGATAGAATTTTTTTTATGTTATTAGAATTGATTGAGGAACATAACTGACATAAGAAATGCATAGAGAAACCCTAATTTAGCATTTTTTTCCCCCTTGTGTTACCCCTGTAGAAGAAAGAGCCTGTGGATGTCCCTCAAGCCGGAGCCGCTGAGATGCCCACGCCTGTCTCTGCTGCCTCCACGTCAGGATCCACACTACCCAACAATGTGGCATCCACGTCCAAGGAAGGTGGCGACGAGCCGAAGCAACCGGCCAAGATGAGCGCCAAGGACTTCATCTTTGGCAAGCTCATTGGTGAAGGCTCCTTCTCCATGGTTAGCTGCCTTTCTTTCTTTGCCGTTTTCTGATGACTGTTGGGGAATACTAGCAGCTTTCGGTCTGAGATGATGCATGTAATGTCCCTCTTGCTTCGATTATTTGTCGCTTAATTTCTTTAAATGATGTGTCTTTCTTTTGATAGGTTGATTTTAGCTAATCTAACATATTGAACCAGCGAAAGACACAGAAACACAAGAAAAGAAGTACTTGGGACAGCTCTTATGTATACGCAGCCTTTGTCAAAAGTACAGAATCCACGGCTTATGTTGTGTTAGTTGTCAAGCTTGGGAACATTCCAAGTCTCTTGGAGATGAGAGGAACTTGTGTCCCGACCTCTCCGAAGTTCATCATCATCATCAGCAGCAGCAGCAGCAGCCTGGCTATACCCACTGCAGGGCGAAGGCCTCTCCCATATTTCTCCACTTCACCCGGTTCTGTACTAGCTGCATCCACTTGACCCCTGCGAACTTCTTAACCTCATCCGCCCACCTAACTTTCTGCCGCCCCCTTTGTGGAAGCCCGAAGTTCGGGCTTCCACAAATGCTAAATGAGTCCCTTAGAAGCTGACCCTTGCCTGGACTCTGAACTTCTGACAAATTAGAGTGAAAGAGCAGGAAAGTGGAACCGGTTGGCTTTGCTGCATGTCAGGTGGAGTGATGAAATTAGAAAATTCGCTGAAATAGCTTGGCCACAACTGGTAGAAACGGAGTAATGGGATGCCAGCAGGAGGGTTCTCTGATCTGGGGCGTACACTCAGCTAAGATAATCATGTCAATGGTGATTATCCCCAGACAGCACTGTAGTAGTCTTAGTAGCACCATATTTAGAGGAAGGCATTGTAGCACATAGCTGTACACTGCCGTACACTAATACAATGAAACAGAGTTGTTCACAATCTGTTATAAGTCAGCATAGCATGCAAACTTTCTTATTATATAGATACCTAGAGGGTTCCTCCTAATTCTTCTGAGAACAGTAGTTTTAGTAGCACCATATTTAGAGGAAGGCATTGTAGCACATAGCTGTACACTGCTGTACACTAATACAATGAAACAGAGTTGTTCACAATCTGTTATAAGTCAGCATAGCATGCAAACTTTCTTATTATATAGATACCTAGAGGGTTCCTCCTAATTCTTCTGAGAACAGATACCTTAAGGGTTTCTCCACACTTTTGCAGTGTGTTATTTAGAAATTTCAAAAGGGATTTTAAAGTTCACAGACCTGTGCATTTGTTGAAACATCTGGTGATAACTATATTAACTGTGTCATGGCTGAACAAGAATGTGTGTGCCCACTGTGCATTTCTCTGTGAGGCTCAGAAAATGTTAGTAATATATTCACCCATTTTTGTTTTTACTAAGCTGTTGATTTGGAAGAGTAGAAAGGTTAGGACATGTGATGATTTGTCTTCGAATTCATTAAAAGCATGGAAATTTTCTTTTGCATGTTGCCTTTCTCTTTGTGGCTTGAGTGTTGAAACAGTGCTTAACCTGTGTGGCACGTTATTCTATTTTACGCAGAATTAACTTTTTTTTTCTAATTAATGGAAGGAAACGAATGAAGTTGTTGAATGCAGCAAGGTATTGGCACTTGTGCTAATGCAATCATTTGCCGTGGATCGCGTTGCAAATTGGTGGCAATTATCAGTAGACTTATGTGCTGTCTTTTTACAGTGTGATTCAGATTCCTCCACTTCTTTCACCTTTTAGAGTAATGGCCTGCTGTAGATTGTCACTTGATAGATGCGGCTGCATATGGACGTATGTGCACTTTTGTGCAGTACTGCTCTTTCTTTGGCTGTTACTTAGAGCAGTGCTGCAGGCACTGTTATCAGTGTTATCACTTTGAGCACTGTTATCCACAAGAGCTCTTTCTGCGAGGCTCACTGGTGTGGATGTGATTAGGAGGCAGGCAGTGCTTTGTAAAGATGGAAAGGCAATACGAGGATAGCTGCCTCAAGACATGAGCTGCTTTTGTGCAGTAGTGTTTATCATTCTGCAGGCATTGCTCTTCTTGCTAGTATGTTTTTCAGCCTATTGGTACATCACATAAACGTCAGCAGCTGCAGCAGTGAAAGTAACGCGTTTTTCTTATAAACTTCAGTCATAAAAAGAAAAAAGAAACCTGGGATGTGTTAGCAAATTGTGTTATGCTATATGGTTATGCTATTTCGTTATGCTATATAAATGAACCACCGCGGCTACAAAAGCAGTTGTGCATGTTCATTTCTTTGACATTGCTTGCAAGTGTTGCATGTCTACCAGATATCCCCAAATTTCTGCCACTGATTGGCTAGGAAGGCCTTGAAACCACTGTGCTTCTTTTAATAAGGTAGTTGGCCTGCTTGGGTGGGTTTGACCATGCTTCGCAACTCGTTGCATGTTTACGTGCCCATCAGATCCACCCTTTCTCTTTATTCCTTGTTTCCACTAGTATGGCTAGTGCTGGTCAGGCTAGGCTGCTTTCGGGCCGTTAAGTTCATCACGATTATCCTTCCATTTATTTCTTGGCCAAATGTCAGACTTTGACTCAAGTGGTGCTTGACCGCTGAACGCAGATAATTGATCAGGTTATTGGTGCTTTCAAGAGTGGTGGCACAGGATAGCAGGGCTGTGCTTTGCTTGTACTGAGAATTTTTCTTTTGCTTTTTGGGCCAGAGCTTTGTTTCACCCTCCCAAGATTTCATGGAATTTGAAGAGTGTTTTCCTTGTGCCCATCCAGACATGATTGGCTAATCTAATCTCTTGTAGCTGAGCCCACCAGAAGCACACTTTTGCATTTGACTCTCTCGGAACTATTTCTTTGCTGCTCTGAGCACATTGACCTTAAGTCGACAGTAGCAGTGCTTTTACCTGACACGCAATTTTACATCAATATTTTCAGGTTGTTAGAGGCTGACAATGTTTAGTGTAAATTTGTTGTTCTGGCCAGGAAATAAAAATCCTGCTGAAGAGCTCAAGTATGCTTTCAAGCCTGCTATCCCATTTGTATCTATCCTTAAACTGATGAGTGTTTCTTCGGCAGTTGTAGTAAGGTCACAAATATAAAGGCCTCTGGTATTGCTGAGCAGCGCCGCAAAGAAAAAGAGAGTGCTCATACTTTTCACGCCCTCCCAGCTTGAAGTAGCTGTGGTTGCAGTACTCCCCATAATCAACTCCACGTGGTCAATTTTTCCAGATCCCTCCACTACGGCATCTCTCGTAGCCTCAGTCACTTTCGGACGTTAAACCCTTAAATCAAATCAAACCAAACCATTAGTGCTCCTTCTGTGGTTCAAATGGCCAAAACCGACCCGGATCGCAATTATTTCAGATCGCATATTTTCTTTTTTGGACGAACAATCAGCGTGGCACATGTTCACTGGTTAGGAGACGCACTATCAAGCTTTTGGTTTGAGTGGCCGCTTTAAACTATGGAATCTTGCGAAGACCTATTTTTTTGGTTTCTGCAAACAGTTTTACAAGGCTTTAACAGTTGCACCTGTGAAGGCTCCATGCTGTTATGCAGGTGAAGTTTGTTGCAGCTGTGGACTACCCTTCCTCTGGTGTTATACAAGAGAGAGTTTTGAGAAACATGCAAAGCTGTGGCAACAGTCAACCATATTCTGTTCCCACGCACGAAAGCTTTGAAAGCCAAGGCAAAAGTATCGCTAAATAATTTTATGAAAGGTGCAGTCTTGCCCACCCCAGCTTGCTCCAGGGAACGGAAAGAAGTTGCGGGTACCAAACTGATCGTAAGATTGCTAAAAGGGACAGCTAACTAACATGTACTGCGTGTTGTCCTTCAACAAGCAGACATACAGGCTTATCCAAAACGACAGGAAAAGTAAAAATTGAATAATTCGAAGAATGTGTAATACATTGCAGTTTTTCACAGAAATGCAGAAAAAGAAACGCATGATTTTTATTACAACGAAAAATTTTATTGCTATATTTGTCACCAACACAATTGAACACAGTTTGAAAGCTAAACCACTACCTTTTGATGGCAAATGTAACTATTCTGGTCAGTAAAATTTTTCATTATCACAGAAATGTTTTTTTGTTTTTTGGTAAATTTCTGCTTTCTGAAAATAATTCATCACATTACTCTCCATACAGTTAGAATTTTTATTTTTTTGTGGCTTTTGGATCGCTCGGTAGCTACCCTATGTTTATGAATCATAGCCTTAGCCACTTAATGCCATGAAAACGAATACAGCACAGCTTAGCAGCACTAATTTGACCTCAGTCCTAATGTGTGAAAAGATGCGCACGGGCATTTTTGTGTTAGAACTGTGAAGTCTCCATCATATATGTCTCTGAGTGGCAAGAGCGGTAAGTAGGGTTTGTGGTAAAAGCTCTACTTACTAAATTGCCCGTAAAGTTGGCTTCTGGTCACTGTTTCCTAACGTAATAGTGAAACCATCTCAAAGACTGCTTTATTGCCTCCATCATTTGTCTACCTGCGAAATTTGGTGTCCCAATCCTAAACTTTTGCACTTGCCTCTTCCTGGGAAGTATGTTGTCACTGCCAGGCACTCTTTACTATTCTTTACTATAACTGTGTATAACTGATAGTTGTTTTTACTATAGAAAAAACAACGTACAGTCATCTATGGAAAGTGAGCTGGGGCTGCAGTTTCACTTTACTGTATCAGTTTTATCATATTAGAGTTCACCATGCTTTTTTAAGTGGTTGTCCTTAGGTGGTCCTTGTACTGAACCATTTTATTTTCATTTTTGCAGGTGTACCTGGCCAAGGAGATCCGTACCAATAAGGAATATGCAAGTGAGTGTCTTGTATATAGCTGACTCCTCTCCTTTTATTGGCATTTTATGTATCCCTCTGTAAGCATTTCAAGTTAGATGGTGGTTGATATCATGTATTGTCTATACTTGTTTGCTTTTGCACACTATGCATGCAATCAACCACCTTACATTTTGTCTGGAGCAAATTCATACTTAATTTTTCTGACAAAGAAATTTCACCTCGCTAGAAGCTGCTTTGTTTATTGTCTTCATCTGCATCTTGGATTGATGCCACATGGTGTTAGAACTTTGTTGATTTATGCTTTATAGGAGCATTTAAGTTTTTGTTGCATATTTAGGCGTGCGTGGGCGAGTGGGAACAACAAAGAATTGCTGCATTCACTTAGTTGTATTCACAGTGGTCTCCCCTTAATTTGAACTTGAGGGGGACAGAGGATTAATGTGAAGTTTGCAGGTTCAAATTAAACGGGAGCCTTTTACCAAACCTTCAATTCTAGTTAACTAAATATAAAATTCAAGCTACATGAGTCCGCTGTATTGGTATCTCCCAACTTGTTGATGTGGTGCTTGATCTCTGCCGTTTATCTTGCTTACTGTAACTTACACTATTGCAGCACTTAAGTTCGTACAACGTGATGCACAGTGGGGAAGATTGGCATCAGGCACACATTTCAATAAAACATATTACATGCCACCTTGATGTCTAAGTGATGATGCCTTTGCGCCGGTCTCTTGTACAGTTAAGGTGTGCTACAAGCAGCACATCCTCCGCGAGAAGAAGCAGCGAGCCATCATGCGTGAGAAGCAGATACTGCGGATATTGAGTGCCCGGCCACACCCGTTCTTTATCCGCCTCCACTCCACCTTCCATGATGCAAACAAGCTCTGTATCCTTTCTATCGTGTTTTTTGTATCGTATCATATTGTATCGTGTTTCTATCATGTTTTGTGTCGTGTTTGGGAAATTGGAACCAAACTGGAAACTAGAAATGGATAGCGAGTCATGGTGGTGCAGAACTTGAGTGAACTGCAGCGGTGGCCTAAGGGTTGAGCACTGGTTGCATGTACAGAAGATGCAGGGCTTGTTCCTTGGTACCACTGGGTACTAAAATTTGTTTTGGCCAGGTACCCACTGGTTCTCATGTGGGCCATCTCCTGGCCTGGTGCTGGGCTTCTCTTGGGTGAAATGCTTACAAAAACATTCATGGGAGATCAGTGCGATTGATGTGTAGGAGGGCATATTAACATGTGGGCTCAGATGTAGTGAGCGCACTGACTCGTGGCACCCTCTTTATGCATTGATACCAGCTTATGCGTGCACCAAACTAATGTTGGGGCATGGGCACAGCATGAAAGGCTGGAAGTTTAATACACAGTGAGAAAGTCTGCAATGATGGCTGAGTGGTCTAAAGGAGTAGCAAGCAAAGCTGACCTCTTTTTAACGCTGCTGTGTGTTTGAATCCCTCTGAAGGCTGTAAATATAAGTTATCTATTTCGGCTCCTGCCTTCTCGGAGGCTTTAAAGAAAAGCCAGCGAACAGAAGGTATTGATGTGGGTGTTCGGATGCTAACGCATTAAAAAGAGTTTTGGACTCGGCCCTGAGCTGACGAAAAGATACATTAACCTCTGTGCTCGTTGGCCAAGGTACCTTTGCGCCAATAAATCCGAACTATCATGTTCGTCGTCATACTGATTGACGTTAGCTGCCGTACGTGTCAGCTTTCCTTAACCTGCATTGCTGCAGATTTTGTGGTTACCTATGCAAAGAACGGTGAGCTTCTGCCGCACATTGTCAAGTACGGGTCGTTTGACGCGGACGTGACAAGGTTCTACACCGCCGAGATCATCTCGGCGCTGGAGCACTTGCACTCGCTGGGCATCGTGCACAGGTGAGCAGCTGCTGGTTTGGTGAGACCAACTCATGCTTCTTGTGAGGAGCCTTTAGAAGCAGCATTTGGCAGGATTGGCACATAGGAAGCTGTTCTAGGAAAGGGACTAAAGGCACGCAGATGACGAGTGGAAGTTGGCCTGTGTCGCCATATTGCTTCATTCTGATGATGAACAGGTTACTTTTGCTGAAAACGGAGCCTTTTTAAACTAGGGAATGCCAAAGATAATTAGATGCGTTGTTGCCAGTGGGGATTTTCGCACAAGTAAACTGCGACAGTGCCAAGGAAGCTGTTTCTATGCAGATCCCTCAGGCCAGATTGTGCTGCCAAGAATTTGCAATTGCCCCACTGGGGTGGCTCTGGTTAGAATGCTCGACTGCTGTGTCCAAGCGTGCGGGATAGAATCCCGGCCACGGCGGCCGCGTTTTGATAGAGGAAAATCGCAAAGACTTCAAAGTACTGTGGGATGTTGGTGCGCGTTGGAACCCCAGGAGAAATTTCCGGAGCCCTCCACTACAGCATCCCTGATAGCCCGAGTCGCTTTGGGACAATAAACCCTGAAAACCAAGCCAAACCGATCGTTTATAATTTGCGACGACGGAGTGAACAAATAATGACCATAGTGATGTTGCAAATTTGAATCGAGTTGTGGGGAAAAAAATGTTCTATATGTTGAAATACGGTTATTTTGGCAGTAAATGCGTCTTCTGCTGAAGAACAAACATCATTATAGGCACAGAAAGTCAGACCGTTGATTTTTCCTTAGAACAAACAGTGGTTGGATGTTCCTCATTGTTGCTGTAAAGGTTGAGGTTAAACCATTTTAAGCTCTACTGACCTTTTGTACTAAAGTTAAATTACGTATTTAGCAAGCTTAGCATTGTTGGCCATTGACCAGATGAATATGCCAGTTGACATTTCAGGTTACATGCAGGGTTCTTGTTCACTGTGGTGAACAGTGAACCTATTGTAAATAAGAAATCTAGTATAATTGTGAACAGAAATCTGATCTGATTGTGAACTAGGTGGGCTAACTAATATTTAACTTAATTGATAGTCTCGGATTGGTAGTGTTGGATTTTATAACGATGCTGCTATATGATCACACAGTATCCATCAAGACTGCGATAACTTAACCAGGCTGGCTACTTGCCTTGAGAATGAAATTCTTCAAATGGATGCTCTTTGTGCAAGCAGCCAGACTAGCTTTGCCTTTCTACCCGTTGGGGTGAAATCTGCTCCTTTCTTTTTCTCGACAGGGACCTTAAGCCAGAGAACATTCTTCTGGATGAGCGCATGCACATTCAGATCACCGACTTTGGCTCCGCGAAGATCATCTCCCGGGAATTCTGTGGTGAGGCTGCGCTTTGCTTTCACTGACTAAACCTTTGTGATTTTTGTCTTCTTTGGACCTAGTAAGATTGTAATTGAAATGCTCTCTTTGCTCTGGTTCTGTTGTTTATGTGGTTAGACGAGAGAATGTGATGGTATGGAAGTGGACCAGCGTTTTGGTGTCGTCGATGGTGCAGTCGAACCTCGATATAACGAAGTAGCTACGGAACATTAAATTAGTTTTTTTACATTTGATATTCGTTTTAAAAGCAGACATAAAAATTGGCATTTTGGCTTGTGCAAAAGTCTCGATACTAAAACACACTATTTTAGGCTTCAAGTCCATTACGAGATAATTCATACCCGTCTCTTTGTGGCACTTAAAAAGAAAAAAAAAAAACGTAACATAGGAAGGCCAAATTAAAACAAAAATGTTTGTTTAGCGAAACAGGTATATGCCCCCGTTTATTTGAAAAATGAAGTGATCTTCATCTGGTGGTTTTCCACTGTGTTCATGAGGATAAAATTTTCTACTATGTATCTGTACGACAGGGCTTTGTTAACTTCGGTGGCGTTAGACGGTGGGAGTTTCTCGATGTAGCTGCGAAGCCTTCTGACCATGTCCACGGTGTCCACACTGCTTGTCGGTCGTACATCGGGCTCGTTGTCTTCGCAGCCTCTGCTGCTGTCCTCCTCGGGCAACATGACGCTATCCACAATTTCCTGGTCTGTGAGCTCTGGAGCCATGGAATCAATATTTCGTTGGCTGAAACGAATTCTTCAAAAGAAATTTCTTGGAGCCTCAACCGATCTCACATTCTGCCCGTCTCCACAGAGCCTTCACGCTAATAAACTTCAGCCAAGCAAAACGAAACCGGCGTCGGCAATACAGTTCCTTACTGTTGACTGCTTGAAGTTGTTCCACGACCCATATAGCATTTCAAGCACTGTTGATTGGCACCAGTCAATATCAAAGACTAGCTGCATCATCAATTGCTTCCGATAACTGCATTTCAGAGAGCATATGATGCCTCTGCCAACGGCTGTTGGCGTGGGAATTGTATTTGGAGGCAAAAAAACAAATACGTGCCTTCAACGCAACTGACACTTTATGTGCCGAACTGTTATCTAATAGCAAAAAGACCTTCCTGTGAGCCTTGAGCCAGTCTTTGAAAGGCTTGCACATCATCCAGGCTTTTCCATGCACATCCAGGCTTTTCCATTTGAAACATAGTTGACTAGTGAAGTCCAGGCACCTGGGGCGTGCAGACTTGCTGATGACGATATGACGGTAAGTCTTCTTCTCTTTTCAGAGCCATCCATGTTGACGGCAACGATGACTATTACCTGGTTCTTGTTTTTCTCTCCTCAGTGGCAGGTGTTATTCTTCACTGCCAGTGACCGCTCTGTAACAACTTGTAGAAGATTCCGGTTTCATCAATGTTATTCGCATTGCGCTCGTCATACTCCTGGAGCAGAGGCCAAAAGTTCTTAAGCCACTTTTCGCATGTGTTGATGTCTTCAGCGGACCCTTCGCCAGACAAAATGTGACTGGAAATCTTATGCCTTTCCCTAAAACATTGCAGCCAACCGCTGCTAGCATGAGAGTCATCATAGCCTAAACAGCAGGCCAGGCTGATAGCTTTTGATTGAAGGAGTGCTCCCGAGACTGGCAAGTTATGCGCCCTCATGTTTTTAAACCACGCAAACAGAGCCGCTTCCACATCAGGGTGGTGGCACGGCCTAACGCACTCACAAATGGCTTTGAGGGCGTTCTCAGCATGCTCTGCATTGATCTTGTTTCTTCCACTTAAAATGGTCGACAGAGTGCTCGGCAAGATAAACTCTGCAACTACATCCTTCTTCTCTGTCTCAAGAGACGGCCTTGTGCTTCGTTGCCATTCGGGCTGATCAGAGATAGCAGAGACCCTACAGCAGGCAACGCTTCAACGAAACGAATGGCGCCACGTGGCAGCACCATGCCGGTGTTGCCGGATGCACTCACTTTCCTTCGTGATGATGGCCGTTTGGGCAAGTAGCGCCTGATCGTCGCCACATACAGTCGCACTTTTCCGGTGTTTGCACGTTCTGGTCACAGGTGGCGTAACCTGTCAAACTCTTGATTCTTGCTTTGGATGCTGAAAACTTGCGCAACTTTTTCATACTGAAACAGCTGATGTATCCATGGCTTTTCTTTCACATTTTGTTTCGCTTTTTTCGTGCTACCCTTCCAGTTTCGAGCCTCACGCAAGTGAAATATTCCTTCGTTATAGCTGATATTGTGGCGGATCTAGCGTTTTCGGTTTTGTTATAAAATATAATAAATGTCATTCACTGAAATGAAGCTTGGCCAAGTGAAATTCGTTAAAACTAATAGTTTACTATATCATTGTTTGTTAAAATGAGGTTCGACTGTAGCTACTGAAGGGAATAACATAGATGGTAGGCGGAATGGTGGATGGAATGGATTGTAGCGGTGGATGTGAAAGGGAACTGGCGTTTTTGTAGAGAATAATGTGTCTGGACATAAGCCATTGTTTTCCGGTGGTAGTGCTGGGCTTAGAGGCGGACCAGTGTGTCTCACGAAAGTGAAAATGAAGTGTGCTGTTCATAGTGGTGGTGGATGTGGAAATGGCGAAGTGTTGCCCCCTTGTTGCAGATGAGGTGGACATTGGCGAGATTGAGCTGAATGGTCACAACTCCTTCGTGGGGACGGCGCAGTATGTCTCCCCGGAGATGCTTTCGGACAAGAGCTGTTCACCCAGGTGGGCAGCACTCTTATTCTCCTTATAATCATTGGGGACGAGATAGAACTGCGTTTTTCTTGACCCTCCCAGGCATCACTTGCCGTTTCTTAACTCGCTTTTTTTTTTCCACCAGGATACTGTACATATGTCTTAAGAAAGCCAATTAATTCATGCCAGATTGAAAGCTGTCAACTGGTATATTTTTTTACAGTTATGTGCAAAGAAAGCTTTGTGCCATTTAAAACATTGAAGGATGAGGATATTTCATATTATGATGGGATGAATTGGAAACAAATATTTTTTCTTACTTTGCAAGGGTGCATGTGATGCTGGAAACAAAAACAAAAAAGTATATTACTGGTGGCAAAACCAATCTCCATGTGTGGTTTGGGGAATATACGGCCAAGCCTTGTTTTGATGACTGTTTACTGCATTGGTTAGCGAACGTAAAAGCATGCACTGTTACGATGTGAGAAGAGCAAAAGTATTGTGGAACAAAGAAGTCTCTGCCAGCTGCAGGACACTCCCAGGAAAAGTTGCCAATTTGTAGCGCACGCAATTGCGTACATACTATGTAGTGCTCGAAATGGTTAATGTGCATATTTTATGTGTAGGTTATTTACAATTTGTCCATTGGATCCCCTCTGTGTTGATTGTGTGGACAGTGTGGCACACAATAAGATTCCAGAAGCTGAGCCAGCAGTAGGGCTTTGCTTTTGTATCTCGGGCTCTGTGTTACTGAAGCAGGCATAATGAGAGTTGTTTTCTGTACGCCAACACACGTATAAACTGGCTGACCGATGTCGGTGCACGTTAACGAACCCCCGGTGGTCGAAATTTCTGGAGACCTCAAATACGGCGTCTGTCATACCTTGAGGCTTCTTGGGACATTAAACTACACAAACTAAGCCTTGTTTGGTTAGTGCTTCATCAATTGACGCGGCCTCTTCAGAACTCTGCACTCAGCACTAAGAAATTCCCCTTTCACCAGGATTTAATGATCTAGTGACTGCTTACTTGTCAGAATATGTCAGGGTCCCACTTTTTTAGTGCACTGTTTTAAATTTATAAGCCACCAATCTTGAACCCGTTCATTGCATGACTGTGTTTTCTCTGGGTGAAGGGTTCGCGCCGAGGCAGGGGCACTTCTCAGCGGGTCTCACTAGAAACTTACACATATTAGTTTCCAACTGACTCCTTCAACTGGCGTTCTATATTCTCATAGCAGTGCTAAAGATAAATTACCGTGAGGATTGCACCACTATGCATGAAAGACGGATGGTGAGCAAACTATTGGGCCGATATAAGCTAGAAAGGTCTTCCTTGTCAAAACTGGCTTTTCTATGCTGTGCATAGCATTTTTCTTAATCCTGATGTATCTGGATATTGTGCTAACTTTCAGTGTCATGCTTAGTTGAAAGCTGATTTCTGCAGCGACATTCAGACAAAGAAATTAAGCTCAGCTTCCCTGATGGCACGCTGTTGTCCTTGTAATTATAAACTGCTGCAACAATACCAAGGTGATTCACTTGATAGTTGGTCGTTGTTGGAGCTTGCTGCATAGGATCTAATAATGTGTAAAAAAATTAAAAATAGTAGTTTTACTTTCAGCCTTGTTTTCTTGTCCACTTTTATGGGGTAGAAACATTTGATGCGAGTCAAGCTCATGCTAACAACACCAATGTTTGGGCCAGTTGGTATTGATCCATCTTGTAAAACGTTTGCAGCAGGAAAAAAATTGAGGATAAGAAGAAACACACAAGACAGGACGAATAATTTGGTCCAAGTGAACATTTGGCAAGCACATACTTGGGAGTGCTCCAAACAAAGAAAAAGGTTGATATTGTTTGTCTTATATCTTTTTCTGTCTTTTTGGTCAGTGTTGTCATGGTGGTAAGTTTAGGTTTTGCCTTTATGACTGCTGTTATCACTGTTGACATGGCCATTAAGCTGCAGTAATTTGTTAGTGCCTTATGGGTGAGTTCTGCTCCCTGCATACCATTGTTGGTAGATTGTGACAACCTCACTTGTTTGCCTCCTGTTCTGCTTCCCTACCCTTACAGCACTGACCTCTGGGCCTTGGGGTGTATTGTCTACCAGATGATCTCTGGGCTGCCTCCGTTTAGAGCATCGTAAGTGTTCTTTGCCAAGTGTGCTGTAGTTCAGACCTGACCTCTTCGTTCAGTGTTGTTCCATCTCGGTCTGTCGCTAGGAGTTGTTTCACAGTGCATTGTGTTTGACAGCAAATCGGGACTTCGGTAAAGCCGCATTGTGCAACTTAATTTGTTCAGTAGGGCCTAATAGCTTGTGTAAAAGGTTTCAGTTAGAGGAACATTGTAGGCAATTTGGAGCTGGCTTGTATAGTTAGATCGCTGTACTGTCTTGACAGGGACGCTACTTTCACTGAAGATGGGGTTTTATTGAGCCAGAAAAGACCAAGGAATGAAGTACAGGTGTAGCTGCCACTGATGCTCTCACGAACGTTCCTCACAAGCAAAGTGCAGTCACACGAAGTGTTTTATGTGTGCATGTGTGGGGGGGCCTTTAAGGCTCAACCACACAATCATCCACTCCCAATTGGCAGTCGCGGAGTCTGTGTCTCGAGACCATCATTCCTGAGCTTTATGTATATAAGGGCATCCTTTGCTATTGAACAATTCGCAGCGATGTCACAAAGATCCCAACTGCAGGAAAACCTTAGTCACATATTTTAAAGAAAAAAATTGCGGGAAATAATCTTGTTATCCTCAGAAACTTGTGATCCAAGTTGCCTGGCTGTGAAAATGCAATTGCTGAATGTGGTACTAAAATCTTATTTGACAATTTCACTTCTAGAAGTGTCGGTGTTTCTTGCCTGACATGCTGGCTGGCTGTCATAGGAAGTTTTTTTTCTATGCCCAGCTTGCTTGTATGTTAGCACTTCATTATAATGTTTCCAGATGCTTTGCCTCTCTTATTCCAGCTCCTTATGTCACATATGGCATATCCTCACGTTTGGCTCTCTTGTGTGTTTGCACATGCGTGGTTGGTCACGAAGCGCACCACGAGACCAGAATTTGTCAGAATTCTAAACCTTGTATTATATAAATTTTTTATTCTGGAATGTATTAACTGGGGAAAAATGTAACTCTGTTGGAGATTTTGAGTGCTCTCTTGTGCGCACATACTGGGAAATCGTATGAAATGCAAATATGTCTCAGATTTTACTGTACCAGATTTTAGGAAAATGAAAAACCAACTTAGTTGTTGCTCCAGCCGGTGCTAAATCGGGAATTCTTCAATGCACAACTTTTTCATTAACATTATATCTAGTTGTGCACTTGATCTTATGCTAGTTTAGTGTTCCAACCATTGCAAGACATTGCTCTGTAGCTGTTGTGATATTAGCACATTCCATCGGAGAGAAATGTGGCTGAAACATTGTGTCCAGTTCAGTGTTTTGTATCTAGAGCATTCAGCATTGTTTTTTGTGATGGAGTCAAAGCATTAGGTCTCACAGTTACAGTCTTTGTCAAAAGTATACGGCCCAAGAGGTTAGCTTTTAAGCACTGTAACGCGGCTGCTGGCAGCAATACTGAGATGTGAATGTAAGCTAGAGGATAACGAGAGCGAGATTTGTCATCTACGAGATTTCGAACCATAGAGCTGCTTTATGAGCCTCGTTATTGGGCTTAGAACAACAATCCGTGGGCCATATATTTTTGACTAAACTGTACCTGATGAAACGTTTGTACCAGTGGAAAAGGCAGGGGGGCACAAAAAAGAGCCAACAGGGTGATCTCTGGACAATTTGATTGATCCAGTCCTCTAATCTGGTACATTGGTCCTTGTTACTAACTAGCCCTCCTGTCTGTCTTAACTGTTTTATTTTATTTTCTCATACAGAGCAGAAATTCTACTCATGTGTCGCTTCTTTGTAATGGTGCGCAAGCCACTGTTAAACATACATTGCCACTGCCAAAATGTGCTGTTGACTTCAGGTCACATGACACTTAAGAAGATTGCGATATTTCAGCTATAATTTTAGCTAGCTAGCTGGTGTAAGAGTTGGAGTCAAATAAAGGCCAAAAGTGGTGATTAGAATATTGCGCAGTTTTTTTGCCAGACATGATCTGAAGCCCAGTTTGAGGTTGTAGCCACCATCCAGCTGGTAAGACCGAAATGTGAGCAGAAATTCAACTTCAATAAATCATATCTTAGATTAAGTCAAATTTCATGTTGCGATTCATGTGCTATATCAACTAACAATGCCTTGGACTCTATTCCAATAAAAAATGCCGTCAACTGATAAGTTGATGTGTAGCAGCTGCATAGCCTGTGAACTGTTATGTGCTTGCATTGTGTAGTTAACTTTAAGCTGTAGGTTGCAAGGCATCTCACATGCTGCCTTTGGTGTTCTATCCAGGAATGAGTACCTAACGTTCCAGAAGATTCTCAAGCTGAAATACGAGTTCCCTGATGGCTTCAACGCCATCGTTCGCGACCTTGTTGAGAACCTCTTGGTGAGTGTCCCTGCTTGGAGATTGACCCTCCAGGGGTGGCTGCCTGAGTGTTACGGGCGCTGTAAACGGCAATGCTCCAGGTGTATGTATCATAACAGGCAGTCTGTGCTTTGTCGTAATGTCCTACGATCTTTGGAAACCTGGTGCTTGCTGTAATATCTGATACATACAGTGAATTTTGTAAATTCGAATATTTTGATAACTTCAGTTGTAAAATGCAGCCAGTGAATTCAAACCCGAATCACATGATTTCAACTGTAAGATGCAGCCGGTTGATGCGAGTGTAAATTGGGTTCTTCCACCGATAGTTTGAATCACCTGCCGCCGCTCCTGGGTGGCCTGAGCAAGTGGTCGACCAAGCAGCGCTTCAGTGAGGTTGCGCAACTCTTTGGTGATGTCAGGGAGGTTGAGAGGGTAAAAATGGTATGCGAGTTGAGGTGGACTAGGAGAGGAGGTGGGAGGTCTGTGTGCGTGTCTTTTTGAGGTTTGTAATAAAGTGGAATATAAGTAGAGATCTTAGTGGTTTGCTAGACACCCTGGTAACGAGTTTGACTGAGGGGCTGGGGGGAGAGGTGGTAGTGCTGTAGTGGCAATAAGGTGTGCTACTAATTCAGGTCAGTAACTGGGCTCTTCTGCTGACGTTTGCAGAAAGGCAGGCCATGAAGTTGCTTCGTACTGCATTAGACGTGGGCACAGGAAGGGGGGTTAACAGCTCTGCTACTCGATATAGTTGCGCTAGCTTGTTTAGCTACTCACACGCCTGCAATCCAGGAAACATTGCATCAGTCCAGCTCACTAGTTCATCCATGCATTGTGCCCGTGCATTGGAAACACTGTACGTTTAAGCAACAGCTCATGAAACAGGCAGCTTCCCCACTCAAATGCACCCATATGGCTACAAGGGAAAGCTGTATGGAAACTTCTTAGTTTGTAAGAAAAATTTGTCCTTGCCCAGGGTAGTCTTTCTACCGGCTGAGCTAACCGGGATGGCTAGCAGATCACATGGTAAGGTGAGGGTGAATTGAGCAGCTTGCAATGAGCCGACAATGAGCAGACGTGTCTCCATTATGGTTTGTCATCAAGCCAGGAGAAACAAGATCTGTCAGAAGGCTGCTTTTCTATGGAGGCGAAAAGCGTGGTCCCCCATGTACTGTGTAATGTCACTGCACGCTATTGGAATTCCAGGTGGTTGAAATTTCCGGAGCCTTCCACTGCGGCGTCCTTCATAGCCTTAATTGAGCCTTAGTCGCTTTGGGACATTAAACCTGATAAACCAAATCAAGAGCTCAGGCTTGTTGGTGTATCTTATGAATTTGTGACCTTCTGATGTAGGACATCCTGTGGAGCTATGTTCATTGTGTGGCTATCATGTCATGCCCCAGGTGATCGACCCAAACCAGCGGCTGGGCGCGGCATCCCGGGGCGGCTACCCGGCCCTCAAGGGACACGAGTTCTTCACTGAGGTCCGGTGGGAGAAGCTTCCTGAGATGGAACCCCCCAAGATGCTCCCTTTCCTGCCCGGCACGTCGAGCAATGAGGAACTGCGCTCCCAGTACTGTGTAAGGGTGATATCTTGCTCTCTGGAGGAAAGGGGTGGAGGGGGAACTGCCGAGTGCCATCAGTCCTGTGGGTCAGGGTGTCAGGGTCAGGGGTCAGGGTGTCTGTTGCTGCATGAGGCACTTCTGCTATCAAGGCGAAAGCCTTTAATGCCTCATACTCACGTCCGGCGTCCTGTCCCACTATAGGTGTCAATCATCCTGACAGCCACGCCAGGCACGTGACAAACTTATCTTAGTCATACCAGCGCGGTTGCCATGGAGACCGTCACCACTAGTTAATGGTAGATAGTGGCTGATAATGATAGTTACTGGTAGTTAGTGATGACAGTCATGATAATAATGACAGAGATGAATGACTATGATGTCGTCGCCTGGTATCGTCATGACTGGATGTGACGTCATCATGATGTCACATCCGGCCATACCTGATAACTGGGACTGACGTCATGGTGACGTCACATCTGGTCATGACTTCAGCAGGTGAATCACGCATATATGAAGCTTACCCACCGGGCGTCCGATCCAGGCGCCCGTGCAGCGCCCAGCATACAGAAGCAGATGCAGTACAGTAGGCATCGGCGGCGTTTCAGATTGGTTTACAAGAAAGAAAAGGTACAGTATCTGTCACAATTCTCCGCGCACACCTCAACCAAGCTGTAAGGAAAAGGAGAAAGGTGGGAGTGAAAAAAGAGGGAAAGAAGTGCCATAGTGGAGGGCTTCAGACCACCGCGCAATATAAGCTTTCGCCTCATCGCACTTTAGAGGTCCAATGTGCCTCCTAGTTTTTGAGACAATGGTCGGTGATGGAAGGAACCCCTGGATCAACGTTGGGGAAGATGTCGGCATAGTAATGAAAGCAGGGAGGTAAGAAATACAGTCGACGACTGATTTTTTGGACACCCAATTTATCAGACATGCTTGATTATTTGGACTTTTTACCAGCCCCAGGACATGCCTTATAAAGTCAATGTATTACGCGGCTCAAAATTTCGGACACTCTAAGTAGGGCTATTCCATTTTTCGGACATTCCAAGCGTCAGGCGGGTGAACTGCCACACATTTTGAGCAGTGTCGCTGCTATCTTAATTGTTTACTTTTTCCGCTCCTCAGCTAAACTGACGCTGGATCGAAGCTATGTTATTTGCCTAGCAGCTTCCGCTTTCGCAACAATGTCGCTGCTCGCTGCCGGAGTGCTTTTTTTCTTCTTTTAGCTTGATCGCTTCGACTGTCTGTTCCTCTGTGTGTTTGCCGTGCGTTTCACGTGTGTTGCCGAGCATAGCGAGTAGGCCTAGCTGTGGTCGTGCTGATATGAGAACTACGTTCTGTCACTACTGTGGCTCGCATTTAATAGAATCGGCTTCAGTTCTTCAAGAAGCTGTTTGCGGATTTTATAAGGAGCTTTTTTTTTTCTTTTTGTGTGCAACGCAGCAGCGGGAAGGCACACTACGGAGTCGGTGTTGTGATCTAGTGGTTGGTGGTGGTGGTGTGCCTCGACAGTGGGAAAACCTACTTTGTCAATTTGCTTGGAGCACTTAGTATGCTCGCCGATGCGTGGAAGTCTGTGGCACCCACAACGCTGCGCAATTGCTTCCACCACGCGGGATTTGTGCTGAATGACGAGTCGGCTGCCTTGGACGAGGAGAGCGTCGTCGAGCAGCTGTCAGGCAGGGAGCAGCTCATTGACGACCTTCACATTGCAGATGTCGAAATTTCATCGACCGTCTCGTTTTCAGAGTTCACAAACGTGGATCACGAGTTGGACCTGTGCGCTGGGCTCACAGGTGCAGAAATTATTTGCTAAGTGTTTGCGGAGTCTGAGAGCGACGACGACGATGACTCACCTGCAGCAGCGCAGCTGACGCAAGCTGAGCTGATGCAAGTAGTCTCAACCCTTTCGTCGGCTTACGGCGACACTGCGACTCTTGCCGAAATTCAGGCAGGCCTGTTAGCACGGAAGCGGAGCGTGGTGCAGAAAAGCATTCACGTTTTTCTCCGGCCTCAAAGTCAATAGTAGGCAATAAATTAAGCTTTTTAGGTGCACATTTGTTTTTTCAGACTGCCCGATTCGCAGTCCGTTGAGAGTCCGAAAAATCGGTCGTCGACTGTACCAGAAGCAATTCAGCACTGGGAGGAGTGCTATGGTAAGAGTGGTGAGTGCAAGAGGGAAGCACTGCAGTGTCAGGGTGTGTGTAGGGCCAAAAAATTGGTCGATAACTGTAGCAGATGGCTTGACTTTTGAATTTGGCCATTGTCTTTATGGGCTGTGTGTGTCTGCGTGCTGTTTTCCTGCATAAGTTTCAATCGGGTCCCTTAGCACTTATCGAAAGTCTAGGGTTTTCTAGGGGTTAGAAGCATTTGGAACAGTGTGTACTGTATGCTCAGCCGTACCATTTTTTCTCAGGTACCCGATGACTTGGAGCCTGGGCTTGACGACAAGCAGATGACACGCCTCTTGGGCCTTGCATTCCAAGATGATGATGCACCCGCAGTCTCCTCGCCAACCTCACCTTCTCAGCAGCAGCAACCACAGCAACAACGAACACAACCTCCTCAGCAGCGGATCTCGCGGACGCAGCTGCACATCCTGGACTTTGGTCCTGAGGAGCACAGCCGGCGGCTCCAGAAGCAGGCCGAGACGAACCAGTACCACAAGTTTGTCCAGGGCAACCTGATCCTCAAGCAGGGACTTGTTGACAAGCGAAAGGTGAGTGCCACGTCAAGGTGGGCTCAAAGTGCTTTCTTTGGGGCTGGCAAGACATGAGCTACATGCACAGGTCACCACTTTGTTACGGCCGGTAAATAATTGATGACTAATTTATTCTTTTACATTGCGTCAGTTTTGTTTTCAGCAGCTGAACAGTAGCTGTGGCATCAAAGTTTAATTCAGGTTCTGTAGGGCATATAAACACTGGTGTAGTCGTCGTAGTTGTTGCTTCACTGTTCTAGTGCATTACTGCTCTTGTGTCTGAAGAGCCCATAGGGGAGTGAACGAAGGAGCAATGAAAACGTGGATGCTTTCGGGTGTCATTGGTTCGGACTGGAGAATTTGGTTGGTTTCGCTTGGGCTCAGTGTAAAAGAAAATATTTTCGAGTGATGTTTTGCATGACCTTTGGTTAAGATAGACCATGTGAAACCGTACTTATGAAGTTTGCACGCAGCACTGTAGAGAAAAGGAAAGGCAATAAAACAGTTGCACACAAGAAAGACCTTAAAGTGCTGTTGCAAAGTAGGGTGCCATGACAACTGCGATTTTGCACAGGTTTGGGTAGTACTTTTGGCACACATCATCAGGAGTGCGCGAAGGTCTCTGCATCTTCTTTTAGTATGCACTGACATAGAGCTCGAGCTTTTTCGCTTGTGGCGCGGCATGTAGGCGGGTACAGATGGTAAACAGCACATGATGGGTACAGAGTTTCAATTTGCTGAAAGAACAAGTGCTGCTCAATCATGAGCGAGGGAAGTCTGCATTTGTACTTCTGGGGCATGGCACCTTTGAAAAACAAAGTGACAAGGCAATTATCATTCTTAACGGCGTGCAGCGTGTGGCAGGCTGATCAGCGTGGCTGGCAGATAAGCCCCAAAAACGAAGGTGTGTGGCTGGATACTCCATCATTCTTGTAGCTCAGCAATGTGTCTATCATTGCATGCACAACAGGGGGGTACAGGAAAAGTATAATATGCAGTTCAAGCCCAAGTGCAAATATTTGGACAATTGTCTGTTGAGCAGGCCATACCTCGACACTGTGCCGCTCGAGAGCCTGGCCAAATTAATCGATGCCATCCGCGTGGCGTCCGATGAACGAGCTTTCAATGCCACAGACTTGTATTGGCGTTTGGCAGGACTCTGGTCAGATTTATTGAATTAGGGGTGCGGCCCGAAATAGCGAGGTTTTGCTGTACACTTTTGCGGGCAGTGGTGAAGCCTTGAGTGACAGCAGTGGTAGTACCATGGCGATGTTTTTGGAATATGTTTATATTGAAAACATCTGGTAACTGTTTGCACATTTGTAACTGCCTAGTTATATTTATTTGAGATAAAGTTGGTGGGCTATACCCGAGGATACTTTATTTCAGGTGGTTCGAAGTTCGGGTTATACACCGGCAGATTATGCGCGAGAAGCCTCTATGTATATGCCACAGACAATGTGCACTGTGGTGGTGTCCGGAAAATTCTGCACGGCGACAACAGTTGTACTGGTCCCGGAGTGTTTATTCCCCAGTTCAACGGGCAGGCACGTTTTGTATGCGCCTTTTAGTCTGTGTGGGCCAGCGTCCACATGTAGGGCTGATATTTGCCAGCACAGGTGTGATTGTACTCTGCTCTTTCTGCTCCAGCAAGTAAGGTTCTCCCGAACAAAGCACGCTCTGGCAGTGTAGAATGAAAGTGTGCAGATGCCATCTTGTCTGAGTGCACTTTCTTGCGCTGGAGAATTTTATAAAACACCTTTTATTTATTTTTTGACAGTGCTCTGTGGGGCCACAGTGGTGTATGGTTTCTGCAAAGGTCACCTTAGCCAAAATGCATGTGAAACAGTTCGCCGCAAGCCGGCATTTATCTTTTACACAGAGTCCAATGGGGAAATCAACCAATGATCTCGCATTGTTCATCTTATCCGAGAATTCATCTTAATAGAGTTCGTCTTAACTGGTGTCTGCTGTGCAGAGTGAAAGTTAAAATGGCTGCAGGCAGCGTAGTGAACTATATATGGTTGGGTTGGGTCTTTCACTTGCATTCATTCTTTCATTTCGTCTTTCATTTGTCCTTATTGTATGCTCGGTTTGGTAGCTTAGTGTCTCCTTAGTCACTGCTGAACTAACTGCCTTTTTTGGCAATGCAATTTTTGGAGATGCAACATTCCTGTATCCTTTGGCGTTCGCATCAGCTTGATAGCGAGCCTTGTTATACCCCTTTCACATGGGCAATCTTAATGGCCACTGGCTATGGGCTTTTTGAGGACATCCGTGTGCAATGCTGCTGTTCAAAGGTATTTCAATTGGTTGTTGAGAGATATACATGCTGTGCAACATATGGCACTAAGTGAACAGCGAAGCTGAAGGGCACATTTTAAAAGGAATGTAATATCGTATTTACTCGCATAATGCTCGCACTCGTGTTGTGCTCGCACCCCCAACATTGGGCGTCAAAAATTGGAATTTTTTTTTTCCTCGCATAATCATCACACCACCAATATTACCACCGCGAAGTTGTCTGCTAGTAGTAACAAGCGCCATCTTTGGAGCGCTACTGAACCTAGCTGGCCTCTTTGTGTGCACGCGCTACCAGGCGGCGATAGCGTGCTCGGGTAGATCATCATCATCGGTTATGTTCGTTTTTTTTTTTTTTACCTCCATGATGCTCATAGTCGTCGCCATTTTGCGAGGTGTCTCCGCGTCTCATTGTCATTGTTCCTTCGTTCCGTCCGTGTTGCTTACTTTGTTCCACCGTCTACCGTGTTCTTGGGGCCGCATCGCGGTGGGGCGGTACGTAAGTTATACAGCAGCTTTTAAGCTGAAAGCTTTCGAGTAGGGGCTACAGCATGGCAATCGCGCTGCCAGCAGGCACTTCGGCGCCAACGAGTTCTGTGTAGTACGCCACTGGAAATGATGATTGCAGTGTCGACACAGACTCTGATCAAGTCTCTGATCAAGAGTAGAACTGTATGGTCTGCTGTGAGCATTATACCACGGAACGCGGGGAGTGATGATAAGGCTTCGTGCGGTAAATAAAGCGCTTTTGGCGACCCTGTACTTTTATAACAAGGGTAAGTTCTGCTTGAAAATTATGTTTTTGGTCATATTTACAATAGCTGACCTAAGAATCCCGATTTTCACCTACATAAATTTGCTTTTAGTGCTCCAAAACATTTGCTCGCAAATTTTCCCCGCATAATTATTGCACCCCTCAGTTTAGCATCAATTTTCTGCGAAAAAAAGTGCGAGCATTATGCGAGTAAATATGGTACTAGTTTTTAATTGGGAGCTGTTTCGGGAATGGTGGGCCAAATCCTTGACCGTTTGATGCTGTCTGCTGGCCACTGCAGCAGTGGATAGATTTCGGCCTGAGCTCGGCATTTCATTTCAGAATCGTTCCGTTTTCCTTGCCAGCGAAGCTGCCCCATTCGATGACTACAAGTGTCCTTCTCTGTCCGCAGCTGCTGTTGCTTCAACGGTGGTGCGGCATCCCTGCTTTTCGGTCATCGCAAAGCTTGCACAGAAGCGAAAGCGTGCGAAATCCGAAGACATGGCGCGCAGCAAAAATGGCGGAGGTGTGTTCACATCTAGCAATCTGTGGAGCTGTTCATTTCAATTTCAAGACACGAGAGTAGTTGCGATAGGCAAACAAATTTTACGATCCATCTTCTGAGGCAGGAATTTTAGGGTTATGTCATATACCTCCTTTGAGTGGTCAGTCGTTCCTTAGATCACTTGCATACTTCATTTGTGGCAGTGCAGAGCGGTAGCTGAAAACCAGTGTGGCAGTGGTCAGTTGAGTGATTCATTGGCTCAGTGCGGTTACTGAGGTTGCCTGTGTGGCAGGGGAATGGTGCGTAGTTCCAATATGCAATAAAAGATGGCGCCAGCATTGCACTAACAGCAGTTCGTATCGGTGGTGAGAATGACGTCTTCTTCAGTGGGCATTGGGATTGACCTTCAGACAGGCATTCGTGAAGTAGCTGCAATAACCAGCATCAGAGGTCACTGACAGTACGCCACAATGGTTGCAGCAGCTGTGGCCATGTTATCTTATCACCATATCCCCTGGCTATGTCATCTTCATCAAACACTGCCTGCTGGAAAAAGCGACATGGATGGAAAACCAATGTCATCTACCTCGTGTAAGTGGGGGTAGTGATTGGAGGAAAATAATCTCCGAAAGAAAGCTGTCTTCAACAACAGGCGGCATTAGAATGTGGTGCCGAGCCAAGGACAGTTACATTTTAATTGTTTGCTACGTACTGTTGAGAAGCTTGTCCTATTGCAAAAATGCAGCAGAAGGTCAAAGGAAAAAGTGAAAAGACAGGAAGCATCACTCACTGGCTATGCATATTTCTCCACCTGCTCTGTTTTTTCAGTGCTTTTTTTTTTCTTCTCTGCTGACTTCTGTGTAACTGCACGCATGTGTGAGCATGGCTGGCCCAGGTAGTCAGGGGAAAAGGTCTTTTTTACCAAGAAAACAAAAAAACTGTGCAACAGACACACAAGGATGAAGAAAAGACGGGAAGTGCGGTGGCGTCCTGTGCTGGTCTTCATACTTGCCGGTTTGGTGCACCGCTTTTTTATTTTGGCAGCGAAAGCCATTCACCAACATGCTTGTTCTGCAAGCCCGAGTTTCACTTGTTTCGTTTTCTGAGGAGTATTCCTCGTCTTCCATGAAAATGTAAAACTCTCAGGACTGTGCCGCTTTTGTGCCATATCTATCATTTGCGCAACAGTCTCATTTGTAGCTGTTATTGCTGAAAAGACAGTAGCCGATGGCAAGACTGTCTCACATGCTTGTTCAGCCATTTTGAATAAACGCCACCAGTGGCATCAAGCATGCTTGCACATGAGACGTCGGCTCAGGTGGTGCTCTAATAAAAATCTCAGTGCGAAGAACGCACTTTGTTTTACTTCTGTCGTGGGCCTTGCGTGCCTTAATTGGCACTGTTTGGTGAATATTTGGTTCCTTGTGTTGTGGAACATTGCATTCAGTTGTCAACATGCTTCTGAACGAATGAAACAGGGCCTGTTTGCACGTCGCCGAATGCTGCTGCTGACAACGGGTCCCCACCTGTACTATGTGGACCCTGCCGCTATGGTACTCAAGGGCGAGATCCCCTGGTCCCCCGAACTGCGGCCCGAGCCCAAGAACTTCAAGACTTTTTTTGTGCACACGGTGAGCGTGCGTGCTTCTTATTTTAATTCTATCTCTCACCCTCTCTCTCTTTTTCTTTTTTTTTTTTGCTGGGAACTTTCTTGCCGTGCCCCAACTCCAGCTATTATGAAGCATTGGTAGAGGGCTCAAATCTACTCATTGTGCAACTGCTTTCGTGCAGCATATATTTGCACTCTGCGAATGTGGATGTACAGCCGCCCAAATGTTTAATTGTTGCGCGTGCTGGTCATATTTTCTGTGATTCTGAGTGCTACAGAGGAGTTAGCCTGCGAAAAGTCCAAGTATAAGCAAGAGATCACCAAACCCTTGCGTAATCTTAACCTTCCACCAACTTTTATCTGCACTAAAACGCAGGAGCACAGAAACGGCGGCTGTCGTGCACGCCAGCTTAAGATTTGGCTGGCTGTACAGTCGCGGACAGAATAAAATGCACCACACTTCCGGATTCAAACACTTCTGTCCTGTCATCTAATAGAAATAAATAAGCTTGCTGTCCTCACATGCAAAGACAAAAGTAAATATTACAAGCATATGCAAAAAGCATGCGTTATGGTTTGCTAATTAACGCGTGAGAAGACTCTGACCGCCCAAGCGTGGTCCATATTCTTCTATCCGCGGTTGTATATGCAGATGTGGACCACCCGTGCCCAAGCCTGTGCTTGGCTTAGCTTTATCTCTTAAACGGACGCTAAAAGGTAGGGGTGCTGAGTGCACCAAGGTTGCAGTTGTTTCACTTCAACCGACTGCCAAGCTTTGATGTGCAAGAAAACAATCTGAAAGTGGAAGTGTATCGACACCCCTCCAGTGTTTCGGTAACTGGGCACGTTCGATTTTCAGTCTCAAGCAGTCCCAGACTACTTGCTGACACGAGTCCGGCATTCATTTTTTCTTGGGCAGCTCGGAAGCTCTGGCCACCAGTACAGCTCCCAGGAAAGTAGCACTGTGGCAGTGGCCATTTTGCTTTAGACTCCGCGCGTATTTTGAGTACTTTTCTTGTTCCAACAGATGGTATTGTGTGTTAAACAATGACGCAGACTCCATAGCTCGTCTCTAAGCAGCTGCAAGACGTTTGAATCTTGAATCTTCGCCTTCTTGTCTTGAATTTCACTACACACAGACGTGTCTAACTGCCATATTCACAAACACACCTTCACTCGAACTTCTACTCCAAGCGGCCTTCGAGGCCTGTTTTTCGTTTCAGAAAGCAACCTCCACAGGAATCGCTCCTCCAGCGGTGGAGAAAACTTGAGTTTTCTCGAGAATCTCGAGTCGGTGATGACGCTACCTTGGCCGCTCCTCAACCGCCATTCCACTTGTTAACATGGCGAACATGCATCGCTCGCTCGCTGTCTGGACTTCGTTATACCGGTATACCAAACTTTTCACGAAAGCGGATACGACGAGGATGCACCAAACCTCTCTAATGCATCGGCTGAGAGTGACAGCGACTCGGGACTTCTGCCACGCTATCACTTTACGAATGTGGCCATGGCTAGCCTCCGGCCATCCCTGCTGCTCACGCTAAACCAGCGCCATGGATAATCATGATCAGCCACCGACGTCTGTGCTGTGTTGATTGTCGCATCATCACAATTCGCTTGTGTGGCGTGGGGACATTTCAAGTTGTCACCGGATAAGTGGACAACCTTTCGGAGCCTGCCGAGTGCAGAGTTGAGGCACGATTTGACCATTAATGTTGAGCTCGCCCGCGGCCGAAGTCGAGTGGCGCCAGCGCATTCTCCGAGGGGGAACAGCATGTTGCATGAGGCGCGGTGGGACTGTGCGGACATCTGTGCTGCAGCCCACGTATCAATGGCTTCCCCGTCGCCCGAGGGTACGTAGTACATCGTCGGACGCGCTGCGCTGTCGCGGGACCGCGCTGGTGGACTCGTCCTACGGAGGGATATTCGCGGCCGACGAAGGACATGGTTTTTCAAGCATGGTTTCAATGAGTACTCCCAAGCTGTTTGGAAACCGCACGCGGCATTTGCTTCTGGAGAGTCTAATTCAGTGTGCATGAGCTGCAACACACTGCGAAGCAGCACATGTTTTCTCCGCTCGCCCTCGAGCCCTATCAAGGAGCCATGCTTGTAGGAGTTGGCGGCTTTTACTTTTTTTCCTGCAATACATTTTGATGTCTGTCAAAGCCTGGCAATAAAAAAAAAAGTGTCAAAGCCTGGCAATAAAAAGAAAATTATCAAAGCCTGGCAATAACAAAAAGGCAAAGCGGCAAATGCCAAGCCTAGATCTCACAGCAAAAAAAATAAACCGAAGTATTCACACCATTTCTTGAAGCCTACGTCATGCTTGCGTAAACTCTACGTCACCAGCAGACGTCACCAGCAGCGGCTCTTACCAGATGCAAAAGCATTTCCGGACATTTTTCACAGCCATCTTTTTCATCCTGCCCACAAAACAAGTTCCACTACGCTATTAATGTCGAGGTCGCTTGCGAAAGTTGTTTAGAAGACTTGACATTAAAAGCGGAGCATGTTACACACTACAGCACGCAGTTTTCAGGCCAAAAGTTCACCTTAATCTCGTCCCCATACGCCACTTGCGCGGCTTTGAGTGGAGGAGGTATTCTCAAGGAGAACTTGTCGAAGGAAACGCCGAGGGGCGTTCATGAATTTGAATCTGCCCTGGAGTGGAGGTTGGAGCGCCGAGTCAAGGCGCGTTTGTGAATACGGGCGTAAGTCTTGAGCATGGATGATTTGCTCATGGTGTCCAGACGCTATTCACTTGTTTCACGATGTTTTCAGCACACAGGCCTGAAAGCGTGTGAAGTGAACCGCTGTGTGCTGGAGCATCTATTGCTTGTTGTAAATGCTTTTGAAAATGCATTCATATTGTTATTTGGCAGTACTCGTGGGAAGCGCGCATGTCATTGCGTACCAGGTAGCATAATCTGTGGCTACTGCAACCCATCTTTTGCCAGAAGTGGACTCTGGAAAAGTGTCGAGAAGGTCCAAGCCGACACGTAGAGTGGCTCCGGAGCGATGTCGATGGGCTGAAGAAAGCCAGCAGGAGAAGTTGCAGGCTTCTTGCGACGCTGACACTTATTGCAAGCCCCAACGTAACGGCGCATTGAGTGGTAGAGACCAGGCCAGAAGAACCGACGATGGATGCGGTCGTATATGCGAGTAATGCCTAGATGGCCAGCAGTTGGGAGATCGTGGAGTTCGTGGAGAACGACTGTTCGTAAGTGCTTGGGGACGACTAGGAGAAGGTCAGGACCAGTGGGCTGAAGATTCCGGCGGTATAAAATGCCGTCAATGAGAGCAAAGTGGTTCAGTGAAGGGTCGGTTTGGGCGAACGTTAGGCGATTAATAATGGAGAGAAGTTTCGCAATCCGACACTGTTCTTCGCCAATAGTTGTAAACGGTGGTAGAGGGAACAGGTCAATGGCACATGCACTCGTGGGCATGTCAGTCTGGGGAACAGGGTATCGAGAGAGGCAGTCGGCATCTTTGTGCAACCGGCCGGACTTGTAGACCACAGTGTAGTCAAATTTTTGGAGTCATAGCGTAAAACGCCCGAGGCGACCAATAGGATCCTTCAAAGAAGAAAGCCAGCACAGGTAAGGTCGAAAAACGGCGGGGCATATCTGTACGATAGTCATAGGAAAACTCGGTGCGAGGAATCAGAGACCATCGACTGCAGCAATGCCGCGATATGTGACCGACGCCAGAACACTTGAAACATATGAGGCGATCATCAGGCATCCGCCATTCTGCTGGATTTCGATATCGACGAAAGTAGCGGGCCCGGGGATAGAAAACAGTCGTGCTTGGTGGCCAGACGCTGGGGTTTCTGATGGAACAGACAGCAGGTGTGAGGTTCAAGTTTGCAACTTCCTCTCGCACGACGGCCTGAATAAGGGATACTTCGGGCAAGGAGTGGCCGGGGACGGTGGTTTGGGGTGGTATAGGTGCACAGGCCCCCATTTTACGGCGAATGATCCTGGTAACGTTGTCGGTAATGTTCAGAGGCGAAGCAGAAGGTGTACTAGTTGGGTGGCTGCTGCATAACACACGAAGATGTGGCCACGGTATGAGGAACCCGTTGAAACTGTGGAAATATGCGCCAGCTCTTCACTAGCTCGAGGAGATGGCACTCCTTGATAAGGGCATCCACAGTATCATAGCCCTTGCAGAGGAGAAAATGGAAGGCGTCGTCCGCAATGCCTTTCAAAACGGGCCCACTTTTGCTGATTCTGTCATGGTGGTGTCGACTTGGTGACATAAGGCTAGTACGTCTTGTATGTAGGTGACATAGCTTTCAGTGGGAGACTGCACACGCGACTCAAGGTGCTTTATGGTGGCGAGCTTCAAAGCGTCTGGTGGTCCGAAGAGAGCGCGAAGCTTTTCTTTGAAGATGTCACAACTTGTTGATTCGTCCTCATGTGTTTCGAACCATTTTCTCACTGTGCCAGACAAATAGAAAATATATTTCCCAGCATGACAGTGGGGTCTCACCTGTTATGGGTGCTGACACGTACATTGAGATCCATTTGTTCACGTTGTCACCTGATGCACCGGAATAGATGTCGGGGTCACGAGGATGAGCCATGACCATGAATGTAGGAGCAGTAGGACTTCGTGAGTCGCCGGGTTCAGTCATGGTGGCAGTGCCGGGTTAGCGACCGCTATGAAGCTTCGTGGTGCAATAAATCAGGATGCGGAGGATGGGAAAATCCACACCTCCACCAGGATGTTACGTGCCTCCAAGTGCACACACACTTCTTCTGCCTCATCTTCAATGAGTCGACCCGTAGCAATATGTTTTCTGGCAAAATGATCTGGGCCCTTAGAAGAACTTTGTGAGCAGCAGCGGCAAGCGAACCCTGCCAAACTGTCGCGCTTGCATGTCGCACGCTCCATCACTCCATTCATGAAAAGCATTGATTGATTCGTACCTCCGTTATCTATCTTTAGCATTGCACGCATGTTTAAGAGATAAACTTGCGCGCGGCGTCAATGTGCGTCGTGGTGACTGATGGCTAGCAGACGATGGCCAGAGCTTGCAAGGTCATGTGACCGCTGCGCTACTTCCTGTCAGGGCGGAAGCCGAGACCTGTCGGCAAGTAGTCCAGGACTGGAAAATCGAATGTGCCCACTGTGTCTGGCGATGGAAATTCTTTTCTGGCTATGGCTGGCTCGTTCCTTCCATGTGCAACCCTGCTTTGAGAGGGAGTGCTGCCCAAAAGGGAAAAGCAGTGCGATGAATGTTATAGAGGTGCAAGCATGTGAAGCACTTCACACCCTGCATGCTTTCTTCTCAGCCTTCAAGAAGCTCCAAGCACTGGCAGTTGGGATGTTTGTGTACTCTTTGCAGCAGTGAGCAACTGAGCAGTGAGCCCTCAGTTTGCTCGGAGGAGAGCTGGGCTTTGTAGCGAACAGTGTGGTGGCTCCAGCTTTCCTAAATTGGTTTTAAACCAGTTTGAAAACTGAACTCACCGTATTTACTTGCATAATTTGCGCACTTTTTCTCTATAAATTAAGGCTTCAAAAAGGGGTTGTGCAAATTACGCGAAAATTTCACAAACATGCCTTAAAAACTCACCCGGAAAAAGGATATAAAGCGCAATATATGTCTAAAAAAGTGAGTCGTTGATAGAAAAACTGGATTCTGAGCCATGGCTGCCATTGTCGCGGCCGTCCCAAATAGCTTCATCCTTAGTTCCGTCAAGTGCATTTGACAGTCCAGTTTTTTTGAAGCTATGCTCCACAATGTTGGGAGAGACCCTGTCCAACGCTGCCAGTATCCATTCACAGACAGTCTCCAAAGGAGGCCCCTTCATTCTTCCAGTCGGAGTGAGACCGTGTTCTCCGCTGGCTATTCAATTCAGCAAATTCAATCACCTGGAGTTTAAATTTCACCGGACAGTTGTGGTATCCCATTTCAACTAAACAACCACACGTCAAACCACTACGCACAAAGCCGAGCCACCAACAACAAAGAGGTGGACACGCCAGACGCACAACGTGCACAACTAGCTCTACTGCGCTGTGGCTTCGCTTCGGCTGGGATTGCTTTGGCCTGGCCTTGGCAGTGCGCCTCACCGATGCGGTCTGCTTGTGCGTTCCTGCGTGCATGGTTGCGTTTTTACGCAATGAGGTGCGCAAAATATGCGGTTAAAAGTTTTTTTTATAAATACGGGTAATAAGTTACGGGTGCGCAAATTACGCGAGGGTGCAAATTATGCGAGTAAATACGGTATATGTTTTGTCCATTTCCAGTGATCTAGCTAAGTAGGTGCCGGTTTCCTAATTTTCCCCAAGGTGGATGCATGTAGTAGGAATGGCACAGCACTGTCTGCTTTTTAGGAGGATGGAAATTTTTGGGAAAAAATGAAGCATCTTGTTCGCAGTTTTCTCAGCATCATGGGCCCCGTTTCGAATTAAAAAAAAAAAATGCTGGTAGTGCTCCCAAAGCGTAATCTATCAGTTTAGCATAGTTCCATGTTTCTGATGGCATCTCCTGTAGTGTGTCTGTAGTGTGCTTGTTCCCCACCATGCTGCTCAAGATGCCGGGGCATTTTCAGCATGGGCAGTAGCTTTTCTGGCTTAGTAGTAATAGTGCTACATATTGGCACTAATGCCAGAATATATGTTGCTACTGAAAAAGCTTTCAAGGAAGCTTGTCCTCTGGACGATGGTAGTGCCAAGTAAAATGAGCTGGACCACAGAGAGATGGGGTGAGAGAGAGAGATTTTTGTGTGAAAAAGTTTTGAAGGTCAGCTGGAGGACATGAAATGGGACTAAAGTATGATCTGGAAAATATATACTTGTCTATCCAGCTTGCACAGGCACAAGGGCTTTATTAATAGTGTTGAACGTTGAGCTAGTTGGCCACAGATCTCTTGGAAG
The DNA here is from genome assembly GCF_055883805.1 of Amblyomma maculatum. Lineage (NCBI taxonomy): Eukaryota > Metazoa > Arthropoda > Arachnida > Ixodida > Ixodidae > Amblyomma > Amblyomma maculatum. The sequence continues at coordinate 156,026,403 of NC_139348.1, forward strand.
AAGGCAGCAGAGCAGGTGACAACACAAAACATAAGAAGCACACAATAACACAAGTATTTGTGTTGCCACCTGCTCTGCTGCCTTCTTCCAAGAGATACAAAGGCTTTACCTCTAGCAACGCAGATACAAAATGATTTCGCTTCATTTCCTGCACACCACCACTCGAGCGCTCTAAACAAGTGTGGTAGGATCTGTGCATGCTGGAGGAGGATCCTTATCTGTTAAATAACAGCATACTTAAATGTCGTGTTTCATCTGTGAATTTTGTCCTTTTTAAAAGGGGTGCTAAAATCGATTACAAAGTCCAGATAGATTGGAATGCATCATGAAACCGTTCAAAAAGACGAGGGACAAGGAAGAAACCAACAGGCAAGACACCAACAGAACCAACACAGATAGTCACTTGGAGGTTCTAACGTGCACATTCATAGCTCAGTGCATGAACGTTCTTAATTTTCGCTGCTATCAAAACGTGACTGGTACATGACTAGAATTCATTCCCGCGATCTAATACTGAATGCCCGAGATTGTGCAGCTGAGCACATGCTTAGGATAGCAGTCGCGAGACATCTCAAAAGGGGAAAGTAAATGTGTGTGCTCCACGGATTCTTGCAGCCCAACCGAACATACTACCTAGAAGATCCCGAAGGCTATGCCCTGGCTTGGTGCAAGGCCATCGATGAAGTACGCAAAGCCACCTATAACCAGGCCGACGACGCTTCTTAATGATGGCTTTAGCCGGCACTTTCCTGGCTGTCCGTTGGCTCGTGCTGGCTTCCGGTGCAAGTGGTCATAGGGAGAAGTGGCTGCTTCAGTGTCGCTGTCTGCAAGCATTTGGCGACAAGTGGTGTTCATGATGGACCAGTGTGTGCGATGTGTGCTGATTGTGTCCTGTTGACAATGTCGAATTTGTATGAGAAAAAGGATTGAGCCAGTTCCTCCTTTTTCTTGTTCCTCATCCCAGGGATATTTGGAGTTTGTGCTCAGCTGATTAGTGGTATTTTGATTTGTAGCTGGAAATACTCTTCATGGAACTATTGTGAAGGGAAACAGCTCTTTTTGATATAAACTCCATTGGAACTGTTGGCTTTGCCCTGGACCCTAAGACATATACAACTTTGGGGATTTTTTTTGTCATTTTTGTGAAACCAGATTGTATTTACTGGAATATGGACCTAGCACCGAGTCAGTTTCAGAACCACATTTAAAAACGAGGAAAAACAAACAACACCAGGTGCACCTTGGCATATTTTTTCTTATAGGTGAAAAACATTGCAAGGACAAACATGATCAGTTTCATGCATTGCTTCTATAGACCTTTGCATCGGGTGAGGGAGTCGGCAAAATTCCTCCTCTCTGGACAGTCTGAAATCGGTTTCGCTGTAGCTTCCACAGTGCTTGCGCAGGGTGCACCTGACTGTCCAGTGAACAATATGGCAGCGCCCAGGGAGCCTGAAATGTAAAGATAGAAAAAAAAGAAAACAGTATACCAGTCGATACATTATGGAGTAGCTAGTAGATTATCTGATGAATAAGTTTATTCATTATTCGTTTTGTATGGCCTAGGATAAAGCATTCAGAACTATTCCTGTACAGCATATAATTTGAACTGTGGAGCTGCAAAAAAACACAATAATTCAAGCCTTTTGCTGTGTAACATGCGGCAGAGCTGCTTTTGAAAAGGTTATGGTTAGCGTCATATGCAAGAGTAGGAGTTCAGCATGTTTGTTAGTTTGTGAAGTACAATTTTGTGTATTGTCACTTTTCTTTTTTTGTGCTTAGTGATTTAGTAGTAGCTTTCGTAGAACACATCCAGTCGGGACTGTATGTAAGGATTCAACCCCTAGCAGACTACTTTTGGCATATGACTTGCTGCCGGAGTTTGAATTCTGAAAAAAAAATTTCCACACAAAGTCTTCATGTTAGCACTTGAAACCAGCTGCAGGTTGTGCCCGAGTCATAATGATACACCCTCTTGAAGGTCACGAAAAAAGCATGGAAATTTTTTAAGGTAGAAGCCTTTAATGCTTCATTGTTGTAAGGAGGAGTTTTCAACAGAAATGTCACGCTTTTCAATCGGTCGCAAGATCGTGACGTCACAGTGCGCGAATTTCAAACTGGGCCAATTGTTACTTTGGCTAGTAGCCATGCAACCAATTAAAGGGATGGTATAGTGATGTTCCAATTAAGTGGGACTGAGTTTAGTTAATTAGTTTATTAACCAGTGAGCATAATTAGGTTAATTAATCAATAATTAGTTTCCAAAATGTGGACGGTCAAGCGAGGGTGTACTTACAATTGGGCGAAGTGATAGTCAGTTACACTAATTAGCATATTGGTGCTAATTAGGCAATTAGCTAAAGTTGCACTTGCTGAACAGGAACTTAAGTTTACTGATAAGTATGCCTTGTACTGGTAATTGATTGAAGAACAATAACTAATTAGCATGCTTGTGCTAATTAGGAAATTGGTTATAGGCAGTCACTGCCTAACAATGTGCCAGGAAAGGCTTCCGCCTTGGAGCACTTTTAGTGAGCCAAAGTGCCCCCTGAATTTTTCTTCTTCGTATATAGCACGAATTTGAGAAGACTGCAATTGCTTCCTGTTTTCATAGCTCACATAGCTTAGCGTACGTCATCAAGATCTGTGTTCTGTCTTAATTAGAACAAGTAACTCACTGGCTTTCGTTAGACTGATTTACTTTGCAACTGGCATTTGGGGCATGCAGAAAGTTTGCATTTAGGATACAAACAGCAGTCGTAAGGCGTCCAGTTTTTATTATAACTCAGTTTTGCGCACAATGACAGTCTTATTTGAGTAGCTTGTGTCGTCATTAGTAATAGTTGATCCTTTGGGGAACCCATTTTCTAGTCGGCGTTTCTCATGTCCGGGGTCGCTTTGGCATGTCGAGCCCCGTATGCATCATTTTTCAACCTCAGTTTGTAGTTCGCATATAGATGCAGTGCTGGGAATGGCATGCTTTTATTTTTGATTTGAAGAAAATATTTCAATCCTTCATTTTCCAACATGTGATGCGGTTTGTTGGCTAGTCAGCCACAGAAAATATACGGGATTGTGGGCTATCATACTTTGGCAGATATTGATAAAGAACTTCTATAATCTGTTTCATAGTTCTGAAATATATATACATAGAGACTTGCAGTATTCTGAAGTCACATATTTGATAACTTTACGCTTATCTTTTGCATACAGTTTAATCCTTTTTAAATTAAATCTTGACTTGTATCAGCAAAGCAATTTTTGTGGCATATTTGCATTTGTAGTTCTATTGAGGTCCTTTATAGCAAGCTTTGATTTGCCACTGCTAGTGAATTGTGCTTCATAATTTTTTTGATAGATTGAAAAGTGTTCATAATTGAGTAGTTTGCCAGAGAGACAGACATTTCACTCGCATGAGCATTCCCATAACATTTTGAACAATTGCAATTCTAGCAGGTTAAAAAGTTTCCGAGAGATTTGGGTCCCTTATGTAGCCACACAAGAGACATTGTATTGCATAGAGCAACAAAGCGTTTGTCATATTGTCCTTTCAAAGCACACTTGTTGGCTCGCACAGTTTTGTTGAAGCTTCCCTCTACGTCCACTTCTCCTTGGGAGGCGAATTGTAAATATTTTTTGAGCCAGCGTTTTCGACTTGCCAGCAAGGTGACCGCTCGCACTAGTTAGACAAGTTACAAATTATGGCGACTAAATTAAGTAAGAAGGAGGCGAGAGAGAAGAAGAAAGGGAAGTTTTGTACCTATCGCAGACACCGCACAGAGCAGAGTGAATACGTTGAGCGTGATTTTTTTTTTTCTTTAGTTTGTTACGCGTGTGCATTTGAAGTGCTTGTGAGCTGTGTGCGTACTGGTGTGGAGTTGGACTGGAGAGATAGACTGTTGAATGCCTTTGCCATTGAATGGCAGGGCTTGAGAGTGCCTGGAAGATGTTTTGTGAACGTGAAAGTGTGGAGTCCTCCGAACATTTTCCTTTTTTTTTTTTCTTGTAATAAAAACCTAAAGGGAAACTATTCTGTCTTTTCTTGTGCTTAAGAATACTTGAGGAGCTGTGGCATTGAGTTGCGAGGAGCTCTCTATGTGGCTGTCAGTAAAGTATGTAATCGAAAACATTCTGGCAGGCTCTTCATGAAAATTGATTTAGGACTGGGAGAGACCTCGCTGCGGTCAGCGGATCCGGCCAGGCAGAAGATAGTCATAAGTCGGACTGCATACATCATGGATCAACATCACATGAACGTTTAAATCGCGAGTGGAGTCGTGCGGAGATCCAGGAGGCCTGCGTGCCTCGAATTCTTCGTAAAATAATGTTTTTCACCCTCCTGTTTGGGTATGTGAAAGAGCTGGAGGAACACATATCCGGTGTCCTAACTTAACCCTACCTAACCTAGCCTGGAGTTTACAAAACTGAATAATACTTGTAAACGAAAGTGATGTATAGGTTTTACTCACCTTGGGATCAAATATAGGCCATTTCACTGACTTTTTTTTTTTTAGTGCGTTACCACATGTCTGTCAGCTGAACCCTGTCGACAGCTGTTCTCAAATGTGAAATTATAGCAACAATAATGTCTGTTCTGAATGCCAGAATTTTATTTCAGCGCTACCAGCTATTCAGTGCAATGAGGATTGTTAACCTCTGCCGCCATTTCTAAACACGGTATTGCTTAACGGAAACGACAATACGTTACTGTGTTACCGTCGAGTTTGCGAGGTCGTCGACTCGTAGCACACTGCTGGCGTCTGCAAACTTTCACTCGATATCCGATGGTTTACCAGCCAACCACTTCATCGGCGCGTCAGGAGCTTCTGCCATATAAACGGCTACGACAGCATCCGCTGCCTTCGACTAATCGATGTCGCAGTCTGGAAGCTTTGGCGACATTCCCGGCCAGAGCCGCACGCTAGACCCACGGCGAGAGAGGCCCAGCCGTCGGAATTGCGAAGCCAACAGCTCAGCGAACAGTTCTGGACCACGCGCAATACGTCTGCAACTGCGGCTGGCTGACTGGCTGCCGGCGCTTCGCGAACGTTAGAGGGGACAAAAAAGAAAAAAAAAAAATCTGGTCTGGTCCTGCTCACCCGGGTGCCACGTCATAACTGACGTCGCTGTGGCGTAAATATTTTGGTGAAACGAAGAATGTGTGCCAGCGCTGCAGGGCCGGACGCTCCGGAGCTCGTTTTAATCCGAGTTCCCCTCGGAGAGTGGCTAAAAATAAATCCTTCGCTTTATCGCGCTGTAGGTGCCGCTAAGCTGTAGCAGAGCTCGCCTTGGTGACGTCAGGATTTGGCTGCTGTTCCACCCGCGGTTCACTTCACCTCCTAAGCTGAAGCACCTTTGGCCGTCTCTCAGAAAATGGCGGTACCTTTCCTTTCTGTCCGTTGTTTTGTGTGTGGCTATTCATGCAAAAGACAGAGCGTGTTTTAACGTTGTCACGCCGCCTTCGTAGTCGGGCGCGGACGACTGCGCTTCCGCCATCTCGAAAGAAAGCGCGGTGCGGTAGCAATGGCGACTGGTTGTCGTGTGCAGCTCTGAGACGTTTGAGCGCAGCACGTGTTGTGGGTGCTACTCGTGTTGTTCTGAATGAAACACAGACCTCGTGGAAGAAAAAGGCGGAAATACTGCAGGATTAGTGCTACTGGGGAAGATATCCATCGTCGACCTAAAATTTGCGTTTGTGGTCGGAACGGGTTGCCGCGCCCGACTCCCATTGGTCGCGAAGGGCGGCCGGCGAAGGTCACGTGACTTATCACAACATCCGGACTGTCTCGGCTCGCTGCTGCGCGAGCGGAGTGTGTGGGGTACGAGTTTGTGTGTGTGTGTGAAAAACAAACAAGAAATGTGCGTCGATCCCGTCGCGGGACGACAGCGAGGAGGAAAGCCAAGGTAGGTCACTTTTGATCGTACCTTAAAACAACTCGGCGAAAAAAGAGCGTTCGACGAGTCGCGCAAGCCCGATCGGTTTGAGAAGCGAGAACGGACGGACGCCCCCCTCCTCTCTTCCTGTGCGCGCCGGCGACGATCGAGCAGCGGTTTGGCCTAGGCCTAGCTCGCGCACGGAGAGATTGAGCAATATCAAAAAGTTGTGTGGTCGGGCAAGCGAACCACTCCCACAAGTTTAGCGCTTTTGTCTTTGGTTTCATCCGTTCGCTCCCGCCGCGCTCGGAGGTGCCGCTGTTGCTTTCCTCTGAAAACGAGAAGGAGAAAGAATTGAGAAGGATGACACTCCGTCGCCTTCGTACGCGGTCGTAGTAGTGGGACTGTTGGTGTGTGTGTGCCTCGGCTGTTTCTTGTAATACGTGATGCCATCGAGAGATGCCGGCCGTTCGGTGTTGTGGTTCGACGTGGATTCCTCTCCCTCGGGCAAGTCGTCGTCTCCGCGTTGGATTCAGCTGCGAAGACTCGTCGGTGCCCCACCGGGACCGTGTGTGTTCGCGCGTCGCAGATCGAGCTTGAGGCGAGCTCTCGTGAAACTCAAAGGTGAGCTTGGCACCTCCGTTCTGCTCTAGTTTTAGCATGCTTTGTGCGCGTATTTCGTTCTGCTGGCAGCCGGTGGAATCCGAACACCAGCTGACTAGTAGGGTAGGCTTCGCCGCACGCGCGCCCGCGTCGTCTGCTACAAATGCACGGCGCAGCCGCAGCTTGGAGTGAAGCAGCCGACAAAATTGCAAGCACGGATTTCCTGCGCCTGTGCCGGCTGCAGCCGGTGTCGAATGTTGGGTCGAGGGTCCAAATGCGGATCCTGGTTTGAAACCTGTGGCTCGAATACGACCCTTGTCGGCGCAAATCAAAGCGGTCGAGTTCTAACGGTCGGTTTTTCGGGCGTTCCGCGTCGGCACAGGGTGGAACGTGACACAGCTGTTCCGGAGGTCGGGACCAGGACGCATACTTCGCGTCGCCCCACTCCCAACGCACCTGCGGCTGCGTCATGAAACTGCCGTTGGCGCTCCCTTTTAATAACGCTCCGACCCGGCATGTGTGTTTTTGTACCCGGCGCATGCCCGAGTGGCGTCACCTTGAAGCGCGGCCGCTTTTGTTTCACACCTGCTTGCCCGTTGCTGGCTGTGGGTGTCGTGCACAGGTTGTCTTATATTCCTCGCAGTCGCGTATACGACGGAGTTCCTGTTTGTTCGTCTCCTTTGAGCGTAACGTTTCAGTTTCGTTGCCGGCTTGAAACGATCCGCGCAGAACGAGAAAAAAAAAAAAAAAAAAAAAAAGGAGGCAGTATACGTGCCTAGCAGAAAAAGAGGCGTAAGCTGATGAGCGCCGGCTGGTTTCGTTGGTAAGCGAAATACCGACAAAAGCCGGTCGGTGTGCTGTTTAGACTACAGGAAATGCGTCAGCCAAAAAAAAAAAAAAAAAAAAATGTAATAACTTGCTGAAATAGAGAAAGTGTGTGTGTGTGTGTGTGTGTGTGTGTGTGTGTGTGTGTGTGTGTGTGTGTGTGTGTGTGTGTGTGTGTGTGTGTGTGTGTGTGTGTGTGTGTGTGTGTGTGTGTGTGTGTGTGTGTGTGTGTGTGTGTGTGTGTGTGTGTGTGTGTGTGTGTGTGTGCACATGCATGCATTTTTAACCCTGTCAAGCTACTGGACAGTAAAAGCGTTGCAGCTGTCGCTCGGCTTCTGAAGTAGGCTAGAGGTGTGAAATGCTTCATGGTTGAGGAAATATGCTATCCTCAGTGCAATTTGTTCGTCTACATATGAGCTCGATGGGCAGGCGCGTTAGACTCGTCGCTGTCGTAGTCATTCCATAGGCAATCGCACGTACCAGACACAGTTTCAATCGGATTTTTCATGAGCAGCGTATGGAAAGTAGTTCCTGACCCCTATTTTTGAAATTTCGTTGAAATTTGAAGGTGCCAAATTGAGAACATTACACGAGGGGCTTGAATGAATAAAACAGACTGCTGGGACTCCAAATCCCGATTTAATGCTTTCAATGCTTGGAGTCCTGCTAGTCGATCAATGTGGCTACCGTGCACAAGGAAAATTACAGCTGAAAAGGAATGGTATGGCTTTACAGGGAATGGACTATATTACGGCAGTTGCTCAGGTGTGGGACGTGTGACGAGATATTTTTCTTTTTTTTTTTTAACGATGTCTTATTACCGTGTTATATGTATCAAAGGAAAAATAATTCATCAAAAGAGATATTTGTGGGAGCCGTGAATTGTGGCTCTGCTTTTGAGATGATGAAGTGGGTGGGAAAGCGAAACCCAAAATGCCACCAGGGCTCTGGCTGTTTAAGGATAAGATGTGCGTTTGATGTGGATACGTCCGGTGTGACAAGGAGTGCAAGTTCGTGCGGAGGAGTCATGTTAAATAGAGTTAGCATAATCTGGAACCAATTTGTCAGGTGAGTTGTTTAGCAAAAAAATCTAGGGCGAGGCCATGGCATCCTTGAGGTACCAACTGCAGTGAAAGTACCGCGGGAAGTGACGAAAGGTGCCGAGCGTGCAGTAGAAGAGCTTCTCTACGCCGTCATGTTGTCGTTCTGCGGAAGTAGCTGACCAAAAAATCGACATTTCATAATTGACAGCAGCTGGGCCTTTATTGGAGCTACCGCACGTTGTTTAATTGTTATTCGCTGTGAACCGCGGCCGAGCAGTGCGACGAAATGGGGTAGTTACCATTTTCTGAACTCAGCTTAACTCCAGAAGAAGAAAAAAAAAGTAAGAGCCGTTGAAGCGAGGGGACATGCTCGCTAGTACACGATGAAGTTACCAGTATACAAGTCACCATCAACACAGCCGAAAGTTACTCCAGTTCATATTAATTAGTACAGCGAATTGGTTGGGTTAAATACTTACATTCTTCTTATATTGACTCTCAATTTACGCGGAGTCTTCTGCAGGTGGGTACGTGCCAATTCACTGACTGACCTTCAAAAGAAATTTGTCGTAGGAAATTAAAGGAACGATTACTTCAGTAGTGTTGACCTTAGGGCAATTATACAATTACATAGGAAAGCTGTGCGGTCTTATAAAAGGATGCAGTCGAAGAAAAATTCAGCCTGTTCCTACCTGCCCGTTGCAATCACTCAACTATCGAAGCTAACTAGGACGATTGGCAGCGGCCTAACTGGTCTAAGCGGAAAGGTTTCATTTTTTTTTTTTCACGCACACCATTCATAGATTTTCGTCTAGGTGGTCAATAAATTTTTTGGTAATTTTCAATGAGAGGCCCTAAATCATTTAAATCTGGAACTTCAGATGAAACTGATTCAATATTGAAATAATGCCCCATGATTTCGGCAAATTGGGCGTGAATAAACGATAGGCATTGTCAAATTTATTATGAATGGGAAACACCGAAATTTTTATATCTAATCAAAATTTGCTATGAGGAGCCCGATCAAAGGCCTTGATAAAGATCTCCCTGATCAGGTGGGTTATAGGAACGTTAGCAGTGTCATGGACTGTTATGTCACAAGCTTAATGCGTGCCGATAAACCCTTACTAAATTCATGTTGGAACGGCGACAACAAATCATTGCCGAGAAATGTTCAAGAAAATTTGGCATGTCATGGTTTAATAATTTAAATAGAGGTCAGGGATATAGGGCAGAAATTTCTAGTTAAGAGCCGATCACCGAACACGTGCGCCAGTCTTCGGTTAAAACGACAGTGCGTAACGAGAGGCGAAAAAATGGCCATTAATATACGGGACACTTGTTCATCATAACGGCGAACTTTAGCAGACTTTTCTGTTAGATTTACTCATAGTATCAGTGACAAGTTCAGTGTGATAGCATTAGAGTAGCCCCCGCCGGGGTGGCGCAGTGGTTACGGCGCTCGACTACTGTTCCCAAGGGCGCGGGATCGAATCCCGGCCTCGGCGGCAGCTTTTCGGTGGAGGCGAAAGTCAAGGCGCCCGAGTGCTGTGCGATGTCAGTGCACGTTGAAGAACCCCAGGTGGTCGAAATCTCCGGAGTCCTCCACTACTGCGTCTCTCATAGCCTGAGTTGCTTTGGGACGTTAAACCCCACAAACCAAACCAATCAAACATTATGGAGTCTGTGTCTGAAATGGATGGTAGAAACATCGTCCCTGGTGAGAACACGGAATGAAGTTATTGTTCATAGCTGTTCATAGTTCATAATATCAGAAACATCTTTAGGTTCCGTAATGTCCTCAGCGCAGAAATACTTTTCTCGGGCAATGGTAACTCAGTCCAAAACTTATCGCTTTTTCGCGCGCTTCACCCTGCGTTCTAAATGGAAAATACTTTGATCACCCAATGGGCTGCTTCACTTTTGGTTTCATTTTTCGGTCTGGAATAAATTCATCCAAGCAATATTTACCTGTACTCTTAAACATAGGGCATCGGGGATATCAGCCAAATTCCAAAACTCGTTATGAGTAGATTTATCATCAGCGCGAAAAGAAAAAAAAAATCATTTTACATTTATATTTCGTGACTTTTCTACTTTCATATAGTCAGCAAGTATAAACGTGAGAATAATGAAAGGATAATTGCTTACAACTATGAAATGTAAACGAGCTATTATTATTAGTCATACAGGCATTCCTAAGTACATTCTTGCGGATCGCTTGTAATCATGATATCGATTATAGTCGGATACAACTCAAGTCTGCAGTAAATGTCACATGTAATTCCTCGGTTACAGAAAGTAATTTGCTGTTCAAGCTTTCCTGGCTACTTAAATAAACTGAGAATCGGAACAAGCTATAAACTCAATAATTTTGATATCTCTAGTTGCTTGTTTGGCACAGTGAGACATAAAAAACTGATTCTGTTTACTGCTCTGCGGAGTACACATTACCGAGTACCATAACCTGTAGTAGCTTTTTTTTTTTTTTTTTTTTTTTTTTTTTTTTTTTTTTTTTTTTTTTTAACCTGCTCTAGAGGGATGTCAAATAAGTGAAGCTCTGGCGTTCGCGTACTTTTGAGGACTTTCTCAAGGTTGTGCAGATTTCAATCCAGGAAGTAACACTCCCGTATGGTTGATGAACACGGGCTCACTCTGCTGGCGGTTTTGGTTGGTAGCGCTGCAGCTAGCATATTCATAGGTGCTAAGGTGGTACTGGGTTTGATGCCAGTGCCACGGCGATTTTTTTTTTTTTCTCGCGATGTTTCTGAAAAAGCTTTGTGGACTTCCTTTTGTCGCCTTATGATCATGCGCAGGTGTTTGATGATGGGCAATTGCTATCTTGTTTGACATTTCCAGAACTCTGTGGAATTCCCTTAGTTCACGATACTGCGAGGAAGCACCCTGACTTGATGTTCTGCTAGCCGCAGTGCATTTTGGATTATTGTCGCTAAGGTTTCAGCAAAGTTTTGAGTGCCGCGGGCGTAGATGCAGAAAAAAAAAAAAGACGTACAAAACAATGAACTGTACTGCAGCTATACGCTCATTGCATTTGTGTTGCGAACAATCTGACCGCCTGTTCGCGTTGGCGTTATTTACTTGTTTTTGTTTCTTCCGAAACGAGGAGGAAATATAGGTACCGTAGTCTTTTTTTTTTTTTTCTGAAAAAAAAAATTAAACTGCGATCAAAAGCTGTTTTGCCGCGTCATTTTTTGATCTCTTCGTACACCAGGTATGTCGCGCTGCCTCCCCCACACACACACTAAAAATAGAAAGGGAAGGTTGGCTTTGAGAAAGTTATTGTTTCCGGGCTTCTGTATAACAGCCGAAGTATGGTGATCTCTGTTCATGTAGTATCGGCCAATCCTTCTCCTCTGCATCATCACACAGAGAATTACTGACGACACTCGTTGAAATGCGTTTCCTGTCAGCGTTGCGCGGAGGTATAGTCCGTCATTGCGCAGGGAGCGCGATACGAGGATGTTTCATGCGGCAGGAAGTGAAAGATATGTCCCGCGGTGTGCGCATCTACAGTCGACATTCGCGGAACGCTTGCAAACTGGTGCAAAGGTCGCAGATGCAGCCGTGTCATTTTGCACGGTTAAAAACTTCGTGCCTCGGATGGCTTTTGTTTTGGGGCATTGTCGAGTTCAGAATCGATTCGCGTCATCCTTGAAATGTGTTTTTATTTTATTTTTTATTTTTATTTTTATTTTATTTTTTTTACTGCCTTTCCTTCGTTCTTTTTTTTTTTTTTTTTTTTTTTCACATATCTCCGCCTTGGTGTTGTACAGGCACACTACTCAGAGTTTCGCCTCACAGAAAATGAACAGAAGACTACCATGTGTTCTCTTGAGACCCGAAAATGGAAAATTCATCCATTAGCCTGTTACTAAAATTCTTCTGATATATCGGACAAAGAAATTGCCAGCGCCGCAACCATGCAAGAAGGTCTAGCGCCACATACATCTTTCTCGGCTTCGTTTAGAGTGTATTTTTTTTTTTTTTTTTTGTTTAGCAGGGAGTATTTGGTAAAAGTCGTAATTTTTTGTCTTCCGTAGATCGAACTGCTCTCAAAAAGGCGGGATCTGTGTCAGCATGTTTACTGCGGGCAGCCGAAAAATTCAAGCGGATTGGCATGCATTGCAACCGGAGCATTGCAATCAGGGGTGTCTTGGGCGGAGGGGGGAAGGAGGGGAGGGGGTCTGAGACTCCCCACCAACATTAAGAGACCCATTCACGCTCGAATATTGTATAAGGACTGTATGAATATGAAGTAGGCTGCAATCTTTTTTTCTTGTCAGCGGTTGTCAGAACAATAACTTCTCTGTTGTTCCGGCAATTTCTCAGTAAGTTTTAATAAGAAGTCATTAACATATTTTTTGAAACGCGACAAGGCGAAGCGTGATTTATCCCATTAAATTTGTATAAAACGATGTGCCAGGCAGGCCACAAACCGCTTTATTTCTCCCTCTTAGCTTCGCTTTCCACCTGTTCTCGAACCACTATACAGACCACCCTCCTATGGAGCCAGATTTTAAGCACTGATTACTACAGCAGTTAGAGGGACATTGAAAATCAATTCAGATTTGTCTGTAGATAAATTACCTCGTTCTAGTGAAACACAGGCCACTTTCTCTGAAAACATTGTCGTTAAAAAAAAATAATAATAATAAAAAAAAGATTGAATGCGGATATGAACGCTCCCCGGTATTTTCGCAGTCAAACCGCGGTGCTTCGGCACAGTTCTTTGCGCGCGGATCTCTGATGTCAGGCAGGCTGTATGAACACCGTCACTATCTTTGAGACGGCGCGGTGATCTGTCTTTTCCGCTGCTGAAGTCGCAAATTTAAATTGAGAAGTGGGGAAAATTTTTCAGTGCAATTCTCTTAGCAAAAATTCCAGGGGTGCAGTCCCCGACTACCGAAAATTGCATCTCCCGCCTGCCCCATCAGTTTGGGGCAGTGGCAAGGGTCCTTCATCCGCTGGTCTAAATAAAAACTTCTACTCTCTCTCTCTCTTTCCAGGGGTGCACTTGAGTAGCGAAAGCCTTGCGATTCTGTTTAAGGGCTCCACCCAACTTCGGCTCGATCACATCTTAGAGATATGATATCCCTACTGAAAAACCAAAAGTTCTACGGGGCAATAACCTCATAAAATCTCATTTAATCGCATAGAGTCTCATACGGTGCCCATCATTATCATAAAATATCGTACATAATTTATGATAATGTACAAGAAAATATGAGAACTTATGCAATTATATGCGACTTGTACGTGATTTCTTATGTGAATTGAGTGAGATTGTATGAGCAAATGTGAGGTTATTGCCCCTTACAGTTTTTTCAGAGTTCCGTTGTTGGAACGTCACTGACCATGCAATGCAATGCAAGTGTACGCATATATGAGGCACGCGTAGCTCTCTCGATGTTTGGCAACTGTGACTTTCACCGCTCTTCGGTTTGACAGTTTGAGCATAGCCAACTCCACGTGTGCCTGGCAACTCGGACATCGGGACGCTGTCTGACGTCTGCGGGGAACGAACTCTGCTTTTTTTTTTCTTTTCCTTTTGGGGCGGAGTGACGTCATGTGCCTAGGTCATCTCTGTTTTGGTGTATTAGCCGCGACATAATAAGTATGCCTAGGGACAAACTGTCCCTATGTTTAGGAATTATTTCTGGCTTTAGGGGATTTGTCTCCAGGTTCAAGGACTAGTTTTTAGATCTAGGGACATTTGTTCCTATGTAGGACGTCACATCCATTCGCACATTTCGTCCACAGCTTCCCTTCATAGGGTCTTGTCACGGCGCTCATAAGGCATGAAAGGCTTTCACATTATTAAACGCTGCAGGGCAGACATCAACGAAGCCGGAAAGGGCACTTGTTTCAGTGCGGTGTAACAATGGAAGTTATGTGGACTTTTCCTCAGTTCGCCCTCTAAACACTTTAAGTATATACTTTTAAGTATACCTTTAAGCACTCAGTAGTCCTCGCAAAAGCGGAACCAATGCACAAACCCCGCCGGGGTGGCTCAGTGGTTACGGCGCTCGACTACTGTTCCCAAGGACGCGGGATCGAATCCCGGCCTCGGCGGTAGCTTTTCGGTGGAGGCGAAAAGCAAGGCGCCCGTGTGCTGTGCGATGTCAGTGCACGTTAAAGAACCCCAGATGGTCAAAATTTCCGAAGCCCTCCACTACGGCGTCTCTCATAGCCTGAGTTGCTTTGGGACGTTAAACCCCACAAACCAAACCATCAAATATATCAAGATGGTTAGAGGACATAGAAACCTTGAATGGAAAAGGAAGCCAGTGCAGCTACTTAAAAGAAAGCCCAGATAATTAGGCCTTCCGAAGACGGGGAGCGTGTTTCGTAGCGCGACTGCAGGAAATAGGGCCTCGGCAGCCGTCGCCGAGGAGGCTCGCGCTCACTCACGCGTCCGCCGTGGCTTGTTTATGTGACGCGTTCGAAGCCAGGTACGCGTGACACATTTGATGCTTCGCTGGCGCGGGAGCACGTGTCGATCCCGCTGCACTCGGCAGGAGGGGGTCGAACGCGCGACATCTCGTGCAAGTCGTAAAACCTCCGCTCCGTTCCCGTCACTGCATCTCCCACCAACCATTGCGTGGAGGAGGAGGAAAAAACTTTATTAAACGAGCGAGTTTGGACCCTTCAAGGGCCCAGGGCCACCGCACGGCCCTCACATTACGCGCATGTGTCCAGGTCACGTAGGGCACTGGCACCCCGGTCCACACAGCGAAGTTGTATGTCCAGGTCCTGCGACGTAAGGAGGGCCTCCCATGATCCGTGTTTTCAAAGCAGCGGTGCTCGTGACGGTGTACGCTAACGCGCCAACAAAAGGAAAGCAAGTAGGGGAGAACAGGAAGAATCAAGCTAGAGAGGAGATAGGAGAGAAGACGAATCCCCTGATGGGCCTGGGACAGATAGGCCATTGCCGCTTGCGGCGGGGGCCAGCCTGCCCGAATTTTTACCTGTTGTAGGCCGTCATTGCACCCGCCACCTCTTCGGTGGTGACCGACGGCTGTTGTTGCGGCGCGCCTCTCCCTCTTCCTTTTCTTTCTTCTCTATTTTCTCCTGTCTGCACGAGGCTGCGGAGATGGCTCAGCTACAGAGCCAGTAGCAGGCCCGTGCATTTTCTTTTCCTTCTTCCTATACAGCCGCAACAACAACAACAACATAAAAGCACGAAAATGACACGACGAAGAATAACAAAGGGAAGAAAAAGAACGTAAAGAGTAGCATGTAGGAAGGAATAGTAAGAAGGCATTATCCTTCACAGCATTTTTATGCCCAGAGGCAATAAACATCGCAAAAAACAAAATAGTAAGAAGGCTAAAGGCTCCGCCGTGGTGGTGCAGTGGTAAGACGCCCGACTACTGTCCGGAGCTCCCAGGTTCGAACCCGTCCACGGCGGCTGAGTTTCGATGGAGGCGAAACGAAGCAGCGTCCGTGTGCTGTCCGATGTCAGCGCACGTTAAAGATCCCCAGGTGGTCGAAAAAACTCCGTAGCCCTCCACTACGGCTCCCCTTTCTCTCTTTCCACCTTCACTCCCACCTTCATCCCTTCCCTTACGGCGCGGTTGAGGTGTCCTCAGAAAACAAGTGAGACAGTTACCGCGCCTTTCCCTTCCTATAATCCAATCAATCCAATCCAATCTCTCTTCTGTCCACACGAGGCACAGAAGAGAGAAAGTAGCGAAGAAAGAAAACGAAGAAGGAGAGAAAGACGCGCGCTGCAACAGCCGTCGTCCACCAAATAAGCGGTGACGGGTGCAATGACGGCCTACAACAGATAAACATTCGGTGGAAGGCTAGCCCCCGCCGCAAGTGGCGTTGGCTTACCAGTCCCAGCCCCGTAGGGCCTGGAGCTGCGACATCCCGCGCTGTTCATACCAGATGTGGGTCCGCGTTGGTTCCCCTCTTCTTCCGTGCGCAGGAGTACATGGAAGAGAGCACGCGAGCGGTATATGGGACTACACGAGTGGTTACTCCTTAGGACAGTGAAGTAGCGTTGCCGAAGTTGTTTCCTCCAGTGTGACAAAGAATTCGCCAGGTGTTCCCGGAGAAGCTTCCGTTCCGTGTAGCAGGACGACAGAGACGTATTTCCGGTCAGTTCGTGTTGAAGCGGTATGACAGGGTCGCCTACACTGCCCGAAAACGCTGTCGTCTGATAGAGTCGACCAACTGTTTCCGCAGTGCGAACCGGGCTCTAGAGACTGCAACAGTAACTGGTAACCCAGCATATATGCTTAAGGCAATGCGCTTTTTCTTTAGATGGTGTGGCGTCGATTAAAGCGCGGAAATTTAACAACCTATTCCTCTTTAATCAAAGCCACTAATAAAAAGTAGTATTTTACTGTGTTCCACTATGTTTTTATTACTGTGGGTTCCTTTCACATGTTCGGCGCTGAAGCCCGTTACTATATGAATGAATTTGGGTCTAAATTTTCCTTCAGCAAGGTTGAGTGGAAGAGTCGACTTCACCCAGCAGTCGTCCGTGGCCGTCGCTTCTGTTTATTGGGGTCGGCCGGGGGATGTCGGGCGGTGATAGTGTCGACTCACGGCACCGGCGCGGTTCCGGGCCCCTACCCGACCCGGTTCCGCCACGGCGACAGTGGCCTTGCTTTCGCCCCCGGACACTGCCTCATTTGCATACCCTTGACGCAGCGTAAAAGTAAAGAGGAGACGGGAGAAGGGGGTGTGCGTGGTACACGCCCGATTCCCCGCTGTGCTTTGCCCTGGGCGCTGCTACCCCCTCCTCCTCCCAGCCTTCTTATTTCTCTGCCACGAAACCGCGTCGTGTCTTGTGTAAACGTAGTCTATACACGTCAGTGATCCCTACACGGCGCTGCGTTGCTGTGCTCTGTGAAGCGTGTGGGGAGGCAGATATTAGCGATCCGAGCGCTGCCCTGTACCCTGCGCATGCTGCGTACGAAGTATAAGCACTCATTTAATTTGGTTCTATATTCAGTTCAGTTCAGTCGTTCAGTCGTGTCCGACTCTTCGTGACCCTATGGACCATGTCACGCCACGCTTTCCGGTCTCTCACTATCTTCCTAACATCACATAACTTCATCTGCAGCGCCTTGAGGATGCCATCTAACCATCGCGTTCGCTGCCTACCCCTTCTCCGGCGACCCTCAACCTTTCCCAACATCAAATCTTTCTCCAGCGACTCCTCTCTTCTCATCAGATGACCAAAGTAGCTGAGCTTTAACTTTAGAATTTGACCCTCCAATGAGCAGTCAGGGTTTATGGTCGACAATATCGACTGATTTGATCTTCTGGCTGTCCAAGGAACTCTCAAGAGTCTTCGCCAGCACCACAATTCAAACGCGTCAATTCTTCGGCGGTCAGCCTTTTTCACAGTCCAACTCTCGCATCCATACATCACAACTGGAAAGACCATAGCACGAGTTATACGGATCTTGGTTGGCAGACTAATGTCTCTGCTCTTTACGAGGCGGTCAAGGCTAACTATTGCTCTCTTTCCCAGAAGCAGGCGTCTATAGGGTTCTATATTACCCCACCGAAAAAGAAAAAAAGAAAGGTAATAGTCGAGCCTGTTTATCATGAACATACCGGGCAAGTACTCGCCATAAGTTCGTTATATCCCGATGTTCGCATAAATGGACTATATGTAATAAATCGGACTTGACGAATTTATATTTGTATATTTTTTACGCGGTGTGAGCCTGCCGCGTCGGGTCAGTGGCTTCAGCGTTCAGATACCGACACAAGCTCAGCGGATTGAACATACCGACAACGGTGGCCGCATTTCAATGGAGGTAAAATACAAAAACGCTCCGATTTGTGAGCGCACGTTTTAGACCAGCAGGCAGTCCAAATTGAACCGCAGCCACCCGCCACGCTAACTGCTTCCCTCACAATCAACGTGTCGTTTCGGCACCCATATGTTATACATGTGACGAGCATGATTCGACTAGCCGAATTTTTGGCGTTGTTTGAAGCATTTATGCTGTCGCTTCTCGGTAATGTCTCGGCTGATAAGAGATTCAAACAATGTATCCTGTGCCGATCGTTTATTGTCACCAGCATGCAACACGTCACCCTGTGCAGGACATGTGCCGATTGTCACTAACATGCCTGTGGCGTGCGTACAGGATGTGTTCCAGAGGTTACTTTTAAGTATCCCAGCTCACAAATCTCGATTGCTCCTGTGTCGCTTTTCAGGGCGCCATCTCTGCTGAGCGGTGGCATGCGGGCTCGATGGCAACGTGGAGTTCTTGAATGCAGAAAGTGACTTAACGAGGGGCAATATGGGCAATATATGTGGGCAATATATGTGGGCAATATAGGTATATAATCAGGACAATATATGGGCAATATGGGCAACTTATGGGCAATATATATAAACCAGGGACCCCTGGCCAGTTTGGCACAAACGACAATAGGGCCTTTAGATTTGCCATCGTGAACGCATTTTACGGTCTTTTTAAGATAACCCTGAGTTATTAACATATTAAGGCGATTGTCTTTAATGGGTCATGCTCGCGGATCGTGTCCATCCGTCCGTAACGCTTTTGTCACGTGGGAGGCGGTAGCTGGCAGCTGACATGGCCGAGCACTAACTGAACGTAGGGCTTCCTGAGATTACGTTTGGCAGGAGCTGCGAACGCGGGCCTCTCCTTTGATAAGGGAGGGCGATATCACAATCAGCATGCCAAAGCCCGTGCATTCACGTTATCCCTAGGCCACGCAGTGCGTTCATACGGATCGTTAAAGCGAGGCTTATATGTTGGCTGGTAGCTTATGCTATCGCGTCATACCGTTCCAGGCGTCCGTGCGGTGCCTGGAAAACGGGTGGGTCAGGCGAGCACGCACCACTCTATGCAGGGTGAGATTGCGTCGCGTCGCTTCTCGGCCAACGAGGTCCTGCGTGCAAGGCGGCAAACATAGCAGTGACCTATAGATGTGTGCTAAAACCGCGATGTGGTGCGCTCGCTTAGGTTACTGTTTACAGTTCTTTGTGTTGTGCACTCGAGTAGAAAAAAAAGAAACGAATAAATTAATAACCCAGTTATTAGCTAATTATTCGTTCGTTCGTTAATGTCTTTGTTTATTTGTTTGTTCAGCCTTCTACGTCTACTGATCTCAGCTGGGTAGCATGGACAACCTTGCTACCTATACCTGGCCACGTATGTGCAATATACGCTGAAAGTATTCATTCTTTATATACACAGAGCATGCTTTGAAGACATGGGTATATGCTATCGTCTGTTTAGTGCTGACCAAGAAGAGAGAGCAAAATATTATGTGTGACACTTAAGCTGCTCCTTTAAGGCAATGACGAATACCGTAGCCTATCAGCCTGCATATAATAATCCGCTAAAGCCGTACGAACGTGCCTACGTGACCTAGGAATGACGTGAATACAAGGCTCCTGGCAGTCTGATTCTGGTGTCACCCTCCCACATGAAAGGAGAGGCCCGAGTTGGCAGCTCCTAACAAACGTGAGGCCAGACATGTGCAGTCAGTGCGCGACCATGTCAGCTGCGCAGTCTGCCAGCGCTATGCTCGTGATTTTTCGCTCACAACGCCACAACGATGAACGGAGCCTTTAACGGTACAGGCGTTCAAAAATGTGACACGCGCGCCAAGGAATTGATTTGCGCATTTAAACGGCACTTCGTTTAAATAACTCGACGTTGGCGTATCAACGCGGCTCGCTGTTTACAGCTGTCTCGAATGCTTTCGCCTCGTCGCTGTAAACACTCTCCCTGCGCAGTGCAACACTGTGAGGTTGTGCCGTTTGTGTACACCATGTCCGACCATGCGGTGTCACGAACCTCTGTCCGCTTTCTAAACGAAAGTGATGAAGTATATACGACAGCATCTGCGAATGACCTCGGTGTCGCTGTAAAGGGAAACGTGGCGACACCCGCGGCAAGTTTATGGTAGGCGTTTGCAGTGGCTCTGCGCAAGTGACGGTCCAGTAAGCACGATCCTTAACTGTCGTCGTGTCTGTGTGGCCAACTGACGCGGCGACATCCCATTTAGCTCGAGTTTACTCTGTAGGCCGTGCGAGAAACGCTTCTATCCTAAACTCGCGAGCTGTGTTGCATTACTCGCTGTGTCACAAAAACCACCACCACCATCATCATCATCAGCATCGTCGTCGTCGCCATTATCACTATTAGCAGAGTTGACTTCACTCCAAGTTGGCTTCCAGTTTTTCCGCTTTTGCGCCTGCCGCGTTATTCTGCCGCTGATAGCTGTAATGGTTCTGTTCTGTAAAAAAATTCCGACATTGTGAGCGAAAGGTCAGGGGCGTGGCTCTGGCGCTGATTTGTCGGAATATTGTGTGACGTCACGAGACCACGTGACACGGCAGGGGCTGCCAGCTCGGGCAGCTGCTTTGAGATGGGAATCGAACCCTCCAGTGCCCTTGCATCCCGAGCACGTGTGAGATAATAGCGCCGCGGCTTAAGGGTTACAGTTATTGAGCATGTAGCTAGGTGCATGCATACTCGAACGAGGTTCCGCAAGAGGAGCCGCCAACGGGATTGATTGATTGTTTGATTGACAATTATTGTTATTTAAAACTTTATTGCCGCCGATACAGGAGGATTGACAAATAAACTTTGCTACCAGTGACAACTCCGTACATCGGTCCCCCTCTCCGTGGAGCCAGCGGTACTATCATCACACCCGTAGGGCAATGCACAGCGCGCGTTCTCATCGATGACCAGGGGCGTGATACTTAGTTTCTGCCGATCCCGTCATGCGTTCATGAACTGATCTTAGGCTGGGACTTCTTATCGTCGGCATCTGCCCTCAGCTCCTGCCGCGACCGCCTCATTCACATTGCGCACACTGAGCTCGAACCCGATTCAGCCTCCTCCCACATACATGTGCTCGCTGCCCTTGGCTACGCTTTGAGCCCCGGCCGTGAGCACCTCATCATTGTTACCTGAGATTATGCACTTGACTGCAATGCTTTAGTGATGCCAGCCAGCACCACGGTGGACCTCCGACGACATAGCGCTTGTCTCCTGTCTCACCTGTTTCCACCGCGGTTGCGTGGTTGTCGCGGCGCTGAACACTCGTACCCATTCTTTATAGTTACCAAAAGGAGTGACTGTTGGCTTTCTTTTTGAAGAAGACCCTGTTCCCCTCACCAAGCTTTCTTGTGCTTCGCCATCATCTGATACTCCCTTTCCGAGATCTTCCTCTGCACTCGCAGCAACAATCGGCGCTGACCTAACTTCTGAACAGTTGGCGACCCCAACATGGTCGAAATTATTCAACAGCCATCCACTACTGCATCTCTTTTTCTTTTCTTTCCTTTCACTTACACCCGCCCCGACGCGGGGAGCAGTGGTTAAGATGCCCCAATACTGTGCCGGAGCACCCCTATTCGATCCCGACTGCCGGCGGCTGCGTTTGGATGGAGGCGAAACGGAGGGGCGTCCGTGTACTGTGCGATGTCAGTGCGCGTTCAAGAACCCCAGGTGATCTAAATTTCCGGAGTCCTCCACTACGGCGTCTCTCATAGCCTAAGTCGCTTTGGGACGTTAAACCCCACAAACCAAACCAAACCAAATCCCTCTCCCCCCTTATGGCGCAAATCTGGTGTCCAAGGATGTGACAGAAAATGCGCCTTTCCTTTCCTATATGCTAACTTAATATTTATTTTGTTTACCGCGGGCTGCGTGTTCAGCTTCTTCTGATTTAACGGAATATTTCTGCGCGTATATGGCAGTCCGAAAATTGTTATTTCGACATAAGGATAGAGCTGAAACCGAAAGCATAACCGAGGCCAGATATGCCTGAAATACCAGGTGTTGTAGCACTGCAAGGAAAGCCCCACCCCCGAAGCCTTTGCTGCATATCCACAGAGAGGTGTCCTCGGGTTTAATTGGGTGCGGATAGAGGCGGCTAGCGGTTGATGCTTCCGGAGCGTGGCGCCTTCACTAACAGAGACTTCACACAGAAAGCGTCGGTATTTTAAGGCGACAGCATTTGTAGGCTCGTGCGAGATCTGTCATATT
Source organism: Amblyomma maculatum (assembly GCF_055883805.1). Lineage (NCBI taxonomy): Eukaryota > Metazoa > Arthropoda > Arachnida > Ixodida > Ixodidae > Amblyomma > Amblyomma maculatum. Next base: position 156,048,781 of record NC_139348.1, read on the forward strand.
CAGCGAGATGTGTTCTTGTCTAGCGGTGTACCGTCCAAACTCATACTTGCCGTGAAAGTGTAACAGATATTGCGCCTTTCCTTTCCTGTAAACCAATTATAATTATATGCAGCTCTGCAATAAACGCCGATAAGAGGCAAACGATGAGAGGCAAGTGATAGGAGAGGGAGGGTATAGGCTTTCGCCATTATCCTCTTAAGAGATATCTAAGAGGCCCTCTAATTTTTTTTCTCTAAGCGCCACTGCCACCGCTGTCACGGAAAACTGTCACTTAATTGCACGCCATCCCATTATGTAGAGTTGCCGCGAAAGAAGGCGCATGATCTGCTTCACTGACCGCAGTGGGTAGGCGCTGCCAGATATCGAAGCGGCTGATCTACTTACGGGATGCGTAAGGTGAGAGTGGCAGTACACAAACGTCTACGAGGCACGGGTGAACGAGCGTGCGTCATTAAGTGATGCATAACGCAGTTTTGCGGCGCTTTTCCACATTGCTAGATGTTCTGATCGCGGCAGCACAGTTCAGTTCGGCTCCTCCTCACCGAAATGACGTCGCATGGGTCGGCGCGAGCGCACTATCTGAACCGTCATTGGAAATTGGGGCAGCAGAAGTGGCACGTATCATAACTCATAAGCTGTGCGTATCGGAATGCGGCTAGGGTATTGGCAGCGATACTGCCAACTTTACTTGGCTCTTCGAATTGATAGTTTGATTTTGCGAATGTCGCTCGTGTTCTCGTAATTTCAATTTTGGGCTATAACACTAATTTTCGATACCATTCGAGTTCAAATTGCCAAGGTGATACTTATTTATTATGATCACCACTCCTGGTTACATTAATCGGAGGAAAAAAAAGGTCTTTTTTTATTTTTTAATCCCCAGTTACCTGTGCCCTGTGAAACACTCTGTCGCAATTTGCTTTGTACCACGGGAAAAAAGAAAGGTTTGGTTCGGTTTTGAGGTTTAACGTCCCAAAGCGACTCAGGCTATGAGAGACGCCGTAGTGGACGACTCCGGAAATTTCGACCACTTGGGGTTCTTTAACGTGCACTGACATCGCACAGCACACGGACGCCTAGCTTTAAAAAAAAAAAAAAAAAGAAGCGCAACAAACACAAATAAACAACGGGAGACGAGGACCCACTTCCTTGTGTGTGCGAGCGCTCGCGCGCGGGCTTGTGGGTGGGTGGGTTTCCTGTGCTACAAAGCTATGATCCCCCAGCTAGGCCGATCAGCCAGACTCTAAAATATGGAGTGATCTCTCTTTAATTTGCTACGCATGACTGCTTTTTCGCCTTCATATGAATCCATTTTGTTTCCCTAAAGCAGTCATGGCCAGCATCAGCTTAACATATACACTTCACATCAGCGTAACTACATCCACCGGAGTGCTCATATTACGGCAATTAATCAGGTGCTGGTAACCATTAGATAGCATTGGTTATCTGTTGTAATTTATCCCCTAGCTCTTTCTTTCATTCCATTTATTGAAGCCTTAAAGGCCCGAGGGCATTACATAAGGCGGGGGCAATAACATTTTAAAACAGCATATCAACACCAGTTCAAGAAACAAAACAAAGAAAGAAGACGAAACAAACAGTAACAAAATATATAAGAGCAAACTAGTGGGCATTGTCAAATAGAATACTGAAGACCTCGGTGCATATATAGTGTTCCATTTATTTGCGCAGGCGGGATCGCTTGCGCATTCCGTACTGATGAACCGCATGTACCCTGCGGAACACGATATACTCTGTGATTTTTGCAAAAAAGAAAACGAAACCCTGCCGCACGTTTTGGCAGAATGCCCAAAACTCAAGACCCCCCCCCCCCCCCCCCCCCCCCCTCTCCACCTCCTCCCCTTCCCGCCAATACCTTCAATCCCCAATCCCGTGAGCGATGGGAGACCTTGTTATCCAGCGCCGCCCTATTCATCCAGCTCGCACTGACGGACAGGGACCAGGAGCTGCTGGGAACATATGGGTCCCGCAACTAGGGAACCACCCCGTCTGGTGCCTGCATGTACCTTCGATTATTTTTTTTCGGGCCTAATAAATGTTGATTCCTCCTCCTCCATTTATTTGCAAGCCTGTACCACTTAGACGCCATAAACCATGGTCCCTAGGAAGCCATTCCACCATACGACAGGACTTCTTTTAAAAAAGGTGATGCTGGCAGAACAAATAGGTACGTCCCGATAAAGCGAAAGTTGTAGTTAAGCGAGTTCTAAACCACATGATTTCAGACGGTGGGATCGTGGGATATAGAGGCAGCCTATAGGGTTACAATATTTTCACCGATATGCAGCCCATCGGGTTTTCTTCTGAGCCATGCAGCGAAGCTTTTCTTGCACACTAGACACCAGTCCAAAACTCCGAAGGGCGAAATCACAGCTCAACCGTATATTTCTAGAGCTTGGTACTCGCAGGGCTGTCAGCTCACATGCCCCCTAAACGTCTTCGAAGCGGGCTCTTTTCGACAGAGGCTGCTGTGCACGTTACTGCGTCGTAGGCTGCTCGCCGAAGCGTGCAATGCGTGCGGCGTGGAGGACACGCGCAGATGCGCTCCGCGGGGAAGGTAGACCTGTGTACACGGCGGAGGTGGTGCAGCAGATTTCGGTTTGCATAGCGAAGCATCGTCGCTGTTGCTTCTCCACTCTCGTGTAGTAGAAGCACTCATCCCTCCCCCCTCATGATATCCTTCCGCTGCCCGTGTCAGTGCATCGTGCGTATTACACGGGAGAGGGGGGAGGAGGGGGGTTTGTGGGGCGTGGCACCCAGTTCGCATCCAGGTGTCTTAATGGTGTTTCACCGGCGCTACGAAACGGTCTCGGCTCCGCGACCTTGCTAGCGGCGGAATTTAAAGGTGCGTTCCTGAGTCACCCATTGGACTTATATGCCCGGAGAGATTGCCGACAGACTTACTGATTTATTAATTGACTGTTAATGTTGCTCTTATACTTCTATTACGGAGGCTGTAGAAGTCCCTATGATAACTCTTCTGGGATGGTGATGTTAGAGATGATGATGAAAATGACCTATGTTATGAAGGTGACGGCGACTGATATGTTAAATAGATAACTAGTGTGAAATCGAGGAATCTTTCATGACCGCTTGCGTGTGAATTACGCTGCATAGCACACACACACACACAAAAAAAAAAGATAGTGAAAAATGTTTTCTGTAGACACCTGAACCACGTCGTAAGGGTATCGATAAAACAAGAAGTGAAAGGAAGCGGCGGCCGACTGATTAAAGCATTTCGCTGGCGATGACCCACTATGAGGGAGGTCTCCCACGTGAGCGACGTGCGCAGGCGAGGCCACAGGACAGGAGATGCGCCACGCAGTGGTGAGCCGGGTAATCGCGAGTAGGGAAGGGGGGGGGGGGGGGGGGGGTCTTTGAACAGACAACGACAAGCGGAAGTTGGCCTTATCTAAATACTACCTCGTTCTAAACGGAAAGTGGCCGTGTTCTGATAACGGAGCTTATGTGCGCTAGAAATTGAAAGGGAAAAGAAAAATTAAATAGAGGTCTCTATATCTCACCGGCCACTTACTTACACGAGCAAGCAAAGGTGCGTCGTCACCGATGTTTCCGTGCGGATCTGTGTGACTAGGCTGCAGCTCCGCTCACTTTCAAACAGTGATCAATGAGTTCTTTTTGCTGTTGACGTCACCAGTTCAAACGGAGTGGAGGCAATTTTTTTTAATGCAATGAATTCTGCCGGACAGGCCCTAACGTACCTAGAAAGACTATCAGGATCAATTTTTACCGTGAGCGAAAATTGAATAAAGTGTCCCTGGTGTCGGTTGAGTGTGCACTGACGTCACAGAGAACAAGGGCGCTTTCTACTCTTCGGCTCCACTAAAATCGAGTCTCTGCGGTCGTGATTTGATCTGGTCACGTAGCTCCGTTGTTACGGTCGCAAAGTCGAGTTTAATTGAGCGAGTCAGTGGGAGAACTCACTCTCTTTATCACACACACACACACACACACACACACACACACACACACACACACACACACACACACACACACACACACACACACACACACACACACACACACACACACACACACACACACACACACACACACACACACACACACACACACACACACACACACACACACACACACACACACACACACACACACACACACACACACACACACACACACACACACACACACACACACACACACACACACACACACACACACACACACACACACACACACACACACACACACACACACACACACACACACACACACACACACACACACACACACACACACACACACACACACACACACACACACACACACACACACACACACACACACACACACACACACACACACACACACACACACACACACACACACACACACACACACACACACACACACACACACACACACACACACACACACACACACACACACACACACACACACACACACACACACACACACACACACACACACACACACACACACACACACACACACACACACACACACACACACACACACACACACACACACACACACACACACACACACACGCACGCACACGCACACACATACACACACATATATATATATATATATATATATATATATATATATATATATATATATATATATATATATTGTCACCAACACACGTAGCAAGCAGCACAACAACCGAGCTGGCCCTTTTTAATCAAGCGAAAACTCGAGAGAGACGAGGATGACGCTTAGCCACGTGCCAAGCCATTCGGCCACTTGGTGGCGCCAGAAGATGGTCAGCAGTGTGGCATTGCCCCCCTTCCAAGGGGCATCGACCCGATGCCGCAAACGTAGGGGAATAGTCTAAAAGCGGGGCAAGTAATACGGGAAAGTCTCTGGCTCTGGTTTGGATCCTGAATTGGTTTACCGATTGTAATAGGGCTTCATTCTGGCAACGTGAACTATTTCAGATTTCGGCTGCCGAGAGGAGCGTACAGTGCCTTGTGGTAGCACCTCGTAGTTCACCGCGCTGAGGCGGCGGAGCACCTCGTAAGGTCCAAAGTATCGCCGCAGAAGCTTTTCAGAGCGCCCTCGCAACCGTATTGGGCTCCATACCCAGACTTGGTCGCCGGGCGTGTAAGTCACCTCTCGGTGTCGCAGGTTGTAGCGCTGGGCGTCGTGTACTTGTTGGTGCCGAATTCGCTGTCGGGCAAGCTGGCGTGCAGCTTCTGCGTCACGAATAAATTGGTCAGCCCCCACGACAGTGGAGGGAGCAGAATCTGGAAGAAGCATGGCATCCAGCATAGTCGAGGGTTCGCGTCCATGAACCAAATGAAATGGAGTGAAGCGTGTTGTTTCCTGGAGTGCAGTGTTGTATGCGAACGTGATGTACGGCAGAATCCGGTCCCAGTTCCCATGATCATCGTCTACATACATAGAAATCATATCGGCAATTGTCTTGTTAAGCCGCTCAGTCAGTCCATTAGTTTGAGGATGATAGGCTGTTGTCTTGCGGTGGGTGGTGCCACTGAGTCGAAGTACCTCACTCGTGAGTGCCGACGTAAACGAGGTTCCTCTGTCAGTTAAGACGACTGTTGGCGCACCATGACGGAGTACAATGCTGTGAATGAAGAAATGCGCAACTTCATCTGCGGTACCACGTGGAATGGCCTTGGTCTCACAGTAGCGGCTAAGGTAGTCAGTGGCAACCGCTATATACCTGTTACCCATGGAGGACTTCGGAAATGGGCCCAGTAAGTCCATGCCGACCTGTTGAAATGGGAATTTCGGGGGATCGATAGGCTGTAAGAGCCCAGCTGGTTGAATGGGTGGTGTTTTCCGCCGCTGGCACTCACGGCAGGTACGGACGTAGCGGTGCACAATGGCAGCTAGCCTGGGCCAGTAGTACTTTCGGCGTATCCGTGCCAATGTGCGAGAAAACCCGAGATGGCCGGAAGAAAGGTCATCGTGGCACGCACGAAGAACTTCGTCATGTAGCGTTGTGGGTACTACAAGCAGATAAGCAGTTTCTGTTGGACCGTAGTTCTTCTTGTAGAGCACACCATCACGCAGGCAAAATGACGACAGTCCGCGCCTGAAGAGCTGAGGAGGAGATGACACGGTTCCTTCGAGGTATTCAATGAGGGGTAAAAGTTCAGAGTCAGCCCGCTGCTTTCGGGATAAGGTGGACGTCGCGATAACACCAAGGAAAACGGAATCGTCGTCGGAGCCGTCCGCGTGGCAGGGAGTAGGGGCGCGGGACAGACAGTCAGCATCACTGTGTTTCTTGCCGGACTTGTGCACGATTGTAACGTCAAATTCTTGCAACCGAAGGCTCCATCGAGCAAGCCGATCCGATGGATCTTTCAGGTTTGCCAGCCAACACAGAGAGTGATGGTCGCTCACGACACGAAACGGACGACCGTACAAATACGGACGAAATTTCATGACTGCCCACACAACAGCGAGGCACTCCTTTTCGGTAGTTGAATAATTAACTTCGGAACGGGACAAAGTGCGACTGGCGTAAGCAATGACACGTTCTGCACCGTCCTGCCACTGAACAAGGACCGCACCGAGGCCAACGTTACTGGCATCCGTGTGCAGTTCCGTGTCGGCCTCTTCGTCGAAGTGGCCAAGTATTGGCGTACATTGGAGACGGGACTTGAGTTCCGTGAAAGCGTTTTCCTGGTCGGGGCCCCAAAAGAACGGCTCGGCGTCTTTTGTCAGGCGGGTCAGAGGCTCAGCGATCTTGGAGAAATTGTTAACAAAGCGACGATAGTACGCGCAGAGGCCGAGAAATCGACGCAAGCTTCTTTTATCCGCTGGTTTGGGGAATGAAGAGACAGCGGCCGTCTTCTCTGGGTCTGGGCTAACACCTCGAGCGCTGACAATGTGGCCGAGAAATTTCAGCTCGTTAAAAGCAAAGTGGCATTTTTCGGGTTTTAGAGAGAGACCGGCAGATCGGATGGCCTCGAAGACAGCGCGCAAACGTTTCAGGTGCTCGTCGAACGTGTCCGAGAAAATCACAACGTCGTCGAGATATACGAGGCATGACTTCCACTTCAGACCAGAGAGTACAGTGTCCATCATTCGCTGAAATGTGGCAGGGGCCGAACACAGGCCAAACGGGAGCACTTTAAATTCATACAAACCGTCTGGCGTAATAAAAGCGGTCTTCTCACGGTCTCGCTCGTCAACCTCTATTTGCCAATATCCACTGCGGAGGTCAAGGGACGAAAAGTAAGTGGCATGGCGAAGGCGATCGAGGGAATCGTCTATGCGTGGCAGGGGGTACACATCCTTTTTCGTGACGTTGTTGAGGCGTCTGTAATCCACGCAAAACCTCAAGGTTCCATCCTTCTTTGCGACGAGGACAACAGGCGAAGACCAGGGGCTCGTCGACGGTTGGATAACGTCGTCCTGGAGCATTTCTGTTACTTGGCGGCGGATGGCATCACGTTCTTTTGAAGACACCCGGTAAGGACGCTGACATAGTGGACGTTGGTCATCGGCAACTATAATTCGGTGCTTCGTTAGTGGCGTCTGTCGGACCTTGGAGGTTGATGCAAAACAATCTCGGAACGAATTGACAAGATTTTCTATGCAGCGGTTCTCACTGGGCGAGAGGTGCGGGTTCACATCAGTCTGAATGGCTGTAGGCGTCGCATTGTCGGGGTCTGACGTGTTGGTTAAAGCGTACTGGCCTGTACATTCTCCAAGTTCTTCAAAATAAGCGACCGCCGTGTTCGCCGTCAAATGTTGGGGTTCACATGTGAAGTTTGTCACTAGCACGTTGGCTTGGCCACGGACAAGTTCGACAAGGCCCCGAGCTACACAAACTTGTCGAGTTAGAAGCAGTGACATGTTAGCTTCAGCAATGCCACTCGTGCCGGTGCTATGATCACATTCAACTGTGACGAACTTGCTCGCACGCGGAGGGATCGTTATGTGGTCGTCACAGACACGCAACATCGTTTTCCGGAAGTCCGTGTTGCTATCAACGGCTCGCTTCGTTGAAAACGATACCATGAGCTGCTCCCGAAGGTCTATAACCGCACCATACTCTTGAAGAAAATCCATGCCGAGAATCAGATCTTTGCAGCACTCTTGTAACACGGCAAATGTGCCAGTGAAAGTAAAACCGCAGATCTCTATGCGGCAAGTGCACATGCCAATCGGCGTCATTACATGACCACCGGCGGTACGCATCATTGGCCCAGACCAAGGAGTCAGAACCTTACGGAGTGCCGTGGCTAGCTGGCTGCTCATGACGGAGAAATCGGCGCCGGTATCCACAAGTGCGGTCACATCACAACTGTCGGCAGTTACAAAAATTTCCCCGGAAACAATGCGTTCGCAGCACGTCGGTAAGTTCATCGGATCGGGTCGTCGCCGCTCGGGCCGTCGCGTCAAATCGTCGGGTGGAGGCTGTTTAATCTGAAACGTAGCGGCGGCCCCACCCCCGGAGGTCGCCGTGTTTAGTTTTCCCGGTGAGGGGACGTGCCTCTGAATTGCCCAGAGGAAGAGTACCGAGTGGGCGAAGCAAAACGCTTCGGAGATGTCGATCGCGACCGCCGTTGGGGTGACGTTGGCTGCATCTCGTTAGCAGCCAGGTACTCCTCAATCTCCTGTGGTCTTTCGCCATAGCGGGGTCGAGGCGCGTTTGGTGGAAATCCTCTCAAGCCTATTCTCCGGTATGGGCAATTGCGAAGAATGTGACCAGGTTCGCCGCAGTGATAACAGAGCGGTCGTCTGTTGGGTGTGCGCCACAAGTGCGCCTTGCTGATAGCGGGACGCTGGTATTGCTGTGGCTCGACGGGGCGCAGATCTTGTTGCTGCTCGACGGGGCGCATGTAGCGAGGCGGTGGTCCGACAACGGGACGGAATGAATTTGGCTCGGGAGCAGGTCGACGTAAGACATCACTATAAGTCATGATGCATGGCTCCGGTTGTGGTGCTGGTGGTGGTGGTGGCTGCACCGCGCGCCGAATTTCATCACGGATGACGTCCATGGTAGAATAATTATTTGCAGAAGGAGCATTCAAGTGGAGGTTTTTAAGCTCTTCGCGGACAATGCTCCTCACAAGCTCCCGCAATGCCTCGTCGCTGGCTGCTGGCACGGACGCGCAGCAGGGTGTGGCCGCTACGCTTGCCTGGCGGCCGTATTGGGTACTCCGTTCCTGCAGGGAACGTTCCATGCTGGTAGCTTCTCTCTCGAAATCTGCGACAGTTCTTGGGGGGTCGCGAATGAGGCCAGCGAACAACTGCTCCTTCACCCCGCGCATGAGGTGCCGTACCTTCGTTGCCTCAGGCATGGTAGGGTCGGCCCGATTGAAAAGTCGCATCATGTCCTCGACAAACATGGCCACACTCTCATTTGACTGTTGAGACCTTGAACGAATTGCAATCTCTGCATTTTCTTTGCGCGCACTCGAGCTGAATGTTGTAAGTAACTCACGGCGAAAGGCTGCCCAGTTGACGAAGGATGCCTCGTGGTTCTCGAACCACGTCTTGGCCGAGTCTTGCAGCGCGAAGTACACATTCATTAGCTTCCGCTCGTCGTCCCATTGGTTAAATGCAGCCACACGGTCAAAACTGGCCAACCAGTCTTCCACATCCTCTAGCCGGTCACCATGAAATGATGGCGGTGATCGCGGGGCGAGAAGGACGAACGGTGGGGCGTTGCTGGAAGGCTGGCTTGTCTGGCTGCTCGTCGTGGATGTCATGGTTCGTAGCGGGGTGGACAGCGGTTCAAACTCAGGTTGTAGGCCTCGCAGGCGACGGCTGGCTTTATGGACAGGAGTCGCGTCCAAACGTTGCTGAGCAGCGTCACTGACGTCTTCGGGGGCAACGTACATGGGATCTTATCCTGCACAATCCACCAAATGTCACCAACACACGTAGCAAGCAGCACAACAACCGAGCTGGCCCTTTTTAATCAAGCGAAAACTCGAGAGAGACGAGGATGACGCTTAGCCACGTGCCAAGCCATTCGGCCACTTGGTGGCGTCAGAAGATGGTCAGCAGTGTGGCAATATATATATATATATATATATATATATATATATATATATATATATATATATATATATATATATATATATATATATATATATATATATATATATATATATATATATATATATATACACAAGTGAAAAATTGCTTCATACTGTTTCCAAGTTTATTTGGAAGCAGTTATGAAGCAATTTTTCACTTCTATGTAACCTCTAGCAACCAAGTACGTCTATTTACATATGCTATATGGTTGGTTGGTTTGTGGGGTTTAACGTCCCAAAGCGACTTAGGCTATGAGAGACGCCGTAGAGGAGGACTCCGGAAATTTCGACCACCTGGGGTTCTTTAACGTGCACTGACATCGCACAGCACACGGGCACCTTGCTTTTCGCCTCCATCGAAAAGCGGCCGCCGAGGCCGGGATTCGATCCCGCGTCCTTGGGAACAGTAGTCGAGCGCCGTAACCACTGCGCCACCCCGGCGGGGCTATGCTATATATATATATATATATATATATATATATATATATATATATATATATATATATATATATATATATATATATATATATATATATATATATATATATATATATATATATATATATATATATATATATATTTATTTATTCAAGAGGGCTTGGTCGGGCTGGTTGGTTCATGTTGAACGGAAGGAAGAAACAGCTCAAACGGACGGGACGTGTGGAAAGACGAGACAGACACATGAGCTGTCTGTCTCGCCTGTGCATGTAAGTACTGGTAGCAGCGCACGAAGTATTTCACGATCGATTTGTCTGCGTTACATGCTTCATTACCTCTTCTTAGCGACAGTAATGAGGTCAATCGTTCAGTCAACAAATGGACGCTGAACGGAACGAATCGACTTTCTTGTGTAGGCAAGGCCTGCCGGTGAATCGATTTGTTATTGATTGGCGAGCACGGCCACACGCTTACGCGTTTGCATGTGAGCTATCGCCCGTGCATGCAGATGGCCCACGTCAACTAGATCGTCTGATGGCGCTTGAGCTCAGTACAACTACTTTACGACGTGCCTTTATCCTTCACCATATTACCCTAATTTTCGCCTTTCTTTGATTTTTAATTGATAGTCGGCTGGTGAATGCTTTTGTTACAAAGGGGAGAAATGTTTCGATGCGAGAACGTTTGAGGGCCCACCGCCGTACATGGATGAGTACTAGAGGCCCCCAGCCCGACGTCAAGCTCTCTCTTTGGGATGCACGCTTGAAAGAAGGCCGCGCAAAAACCTCACTGCACATTTTCTGGAGCGAACAGCAGTTTAGAATAACTAAGCCTTCAAAGGTGGTTTGTGTTGCCGTATTCACACGAGGGTTCAAGTAAGCTCTGATGAACGCGTCTAAAGAGACGTGCAGGTAAACTGTCACTGACTTAAGCGATCTCTCGAAACAAATTCCGTTCAGATTATCACTACAGTCGAGAGCAATTCCGGATTCACCTTCGGCTGTCTGACGTTGCGGGAAAAAAAAAAAAAAATCACGAGCCTGTAAATATTTCTGTCACACCATAACTAACGCTCGAACGTTCGCACTACAAACTCGCAACCAGGCTGTGATTTTTTGAGATCCATGCAGATTATTTGTTTATATACAGAAATCTGGGTACCAAAATTTAGCAAATGGTATTGTTTCTCGATGCATATCGCTTGCAGGAACAACCTCCTTTTTTATTGAAAAGCTCATTACTTCCTTGAAATGATTGAATGTACACCTTACACACGTTTCTCAGTGTGACAGATATACTGCATACTCAAAGCGATGACGACGATACTTTGACTCGCGTTCAGCAGTAGCCGTGCGGACGGGTTTTCCCAAAGCAACACACGCTCCTCACACCCTTTCCTCTCTTTCCTTCTCTCCTCTATGCGGCTCCAGAGCGACAGTGTTGCGACACTAGTAAATCATACTGCTGCTTCCACAGCCGTCCGAACAAGCGCATTCCACCTGGATGCCTCCCACTCTACTACCAATTTCATCCTTTGCTTTTCGTCTCCGGTGCCTGCGGTTAAGTTGTAGGTCGGTAGGTCAACGTATACTCAATAAAGAGAGAAGGCAGAAAATGGCTGAAAAAGAATTGGATAGGACAATTAATCTGATTTGGACTCCAGAGCACGAATCTGTTAGTGGAAACGAGGCTGCTCACAACCTGACTCGAGATCTCTACTACCGAGCAGGTCGGAATGAGCAACCTGAGGAAGGCTACAACAAAGAAGGGCGTCTGCTGTCGTATTATGATGTGACGCAGTATTATAAAATGCATCGTCCCCCCCCCCCCCCCCCCCCCCCCCCCCCCAACTGGTCAACTAATGACCGAAAGAAAAACCCTTCTACCTCGCTGCTTTACGGGGTTACAAAAATAATTCGCCACTGCACACCTGAAATTGTGAGGTCACATCTTATAAGTCGCCCCTCGTCATCTATGCAATAAGATATGGCTGTCATCTCTAGCGTTTTGGGCAGGAATAGCATACACCCTCCGGATAAGCCTCTCGCGTGGCTAACAATAATGTTATATTCCGGCAAAAACGGCTCGACAGCAGCTTGTCTCTTCATCAGTTGACAACTTTGCTTCGTGGGTGGCTGTTACAGACACTGTTCATTTCTTTAAAAGATGCCTTAACTGACGTTGCCCCCTACGATTACGCATACCCCTAACGTTAAGGGTAGCTACTTGATAAGGTGCGAAGCTCGCCATTTTTGTTGCCAGTCCTATTAAAAGCCATCTCCAGGAATGGAGTGGCCCGCCTGCAAATTGGTGGCCTTTCGGGCAGACATCGATCGCCCTGTTATTTAAAGTCACTCCTCCCGTGGCCTCTACACGGTGTGCCTTCTGGTCAGCACCATCGATACACACCTCCTCATCATCTGCAGGACGCTTTAAAGGTGCGGTGTTGTCCTCCTCTGAGACACCCAATGGTTCGGCCCACGAACCCGAGTGAGTCACATCGCTCGCAGCCACACTAACAGCCGACAGAGAACCGGACACGCTAGAGATCGACGCCACACACGGCTCACTGTTACCCCCAACGATGAAGGCGAATCAGCAACGAAGGAGGATTGGCGAGCATTCACTAGCAGTATCGTCTTCACTGACTCCACAGAAGGCATATCCAGACGTCCTTTGGTGACAGGTGGTTCCTGTGCAGCATGCACAGCACTTTGAGTGGCACTCGCAGGCGGGCCTGAGTCCGGCGGTTTTGTCTCCGGAAACGCGGATTCTAGATGGCCAGTCGCGGCAGGTTCTTCTTTGTTGATATGAGTTTCAGAAGGCTTCGGGTCCCCATCAATTTGGCGTTCACGACTTAGCTCACCGGTCACATCGACAACCTCTAACACATCCATGATGTGTTCTGACGCCGCGTCATCTTCTCGTGACCACTAGCCTTGCGCGCCTGTCAGCATAACTGAACACGCAGTCCTACACAGTATGTCCAAAGCGCCGGCACTGAATGCATCGTGGCGTGCGGCACTGGCGTCATACATCTCCAACCCGGCTGCATCGCAGACACAGTGGAGGTGTCTCCTATGCAGCCGGTATAAGAGCTAATGCCTGCACCCCACAAACATTAAGAGTATGAGGATTTGTGCTTGCTAACACACCGCCCTTGAGTGTGAGGGAGATTTTACGGCTCGCAGTTTCTATATGTTCCATCCCTGGGCACCGCGACTTTTCACGCTCCACAGATTGAATCGTTCCATAATTATGACTCTAATAAATCTTCCACAATCCTCCGGTGCTCCATATAGCGGGAAAGCTAAAGGAGCTTAACCTTGGAATTCTCTTTATTCGGGTAAAACACCATGCACCTAAGCCCTTTGACAGGAAACTGCTTTGTTAAGCTTCTACCTGGAAGAACTACTCTCGCAGGTAACCATCTACACTTGGCTCATTTGGTATTGGCCAATACACAAAATTTCTCGGAGGTCCAAAATGTGTGCTAGTCCGTCTCGGAAGTCAGGAGCTCGGTACGGGCGACCCTTAAGGTCAGCATGCCGGAAAATGGTATTAAGGACAACATTGCCGGTAGGCAGTCGAGGAAGGGCAACTTTGTACGAGTATGTTGTATCCTGAGAAGTCGGAAGACCTCGGCCAACGGCCGATGCGCTGTGCGGCTGTACCTAAAAATGCGCCACCCCCGGGATCGTGAGTAGCGCATCTTAATTCTCCTTCTCTAGCGTGAGGATGATAGTGTTGATATTGATCGGCTAGTCAGCGGCGCATTTTGGGCGAGCGTGTACTCGGCATTGGACAAGATTGGATTGGACTAGATTACATTGGATTAGATTGGCATGGTCTCAATTGGCTGGTTTTTATTTCACTGGAATCAACTGTACTTGATTGGGTTGGATTTGATTAGATGAATTGGTTTGGATTAGATTAGACAGGATTTGATTGGATGGAATTAGATTGGATTAGAGATGAGTATAGGCAGCCCAGCGCCAGGCACACATGTTTTGGCTACGTATATTCTGACCTAGCCGAGCTTCTCTAACTACAGTGCCTAGAATTATACTCTAACCCAGCAGGCTAAGCAGTAGCCACTGGGTGAAGCTAAAAAATCTGGGCCCATTTTACTGACATTTAAGTGGTCCTCAAATCCGTACATGGTAGCTTAGAAGCTGCGCCGTTCGCATGCTTCTACAAGGATGCGAGCTTAATCCCAGCCACCTTTTAACGGAGGCGAAACGCAAGAGACGCATTGCATTGTGCCTGGTTCGTAGAAATTAATCCCATGCCCTCCGCTGCTCCACTCCTGATAGTCTGCGTGTCGCTTTGGGACGTTGGACCGTATACAAACCAAACTATTGGGCCACAGGGTCACGTGAGGTTCATCGCAACTCCACTTTTAGCCAGAAAACGCCGCGGCGTTTCCACCAAAAACAGCTGGCAACAGCAAAGAAAACTACCCCCTTTGCTACTGCATGTTGCGCGGAAGTAGGGCAAGCTGAGCGACGTGCGGATCTGGTCCGGTGCCAAGTTCAACGACTGTCGTTGCGCATCTGGCATTCCGCGCTGAAAAAAAAAAAAAAAGGCAGTGGCTTAGCTCAGCCATGCCAGGATATACGTAGCGAGGGTTACGTTTCCCTGGCTGAGCTTGTTGT
Organism: Amblyomma maculatum; assembly: GCF_055883805.1. Taxonomy (NCBI): domain Eukaryota; kingdom Metazoa; phylum Arthropoda; class Arachnida; order Ixodida; family Ixodidae; genus Amblyomma; species Amblyomma maculatum. The sequence goes on from NC_139348.1 coordinate 156,063,941, forward strand.
GGTCACTTATATTTAGCAATGAGAGACATTGGGCATACATACCTTTTATTCACTTTGCTTGACAGAGACGAAGACTGCCTGATGATTTGTGAAGTAGCATGCAGCAGTCTCAATTTTGTCTTATACAGTATTTCGATTTGGCAGTCTCCAAGCACAAAGTCTCATATATTGGATTACTCACCGGTGTCAAGTCCTTTTGGTGTTGCAGTCTCTCGCACACACTACAAATGTGTTCAAACGGATTGTTCACAAAGTCTGCTTCAAATGTCCGGGACGCAGATGCACTTTCGGAAACTCGAAGAGATCAGTCACACGATGTGCCTTCAGATCTTCTGTTGGTTTACGTTGTGCTGTGCGATGTCAGCGCACGTTAAAGATCCCCAGGTGGTCGAAATTACTCCGTAGCCCTCCACTACGGCTCCTCTTTCTTTCTTTCCACTTTCACTCCCGCTCCCTTCCCTTACGGCGCGGTTGCGGTGACCACAGAAAACAAGTGAGACAGTTACCGCGCCTTTCCCTTCCTGTGAACCAATTATTATGTTATTAAATCTCGCGGAATATGATAGATCTCGCGCACGGGATTTCGTTCCATGAGCCTGGAAAATATTTCGCCTTAAAAAATTTTAGTGGCACTTAGTTGTTTCGATCTATCTACATCACAACGAAGGTATAGTCCGGTGTGGCGCAGTGTTTACGGCGCTCGACTACTGCTCCCAAGGACACGGGGTCGAATCCCGGCCTCGGCGGCAGCTTTTCGATGGAGGCGAAAAGCAAGGCGCCCGTGTGCTATGCGATGTCAGTGCACGTTAAAGAACCTCAGGTGGTCGAAATTTCTGGAGTCCTCCACTACGGCGTCTCTCATAGCCTGAGTTGCTTTGGGACGTTAAACCCCACAAGCCAAACCAAACCAAACCAAACCAAAAGTGTAGAGCCCAGGGGATCTGCTTCTGAGCCGCTTCGTGCGGCTTGTAATGCATGTCCAGTGTTCCAAAGCTCTTGATGGTAAGAAGATTGATTGTCCTGTCCTCTCCATTTGGAAGAACCTCCACTAGCGCTAAATCAGCGCCTCTACACGGCTCAAAAGCAGACCCCCCGGACTCTACACTTTTGAAAAAGGCTGTACCTGTTTCTTTTGACACTCGGGCTAGACAAACGGTTTCAAAGACAACGTAAGCACTGATATTATGCATGCCCATAGATTGGATGTTGCACTGTCATCAGGTGGTTAGTATAGAAAGAAAAGATGTACAAGCACTCGCCAGCCTTCCCAGTGGGGATAGATGGATATGGATACATGAAAGGATCTACACGCATTGCCTATCAAAGAACCAACGGCATGATCATGTGTATTTAGATGTCACGCTAAAACGCGCCTATAGTTGCGCGAAGTAGTTCATGCCTGATCTAAGCGAGAAAAAAATTTACACAGGCTAGGATGGCCAATATGCACAAAAATCATAGCCTCGACGGCTAACTGCCAGCCCACAACCTCAGGGTCCGACGACTCGAGTTTCTCTCGTCTTCGGCCCGTTTCGCATGCTGCGACTGCAGCGAAACTTTTCGGTGTAGTCAGTGACGCCGCAATGCGATTTCGCACAGCGCTTTCACATGCAGCGAACCCGCGTGCGAATTCGGTGAGAGATACCGTTAGGGTTGTTTGATGTTTTGTAGAAAACGCGTACGCAGAGCGTGTTTGATTTATACTCTGATGTATTTTTATATTCTAAGCGATAATTCATACGTATTTATGAAAACGTGCAGTCTTTCAGCGTACAAAAAGCGCCTTGCTAACCACTCGGACGTGGAAATAGGGGTGTCACATGGGGGAGCGCGCTCTCCTTCAAAAAAAAGTACTCCCCTGATGGGGCTGGGACAGGTGGGGCACAGCCTGCCACAGAATTTTTATCTGTTGTAGGCCGGCATTGCACCCGCCATCGTTTCGGTGGTGGACGACGGCTGTTGTTGCAGCGCGCGTCTTTCTCCGCCCTCTCCCTTTTCTATTTTCTCTTCTGTATGCACGAGGCAGAGGAGGTGGCTTAGCAACAGAGCCAGTAGCAGGCCCGTGCATTTTCGTTTCCTTCTTCCTACAGCCACAACAACAACAACAACTCCTTCAAACTGGGCGTGCCAGCCCGTTGCACGTCACCGTACGTCACATGACGTCGCGACGCTCCTCGGCTCTTCATTGGTCAGTCGCAGAACGACCGCGCCGACACTGCGACTGAATTCCAACCTGTTGGACACGCCTCTGCGGCTGGAGCGCATCAGGGCAAAAATCGCATCATGTGAAACGGGCCTTCTACGCCGCGCAGCGTCGGCGTCGCTCTTGTTTTCCATGACAGTGGTTACGCCGCCGTATCATTCACGCGAACCCTCACCATTACGCACGCGAGACTCTCGGTGACGCGCGCATGCGCACTAGACCGCTAAGCTCCTTTATCGGAGACGAGCGGCGTCTGCTCCGCGGTCGACGTGCCGCGCCGGCAGCTGCGCAGCTCTGACGTCACTTGGCTCCTGAGACGTGCGCAGTAGCGGTCGGCGCCATGGAGGAAGTGCACCAGCTGCGCGGCTCTGACGTCACTCTGTTCCTCAAGGTACGATGTTATATCCACGTGGTCATATCGTTGATGCCTTTTGAAGCCTCGCGCGAACTGGGATACGAGCCACATTGGATGCATATATATATATATATATATATATATATATATATATATATATATATATATATATATCATCTGCATAGATGGAGATTTGAGAAGATTGTGGCAGTAAGTCTACGAGGCCGACGAGAACAGAGTTGGGCTCAGCACTCCACCCTGTGGAACTCCGCGCTAACTTCGATGTAAGACGTTGGTTCGCCTTCAATTTGGACGAAAAAAGCGACCTCTCTGAGAGGCAGCTGCGTATCCAGCTGAACAGCCTACGATCTCAGCGTCAAACCGGGGCGTCCAAATGGCCTGATAGTTACGCTGTCATAGGCGTCCTTGATGGCCAAACACAATTTGCGATTGTCAATTTTTTCAAAGCCTTTTGGTGCTGCACAGTCGGTACAAGATCAACCACATTGTCGATAGAGCGGCCACGGCGAAACCTGGATTTAAAATTTAGATAATTTGGTATCAGTCCAGGTGCTATTCGACGCGTGTTATAACATTCTTTCCATGACTGCCGGCGCAGCTGGCGAGTGCAATTTTATGGTATGATGCAATGTGGAGGGGTGATTTTCTCGGTTTCAGAAGTGGAACCAGATGTCTGGTCCTCCATTTTTTAGGAGCTGTGCCATCACATCATGACTTGTAAACATTCAAGCGATACCGCTGAGCCTTCTGACCAAGGATAGAAAGTGCGGAGTATGTCACACCATCGGGCCCCGGCGATGATGGCTTTCTACAACATGATGGTGTTTCTGAATTGCACAATATTATCCAGAAGTGTGCGCTACGCTAGTTCAATAGTACGGTCGTTGACACTGGGTACCATAGGTGCTCTATGCGAAAAGCAGGTCTCCTGTCAAACTAGTGAAAACAATCTGCGGTCGTCTGCAATGGTGCGCAATTTGTTCTCTTTCGTTTTTTATGGCGTTTGAAAGCTGCTTTTCGCGTAGACCATCTAGGGTGCCCAGTTTCCACGATCATTGAACCATTGTAGCGCATATAGCAGAATGTTGGACTTCAGGAGAAGATTGTGCAACTCAGAAACACCAGCTAGCAGAGCGCCTGTTAGGGGTCCGGCATGACATATTTAAGTCACACTTACCCAACTCGTTTCAGTGTGATAGCATTAGAGTAGCCCCCGCCGGGGTGGCGCAGTGGTTACGGCGCTCGACTACTGTTCCCAAGGATGCGGGATCGAATCCCGGTCTCGGCGGCCGCTTTTCGATGGAGGCGAAAAGCAAGGCGCCCGTGTGCTGTGCGATGTCAGTGCACGCTAAAGAACCCCAGGTGGTCGAAATTTCCGCAGTCCTCTACTACGGCGTCGCTCATAGCCTGAGTCGCTTTGGGACGTTAAACCCCACAAACCAACCAACCAACCAGCATTAGAGTAGCATCATGCGATTTCGCATTTTCCGTAATAATAAGAATATATGTTCACGGGAAAAAAAGTGCAATATCTGTCACACTTGTTCTGTGGACACCTGAACCGCGCCATAAGGGAAGGGAAGAACGTGGAAATGAAAGCGGAAAGAAAGGGTGCCATAGTGTCGACCACCTGGGGTTTTTTAACGTGCACTGACATCGCATATCACACGGTTGCCTCTCCGTTTCACCGCTGGCGATCGAGATCGAACCCGGGTGCAGCATGGCCCAACCGCCGGTTGCTGCATTTTATATTAGCCGCAAAAGCCGCTGGTTGTAGAGAGAAGTCGAGAAGGTGATGTCGCATGACCAAGCGCTGTTTTGTCGCAAGCCTGATCGACGCCATGAAAACCACTTTACATGGCCACAAAGCAAGGTTGCTTTCATTGCCGGCATATTCCACTCTTACGATGACTTAAAAGCGTCCTCAAATATTTTCTTGCTTCCAGAACCGAAAATCTGGCTTGAACGGGTGATTTGTGGTCAGACCCTTTCCCTCACAGCGCGTTTGAGCCGTCCACCGTGAAGTAAGACAGCCATTTAATTTATTTAAAAATAGCGTGTTCGTCGGATACTTGTTCTCTGTTAGGGCTCCTCATTTGGCATCGGCACTGTCCAAACCTTCTTGTTCAGTGAGAGGGAAAAAGTGCCACTAACGGCTTCCCGAACATAACGAAGCAAATATCTGTAAAAGGAATGCCATGAAGATCTCTCGAGTCAAGTTGCGCTTAGCCTTCGTGTTCGAACGCAGACGTAACGTCACACTGGAGGCTTCGCTATATTGCCTGTAATCGGGATGGCAGGCTAGTAGATGGCGTAGCGATTTGATCAACAACCGCAAAAAGAGAACCACAAAAGAACAATGGGTTCTGCATATTACGGTGTAGTCACTAGGACTTGCTGACGTTATTATTGGCTTTCTCGAATTTTCGCCATTCGGCCTGGGGGGTTCGTGTACGGTAAGAAAACCATCCTGACGGTACTGTTTTCAGTTTCGGTTTGTTTTTCTGCTAGAGAAGGAAACGGCGAAAAGCTGCATTGGACGCCTTGACAAGGACCCTTTGTCGTCATTTGTTTATTTTCCTCAATTCCTTCCTACGTATCTTGGTCATTTCATAGACTGCGATAGAAACATTTACCGGATTAAGATCGTACGTGGGACCCCAAGGTCATCTCATCCGACACGTACGTACGTGTTCGCGGCTCGAAAACAAAGGATGCCGACACTCAGGAACTGCATCGGTGGCCCCGGTTCCTTGTGAGCGACGCTTCTTGCGAAATTTTAAGAATGAAATAAATACAAGCACCTGTCAACGACGGGACGAACATCCTTACTCACCCACGTCGTGTCAAGTCCCACACAGCGTCCATGGCGACAAACAAGCCGGCGGGGTTCCGTGCCGGAAGATTGGATAATTGCGAATGTCATTTTACGCTGATTGCACTGCGTCCGTTGTTCCGGTCGCCTCAGGTGCACATATTCTGAGAATAATTGGATGTATATATTCGAAATGTTATATTTCTTTTATTCGTGCTAATTTAAAAATGTATTCTTTTCAGAAAAAGAGGGAGAGAGAGGTGACGAATAGCTGTTGAGTGGGTGCTGAAATCCGTACAATAGAAAAACGACACCTCTATGTAATCGAAGAATCGTAGTGAAGCATGTATGTACGCAGAGAACACACGAGAGTACATAAATCGTGTAGTGTTTCTTCTCCTTTGTCCAGAAATGTGTGACATTTGCTCATTTAAATGTGCATTATACTATATCGCAAGGCAATCTTGCTTCATTATATTGCTTTGCCAGTACACAGTGCTTGTATTCTGCGCTTTTTCTCGCAGCTTTTCGCAAATAATGATCGCAGTCGGAAAAAAAGCTACAAAAATGTTTTAATTGTCATCACTGCTGAATTTATTTCCTCTTTTGACATAAACCTGTGGTGACAAAAGAAATGTCTGAAGTATGCAACAGAATTTTCTGCTGTCACAACAGAAAACTACAACAGAAAAATGTATAACTATAGAAAACTACATGAAAAACTGCAGAAAAATCTAACGTTACGAGAGAAGGGCAGAATATTTTTATGGTATTTTTGACATGGTTGTGTAATTTTTTTTTTTCCGGCTGCGTATTTTTGGAGAGCTCTTAAAGTCGCGCGCATGTTTGCCATTTCAGCAGCTTCGTTGTTTTTGGCGTTAGCTTTTCTTTATGATTTATCACAGCATTTATGCTGGCCGGCTATCTTTGAGTCTCCTCAATCGCGAACACGTTTTAAAGGGCTTAAACGAAATCTTACCTATGTACATACGTGTTTTTGAGATGCGTATGGCAAATAAATTTAATTTGCTCGTTAGCCTTCTGAAAATTAATTCACTGTACGAGTATTTTTTACGACGATACGAGAAGGATTTGTTTCCCAATCTTCTGAATAATAGTATTTGCATTCCACATTTTAGTTATTCTAATACAAGTGTACCAGGTTAGCAGGCATTGTTGAAGACAGTTCATGGTTTCCCAGTTGTGGTCTAGACGCAGACAGCAAGCACAATAACAAGCACGCACACAATCGAATCAGTCTGTGCGCTTACCGTGTGATTTTAACGGATACACTAGACGGGAGTGCGATTCAATTGAATCCCATTAGCCAGTCATCATTAGCCAGAATGGAGGCCGGCGTAAATTATCCGGTTAGTTACGGCAGCTAGGCAGTAATAGTTTGAGGCCTAGCCTATCTGCTGGAAGAGATGCTGCAATTAACAGCAGTGATTTGCAGCTTCGCATAATACGCGTTCCGCGCCGCAGTCAGGTGGATATATAGCTACGCACGCGAAGAATGCCGGCTCTAAGAACTTCTTGCACTTCTTGAGCGGGTGGTGTATACGAGAATGGGGGAACGGCCATATCGTTGTTCAGAGGCAGTTCTCATCTCCCAGAGTGGGCTTCTAACGAGCCATTTCGTAGGGGCGCCTTTCTGTGTTGCGAAAAGAAAAAACGGCTGTCACACCTCTCCGTTGTTTCACCTTGTCGTCCTCTCGCTTTAATGCCAAGCGCTAAGCGGCGCCAAACGAAGCTAAGCCGCTCGAGCTAGCATCGCGCGAGCTCGGGACTAGCTGCTCGGGAGGCAATCATTAGCGGCACGTCGCGCGGGCTTTTTTTCCCCCTCTGTATATTCAACCGGTTTGTAATTGCGGCCTTGTCGCGCTGGGCGAGTGTGCGCGCCTTTTTGTGTGTGTGTGTGTGTGTGTGTGTGTGTGTGTGTGTGTGTGTGTGTGTGTGTGTGTGTGTGTGTGTGTGTGTGTGTGTGTGTGTGTGTGTGTGTGTGTGTGTGTGTGTGTGTGTGTGTGTGTGTGTGTGTGTGTGTGTGTGTGTGTGTGTGTGTGTGTGTGTGTGTGTGTGTGTGTGTGTGTGTGTGTGTGTGTGTGTGTGTGTGTGTGTGTGTGTGTGTGTGTGTGTGTGTGTGTGTGTGTGTGTGTGTGTCGGGAGTGATGGTGAGTGTGTGTGTGTCGGGGGAGTCGTTTCCTGTGTGGGCGATCTGTTTTTCGTCGTGCCTGATGGGACACACTGAAACATGAACGTTCATGAGCTAAGCTTGGAGAGATGGCCCTGTGAACAAGCCGTTCGCGCTGCTCTGAACTACTCGTGCGCGTCGTTCGTGAGGCGGCTCTTGGAAGATGGCCCAGTCGGCAATCGAAACAGGGATCGAATTTCTGTTTGGCATCCACAACACGCAACTAGAGTGCTGGTATGAGAAGCGTTAACGCGAGCCTAACGCAACTAAGGACATTCGCGAATCCGGGTGCCTGTGGAATGCATCTTCAGGAATGCTGCCTCGGGAGCCGAATAGCGAAATTAAGGCAGAGCGAATCGGTTACAATAATTAAACGTATTTAGCAGTTGAAACCAACGTTTATAGAGGGCATCTCATGTGTGCGCCAGTACCGTGCCGTTGCCTCCAGAGAGAAGTATATATTCTGAAGGCACTGATCGGGGGTCCACCTCTTGTGGCGCGCAACCCGCTCGTAATGTTGAACCCAATCAACATCGTCCAGGCCATCGCCACGAAATGGGGTGACACTCCTTGTGGTCACCGGCACGATGATCCGCGCAGCAGCCGCACTGTCAGTTTGCTGTGGCTGGAAGGCCACGGTGACGTTAGCCCTGGCGGTCTTCCCCTCGGGCAAGAGTCCGAATTCAGGAGCTTGGCCTTTTTGACGTCGACTGGCGCGGATTTCAGGTGCTGTAGCAGACGCTAAGAAAATTCGGCGGCCTGGACTTGAGGCAGGGCTTGAATTACGTGTAGAGCCACGCTGCATGGGATTCTCACCCAGCACCTCTACCAAATGTCACGTCCTAGCCAGAGGACGAGACGATGACAGCGGCCGCAGGTCAGCAGGGCGGCAGCAAGAACCAGCGCGACGGCAGGGATACCCAGAACACCGAAAGGATCGCCCGCATCAGAGTTTTCTTTCTTCACTTAACACTCGCTCTTCCTCTTCGGCTACAATATTTATACTGTCTTTCTGCCATCTAATGCAATGGGCTCCTTTTTTTTTTTTTTTTTTTTTTGAGAGAGCTAAAATTTGTTTGGGAATTAGTGTTGTCAAAAATCGGGATCACAAAAAAATCTTGTATCGTACCTCCTCAGAAGTTACGAAAGCTTTTTGCCATGATATACACCGTGTTGGTAACTCTGAGACCAAAGTATATATACACTGAATTAAAAGAAAAAGACTCGATTCAGACACGTGCAGTCCCTTTCCTATAGGCTACTACCATTTTGTGTGTGTGTGTGTGTGTGTGTGAAAAGTCAGGATGTCCTTATGCTGTCGTGGCTTGAGTCTATCCAACTGAAACGCACTCTTCACCCAGATCTGAAAGTCATGAGCTTCCTTACGCACTGACGGTGTGGGTTTCAACAGCTTGTGGGAGGCAAACTTTCGACTTCCTTTTATTGTCGTTATTTCGTGTTCGGTTCGAGCAGCCTACTCGCATCCACATGCGGTGCGCCCGTGACCCGAAAATGTATAGTTCCGCGGAAAGTGAAAGCATACGGTATGGGTACGCGTTGTGTTCGCGATAAGAGGGCTCTGCGAGGGTTCCGGTTTCTATTGCCGCGCGAAAAAAAAAAATGTTTTGATGTCCGGTGCTTAGCTTGATGTTTGGACAGCGCCAGGTGATGCGCATTCATCAGATGAGCATCTTGATGTGCTACTGGCACAGGTCAGCCCGATGTTACTCAGGTCAGCCTGTATTTAATTGCAGGCAAGGCGGGTTCGTGGCTGAGTTTGGCGAGAAGGTAATCCTCCTCAAACGGATCCTAACGATAGACTCAAGCCGGCTGAGGTCGCTTGATTACCGCGTTCCAATATGAACGGTGGTACATCCGCAGGAAGCGAGACTTCTATCGGTTAAATATGAAAAAGTGGAGGGCAACAGAAATGCCTTATGTTTTAGATGTGCACGTTCCTGTCATCATAAAATCAAGACATTGAATCGACTGCAGGTAAAACAAGGTTTCTCTCTGCAAAAGTACGCCTGTCGGTGTTGTATGAACGACAAGCTGGTGAATCTAATTAGTAATGCTGAGAATTGGATTACCTACGTTATTCCCAACGTTTCTTTACGAGCCTTCGTTACTTCGACTGAGGAATGCAATGGCGCATTCATCGGAGCGGCGAATCGGGGATCTTCTCCCCACCCTAACTTCCGCTCGTACCATTTGGGCGAGAGCGTATTCCGCCGGTGCGCGAATGTTCGCGAACGTTCTCGAATCGTGTCGCGGGGTCACCCGTACGTATAAGGGGTGACGCTAGTATATCGAGAGAGACGGGCAATAATCGTGGCTGGTCGCGGTCGGTGTGGTGGGCGTTCCCGCGGACGCGTCACCCGCTCTGCTGTCGCAACCGATTTGTGAACGGGGGCGTGGCCTGCCGTCGCGTGGCGCCGTGTCGTCACCTTCATTCACCGCCGCGCCTTTCACCAGTAGCGGCCTTCACCGAGTTGCGGTTCTAGCGCGTTGGCGGGTGCGTTTCTTTTTTCTTTTTTTTTTTCTGTTTAAGTTGTCGTCGGTGCGTACGTACGATTTGCACGTGGTGGTACAGGGGCAGCGAGCGTGGCAAAAGCGAGCACGTGCACGCGTGTCCACGCAGCCCACGGCGCGTACGCGCGTCACGCCGGCCTTTACTCCCCCGCTTTTCTGTCGCGAACGGTGGCAGCTGGTGTTGTGGACGAAAGTGGTATCGAAGAAGAAAAGTAGGCCAGGGGCAGGAATAGTTCTGCAGAATCATACATACGGACAGTTTATGCTTGTTTACTGTCGAAACAATGAGTTGACGTGAGTGAGCCCGAATGATTGCGCATGGTTGAGTCGCGAGTTGAATTGAGCGAGCCCAAATGTGTGAGTCCAAATGAGTTGTGAGACGAAATGAGCGAGCGAGTTCAGATGAATTGTGAGTCTAAGTCAGTCGTGAACCGCAATGAAGGGTTGAGTCCGGATGAGCCATGATTTGGAGTGAGTCCACGTGATTTGTGAGCCTAAGTATGTTAAAGGTCATGAACTCAGTGTAACCGAGTGTGTCGAGTCTGAGTATGAGTTAATCCGCAGGTTGACCAAGCTTTAGCGAATGAGTCTCAATAGTAGGTGGGAAGGAAAGTGCTGCAGAGCAAACTCTGCGTACTCTTGGGGGATGGTGTAGTGTGCTTTGCAAAAGGGAGTGAGAGAAGGCTAGTTTTTTCAAACGGAATTTACTTTGGAGAAACTGTTAATGTAAGGCCGTTTGTCTTAGACTAACCTTTCTTTGTTCGAAATAGAAAGAAGGTATGGTTTCACATCTCAAGGCGACACAGGGGCTGTGGAAGACGTCGTAGTGAATGGGTCTGGACTAGTTTAGACCACATAGACTACTAATGCATTGCAGTACACGGGCACCTTACTTTTCACCTCGACCGAAACGCGGCCGCAGCAACTGGGTTTGGAACCGTGTCAACTGAGTAGGTCGGTGTACTAAACTTTTATTTGAGTAATTCGTTATGCTGCATCTTTAATTTTAACCCACTGCCATGTCCCTGCCTTCCCTTTCACAAGTTCTTTGCAGCATTACGAAAGGTAAGGGCGAACAGGGCTAATCAGGATGACGCAAACGACACTATTATGTTCCTCAGTGTTTGCAGACCGCGGTGTAAGATGGTGGTACAAGCACTACCATGTAGTGCGTGCCAACTTGATAGGCCTATGTTTCCCTTACCTCTTGTAGCGCTGTAAACAGCCTGTGAACCGGAATATAGCTTGCTTTTTTGCCTCGTAATTGCTACTGATGACATTATTTCATTCTCGCTGTTTTTCTCCTGTACATGACGCTTAAATGCTTTCTTTTTTTTATAGGTCTTCTCTTGCATTAAACATCTATGAACATTTTATTTTTTCGCCTGTGGAGTGGTCTCTTGTTTCTTGTTGTTGTATTCCCCCCCCCCCCCCCCCTCTCTCATTCCCATACGCTGTCATCACCCATCACTGCAATAACATTTCTGAGAAATCTGGAGGGTTATGAGAGTATCTGGGATGTATAAATAATCACGAAATGAAATCAATAAAAAGCAAATTGGTTGGTTGGTTTGGGGGGTTTAACGTTCCAAAGCGACTCAGGCTATGAGAGAAGCCGTAGTGAGGACTCCGGATATTTCGACCACCTGAGGTTCTTTAACGTGCACTGACATCGCACAGCACGGGCGCTTTGCTTTTCGCCTCCACCGAAAAGCGGCCGCCGAGGCCGGGATTCGATCCCGCGTCCTTGGTAACAGTAGTCGAGCGCCGTAACCACTGCGCCACCCCGGCGGGTAAAAAGCAAATTAAATTACAAGTTCTCCCGTCTACAGCGCACCTGTGCGCACGTGTTTATTACGGATGTCAGCGACGAAGCACAGTCGAGCAAATGTATTCGCACTAGCGATATATTTTCCCCATATTTTCTGTCGTCCTTGGATATTTTTCTTTCACTTCCTGTTTCCCCTGACTGACACCGCTTGTTAGATCAGAGTGACAGGGCGTTCATTTCTTAGCCCAAGGTCGGCGGATATATTCAGGCACGGCTGAAGCTTTTCGTCGGGGGCAAAACGTAGATAACTTGTGGAAGTTGTGCGATATCATTCGCATCTTGAAAACGACTAGGGGTCGAAACTAATCCAGATCTGTTCACCACCATACCTATCCTGGCCTGATGGTAGCGATCGACATTGTATTTGAGATAAAAACACCATTTACATCATGTCGTTCAAAACTTCATAACCCCGCACCTCCCTTTCCCTCTCTTCCACCCGTTCCCCCACGACTTAACGGCACACAATACCAGTATTACCTCTATAATAAGGGGAAAGTGTGGGAAATTTTGAGGGGAAACTGATTTACGTAGTAAAAATCGATTGCTTGCCTTTTTAGGATTATGCTTGTATTTGTCTGGCTTTAAAAAGAATAAAACGCATTTTTACCAAGAAAGATAAATTTACAATTTATTTTCCCATCCACTTGACTAAGCCTCGTGTCTTTAGTACCCCCTCCCGTCCACCTTTCCCCTAAAAGAAGGATTAAGGTAGGACTCCGTGAACACCGTTTAGAAGCCTCCAGTGAAAGCGTAGTCTCTTCGTTATCAGATGGCGATTTTTAATACCTATCGATACAAGCCAACTTCAATTTGTCCTCCCTTTCACGGCACTGTAACATTCGTGCCCTGCATGGTTTGCCGTGTTTCAGCCGTAAGGTTGACATAAACATTGCCGGCTGTCACGGTGTAAAACTCTGCGAGCCCTCCCTGCACTGGCTGTTGAGAAAGCGGGCGGCGATGACCGCGCTGCCCGCGCGCGAATTGCGCCGCGTTGCGACAGCCGGCGACGCCATTCGCACCCACGCTTGCACCTTGGGGGAGTCTTGAATGAACGTCCCACGCGAGGCAGCCACAGCTGAGCGGACCAGGAGAGGAAGGAGAACGAGTGAACGGGCAAAAAGAACAACAAAAAAGGAAACGGTTTGTGTGTGAGAGAGATAAACACCCCGAAGCGATGGATGGAGTGGGTGCACGTACGGAATGCGGTGTACCTGAGCAGGCTGTGCTCTCGTAGCGAGAGCCCGTTGAGACGGCATGTTTACCGTATTGACGCGCACTTAGCACACCGCAGCGTAGCGTTGTGGATTTGGGGGCGATGAGAGTGAGTTTTAAGCCGAAAAGGGAGTTTGTTTGCGCTTATATAAGAAGTCTGTGTACCGGAATATGGTCTTGTTCTGCTAAAACTATTGCATTTCTTGTTGGGATATAAAATTCTATTTTTTATATACGAGTAGCCATAGGCAGCTATTTTTATATACTAATTATTAATGTGCTTTTAATGCTTCAATAAAATGCTCCTGTGTGTTAAGATAAGAAGTATTTCATGTCTTGGAACCTCCTCCTACATATGCGACCTAAGCATCCCATATAAATCTTTTCTTTTAGGACAAAACTGAGTGATGAGATATTGAAAGTGGGAGGCCAGCCTGAATATTAGATATCTTCGCTGATACTAAGCATTGGGGCAAGAATCACTCCAGTGTGTTTACAGGGATCCCCCAGGATAGAGTATGTTTGCGATTATTGGGTATTTGCTCCTTTGCGTTCGCGCCAGGGTGGTAACACGGCTACGAATGAAAGTTATACAGCTTTCTCTGAAACATAGCACTGTCAAAAATATTCTTCCTGGTTAGGGGCAGTCACGCTATTATGCCCGCCACGACGGCCAGCACATGTAGGCCGCAGCCGGATTGATTAACTTGAACAGGGAGCTGCGTTAGAAGAAATCCTCACAGGCAAATTAAGGGTCACAATAAGTAGGCAGCTACAGGGAAAGATTTATGACCACTTTCGAAGGGGGCGGTCGGAGTGAGAGTGAGGGAGGGGGAGTCCTATTTGAATCACTTATTTATTAGACGTTTTTGGTGAAAAAGAGTTTCGGCATGATGACTTCTAAAGTAAATTTCTTCGCTTGAGGCCCTCACCCTTTCGCGTCTTAAGTCCGCTTTTGGTGAACTATCGCTGGAGAACTGACACTTCTCTTTCTCCGCGAGAACTGTGTTTCAAAAACTCTGATCAGTCCGAGATTGCTCCTCCAAGCTTTGAACCAATCAGAATGCCGGATCTCTCTACACATGAGCCGCAGAGAGGCTTGCGGAATAGGCATGATGAAATGACTTCCGTAATTCACAATTCAATGCGCTTGCAGTGTTTCATAAGATACCTGTATGCGGCAAGCCGAAGGTCGCGAACTGCATTACTTGCATAAACACGAAGGATGCTTCGCAAGCTGTGCCGTCCAAGATGCAACCCTGTGCAAAAACGTTCCCGTAACTTGAATGCATTACGGATAACATGTCCGCAATGAAGGCATTGTCGAAAAACGAAACTGCATGCATATCACGGTCTACTTCTCCAGCTGCATCTCCGCTCGCAATACCAAGGGATTATATTCGCGTTTATACGGTACTCCTTTGGCTCCTGTCGAGGAGCTGCCTGAAAGGGAGCAAAGCGAACATTCCAGTTGCTGAATAAACATATATGTGCATCACACTAGAACAAGCGCGGATGCGATTTTTTGCTCACGTAAAAAGTGGGCGTATATAGTTGACACTTACGTATTAATATATGTTGTTTTCGTACATCGTAAGGTTCAGGAATATGCCCATCGCATGCATCCCGCTGTCTTCGGGTATCAAGAGTCGTCGGGACAAGGAGTGACTCCAAAAGAAGCCTGCTCGGGGTGTCCTTTCCTCTTCGCAATTGTGGTCGTGCTGTCCGAATTTCGGGTACATGCCGGAGAACATCTCCGCTTTGAACTGAAAACGGTTGGCGCGCAAATCTTGGAGGACTTCCATAACCATACCATCATTGATGAGCTTGGTCGCCGTTTATAACCATTTTTTCCCAGAGTGGCTAAGCTTCCTTCCATCTTTTCTTTCTTTTCTTCCTTCTTTACTTCCGTTCTCTTTTCTTTCAGATCGCTTTCCTCCTCTTCCATTTATTTTCTTTCATCCCTTCTTTCTCTCTTCATTCCTTCTGCCCTTAGTTTTGAGTTAGGGTGGGGCATCAAGGCTGAGTGGCCCATATGTCCACGAAAGTCGTGCCGGAATGGAACTGATAAAGCCCCTCCATGACGTTTCCTGCCGACCAGGTAGCGAACGATAGAGAGGCTTTAGAACCTGACGCTGTGCCTAATTGCTGCTGTAGGTGCTTCCTAACACCCCCATGCGTTGTTATTTCCTGGCTGTTAAGTGGAGCTGACGGGCGCTCCGATACTTGTTCACACGCGACGTCACCGACAACCACATGCGATCATTACTGACAGGCATATTTGCCGAAGCACGCGCGCGAGAGCAAGCAGAGCGCTTGCAAATAAGCACGTAGTTCAAGTGCCGTAGAGCGTTTCAGAAGGACCCGCCCTGTGTACACAGAGCAGAGGTGCTCGACCCATATTTCTCTGTACGAGTTTTAGAGCTCGCCTACTGACCTCGGGTCTTCAGTCTCTAATCGACGACATTGCATTTGGCACTATATTGTCGTGATTGACGGCTAACATTACCAAAGCCGCAGTTCGTTTCACACCTATGTACGGTTTTTTTTTTTAGAAACCTGTTTAGAGCGTACTGTTTGCTTCGCAGAGGCTGAGGCAAGAGAGGGAAAAAAATTGCACTCGTCAATGCACAAAGTAACAAACTGCGGAAAAAAATATGTATATACAATACGAAGCAGGGGTAAGGAACCTCAGCACCAAAAGTAATATAAGTCGACTGTCTTCCACTCGAGCTAAAGCAATATCTAAAACAATGTTTGCCTAAATTAAAGATAGAGACCATACACTGTATACAAGGTCGGGAATGAAAACTGGCGAATACGAATTTGTGGACGAAGAAGAAGACCTAGTGATAAGAAATGTGTCCTTACTGCTCACCATCCCACAAATATGTTATCGCTCAGGATTGCATGGGCATTTGGACGGGACGGGCGGTGAACGCAGAAGTTATCTGAGCAATGTGCTAGGATGTAAGCGGACACGCCGCTTAACTATACGCCCTACAAAGCATCGCAAGACAGCTGGCAGCAAAATCCAATCACGCATTACTCGGGTTCCCACTTATGGAGTCCCACGAAAATCAGCAGAGCACGTTCCACGTGCGCGCGTAACTCAGCGGGAGGGGACGCCGAGCTAACCTTGGCATCAATGGGGGTCGCACGCGCGGAATTGTTTTTGTTTTATTTTATTTTATTTTTCTGTCTCCGGCGGACTATCTCCACGGGTGCGCGGGCGTGACCCCCTTACGACTGTGAGTATACGACTCCTTCGTCCTCTTCTTCCTCCGGCCTTGTAATGTGACGTCACTCGTGGCTGCCTTCTCTTCCTCTCCGTGATGTCACGGAGCCGTCCCCGCCTCTCTTGTTTTGCACGGGGCGAGCTTCTCCACATCGCCCACGTGTGTTGCAGAGCATAGTGCTATGCGACAGGCGATTGCGCGACAGCGCGTTCGCATTTTTTTTTTTTTTCGTTGTTCTTGTTCTGCACTGCCTACTTGCCCACTGCAGTGACGTTGTTATGTATCACTATTTTGTGGCAGTGCGACAAAGTATACCGCATTTACACGCACTTAAGCCTCTCATCACTGTGAGTACTCCGTCCCGTATAGACGGCCACGGTTTCAGTCACAGAAAACTCACGTAAGGAAACTAAGCACTTTACGTACTTTTAAATAACTCTTCTCACTTGCATGCTTCAGAAAATAAAACTCTACGCTTGTAACCCTATGCTTGGTCGATGACAACTCTCCTTACATGACCCAGATTGGCCGCGTGGCACATTCCACGTGCAGGATTAGAAAGAGAGACGTACAACGTGCAGCACTTCTCAATTGGACACTGTATTCGTGCCGCCTCAACAGGAATCGGACACTTTTGCCTGTCGCATGCACGGCAAAAGTGCGTGCGTGCGGTGCGTCACGTGAGCGCACCGCAACCCTTTCGTCAAGCCCTCCTCTAACACAATTGCACCATCGAGCTTCTGTGGTCTATGTACAGCATGCTTGTTGAGCACGCAGGTGTCATGGATTTTTCTCAGGTAGCGCAAATTACATCACATTATTTTATAAAATTATGTACCCGAATTAAAGGTTTCTCCTAGCCATGTTTGGATTCATTTGCACTCAGCCCCGATTTTTTTTTTACTTTATTTTCATAATCTAGAATCATTATTTCCGCTGGACACCCGTGTGAACGCCAGTATGAGTTACAAGTATGACAGGATGATTAGATATTTGAGTAGTAGAAATGTTTGTGAAAGAAATATTGATAACCTTTACACGGTATTAGCATACACGTTCAAATACTAGAGATCACGCTGCTTTAATCAAGCTTTGTTTCTTTTACCATCCATGCTTGGCATTTAGCAGTTTTTTTTTTCTTTTTTTTTTTTTTTTTGTCTTTTCAGGAATGAGAAATATAGAGTGCTGTAATTTTGTCAAGGCCAAAAGGGAGTAGCTGTTTCTGCCTTCCGGGAGCAAATGTTTTAGGCATATGCATAGATGCGCGGCAGTTAGAAAACAGCAGCTGGTAAAATAAAAAAAAAAAAATCACAAATTCTTTTACATTTGTACCCACATAGTCACGTAAAATATAACTCCGCAAGGTATGTCGTTTAATAGTTGGCTATACCAATTCACAGTAAGCGTGCTGTCATGGCTCAATTCGGAGTTAGTTTGAAGCTGAGCCGTAATAGCAAATTAGGCGCATTTTTATGCCTTTCTTCTTTATTTTTTAGACTTAACAGCACGTTACAATTCCTATGTTCTCTTAAATGTACATGCCTAGTGCCATGTTTACGGGCCCTCTACACAACGCCCGTGTTTCTTCTTCTTTTGTACCCCTTGGGAGAAATAAAAAAAAAAACTTTTTTTCCCCCTCGAAATTCGGGGTTCTTTAGAGTAGACGGTCTATTCTCCGGGTTGGAACTCCCGAGTTCGCCGGAGGACGGCGAATGACGTTCAAGGCCTTGCAAGGTCACACTACCGTGGTCTGCATATAGTGCTTCCACACAGAAATAAAAAATATTAGAGAGAATCGTATTCGAACCAGTTGGGTTCAGTAGTCGAGTGTCTTAACTACTTAGCTATGCGTGGCCTGCGGGAGTTACGCAGGACCGGCAGCAGGTGTCCTGTAATTTACTTCCCATGTATAGGGAGGTCTAAATATGCGACATTACGGTACATATAGCTCTGCCCGTCCAGGCTGACCCGTCCGCCTCAACGCGTCTCCCGCCGAAGCCACGCGGCCTCGAGGACACCACACGCGGTGAACGTTTCCACCGCCCGCGCGCTGGGCCGTGGCCCTGTCAATACGGCCGAGTGCGTAATGGAGAATAGATTATATCGCCGCGGATTATGCACTCGCACACAGTAGGCTTTCCGGCTGAACAAGTAGAGGGCTTGCGACAAGACCGATGGCTTCGAACGCGGAGAGATTGAGGATCTTGTTTGCGGTAGCCCCACTCTGTATGCGAAAGGGAAAAAAAAAAAAAAAAAAGAATGACATCCTATATTTCTCCACTGGCAAATACCGTATTTATTCGCGCAATGAGATAAAAAAAATATTATTCATAATCAGTTTGTTTATTTCTTTACAATAACCTTATAGGAAGCCTCGTGCGGCGGTATTTATAGGGGGCACGTGCACGACGGGGCAGATAGCGCAAAATACAATTTACATTGCACGTAGGAAAGTGAATTTCATTCATATTATGGTGGGTAATCTGCAGTAGGATACACCTCTAGAACGCGGTATCAAAATCCCTTCAGAGGATGGCCTCCAAGATATCGCGTCGGCTTTTTGGTGTCATGGCGATTTCGTTTACGATTGAGACATGACGACGTGCATGATGACTCCGTAGAACCCGGGCAAAACGTTCCTAAGGCATTTACTGCTTTGAAAAGTAGCAACAATAAAAAGAAAAGCACCTCGAGCCCCATAACCAGGCAAAAACGCCAGTGAATAGAGGAGGCGATGCCCTCTTTTCTAGGCCTGTCTCCGATGCGCGATCGCAACCGGCAAGCGGGAGGATGTCAGGTTGAGGTTCGTTCTCGACGCCGCACGAAGGGACGCACGGCCGGACGGGCACAAGAACATTCGCAGCAGCGATAACGGAACACGCTTGCTGCGCCGCCTCCGTCTGGTCTTCATCCGGCTCAAGGAGGTAGGGAGAGGGAGGTGGAAACATGCACTGCTATCTCTTTCGTTGCGCTTGTTCGGAACCTCCGCTGCCGCTCTGCGGCTACATCGCAGAGTAGGCGTGTGTAGGATAGAAATGTCTACTCTCAGCTGGTGGTTTTGACTGAGACCACTGTTGTGAGCTTTTGCTTGCCAGCGCTCAGCACAGGAATGCGACGAAGCTTTGGAGGGTAACTTAAATGCTTGGAACCAAATTGAAGACAGAGCTTCGGGCTATGTTTGTGGCAGTCGCCTTTATTTGTCCGCGTAGAGTGCGGGTTCCAAGACGCCGTAAATAGAGACAGGCGGTGGCGGAGGAGGGTAATGTGAACGGACATGGGTGGGTCCAGGAAATACGCTGCTATTACGGAAAGAAGCAAACGAATCTGCTATGTTTGACGTCACCTAGCTGGTGGCGGCGGTGATGATGTGCATTGATTTTTTGTATTATCAAAACATGCATTGAAAAGGCCTTTGTCGTGGAGCAGACGTCGGTAGCGTATTGGATGATGCATATGGTTCAGTAGAGTGTTCGCTTCTGTCGGGTACGTGACTTTCAGCGTGAAACACATACGCGCTCTTGTAGGACCTATATGGAAAATTTGCGAAGGCTAGTCATTGACTCATTTTCTTTTGCTTTCAGTGGTCTGCTGCAGTGTCAGAAAAAAAGAAAAATAGCTGCTACAATATATGCTCCGAAAACAGCAGTTCGTTGCAGTGTATTGATCAGTTGTCCATATATGACCTCCGGTATGGTAACCTGCTAACTGCAGGGTTTAATGAGCCCGGCGTAACAGGCGGAACTTGCGGCATTTGACGCTATGTCGACAAGCTTATACGAGGGTAACCCTAAAAGTAAGGTCCCAAAAGGGCTGCGGCCGTAGGGAAACTATTTGCGTGGCTGCTCGCCATACTGCTGTGTTCATTGTTCCCTGTCTTCCAAGCAAGCCATGAACAGCGCGAAATGGACTGTCTTGGCACGACAGCCATTTGAAATGGAGCTCCCGTTTGTCGTAACCGCCAGGTGCGCATTTTTGAACGCAGAAGGCGTTCAATTAATAGAAATTCATCGCCAGTTGACGAATGGGTACGGAGAGTCGTGCATGGATGTTAAAAACGTCCGCAAATGGTGTAGGGAGTTTGCAGCTGGTCGCACTGAAATTCAGGACGAATAAAAAGCGGTCAAACGCTTCCTCAACGGCATGGCGGTCAGTTGACATGGGCATACAAAAGCTGCCCCAGCTTCTGCGAAAATGCACAGACCGCAACAGCGATTATATGGAAAAATAGAAGAATGGTCTGCATTTTAAGTGATTTGTAAATTTCCTAAAATAAACATTTCTTTCGATTTATAAAAGAACTGGAGGCCTTAATTTTGGGATGACCCTCGTACAAGTCGGCACAATAAGGTGTCGCATGAAAGTCCACAAGACAGCCCTAGACTTCGGCGTTAATGTTCGCGTGTCTGCCGCCATTGGTTTACCTCGCTACAAACATCCGCTGGCCCCAGCAACGATCTGTACTCGTCGAGGAAATCTTAGTTTTAATATCTTTAGCTGCTATTTTTCATGTTTTGGTATACATTTCTGGCCCTGTTGCACACGTTTCACCGGCGTGACTGCTCTTTCGCTCTCCTCCTACGTTATTCCTGTATTTCAGGACCACTTCCTATCTCATTCAGTGAGATTTATTTAGAGAATGAATTTAAAGCATGAATCAACACTGACGGCCACATTATAGAGCATCAGGGCGGTTCTACGCTTTAACGCATATACCGCTGTGACTTGCCTGTCGAACTTGTATGTTTACCGCAGACCGCCCTAGTGTCCCCTTACGCCACCAGAGAGCAGCACCAGTCCGAGCTCGTCGCTTGGCTCGTTTGGCCTCAGACACCAGTAGAGCGCGCTTCGTCGCGGCAGCAATAGAAGTAAAGGCTCTACAATAAAATATAAACCCAGAGATAATAATTGAGCACTTGCGTCTGTCCCATATCAGCGTTATGTTTAGCCTTTCGCTGGCACCGCGCTGCCTTTTGTCGTTTAGCTCAAGTACGCCACGGTGGAGGGCGACGTCAACTGGGCGCGGCAGAGTGGAGGGGTGGTGGGGATGGATGTCGCTGTGCGGGCCAGGAATCATATTTAAATGCTCCTCGCTGTTTGCTTTGCGGCATAATTGTTTATTTTCTCGGAGAGGGTTAACGGGTGTCTCGCGCGGGCGAGTAGACGGGGTCGACGCCCTACCATTTACGCCGCGGTCCGCGTTAGCGCGGCTAGCCGGAGTTTTTCCCTAGTGTCTCAGAGAGACGTCATAGTTAACGTTCTGACTCCAGGGCAAGAGCTTTGGCCACAATACTATTAGCAAGAACATTGGGACGAGGTTTACGGCACTACGGTAGTGGGGGCGCTTATTCATATCTTAAGCATAAGGCACAACTTAAGTTTGCAGTAACCGCCACAAAAAATTTCTCCGCGACTGAAAGTAGTCCGCTGTTAAGGCCTTTCTGGTTACCTATATAACAAGGTAACCATCAGACCAAATTACAAGCTCAATAATTTCGATGCCTCTGGCTTGTTTGGTGTATTCAAACATCAAAACCTGATTCTGTTTATTATTCAGCGGAGTAATATACATGCTGGGAATTTTTCCTCTGCCTTTTTTTTGGTTGTATCCTACTATAGAAAATATACCTACATACCCACTAGAATCGCCCAATTTTGCCAACAGATATTTTCCACTTTCTAAAGTTAAAACAATACGGCTTGTAAAGTACGATTAGAATACTTTTCTGTTGCATTTCGTTCGTTAGGTTGATTTCTGGGGAATGTCCACTATGCTAAAGAATGGGAACTTTATTAAGCACTTATGAAACCTAAAAAAGCTCCTTTGGTTTTCAGCACGCGTGTTTTGACGGCACTTAGCAATAATTTGTACGCACTCAAAACCGTTTTGTTGCTTGCTGAAATGCACTTGAATACGGATGAACTTTATGATCACCGCCTTACGACAAGTTCGACTGAACTCAACCAGTTCGAATGTCCAAAAAGAGGAGGGAGTACGAAGCAACTTACGCGATACCGACTGCAGTTGGCTAGAAATCCATAGATATCTCGCATGCGTCTGCTTGGAATATCTACAGCATGTGCTATACATAACGCATATGGGACGCCAATTTTAGTGCTATAGGTATACGTAGAGTCTTTGAAAACGAGACCAAAATAGATATCTGAGGGAGGGGTGAAATATCCAGACTAAATGTCTCATGGAAATTCATATAATGTTTTATGGCTTGCTGGGAATCGATGGCTTTAAATGAAACTGGGGGATAGCTTTTGCGCTCCTCCAAGCTTGGCTGCCGCGCCAGCGGTTTCTTTCCCCGTCATTGGACAGACTGTAACGCCAACTTGGCTCACGTGATATGGTCAAGCGGATTCTAGTGGGCTATCATTCGCCAACTGATATGAGGCTGTGCTGTGTAAAGATGTTTTCCATGATTCATTCTTCATTATGACCATCAACTGCAGACACCTTCGATACCGTCCCGGGCGGGCGTTGTCCACCACGGTGGAAATGACTTTTGACTTGAACTTTGACGGCTGACCTATCACAGTGAGAAAAACCAGGTTGAACATGTATATGCTTTTGCACGAATTTGCCGATTTAATCAGGGTTAAATCGCAACAAATTTTCCATCAGTCCGTCTGTCCGCCAAAGCCGCACATGCACGCACACACATTTATTGAAAGCTGTTTGTTGCTTTTTTGCGCTTTCTTTGCACGAACTTCAACTGCGCGCGATATCTTCTAGAGGATGGTACCGGCACAGAAGCCAACAGCCGGACTGACCAACAATTTGTAACTATTTATTGGGCGAACTTATACGCCCCAACGGTAGACATTTAGAAAGCGGAGGTAGCAACAGATTTACGACGACCTTGGAGATAAGACCGTCGCTGTTGGCCGGACTGTGTAAGGCGAGTCTGTGGTCGATGGCCATAATGAAGAATGAATCGTGGAAAGCATCTTTACAGAGCAGAGCCTTAAATCAGTTAGCGGATGGCAGCCCACTAGAATGTGCTTGCCCATATCACGTGAGCCAAGTTGGCGTTACAGTGTGTACGCAGAGTTAGAAATTCTTCTGAGAAAAGTAAATGTGTCTGCGGACTTCGTAGGCAAGGCGCCCAAAACACTGAAAACAATGATCGACAGTGTCTTACATTCACTGCGCATTTGAATATCATTTGTAAAATGGCGACAACTTGGAGTCCTCCAGCATCATATTTCTCGCTTAGATGGGGAAGGCCTTCCATATACCCATCTCCCTAATTAAAATACGCCGGCTACAGCATATAGAATCCGCAACCATCGCTTCACGGACAGTCGAGTGCCATAGTGACCGATTCGTACTGCGGAAAGCACCTGGTCACACACCTAGCTTTACTTCATTCTCTGGCTGTTGGCCAGGCTCTGCGCTCTTGACCTTGACTGTGACCGTTGGACATGTCCGAAATCCTCACGACTGACGTCTCGACATTCCTAGCGCGTTTTCTTAAGTAACGCGTAACCTGACCCTTCTGTTCTTCAACATAACTCATCCCGCCCCCTTTTTTGTACCCTCATTTTTTGCTTATGACGTAAAAAATTTCAGAGGTTAACGGCTTCAAAGACAAATGACGTAGTGAGGATGACACGCTGCTTCAACGAGGGAGAAAAGTCACGATCGACACAGTACGTCCTGCACGATATGGGGGCTTTCCCGCACAAATCTTGCAAATACCTTTTTTTTTTTGTTTGTTTGTTTCTTTTTCTGTTGCACCTCAAACTCCCTCTCACACTTGGCACTGCGAGCCACGCACAAAACAAAGAAGAGAAAAAGTGCTCAGGACTGCGCAACATTACGCAACAATTCTGTCCGGGCTTGACACGACGATCACTGTTGACACTGCCGTCAGTGTTATCTTTCAACCTGACGGCGACTCAACTTGCTCTTGGTGCGTGGACAAATACTGTGAGTCGACACAAATAAAAAAAGGAAAAGAAAAGCCTAGGGCTGCGCGCTTAGAGATTACGGGCTTGCGTGGACAGCCGGAACCGAGTTATTATTAATGACATTCAGAGGAAAAACACGGCGTAAGCTCAGGATGGATGTTATGTATGCCCATCTCTCTTCTAGCCCGGTTCTGGAGTATCTCCGCGAAAGTATATTCGCCCTCTCGGCCAGTGGGTCAGTCGGGCTGCCAGCTTCTTTTTCCTCTCCCCTTTCTTTCGTCACGAGGGTGCGAAGAGAAAGGGAGAAGTGGGGTTGTCGATCCTGAATGAACGGCGGAGCGAACGGAATGACGCGCGCCCTGCCAGCTGCCGTAAGCGAGCAACGGAGCGCCGGAAGAATGTAAAGATATAGAAATAAATAGCCAAGGATTGTAGACACGACGTGCGCCTTACGATAATAAACACACCGCTCGCACGGAGCGGATATATGGGAGGGCGATATTTCGGAGTTGTGGGGAAGACAAGGAGGGGAGGAGGGGAGGAGCTTGGAGGAATACTCCGTGAGGCATGCTTTTGCGGGGGGCAAGGACAAATGGTGGGAGAGGACGATAAGGAAAATAAAGCGTCGATGGGCAGCGGTGTGTTTGGATTCACTTTTACGCGCGTCTTTTTCCGAGAGAGAGACTCATTTTGGGCGTCGCCGCACCCCGCAAGTCGAGAGACACTGTCGGATGGTAGGGAGCGGCAGGTGCAAAAGTGGGGCACACCCGGTGCAAGCAGCAGGTGGTGCGGCGTAAACTGTCCAGACCCTACCTCTCTACTAGCCCGTTTCGTGTTTGCGTGGCTGTGCTGCGAAATAGTAGGGATTTTGGTTCAAGAGCTGCTCTAAGTTCTATTGGGGCATGCCAGTAAAGTGTCTTCTCATTATTTCTATTTTGTTAGCTTTTTTCTTCCTGTTGTATTTGTGTATGATTGTTAAATGCTCGTATGTGGTGCTATCGTACGCTTAGTTGGTTTGGCTAGAGGGGAGGAGGCCAAGTCAAGTTTTGAATTTTAGCTGTAAACGATAATCAAGATAAAGACATAAG
This sequence comes from Amblyomma maculatum, assembly GCF_055883805.1. Lineage (NCBI taxonomy): Eukaryota > Metazoa > Arthropoda > Arachnida > Ixodida > Ixodidae > Amblyomma > Amblyomma maculatum. The sequence goes on from NC_139348.1 coordinate 156,089,354, forward strand.
TAAAACAAGTAGAACCGTTTCTGAGGAGGCGTTCGTCAAGAGAGAAAGGCGGGAGGAGGGAGGGAGAGACATACTGTCACGTGGTAGTGACAATGCTGTAGGCGACAATCCAAGGGTCCAGCGTTGTTATGAAACTCTTTAGTGGACTGACTTGCGGCCGCAAGAGAATTAAGCAACACGGCGGTGTCGATAGCAGCAGTGCTGCTCCTCGGTCGTCGAACTAAGAATGCTTTTTGCATTCGGCAATGCTCAATTTAAATGCGGAGCAGGAAACCAGCCAAGGGATACCTGAAAAGTCCGGAATAATCCGGAAATAGTTGTGCTTAATTGCCTGCAATCATTCATGACTAAACCCGGCGCATTTCGTGCTACAAAGTAAGTGATAAAGGCGCGTTTCGCAATACCGAGCATGAATTAATAAAGAGCACAAGATCGGTGCGTGCGCTACGATCACTGGGACAAGGCCGCATGCTGGCCGCTGTTAAAGACAACGAATAAACATGTCAAAGGTTCGCGTCAATATTACTGCTGTGAATATCGTGCCATTGCTCTGGCAGCGTTTTTCATTGCACAATGATCAGCTTCTGTAGTCGGAATAGATTATATAGATCAGTAGAGATGGGAGGGCTCGGGAAAAAAACTTTTTTCTTGTTTTTTCCCGAGACATGCAAAACCAAAATAAAAAAAAAAAAACAACACAAAGTATGATTCCCTCAAAGAAACATAATTTGTGCTAATCGATAGATGGCTGCTTCTAAGTAGGAAGTAGTAGTGAAAAGGCTTCAGTAAGAATACAATTTCTTTGCTGTTATTTAGTTTTGGTTGCACAAACTAGGCTTACTTGAGAACGTTGGTGATAAATGCTATTAAAGCAATTTGAGATGCCGAATTTTTCCCTCTTCCACTGCGTGTCGAAACGCGAGCATATGAAATGTAGTCTTGATCTACTTATTCGTATTTCCAACAAAGTACAAAGAAAATGTAGTCAGGTTGTAGCTTCATTAGTGAGACGGTTTTGTTCGGGCGCCGATGCCGGTCCACCAGCGGAGGCGCCCATCAACCACCAATGCAGCAGCTAGCAGATGTCCCGCGTCGTTGCGCCATTGATAGCATATCACGTTACTGTGATGTGACGTCACTAGTACTCACTGATACACTTAGGAACTTCATGTTATTAAATTAAATGGTGCTAACGATGCGTCTCGATCGGGCGAAATATTATTTAACGGCTTTTTGGAGCTGAATTAAGATATATATAAAAGGATTATTGTGTCCAGATTTTTACTGTGGGTTACCTCACATACAGAGAAAATCCATAACATGCTTATAAATCCACAAAGCGTGGGGTTCCAATCCTTTTAAAGATAACATGATAAAATTTGTATGCATGCAAATTGAACTGGAAGGAAAAAAAAAAGGCCTCAAACTCAACAAGAACAGATTATAAGAATCTAGGAAGAGGCGAGCACAAACACATCGCCAGTACTAGAGCGCCTTGGTATGTCAATGATATAATTAAAAATGCGGTGTTCTTTAATCTGTCTATTAAACATTATAAGAAAATGAACAGAACTGGCAGTTCACGTGCGTGTATTGTATTCACAAGAACAAGCAGAAAAGAGGCAAAAAAGCATTTTTTTTATCAGATGGCTTACTCTATTTATTTATTTATTTATTTATTTATTTATTTATTTATTTATTTATTTATTTATTTATTTATTCATTTATTTATTTATTTATTTAATACTGCAGGCCCTTACGGCCCAAGCAGGAGGGGCATACAAATAACATCAGTGTACAGAATGAAGATAGCAAATAATAATTTCAAAATGCTTGTTCTTTGGGCAATAGAATATGAGCAAAACAAGGACTAAACGAAATGCTAACCGAGCTCTTCATTTGGGAAACTCATGAACATAAACAAACAGAAGTAAGCCAATTAATGAAATACCCAAAAATGAAATGTCAAACGTGCAGCAAGGAAAAAAAAAAAAACGAACAGTTTGGGCAACCAAAAAGCAGACAAGAAAAACATGTGAGATCAGCAATTCAAGATTTCAATTGAATCAGTGTTGGTTAGAAGCGGCAGAGGTAAGTTGTTCCAATCTGTTATCGTGCGAGGAAAAAAAGAATATTTAAAAACATGTACTAACGAGAAATGCGGTAAACGTTAAATTACCAAGATTTGATAAAGGAAAAAAAGGAGCCGTTGATATTAAAAAACTAGAGTATACCTTAAAATGCAAAAATGTCCTATACTTATTTACATGGTGGCAAACTTTGAACTGCATGTTAAAATTTGAACGAGAAAAATAAAAGCACGTGCAAGAGTAAGCATATATAAAAACACACGATGAACATAGAGAAATGTTGCGTGTAGATATGGTTCCGTGTTTGATTTAAGGAAAAATGAGGTAAACCTCAAACAGTACAAGCTCACAGGAATATAAACAGCACATTCGAATGTAAATATAGAAAGACTAGACTAGTACCAGGAAGGAGAACACATAGATTGAACTCCGCATAAGATTTTGCCAGAAAAAAAAACAACAACAAGAACAAATCGCAAGTGAAATATATATGAGATGGGAAAAAACGCGCTAAGAACAGGGAGGCACAGAAGCAAACACCGCACATTGTCTACCCGCACTAGTCTACTATATGAATTTCTGCTCCTCTCATTTCCGGCGCCGCTCATCAAACTAGACACTTTAAACTGTATGTTGGAGCGATTGAATACAGCGTTCGTAATCTATGACCCGTGTGCCTAGCTTGTACTACACAGACTAAATGAACCATTTCTTCTGACACGCAATAGTGGAGGCTGCAACACACATGGCAGCAATCCTCTAGAGCCATTAAAGGTGTCATTTGTCTTTTTATAACCGTCTAAAAGCGGCGCGACATTTGCACGAACAGCACTCTGTTAAAAAAAAAAAAAAGACTGCTGTTTTAATGTAGATATACTTCTTGATTAATAAAAATAAGTGATATTTTTCAAAATTTTCCAATATTTCAGGAAGGAAAACTTTTTTTTTCCTTGTTTATTTCCAACCTTCAAAATTTCCGGAAATTTTATATCTAGATGGTCAACACGTGACATAGTGAACGCCAAAATGGTGGACTTTGCTTAGCGTCCACCGTTCACACATATCAGCAAGTGGTAACAGCCGATATAAATTCGCGCGCAGACATTCACCGTGCGCCGGGACCTCGGCACACATTGACATGGTCGCCGTTAATCGCTATGGCTTTGGGCAATCAAATATATACGAGTCGTGGTGGGACTAAACAACGCCAATGGACTATATTCATTCGGAATATAACCATATGACTTGCAGATTGACTGATTAATTATAACCACGTGCATTCCACATTAGTGTGCGGCGAAGGCGCTACTGTGGAAGGAGAGGGGTTTTTCTAAAGGAAAAGGAGTATGGACTTCCTGGAGACAGCTAAGTGGAGACTGCGCGCCGCTCGTGCGAAGCCGATCGCCGATCAGCGGTGCATCCGAGTCATTACTAATCATCATGCATGCTGGTGGTAGTGGTTTATAACAATATTGAAAGACTAAAAAATAAATTAATGGTTGTCGCAGAAACTGCAGCATTTACCTCGAGCACCCCATTCCTGGCCATGTAAGCACGCTATATAACTTTTTTTTTTTCCTTTGAGACGTTTTCCAGTAAGCATAGCGAAAAAGGAAGCGGGAAGTAGGAGAAAGTTAGAAGAAGGAGTGTAAATAGGTTTCTCTTAAAAATTAGCATAAGTTGCCGATAAACTGGTTGTCTAGCGTCCACTTGCGGTAGTCACAGTAAAGGTCCCACCGCAGGCCTACTTTCCGTAGGTAGCACTGTCTCACGGATGCCGCAGCAGGGCAGGTCCACAGCAGATGCGTCACATCGCACATTTCCGGTGAAGTACTACAATGCAGGCATTTGTCGGTCACTGGAAGGCGTTCGTCACGCCACCGATGACGCTCAGAAGGGGTCAGAGCCGCTCCTGCCCGAATCCGGCGCAGGTAACTCCTTCTCCCGAGTGACGTTACTTGGGAGAGGGTACGAACATGGAAGAAGAATTAGAGCGCGTGCTCGCTGGCGCAGATTCTTCATCGAAAACACGGGACAGGAACGGATCTTGGGGAAAAGGGGAAGGTAATGGGATGTCTAATGTGCCAAGGTGTGCATTGTATCCACAAGGATATTGTGTAGGTCGTGAGCATGGCCGCGAATTCAATGTATACGTATGTGCACAGGACATTGGTATTTTTTGCAGAGATGATGAATGGATTGTGTAATTTGGAATGTGCGCCGAACAGCCTTAAGCTGCTTAAGGGCAGCTAGGGAGTCAGTGTAAAATGAATATCAAATGGGCGTTCGAGTGCGAGGAAAGTAATTGCATTGTGTATCACCTAAAGCTCCAAGGCAAGGGGGGGGGGTGGCATGTATCCACGCTATATGTTGCGTGAGAGTTAAGATGAGGATGGGAGGTTCTAGTAACGTTGGATGGGAGGGACTGCGTTAACTCCCCGCAGTGCTGTGTAACTACCATAGCGTCATCTCTCATATATTTGAAGATTGTCATGAATAATAATTACAAATCTGGGAGGAGGGGGGGGGGGGGGGGGGGTAGGGGGGTTGAAAGTGTTTGAAGGCGTGTCGAAGTTGGTTCTTAGTGTGAGCTGACACGCCGTCCGTTAGAGTCCAAAAGTTGTGACGTTTTAGCAGTTTAAAGTACAGGTTAACCATCTAACGAAGCGTACAAACAGCAGAGAAAAAGAAATGCAAGCATCACGGCTCGCTGACTTATCAGCGCTAAGGGAAACGGCGCGGAATATCACTCTCGAACGCGAGGGCGTGAGGAAAACCCGGGGAACATGACAAGATTAACAGCGGGGCAGCGAGCGGGAACGACGAGAGAGGTGAAGCGAAGAAGAAATAACAATAAAGTTTTGGTACCCGCAAAGGAGAGGAGTTGAGGGAGAAGGGGGGAAACGAACAACCATCGAGTCGAAGACAAACAAGAGTGAACGGTGGTTTTTTGCCGCCGCTGGTTCTCCTCCGGCTTCGTGAAGGATGATCGTTTGTCGAGGAGAGCACCGGGAAGCTGGTCCTCAGTGGTGTTACTCTCTCTCCCCTGCCTCCAGCATCTTCCCCCCTCCCCCGTTTTCCCCACACAAGGGGCAAATCTAGCTGCGCTGACTTGCCATGCATGCCCTGCCCTCAGCATTCACTCCCCCCCCCCCCCCCCCCTTTTTTTTTTTTCTGGTCTAGTCCCTGTTGCTGTATTCTTGCGCAAGCTGTGCGGTTGCTGGCGGTTGCGTGCTTTCTTTTATTTTCACGGGGAAAACATGGCTGAGGCATAACCCTTCTGGACCTATACAAAAAGAAAGGCAGTGAAGAAGAAGTGTACTCCCCTATTTGACAAGGTTAGATTTCGTATCGGCACAAAGAAAGGCTGACGAGGGAACTGGTTGAAGCATATTTTATTTCAAGGGACATTAAGTGCATCAGCAAGGCTTCTCTTGCTCTTTCAAGCAAAGAGATTTATTTTTTGAGTGAATTTTTGTATAGCAGATGAACCCAGGAGTGTTTCACGCGAAAGCTTCGTTTTCGTCGCATTTGTTTTTGTCTGGGCCTTGCAGTAAAAGCTGAGGCCGAGTTGTGAGTCAACGCTTGTCATGTAGCTTCCTTTTATCGTGTCTTGTGTCTTCCTGTTCGCGCTGTTTTTATTAACGACGAAGAGAGAAGTGAGCTGAGGCCTTAATGCTAAGGTTTGGAAACATGGATGACAGTGAGGTAGCCTACGTTGATGCGACCGGAGGCCAAATCGGGGCGGGGGCGGCTTCGGTCGTAATCGACCGAAGAGGGCCAGTTTCCGCTGCGGCTATCCGGGGACGACGCAATATAGAGGCTACGGAGGAAGTGGCGATCGCTTTAGCTTATGCTGGAACAAAATCGAAATTCATCATAAGCGACTGTAAGACTGCCATTCAAAATTTTGGAAAAGGCAGGATCTCGATCCTTAGCCAACAACCACTGAACAGGAAAAGTGAGATAATCTGGACATCCGCGCACGCTGCCGTCCCTGGCAACGAGGCGGCCCACGAGCTAGCTCGAGCACTCTACTTCCGGGCAGCCATGGCACCCCCGATGACTGGGGTAACGAGGAGTGGGTGCTAAATTATGGAAAAATAATCAACCACTATAGATTTGCACGTAGGCTGCTACCCCCACCAGACCTAAAACTGAATAACAAAGAAGCTGCTGCATGAAGGCGCTTGCAAAGTAATACGTTCATGAATCCGGTCTTGACGTACCATGCGTACCCCGAGACGAGATACCATTATAGATGTAGGGACGGTGGGGCGAGAGGGAACCTCGACCACATAATATGAATGCCCGCACTTTCCCGGGATGGGACAAAATATAGTTAGTAGAGAGAACTGGGATACCCTGCTGCAAAGCTCGGTTCCTGAGCTCCAGCGGAACATCGTCCACCTGGCGGAGAAGGCTGCCATGGACCAAGGCCTGCCAGCCAGCCTTTAACGCGGCGGCCTCCGTCTCTCAGGCCTATGTGCCGGGGGCGGGGGTGATCGGCTTCTTCTGGTGGAAAATAAAGTTCCCTGGGGTTCTTGACCACCTGGGGTTCTTGACGCGCACTGACCAATTTATTGTGAAGAAAAGTCGTAATGGTCTATATTGGTCAGACCAAATGGGGCCGAAATAAAATTGGCTGTGGTTTTACCAATGGCCATCCCGAGTAGAATTGCGGAAGCAATGAAATACAAAGCCGATCACCCTCAGCTCGGCTCAACTTCTCCGTGGCTGACTGTTAATGTTGTTGTTGCGACTGTAGGAAGAAAGAAAAGAAAATGCACGGGCCTGCTACTGGCTCTGTAGCTGAGCCACCTCCGCTGCCTCGCGCGGACAGAAAGGAAAATGGAGAAGAAAGAAAAGAAGAGGCAGAGAAAGACGCGCGTCGCAACACCCGTCGTCCACCACCGAAGCGGTGGCGGGTGCAGTGACGACCTACAACAGATAAAAATTTGGTGGCAGGCTAGCCTCAACCGCAATTAAGCGGCGGTGACCTACCAGTCCCAGCCCCGTAGGGCCAGGAGCAGCCCCCCCCCCCCCCCCCCCCCACCTCACATGTGACATTCAGGTCAACGTGAATGCCATCAAAGGAAAACCATTTTTTTATTATTGCTATGCCGAAATCAGCTCTTCTAGGCGTTCGGTTGAAGGATAGGCGAGAATAATAATAATAATAATAATAATAATAATAATAATAATAATAATAATAATAATAATAATAATAATAATAATAATAATAATAATAATAATAATAATAATAATAATAATAAAAATAATAATAATAATAATAATAATAATAATAATAATAATAATAATAATAATAATAGACATGAATCATGTACACAGAACATGCCCACGGGAAGAGGCAAAAGGTAGAAGCTGATGGTATTCTTCCTGACGACCTGATAAGCAGAAGTTCCGCTCCGGCCACTTTTGGTGGCGCTGGAGAAACGATTTTTATGTCCGCGTGAAGCCTATTGCAGCTATAGGTGATAGGTGGCAATAGGTTGCGTGACGTCATCAAAGCGCATGGCATGGCTGATTTGGCAGGAGCTGTACACTCGGATAGCTCCTTTCAGACTGGGAAGGCAAGATGGGAACCGAGCCCTGAACCCTTGGATACCGAAATTGGATGCGTATATGTATTCCTAGGTCACGTTCATACGGCTTGGTTAGATAACCGTGATTTTATACCATAACGTGGTAGTTTATGAATGTATAGGTATGAGTGAAATGATACAGGCGCAGATTAAAGGATTAGTTATTAGCCGAGAACCAAAGATGCATGTACGGGTACGTGGATCCGCAAGGAGAGCTACAGACGCAAAAGATGCTAAACAAGGGCAGATCGTGTCAGCGCACGTAAGTCGCACGCATTTAGCTTATCCACTTAAATCGGGAGCCATTTTGTTATTATAAGTTAGGGGACATATAAGGTATGCGCTTGCAAAAATTTCAGCCGGTGCTTGCGCGCTGATGCGGGTTTTCTGGTGGGAGGTTTGGGGGCACTGAGTCCGACAGTCGGCTCTATAATGGCAGTTTATCCTTTTCGAGGCAGCCTCCTATTTGTTTCAGTTGGTACTTGCATGTTTTCGTTGTATGCCTCGGCAGGCAGTGCCTTGAAATCTCTAAGGTCTTCTATACTGTGCATGCATTGGTGCCTGGCCGCCATATTTATCATCGGTGCCGGCCGTATGCCGGAGAGAGAGAAAGAGAGAAACGAATTTAATGAAAGTAGTTTGCACTTGCCGCCATGATAAGACACCGTACATGAACACCATGAGATCTCTCCGCTTGTCTTGTCTGTGCCACGTGCGACGATACGCTGCTGATTCAGGTGCGCTTGCTTGTCCATCTTCTCTGGCAGCGGGTTTATCTCGCTGAAGAGCGTGAGAGAAGATATGCTCGTGAGTTCTATCTTCTTATTACATCCGTCTGCTATCAGCACCTGCTGATAGCAGACGTCCTTCTGCTCCCACTCCCTGCACTCGGCTTTCGATAATCATTTCTTATATGGGCAACCCACCCAGCGTATCGATACAACTCTTCCAGACGCGAATGACGAGGAAGGCCAGTGACCGCCCGCAGGGCCGTCCATATCTTCAATCTTTTCTGTCAGCTTCTTGGTGACGTCGACGCACCTGGCGCCGTATGCAGCCCTCGACATCAAAAGGGTTTCCACCTGAGTACGCGTTGCTTCGGTAGTGGCACCTCCAAACTTGTTCACTGTTGTATTTATCAGCCGGAGAAGCTGCTGCCACTTGTGGTCGAGCTGTTGGCGACATTCCGCAGCTCTTTTCTCCTCCTGGCGTTTAGGATGCAATTGCCTCTCATGGTTACCCCACCTTAGATATTTCTGTCGCTGTCTCCCTGATCATAATGCGTGTTTCTTCGGAGCTCTTCCTTTGTGCTCTTCATCAAATACATCTGTAGTCATTTTTGCATCTGAGTGACGGCCTGGTGGGTCGTGCGGCTCTCCCGTGCTTCAACCATCTCTGTAGGCAGTACAGTGGACGTAGTCAGCAGGCGTATGAAGAAGGTGATAGTTTGTTTTGATTTGCAGGGTTTAACGTCCCAAAGCGACCCGGGCTATGAGAGACGCCTTAGTGGAGGGCTCCGGAAATTTCCACTACCTGGGGCTATGCCTTGCTTTTCGCCTGCATCGAACAGCGGTCACCGCGGCCGGGATATATTTCGATCCGACATCCTTGAGTTTAGCAGTTGGGCGTCGTAACCGCTGAGCCGCTACGGCGAGTCTGAATAAGATGATGTGGGTTCTCTCTTTCTCGAAGCATATATGAGGAGCGAGAGCGAATCTAGCGCACGATAGAGGAAAATAAATGTCCGCAGTGGAGGGCTTGATTTGACGAAGCTGACTCATCTGACATCGATGTCGAGGAAGCGCTGTTCAAAAACGTAGCCGACGAATTAAAAATTTATGAGAGATTGAGCGCTGGATATGGAATCACATAACTGTGTACACGTGTGCCAAAATTTGTGCGCGAAGGGAACAACGGCTACGTCCCGGAGCTTCCATGGTCTTACGAGGATAAATATAGCGGCAGTAAATAGAGAGATTTAGCTTACCGTGATCCGCGATCCGTCACCGTGACTCTCTACCGCGCGTGGGTGGGGCGTTCAAGCTGATTGGTCCCGAAGCGGTAGGTCTGTGTGCTGACATCCAGTATGTGGCGCCATCTATCGGCGTCAAGGGGGGTCTGGGCATGCGCAGTGGAACGCGCGGTGGCGGATCACGGTAGCGGATCACGGTAAGCTAAAATTCTCTAATGTTCTAAAATGAACGATAGCGTGGCTTGCTCGCAACACATTGTCTTTTGCGCATGCATTTTCTTATCAACGAGACCGCCTTCATATGTACGGCGTCGCCCTGCTGCTTTCTTCAGAAGTCACTTTGAGGATTTGTCGTCGTGAACGACGGCGCACGAAAAGGTAACCAACGATGTACAGATTACTGCTGCGAAGGCGGAAATAAATAAATTGGTTCACAGGAAGGGAAATGCGCGGTAACTGTCACACTTGCTCTGTGGACACCCGAACCGCGCCGTAAGGGAAGGGAGGAAGGTGGGAGTGAAAGTGGAAAGAGAGAAAGAGGAGCCGTAGTGGAGGGCTACGGAGTAATTTCGACCACCTGGGGATCTTTAACGTGCGCTGACATCGCACAGAGCTGGAGCGCTGCACCTGAAATCAGAGTTTTCCTCGTTTTTCATTTCGTCCTTCTCCTCCTGGTTAGTCGACGTTGGCTTGTTTCAGCTCTCCTGAGGGCTCTTGTTCTCGTCACTGCTTGACGAGAGCGTCGGCTGACTCGTCAACACCGGGCTCCGAAGCGGTGACTAGCTGACGCCAAACCTCCGCCTCCTTCCCTCACCCTTATCCCCTCTTCGCGAATCCTCTCATAGCTCCTTTGTGTATAGTCACGACCTCCATGTTTCCTCTCCTTCTCCTTCCTCTATAATCGGCTTGCTAACACTTGCTTTTACCGGGGACTTGTCACGCCCTCCATTGGTCGCGCACTCTTAATTCCCTCAATTTCCCTTTCACTCATCATCCTGCAGAAGGTTTTGCTCTGTCTTCGTCTATGCTTACCCGCCTACTCTCTCGCGCCTCATTCTCCCCCTTTTGTTTAGGCTTCTATTATTACCGCTTTTTTTTTTTCAATCTCACGAACTATTCGCGCGCGAGTGTGTGCGTGCGTACGTGCAGCCGTGCGTTCCCGCTCGAAAAACAGCTCCGCACTCTTTGCCTCCTTCCCATTCCTTCCCAACCAACTTTGCTGCCTGCAACTCCGTTTCCTCCTCCCCATCCCGCTTTTACTCTTCCTCATGTTGCCTCTAACCGTCATTGTTTTTTGCCGAGTCCTTCGCCAACTTCGACTCCGTCTCGTCACCTCACCCCGGCCCTGTGTGCGTTGTTTCTAGCTGCGGACTCGTGTGGCGTTGCGTGGCACGTAGTCTTGGAACCCTTCTCCTCCTCGGTTGCCGTCGCGTCGCCCGCCGCTCCTCTCCTCCCCACGCCAGCGCGCGCGACTCCGACTCCACTGGAAATAGCGCGTGCACCCGCAACGCCTGCCGCGGGGCGAAGCTCGCCTGCTGCGGTGGCCCGCGGTATACTGTAGTTGTAGACTGTCGGGTTAGTGGGTGCACTTAGTGCGGATCACCGGACTCTATGGCTATAGTATTAAATAGTTGTTTCGTACTACCCCCGCCCCCTCTCATCCTCGATTTCTGTGTTGAAGGGAAGGAAAATAAATATTCAGACGTTTATCATTTTCATGATGCCAATATTGCCGACAGCTGTAGTGGGGCAAGGTTCTGATGCCAGGCGGAAGATAAAGAAACTCTCTATGAGGGTGTAAGACGTCTTATGGGTCGGTGGCACCGCACATGCTTTAGCGGGTGCGTAGCAGCATTCCCCGTATGCTGAGTTTTATCATATTTGCCGGATTCAGTAACCTGTGCAGAAGTGCAAGATGCCGGGCTAGTTGGTACTGCATAATGAAATAAAACAGCGCAAGGAACGGGACGAAACACGAAGGAAAGGAGGCAAAGACAAAGTTGTTAGTCAGCGCCTGTGTCTTTGTCTTTTTTCCTTCGTGTTTCGTCCCGTTCCTTGCGCTGTTTTATTTCATTATGCAGTAACCTGTCTTGGGCGTGAGGTTAGGGTTGAGGCGTTAGTGGCGTTAGGGACGTCGAGCAGCCGTGGCCCAACCAGCCGTACTTCCACAGATCTACAAGCACTTCTGGCGTTTACGAAAGAACTACAGAATATTTTGTATTTTTGACACTGTTCGGTAGTTCTTTTTCGAGCGGAATCCATGTTCCAGGCAGGTAATATCCGTGTGAAGCACGAAAGGGATGGAACACATTTGGCAGCAGCTTACCGGAATCGCTCAAGACGAAAGTATACATTATTTGCATCTTAACGGTTCTCACCTATGTGGCCTAAACGTTCAGGCTAACTAAAAGGGTTCTTCTGGCGGACGGCGTGAGCCGCGCAGGAAAGGAGGTTGGCTGAGGGGGAACTTGTCACTGCTTTGCAACTCTTTTATCTAAGAACGTAGTTGCTTAGCAAAGCTGATATAGGGACTTCAGGAACAACCGCATCCGCCTGTATGTGTCGTCTTAACTTCCAGGTGCTATGAAGGGCGGCACTACCATCGCGAAGTAGCTTAGCTAAACGCGCCGCCATGTAAACAGTGGCATCGCCGCGGCTCCAGCGCTCTGTGATGATTCGGCCGCAGCCACGTGGCCGCGACTTTCGGCACACACAGAAGAAGCGAAACAACGAAAGAGAGTTAGAGAGAAAGGTTTTTGCGCGTCGCCTCTCTCTTACTTCCTTACCTTCGCTGCTGGCCTCAATGACTCCGATGCTGCCGCCGGAGTGCTCACGCTGGTGTTTACGGAGTAAACCGTGCGATACAAAGAGGTGAAGAGATGGTGATCTGTCGTGACAAGGCCCGAGGGAGGTTGCGGGGAGGGTAAGATGGATGCAGTTGCGAACAGCTCCTGGGCCCGTCGGAGGCATTGGGTACGACACACACAAGCATGCTGAAGCGCGCTTCCACAAGCGAATTGGGTCGTAAGGAACCCCTGCCTTTCAGCTGCGTAGCGCGGTTGACTTTACCTAGTTGGGCTCTCCCCTGATGGGGCTGGGGCAGGTAGGTCACCGCCGCTTGCGGCGGTGGCTAGCCTGCCACCGAATTTTTATCTGTTGTAGGCCGTCATTGCACCCGCCACCGCTTCGGTGGTGGACGAAGGCTGTTGTTGCGGCGCGCGTCTTTCTTTCCCTCTTCCTTTTCTTTCTTCTCTATTTTCTCTTCTGTCTGCACGAGGCAGCGGAGGTGGCTCAGCTACAGAGCTAGTAGCAGGCCCGTGCATTTTCTTTTCCTTCTTCTTACAGCCACAACAACAACAGAAGAGGTGTCCGTGTGCTGTGCGATGTCAGCGCACGTTAAAGATCCCCAGGTGGTCGAAATTACTCCGTAGCCCTCCACTACGGCTCCTCTTTCTCTCTTTCCACTTTCACTCCCATCTTCCTCCCTTCCCTTACGGCGCGGTTGCGGTGTCCACAGAAATCAAGTGAGACAGTTACGGCGCCTTTCCCTTCCTATAAATAAATCAGTTTTTAAATCAGTTTTTACCTAGCGCGTCTTTGACACAAAACGATGGGGCTCCGGAGGGACTTTTGTTGATGAGACGTGCCCGAGAGGCGATATCCTCATTTCTTCCCAAGTAATATTTCGAGTTGCTATGAGCCGACATCTCAACAGTGGACCTCCACGTAGATTCTGCCTTTGTTTCTGCTCCTCCATGGTAGCTGAGCGGCTGCGACGTTTGGCTACGGCGAATGAGGCGAACTTCCACGGAGGTGAGATTAGACTAGGGCCCGTATTCCGAGTTTGCGTCGTTATCGAAGTGTCGCTATCTCACGTGACCTCGAGTAATCTGATTGGTCGAAAAACCGGTACCACTACGGAACCGGAAGAGGTGGCAACATCATGTTCCGGCGTTTCCACCAATCAGATGACTCAAGGTCGGGGAGATAGCGACACTTTCGATAACGACGCAAACTCGGAATACGGGCCCAGGAAGAACATGATAGACAGTTTGACTCCACTAACTTACGTTGTGTCGTTGTAGGAAGCGCCGAAATCTCGACTGTCCGACTACGTTTAAAGACTTTCCTAACTAGTTTATGGGGTAGTTCGCCAATATTTCGGAGGTAGGCAAGGTATACTTTGGGGGTGGGCCAGTCAAATTTCTGATTTGTACCAAGTCCATAATACCAATTAATCTCTCTCGTTTACCGCACCTGACAATAGCAGAGTGTTTGGATCCACTTGCGCGCTGATGGAAGTTAAAGAAGACGACGACATGCAACGTACAGCGTGTTATTGTGTTGCAGTTTAACTCGCTCTAGGTGATCAGATGCGGTGGTACGGGATTCGAACATCTGACCTTGACCTGAAACTCAGACAGGCTGTTGCTGTGTACGCAGGCACTTTCGTACTGCTTTTTCTTTTTAAGCACGGCTTTCTACGTATGTCGTGCGGTCTTTCACATAATGATTGGAATCGTGAAAGAGGACACATGAATGCTGTCGCGTCATGCCCTTAAAGGCGAAGCTTAAGTATCCGCCGTAATTTTTATTCGTGAGGCGACTGAGAGATATTGCAAGATATTGTCACGGCCTTAATCTTGGAGAAATAAAAGAACGGATTGTACTGCTGGCTTGTGATCACGAGAGAGACAAAATGGGATCACGAAGGAGACGAGTACGCTGGGAAAGAAGGGAGCAGACATGGTAGTAATTGAATTACAGTAATGAAATTACTGTAATTTAATTACTTTTTCGGTAATTTGTAATGTAATGAATTACTTTTTCAGTTTGGCAATTTAGTAATGTAATGAATTACTTTTTAGTAGTAATTTCGCAGCAAAGTAATTAATTCCTCTCGAAATTACTTTTACTAAAGTGCGCCACTACTCCTTCAATAGACAACAAAGTAGAGTGCGCGAAAGCAGGAACGACGTGCTGCAATCCGAAGCCAGCGTAACCGATTGGCAAAAGGAGACATAATTGAGCTGAACTATAGTCAACTAGAATACTCTGGAGAACAAGTTGTTGTTATGTTTAATAGCTTTACTTAGTTTTTGCATTTATGAAAACTAGAAAGTAATTTCAAAGTAATTGAATTACTCAGTAGAAGTAATTGTAATGTAATTTCAGTACTTTTGGGGAGCAGTAATGAGTAATGGAATTTAATTACTTTTCTGCAATTTTCAGCAAAGTAATTAGTATTGCAATTTAATTCCTTTTCAAAAGTAATTTTGCCATGTATGGCAGGGAGTAGACGAAGGTAGACAGAAAATGTCGCTCTAGTGTAGGGTTGCGAAATGATGTAAAAATTGTAGGCAGTGAATTGTTTAGTGGGTACAATTGGTTGTTTTAAGTCCGCCGTGCTTGTGAAGCAAGTCTTGGTTTAAAGAAGTGCCTTGTTGATTTCTGAGAACTAATTTCTCCTGCCTTACTTTTGTTCTCTTGCAGAAGTGTACCATTGCAGGGACCTTGACGTCCGGCGCATCGCTAAGCTCTCACGTGAGTCTTAATTCATACCCTTTACATGACATACGAAGGTCACAGGTTTTTACTTCTGGGTGTACACACACTAGACAGAGAAGTAGGGTGTTTCCAGGCGATTGTCCACCTCCTCCGAACCCCATTTCTCAGGTGCCCAAACTTGCTGTGCTTCGGGGGAGAAGCCATGAATTCACTTTTACGCGGTTGTATTCGAGGTACTGTTGATGTCGGGTGGGATGGTAAATCTTTGATCAAGAAGGTCGTCAAGACACATAACTAAATACATAAATAATTAGTTAAGGAAATTAGGCAGGTCAAACGGTATTTGAGCCTCTCATTCGTGTGCCGCAAGCTAGGGCTTTACCCCTATACGCTTCCAGGGAACTTTCATTCGATAAGGATGAGCGGAGGACTTGTACGAGCACTTCCCATTGCACAGTGAAACCAGCATGGAGGAGTACTGCACAAGTGCTTGCGCATTGAAAGTGGTGCTGGTGGTGGTATAGTGTGCGTGTAGAGTGAATAAAGAAATTGTGATAGTGTGTGACATATGTGTGTACAGACGAAAAGGGACAGACTGTCTGACGCTATCGCCAACACTCTCAATGTGAACTATGTCGCCCCAAGCTTTTTCACACTGATTGTGTCTTATTTCGTGTTTGTACCTTCGAAAATATTGCCTTATATTAATGACGGCAGTGTTTATTTTGTTGCGCCTAGTTGAAGAAGGTGACACGATTGTATACGATAACATAAGTGTAATGTTCGTGAGATTATAGCGCGAAAGCTCCGTCCTTTCCCACTGTCCCCCTTTTAATCGCCTTGTTTTTCATAATTGTTTTCATTCGAGAACAAATTGAAGCGGCCTAATCTCTTTTCCTTTGTGTTGATTACGTATGCCGTAAGTGTATATTGTAGTAAAAACATCCAACATGGATATACAGCTCTGGATATAAAAAGCAGAGCGAAAATGCACACTGCGCAGCTTCGCCCCTTTTCCGCCGTTCTTTGCGCTAGAATCAAGGTGCGGAATGCCAGCCGACGCGCCAAGCATCGGCCAAGGTATACGAGCGCAATCCACGTGCTCTGGTAAGCAGAGGCGCGGCACCAATAAGCGAAGCAAGTCTTCCATCCAGTCAAGGCGTCTTCCTCTTCGTGACCCTCAGATTCAGCGGCCACTTTGTTAAATAGAGGCCTTTGCCTGCGCACCTAATCTGTCCACGCTCATGTCAGTGAGGACGATGATTTTAATGGCGCAAGGGCACGTAGCGTTAATAACGCGGTGGCACAAGATGCATTTCGTCGACACAGGATGGCGTTGAAGACCCGTTCCTCAATATTCCTCAAGCATTTGAACCCACAGAAGCCGAGTTCCAGGTCTGAAAATGAAAACAGGTTTCGTTGAAAGGATGAGGACTGAGTAAACGCTTGGCTTCTGGGTGCATATCTCAGCCACTCCTTAGGGGAAAAGCGAAAGAGTGAAAGAGGACTTCAGAAGAGGTGCCATAATGGACGGCTCTGTATTAATTTCGACTGCCTGAGGTTCATTAATGCGCCCGTATACATGGAGCGGCATACGGGCATCCTATGCATTTTTTCATGCGTCGAAACCTGAACCCGTCTATGCGGCTCAGTCCAGGCCTCCAGTACCATTGAGTCCTGCTTGTCAAACACGCTGCTGCCAGGCCACACAGACTCGCTCGTGTGGCTTAGTTTAAGCGGAGCTGTATATCTATGTTGGATGATCTTTCATATGATGTGGCATCTTATGAAAGCAAGTTGATGACTATGTGTGGGGTAGTAGAGACACCTAATTCAAATATTACTGAATAAGCGGGTAGCAGAGTGCACAGACGCAAACGAGAATATGAAAGGGAGCCAAAAAACCGGAGCTATTAACGCATTTCTTTCGTTTTTCTTGCACTCACAACAGCAGCAGCCCGAGGAAGCGGGTTCGAACCCAGCCGGGTTTGAACCCAGCCGCGGCAGCCACGTTCCGATGGATGCGAAACGCGACTGTGTCCGGTGCGATGCTAGGGCACGTTAAGGATCGCCAAATGCCAGAAATTATGCTGGACTCCTCGACTACGGCGCCTCTCCCTCTCTTCTTTCTTTTCCTTTCACACCCTCGATCAGTTTCCTCACGGCGCGGCTGCTGGGTCTGCCAAAATCTGAGATCCATTCTGCAAAACAAGTTTCGAGGACCAGGAAGAAATAGCTGCATAATATAGGGCATGAACTACACACTATACGGTTCATTTGGCCACGAAATTTAAGACTATAGACTGTGTAACAGGAGGAGATACATGTATCTGTTATTACTCGTTGTTTTATCGGCTTTTATGCTAGCTGCACTCCAGTCTTCTCTTGGTCATGTGTAATGCTGCATAACGTTTCTTTTGGTGTGCCCGAAATTCAGAACACTGAAAAGTTGACTGCCGAAACATTTTTGATGCTCTCTACACTGTCCCATTGTTCAACAAAGAAGCACGGATCATCCGAACTGATCGGAGTTTGGGACAGGTACCACGAAGCTGGCTTTTTTTTTTTTTTCTTCTTGCACTTCTCTTGCCAATCTGAGAGTTCTAAATGTTAGACTTTATAGACATTCACTGTCTTTAAGTAATAATTCTATTCACTATTACGCTACGCTGACTTCGAATCCTGAATTGTTATTTTTTTTTATGATGACTTTCAACCGTTTCCAGTCCTACTGGGCATTCATCCAGATTGCCTATACTTGATCCCTTAATTCGGGGGACTCAAGATTATTGACTGTCTTCCTCGACATAAGAGTGACCCATTCGCAACGACGCCTGTACAGCACGGCCTTCCTGGGTGAAGGGAACCAACCAACCAGGCGACCTTGAGTCGCACTTCCCTCGGTTCACTGATCACTGCTCAAATTGTGATAAAGCTTGTTTCATCATTACCGCGGGGGCTCGCGAGTCAACACGTTCTCCCAGGGCCGTGCGTGGCTCGACCGTCTGGCCTGCTGTCGGCAGGCGGCTGCATCCGCGGAGGAGGAGGAGGCAGGCGACGGTATTGCGGCTCTTGTTTTCACGCTACCTTCTTTTTCTTGCGACCAGGGAACGCGTGCGAACGTACCTCGCATGGGATCCGTATTCTTCAGTGCGTGGATTTCATATTTCGCCTCGGATACTCACCCATTTTTGTGAGCGAGCCCGTGAAGGTGTAAGGATTCACCTGACACCTTATTTGCCCTCATCCGACCGACCGCCGGTTGACTAGGACCTCATCTTTGACCCGCCACGAAGCAGCCGAGCTAAGCCTAACGCTCGGCGTGGCACCGCTTTGTCCGCAGCGCAGAGCTGCGTCTCACGCCATCCCTGCGGCCGCTGAGCCATCGCCGCAGCTGCTGTAGCCTCAAAGACGTCGACATGGAGAACCAAGTCGACGGTACGCCCATCACTCCAGAAGAATTTGACGACGACCCCCGCTGGACCCGAATTGTTAAGGCCCAGCGTTCGGCCTACCCTAGAGGAGACGCTACTCCTCAAAGCGACCCCCTCAAGTCCGGAATAGCGTCCCCGCCATCACTGAAGACTCCCAGATTACGTCACCATGTCCCTCTACCTCGACTTCCACAAGAAGACTACAAGATCGTGTTCCGCCCCGGCGGTGGCCTCGACCTCCGCACCACTACCAATGGGGCCCTCCTGACCTTACTTTGTGCCATCGCCAAAGTTGACTATGCCACCGCCCGTGCCAAGGATCGCGTACGTATCAACCCATACAACAACTCATTCACTGTTAGTTCACCCTCAGACCAACGCACCCGGTTATATGTCCAAACCTCTGAGCTGCGTCTCGGAACCAATTCGTACCCCCTGCGCGCTTACGTTGCCGCTCCTGACAACGCTCTCCGCGGTGTAATCTACAACGCCGTGGACCAACAGAGCCAAGAGGAGATCATAGCAGACCTTCAAGCTATGAACCCCAGCAATACCTACGCCATTGCCGATGCAAGACAGATGGGGCGTACGCGGTCCATCCTGATCACCTTCGTCGGTACAAAAGAACTACCCCGCACCGTGATATTCAACTGCGGCCTTTTTATCTGCCACCCTTTCCGCCGCAAGGCCGAAGCCTGCACCAATTGTTGGAGCTACGGCCATCGCTCCGACGTATGCACCCAGCCCAGATCCGGACGCTGCACTCGCTGCGGAGCCGTACACGAGATTCGGGAGCCCCCCGACTGCACACCTAAATGCATCTTGTGCCAAGGCACACATGTCACGGGATCCCGCCCGTGTGGACTTCGCTACGCGCGGACCGGTCCCTCTCCAACCAACTCCAGCCTTAAGTCAACGTCATCCACCCCACCGCAATCAAAACCGTCCACCGAAGACTCCCGCCCATCTAGACCCAGCCAGCGGTCCAACTCCGGGACCCGCCAAGGACGCAGCCCCCGCCGCCGCTCCGTCTCTTTTCCGCCACTGCCGAGTCAAGACACCTCATCGACTTCTTCCCAGGTGAGCCGGCCTTTGCAGCCTCCCACCCCCGACCCCGAAAAAGAAGAGCTCAAAGCTCAAGTCGCTGCCCAAAACAGGGAGATTACCCTGCTAAAACAACAGCTGCAGGCGTTGTTGGGGCACCCCCAACTCCCCAGCCCTTCTTCACAATGCCCCCCACCACCTGTCACTCAAAAGCCCCAGCCGCCCCTACCCGCCCCCATGTCCATCTCCTCCAATGCTTCCTCCCGCGCCACCTCCCCTTCCCGCACCCCTCCACAAAAGAGGCGATCCACCAACCAGCCCACATCCATCCCGGAGGTGGAGGCCGTCATCCACCACACAGCCTCGTTTCTTGAAGCCCATGAGCAACGCCTCATGGCCGCAATTTCTACGCTGCGTACCGACACGCAGAAATGGATGGAACAAATTAACGAACGCGTAGCCAGAATTGAGGCCCGCCAGAGTGCCCACGAAGCCGAACTTGCCCAGACGACCCTAATGGTGTCATCCCTCCTCCCCTCCTCCTCATCTCCCAATCCCCCTGCACCAGCAGGGGCACCCAGGCCTCGTGATGGCCAGACACCCCTCACGCCTTAATTTCTGGCAGTGGAACTGCCGTGGTTTCCGCGGAAAGCGGAACGCGCTGCAGCTCCACCTCCAGAACATCCCTCCCTCCGAGCTCCCCGCTTTAATCGCTCTCCAAGAAACTTTCTCCCCAGTTAAGCTGCGCGACTTCACTGCTTTCCATCCTTCTTCCTCATCCCCCCCGAACATTGCCACTCTGGTTCACCGCAACTACACGGCGATAGAGCATCCTCTCGACGTTCCAGAGTGCACGCACCTTTTCCTAGAACTCCTCCCCCGGCGGCGACAGGATGCCAGTCTCTTTGTTCTTAATGTCTACAGCCCTCCTCGCACACCTTCAGCTCCTCTCCTCCTCCTTCTACGCAAAGCCCTTTCTCGCGCACATCGCAACGCGCTCCTCATTCTTGGGGATTTCAATGCACATCACGTCAGCTGGGGTTATCCCGGGAACAGTAGGAAAGGTCTCGCGCTGTGGACATTCATCCAGAACGAACAGTTATCCGTCCTTAATGATTTTTCTGACCCAACCCGCATCGGCTCCAGCGTCCAACGCAACACTAATCCGGACCTTTCCATCTGCAAAAACGTCGTGGATGCAGCGTGGACGAACACCTGGGTCTTTCTCGGCAGCGACCACTATATCCTGTCCATCTCTTTCTCTCTTCCTAGCCTATCCTCCCGCCAGCGTCTGAGCCAGGTAGTCGATTGGGATCGGTTCCGCCACTCACGGCAACATGCCCCCACCTCCATCTCAGACCTTTCTCAATGGACTGCCACCTTGCTCAAAGATGTTTCATCCGCCACCTCTACCGTCCCTACCCCTCCTCACTCCTCCACGGCTGACAGCCGCCTCCTGCACCTATGGGAGGCGCATCATTCCCTGCACCGCCGCTGGCTTTCACAAAAACACAATCGCTCACTACGCCTCCGCCTTGCCCGCCTGGGTATGGAAATTGAGGAGCACTGCTCATACCTCACCAGGCAGCAGTGGGGCCAGACATGCGACCGCATGGCCGGTAATCTCGGGCTGAGGGATACGTGGGCGCTCCTACGTGCCCTCCTTGACCCGTCGCATGTCAAGGCCACGCAACGCAGGGATGTGACGCGCCTCCTGCAATCCTCACCGCTATCCGATTCCGATTTCCTTCTTGCACTCCGAGATCGCTATCTTTGCACTTCCCCTCCGTCCCCCCTCCCTTCTTACTTCGGCACCATTAATTCTGCGCTTGACGCAGATATCACTTTGGGGGAGGTTTGTGCGGCGCTACATAAGCTCCGCACCACTTCCGCACCAGGAGCAGACCAAATTTCTAATAAGGCCCTCCGTAACCTGGACACATCATCCCTAGAGGCCATTACGGACCTCTTTAACAAACATTGGCACGAAGGCACCCTGCCTTCTGAGTGGACCCACGCTAAGGTGACCTTCATCCCCAAGCCCGGCAAACCCATAGACATTCAAAATCTCCGTCCTATTTCCCTCACCTCTTGTCTCGGTAAGCTCTTTGAGCACGTCGTTCTAGACCGCTTACAGAGCTCCCTCGAGGACAACCATCTCTTCCCCGATTCGATGTTCGGCTTTCGCCCATCCCTCTCTACACAGGATGTCATGCTCCAGCTCTCCGAAGAGGTCCTTCACCCTCTTCACGCCAAGCGCACTCGCGCGATCATGGCACTGGACTTGACAAAAGCATTTGATAATGTCTTCCATACCGCCATCCTAGACGCCCTTTCTACCCTTAACGTGGGCTCCCGAATCCATAGTTACATCAAGGCTTTTCTTGCCCATCGCACGGCTGAGATCTCATTCGGCACCCTCTCCTCTCCTACTTTCCCTCTTGGAAATCGAGGTACCCCCCAGGGTTCTGTTCTCTCTCCCCTTCTCTTCAACATCACCCTTTTTCCGATGGCACGTGCTCTAGCTAGCATTCCTAACCTCTCCCATGCTTTCTACGCTGATGATATCACCCTCTGGGTGACTACCGGCAATCTTGGTGAGATGGAAGCCGCTCTCCAGGCAGGCGCTAAAACGGTCGCCGATTATGCTCGCACGGTCGGGCTAGCTTGTTCCCCGTCCAAGTCGGAGCTCCTGCTCCTCCTGGCTCGAGGCATAGCTCCAACCTCATCTCCTAACCTTAACGTCACTATCGACGGACATCCCATCCCTTCTGTCTCTTGCATCCGTATTCTCGGTCTCTTTCTGCAATCCAATGGTAAACACACTACTGTCCTTTCCCGCCTTACTACCACCGTCCAGCAGACGGTACGGCTGATCCGACGGGTCGCTAACCGACACTACGGCATGCGCGAGCACGACCTCCGTCGTCTTGTTCAGGCCTTTGTGCTAAGCCGCCTTGTCTACTCCCTCCCCTACCTCTTTCTGTCTCGTACCGAGGAAGACAAGGTCAACTGTCTCATCCGCCAAACTTATAAGTCGGCTCTCGGGCTTCCCACTTCCACCCCCACTTCTCGTCTACTGGCGATGGGCGTCCACAATACTCTTTCAGAACTTGTGGATGCCCATCGCGTGGCACAACTCGATCGTTTATCTCGCACCACCCCTGGTAGAGCCCTTCTTACTTCCCTTCGCTTGACCCCTGTCTCCCCTATCTCTGTCACCCATCCCTTGCCCAGCTCCCTCTTCTCCATGCTCACTGTCAAGCCCCTTCCCAAGAACATGCACCCTGAGCATCATGCCGCTCGCCGATCTGCCCGCGCCTCCACCCTCTGGTGCCAGTACGGTACACGGTCTGACGCCGTGTATGTTGATGCGGCACCCTACCTCTCGCATCCCGCCTATGCCCTGGCCACTGTCTCTAATACACGAGCCCCCCTCTCCGTCGCCACTATCCATGCTCTCACTTCCACTGCCGCAGAGGAAGCAGCCATCGCCCTCGCCATTGCCAGCACACCAGCCCTTTTCATATTTAGCGACTCTAAGACCGCAGTCCGCAACTTTGCAAAGGGTAGAATCTCTTCCTCTGCGCTCAATATCCTTAAGCACTCCTCCCCCCCTTCCCGATCTATCCAACTATTTTGGGTTCCGGCTCACGCGGGGCACCCTGGAAATGAGGCGGCAAATTCTATCGCTCGCGAAATGACCGACCGAGCTGGCCCCCTCCACCCCGGGATGGACACGCGTGACTCCCTCCTCACCTTCCATGACATCACCCTCCACTACCGCAACTCCCGATTATCCCTCCCTCCCCCTCACAAGTCCCTATCTAAAATCGAACAGAATACGTGGCGCCATTTACAGGCCCACACTTTCCTCTCCCCTGCACGCCTTGCCCTTATTCACCCTGGTGCCTTCTCGCCCCAATGCACGCTTTGCAGCTCTCCCCGAGCAGACTATGCTCACATTCTTTACTCTTGTCCGGCGCACTTTCCCCCCGTCTCCTGGCAAATAAACAGCCCGCAGCTGTGGGAGGCTGCTTTGGCCAGCTCGGAGCCGCATATTCAACAGCGGCTTACGACCTGGGCAGCGGAAGTCGCCGCCAGGCGTGACCTGGAGGCCACGACCAGCAGCCGGAAGGCCACCCACGGAACGGCGGCAACATAATTTTACTTTTTTTAATTTTTTGGCCTTCAATGAATAAAGTTTGTACCACCACCACCTTCTTTTTCTTGCGAAGCGCCGCTCTAAAAAGAGCGCACAGTGACTCTCTCTTGTCTGTCTGCCTGGCCCCGGCCACGATAGCGTCGGGACCGTGAGCGGTAGACGAAATGAAAGGAGTGGAAAGGGCGGCTGCAAGCAACAGAGGTAGAATTGAAAATCATCCAGGCTACACACACTGCTGGGCGAAGGACTCTCTCACATTCCTCCAATTAATCAGGTCCTGCAAACTTCTTGTCTTCGTCCGCCCATTTAATTTTCTGCCTTCCCCTGCTACGCCTTCCTTCCCTTGCAATCCAATTTGTTACCCTTACCTACCATCGGTTATCATCCCTTTGCATTACGTGTCCTGCCCACGCCCATATTTTTTTCTTGATTTCGACTAGAGTGTCATTAGAGGGACAGTGACGAAAGCTGTATCACAATTATTGTTTTAGCAAAATCAAATATTGCGGCAGTGACTTGTTCTTGCGAGAATTGGCTGTGGAGGCGATAACTGTATTTCTGGTGTCACTCTTTTCTACCTTGTAAGAGCTTTATTTTCAGTAAGCGCAGTGTTTTCGTTATTAGAAGCTGGTATTCTATCGACGCTATTCAACTTCATTTTTTTTTCTTCAGTGTCACTTTAACTTGAGTTATTTTCCTTATCCACTCCGCACCGCACGCTTCCTATATCTCTAAACGTTGAATCTACCGTTTTGCGTTCCATAACTCTCTGCTGTCCTCAGGTAAGGAACCAGAGATATAATGGAGGAGAGGTAAGTGCAGAAGAAGAGGAACTTAATGTATGGATGGTATGTGGCATTTAACGTCCCAGTGTGACATGGGCCATGAGTAGAGGTTAGACATTTCTGTTTAAGAGAAAACGAAGGATTATACATCGCACTGTACAAGGGCGCAAGTGTAATTGTGCGATGTCGGTGACGTCATAGGTTGGTGCTTACTTAATGTGTTCCTTTCGTCGTTCCCCTCCACATCCCGTCCACCTTACGCAGGTAGCAGGGTAGCCAACACAAGCACTTTTCTGTTCGACCTCCTCACCGTTACTCTTCTCGCTCTCCCTTTCTCTGTCTGTGTCCGGGGTCTTTTCGCTGTATATGCTAGTCTTGGCGCTCTTTTAATGCCTCTTTTATACGTTCTACTAAAAAGTATGGGGGACTCTTTCAGGGGTATGATGCCAGAGAGTAGGCTACCAACCCAAAGATATGAGGCACCACTTCAACCAAGCAGCGTAAATGTGTCGGTGTGGCCTAGGGGTAAAGTGAATGCAACTGCCCTATCAGGCTGGTTATGTTATCGTCCTCCCATAAGAAAGAGGCCAGAGTTGGCAGCTCCTGCCAAACGTTTCGTCACGGCGCAGCTACGCCGACGGCTCGAAAACCTGGCGCAATGTACCTCTCGCTACAAAAAGACTCAAATTGAAGATGAGCAAACCATCGTGCTTGCTCCTACAGGGATGGCTGTGTCACACCAGCGCATGCATGCCTCTTTTTTTTCCCGTGGAGTGTGTCCTAGACCACGTGATCATACGTGCCACACACATTTTTAACGGCGACCATGTCCATCGTGGCTCAGCTTTGTGCAGGCAAATTTCTAGAAAAGAAGTCAAGGCACTCTATTACAGAAAACCGGCGTAGATTACCCGAAACGCCCTGATAAAGATTTTCCGACGTCATCGTCAGAACACGGTTCCACTACATTGTCCGGTTCACACCTTCTACTCAACACTCGCAAAGCGACTCCTGTAATAATAATATGATAATAATTGGTTCACAGGAAAGGGAAGGCGCTGTATCTGTGACACTTGTTCTGTGGACACCTGACTGCGCTGTAAGGGAAGGGAGAAAGATGGGAGTGAAAGCGGAGAGAAAAGGGGGCCGTAGTGGAGGGCTCCGGAGTAAATTCGATCACCTGGGGATATTTAACGTGCACTGACACCGTGTGGCATTGACACCGCACAGCACACGGAGGGCTGTTCCTGGCCCTACGGGGCTGGGACGGTAGGTCAACGCCTCTTACGGCGGGGGCTAGCCAGCCACCCAATTTTCATCTGTTGTAGGCCGTCATTGCACCCACCACCACTTAGGTGGTGGACGACGGCTGTTCTCCCTCTTCTTTTTCTTTCTTCTCTATTTTCTCTTCTGTCTGCTCGTGGCAGCGGAGGTGGCTCAGCTACAGAGCCAGTAGCAGGCCCGTGCATTTTCTTTTCCTTCTTCCTACAGCCACAGCGCAGCACACGGACGCCACTTCGTATCGCCTCCATCGAAACGCAGCCGCCGGCGCGACTCCTGTAAATAGGTTTGGTTTGGTTTGTGGGGTTTAACGTCCCAAAGCGACTCAGGCTATGAGAGACACCGTAGTAGAGGACTCCGGAAATTTCGACCAACTGGGGTTCTTTAACGTGCACTGACATTTGCTCTCCTTTGATTACAGGAACCTCTCTTAGTAATTTCGTCAGTCTCAATAATTTTTACTATTTCTGAATTGTAATGTTCTATCGGGATTTGCGGACGACGACGAGACGACGACGAGACTTAACGCTAGCTGGGCACCTTTGAACTGAGAACAAACGAAAGAAAGAAAGAAAGAAAGAAAGAAAGAAAGAAAGAAAGAAAGAAAGAAAGAAAGAAAGAAAGAAAGAAAGAAAGAAAGAAAGAAAGAAAGCGGTGGCGTCTAACAATCGCTAGTTTCAGAGTACTTCAATAAAAGTCTGCTACTAGGGACGAACAGGAGTAGCGCGTTCTCTCTTGCGGCGGTTGTAGCCTCGCCTAACCCACTGTTTCCCCTGCACGACGACCATCTCGCACTTTCCTGCTCTGCGTCCTTCATTTTCACTCTCTCTCGTCGCTCATTCTCTCTCTCTCCCACTTTGTATTCCTGGCGGAGGACGCGATCCGCGGTTGACGTTGATTTGTGTACCCTCGTAACGGATCGTTGAAGGAACGTGCGCGCTCAGCTTGCCGGCTTTATTCCCCTTCCTTTAATTTCCTCCTTCTTTTCATCACCGCCTGTGCCTCGTCAGCCGCCAAGCTCTCGGAGAGAATGAATACACTCGAAAAGAGGGTCTGAGCCGAAAGGGGTTGCCTGGCAGTTTGGTTCTCGCTGCCTTGGGTTTGAGGTGGCATGAAAATTACGAATTTTAATTTAGTTGATAGCTAAGGAAAGGTGCTGTATCTGTCACAAACTGAGCGTTTCAGATGCAGCAGTTTGTATACGATGTGGGGGTGCGCCAATCGCAACCTGTGTTTCTCGATCGGAAGAAGCATCGCCAATCTTCAGTTTCCTGGCACGAATCCCGGGAGGGTCTGCTCGCGTGGGCACAACGCTGGCACCGCGGCTTTTCAGTCGAGTGTGTTTATCTACGATGTGCTTCTGGGATGCGGCAAAGCCTCCAACACAATCCGTGCAGTGCTGATGAAGCTAACTGCTGCTTGTAGGGGCCGAATTTAAACTCCTTTCGTGATTTGAAATTCGCTGCAAAGTTAGCACATGGTGATAGCGATCTGTAAATCTTCCCATGTATGCGTACGGAGGAAGACACAGGCTGCTAGTATTACCACAGCGTTCTTTCGCACATCTGTCCTTCTCGCTTGCATGAGTTTATATATATATATATATATATATATATATATATATATATATATATATATATATATATATATATATGTATGTATATACGTGGTGTAATCTTGCCAATGTGGCTTATCCAGGTATCCTAGTTTAAAGCACAGAACTCCGAATAGCCCTTTTGTAAACAAGCCGTCTTCATATTTGCAGGGAATGGCTTCACTCGATGTTTTCGACTGGGTAAATGAGCGTGAAGGGGCACACGTTTCCCTTCGTTATATCTGCTATTTCGTTACTGACCGTTTTTTCGCGTTGTGAGGCTAATGTTGAACGGAGTTGGTTGAACGCCTTGAGAATTGCGGTGATTTGCACGAAGACAAATGCCAATCTGTGAGCGAACCGGAGATGTGCTTGTTTCGTGGCTAAGGTTTCTTGTCACTTCTAGTTGTTAGCTGTATAGTTTCTACGGCGCTGCAGCCGCTTTGCATGACGCGAGAGCTTAAGTTTGCACCGGTTCAAGGTAGTGCGGTAGCTGCTTTGCAGGAGCCCTGTTCCGTGTCCAAGTAGCAACGGCCCCCGCCAGACAGTGCCCGCCACCGTGCATAATGGGTCAGCAGGTATAAATCAACAGCCCAAGTAACCCCGCCTCTTTCGCTCACCTATCGCCTCCTGGCGGCGAAGAGTGAGGTTAGCGCAGCCTTGGCATGTTTCCGTTCACTCTTCCCCTTCGCGTACTCTTATTCATTCCTTTCTTCGCTTGCCTTCTTCAAGTTTTCTTCGCTAAATGCGCTCACCCCGTATTATTTTTGGTCGCACAGGCGTTTATTTCGCTCGGTGTGACAGAGGGGTAGTGGGGGAAGGGGTGCAGGGCTCGACGACATCTCGGGGACCGTGTCCCGAATGAGCCTCGTGTCGCCAAGAAGTAATACATCGTGCTAGTTTGCGTGGGGCGAAGTGAGCTGAGCAGTTGTTACCCTGCCTCCGAGTCGCGTTGTTTACAGGTCACGTTGGTTGACATCAAGGCGGTGACCGAGCGCGGGAAGGGAGGCCAAGACGAAAGCCAACTAAACTGGAAGCCAGTGACGTTATCCGGCAGTGCCCGCAAACTAGTTGCGCTCATTCTAGGCCCGGAAGTTGTATTTGGCATGCTTTAGAACTAATACATATGTTTATCTCACTGCGGCTAATGATACTGTGGGGATTGGGGACCTGACAAAAGTGATAGATTGACCGGATTGTTTACCTTTGCGATGAGGCCAATAGAAGCGGCGGCTGTTGCGGCACGGTTCAGAATATAGTTAGGAGTGTTGGTTCTAGGGAATCGTTTGTCATGCAAGACTGTGTACAACGCACTGGGTGACGCATGGTCTGTCACTTATTCGTGTACGGCGGCTGTCCATCGTGACAAGCGCAGTGACAGGGTGTGGAAGGGTGAGGAGGTTAGAGGAGTGTTGCAGTAGCAATGGGATAGTATACGTTGTCATGGGATATGGGGAGGAGAGGAGGAAGATGGGGAAGACGCCGAAGATGACGACGGCGGCGGCGGCACAGTATTTCGGGAAACATCGCTCATAGAGCTGTCGTTATTTAACTACCATTTTTGTCCCTTCCTCGGAGTGAACATCGGTGGAGACGAATGTCACCATCGAACGTGTTGCTTAATTACCTGTAGATCCAGAGCTGTCCACCTGCCTCTTAAGTCTCAACAGAATGTCTATATTAAATGCATGGCTCTTGCTGCCATGATGGTCTGTACCTGCACCATTCTTGCCATTTTTACTCATTTGCTTAAGCGAAGTCGCTCGCGCCTCAGTTGTCAAGCTGCTGCAAAGCTTCCTAGGCAGCTTTTAGCCGGGAAACACTCCAATTGAACCTGACTATTGACTATTGTTCGAATGAACCTGTCGCCGTGGAGGATAACAGGATGGTATAACACAGAAGGCAAATACTGCTGTTATGCTCGCATTAACCTCCGTTTGGTGCAATGTGCATGTCTCCGATGAGGACATATAGGCAGGGGTACTGTCTTGCTTTAAATGCGCATGCGCAGTGCAGAGTAATGACTACTTGATGAGCAGCACCACTTAATGATGTGCGTCGTCTGCGACTATGTAAGGCGCAACGCTTAAAAAAGGAGCCATTGTTGCAAGGGATATTTTCGCTATCCATACGTTTACTTCGGTACGCCTGGTCACTTCTGCCTTCTATACCTGAGCTAATGAACGATGTTTCTTGTTTAGCTATTGGACATATCAAGCCGCAGCTGTACGATTGGCAGGAGGGGGAATTCGGAAGAGAATCGCAGCAGCGCACAACCTCAGGAAGCGTAGTTGACTCTGTAGCCTAGCTAACCTCCAGAACCGACTCCTGTATACAGTTGAGAGGCCATTTGTCTCTTACTTCAAATCTCCCATTACAGCACTGTTATAATGCGCTTGGCCTATAGCTAAGCCTAACAATACGATGATGCCTTCTTTTAGGATTCTTTTGGATTATTGCGCACACATCTCGATTTTCATGCTACAATTTAATTATCTTATGACGGATTTCTAAGGAGAAATCAGGGCCTGGCGGTGTTTCCTAAACGATCATAGAAACTGCGCTCGACGGCTGTTACAACGAACACATGGTAATGTGAGTGGCAGCATACCTGAAGGGTGCAATGTACTGTGGTCTTGACGTGTCATGGATTGCTTGTGTTGCGGACGGTGTGTCTGTAGCGGGCTATGACTCGGTATCGACACATACTACACAGAAGAGGGACAGAGTCGAGCTAGGGATGTATTTGTGCACCCAGGAGGCAGTCGGCTATGCTGCTATCTCTGTAAACTGTTATCAGTGCGCCCGCGTGCGGCCTTGATCACAATGCGGCAGCCCGTTTTTGTTCCCCCAGTGTGTTTTCCTTGCAGAACCTCCAGTCCCTTGTTTTGCCTGTCAGTCTCTCTCCTCCACTTCTGTTTGCTGTAAATGCATTTCGGCGACATCCGTACAAACATACAGAGGCTGTCGTTCGCGTCGCCCATTCTGTATACGTGCGGCCCTGGCTCGCTGCCTTCCGGGAGGCCTGCTGCTTCCGCCGCTGCTTTCCCCTTTGGCGCCGCGCTCTGTTGACGAGTCTCCTTCCAATCCAAAGAGCGCGTCGCCCTCCGATTGATCGGAGCCACTTTGGCGCCATCCACTACTCGCCTTTGTCAAAGGAGGCCGCTTCTTAGAGGGAAGCCATGCTGTCGGCGATATTTTTATGCGCCACTGATCACCCAAGGGGAGGGGGAGGGGGGATTTGAAACTGCCGTATGTCAAGAGCAATCTGTAAAACCTGCGCTGAACAGAGTGCAAGTGCGAGAGTATGGCTATCACTGCTTTCGCGATGATAACGTGTCCCTACCCTGCCAGCCGTGCGCACGCAGATACGGAATCGCACGACTGGCTCCACTGTGGCCATTGCTGAAGTATACAGTTAAGCAAGTAATAATTATAATTATTATTTGCTTAATAACTGTATACTTCAGCGATGACCACAGTAATTATTATTATTATTTTCTTAATAAGTGTATACTTCAGCAATGGCCACAGTGGAGCCGCCAACTTCTGTATGCATGCTTACGCCACTGAAACGTTATTAAAATTACTACTGTTGCTACTTCGTCATGCTTTTTTCCGTCGCCATTTCCTCGTTCGCCGTAAGCCGCAATCGCCACCATCGTATTTTTCCTCCTCCGCGTTATATCGTTGTTTAGATTATTATCATCGTGGTATTACTCACCATCGCCAAATTTTCCAACTACTTCCGTGCCGCCTGCCTCTGGGCGAAGTCAGCGATCCAAAAAGATCCGCGTTCTTCCGGCTGTCCTCACCGCCTCTGTTTAAAGGTCACACTCTTTCTTCCTCTGAAACTCCGCCACATGTTTTCTCTCCTCCGCTGAGATCTTCCTGAGTCGCGGGACTCTCTGCGTGGCCGCGAATGAACCGAGGTCATGCTTTCACGGCTGCTGCCAATTCTTGTTCACGCCCGAGATCGGGTTCGAGAACCACCGCTGGCGGCGCCCTTGGACTCTCTTGTCTACTCTTGTCTTTTTTGACGCCAGGCTTGGAATTGTGCAGCTTTGTTAACTTGTTAAGTGGCTGGTTGTACTTCATCAATTTACCTTACAGTGAAATTGACAATCGATCGATCGATCAACCAATCAATCATATTTATCTACTAATTAGTCAATCAGCCAAATAGT
Source organism: Amblyomma maculatum (assembly GCF_055883805.1). NCBI lineage: Eukaryota > Metazoa > Arthropoda > Arachnida > Ixodida > Ixodidae > Amblyomma > Amblyomma maculatum. The sequence goes on from NC_139348.1 coordinate 156,121,020, forward strand.
TTATTAATTATTCAGACATATAATTAATCGAATTATTATTGTGCGGCGTGGACATGCAAACATGCATGTTTTGCCGACAAATGAACGAACCACAATAACATAAGATTGACAACACATGCGCTGTTCATTTTCAATAAAGGCAGGCCACTACCAACTAGTCTTATCGGACGTAATGCTGGAGGTTATTTTACGTGCCAGGAACCTGGCTGCTAAAACACGTAACTTGGCTTCAAATACTAGTTTGCTTTGTTAATTCCTGATCGCTTCGTTCACTGACTCACTACTCCAATGCCCCTTGCTCTCTAATTGATGGTGGGCCGGAGCGTAGGATGAACAGCGAAACGCATGGGTCGACTCATCTCTCCTAACCACTAAAAGGGGGCTGGGCTCCAGCTCCGGGGTCCAGCTGGGCTCGGACCACGTGGGCTGAATAGAGGGGGCACTCTTTTCCAGTGTCTCCACCCCGAACTCCACCTGGGAGGGTGTGGCATCATCCTGTTCGTGCTTCTCTTCTCCCAGTCCTCTGTCTTTTGTTTGTTTGTTCTCTTTCTTGTTTCTTCATTTCACTTTTGGCCTGCGCACCAGTTTTGATGCCGACCCGTTTCAAAGGGTATGGCCCTGAAAATCATCATCATCATCATCCTATTGTCAATGGACCGCAGTGTCTGTTACGCGGCCTCCTGGTCTAGCTGAACCTAGGAGTAGGCTCTCAAGGAAGGGAGAGTAGGCTCTATGCAGCTGTCACTGTCGCACCGCGGGAAGCATTCATGTGAAGTGCGCACTGTTGCAGGTTATAGAGGCAAAGTAGCCAGACAGTAAGAAAGCACCGCCAATTAAGGGAGAAGGTTCTTGTTAATGATGCCCTAGATGAAACGAACTTGAGCAAACGAATATAGGCAAGACCACGCAATTTCAAGGCGAGTTAGTCCGCGGTCCTTCACCATAACGAAACGTATTACAAGAGAAGCAAGCGAGCGTAGCAGTGAATGGCAGCTGGCCACCTCGGCGGACAAAAGAAGTTCGCGGAGATAGACAGTTTTAATATGAGTCCTTTGATCTCAAGTGTACATAAGTGCGAAAATCAAGGGGATTGACACAAATCAAAAGGAGGAGTCGCCTTAGGTGGGACGTGTACATCGAAGAGAGAACATACAGTCTTCTATGAATACCATCTGCAGTAGCAGCCTGAAGAGGTGGCTGGCACGTGGTGCAAAACACGATAGCTGCCAAAATACCAAGATATAGTTTCTTCCGGGCGCATTCGTCCTACATCTCGCAACACGGCAAGACTGTAGGTACAAGAAGTCGCGTGTCGTGATATGATATCGGCGCTTCACAGCCGGATCTCCCAGTTGAACAAACATGACATGCTGCTACTTGCTTCGCTGCTGTAACAATATAGATTCCAATAGTCGGAAAACGGGGCTATAGAGGCAAAGTAGCAGTGTTGATGTTGACAGAGGTTTTTCGTCCTTGCTGTGACTGTAACAGGACTGCAATCAGTCATAAGGAAAATAGGAGGGGGTTGTGACCTCACAGCGATCATAATATGATCGTTGACGATGGCCAGGGTAATTTTGAAAAAGGTATTAGCCGGTATTGTCGGTATTAGCGACGCACGCGGATGCTTTCCTGGTGCCGAGGCGCGCTTTATAGGCTACTTCTTCTCCTAAGCACACAGGCTGTATAGAAGTGACCTCAGAACCTTTTCATTAGCATGTCATGGGGCGCCACCTTACAGGACACTGGACTGTGATTGTATAACAGGAGAGCATTGGATTTGAATACCTCTGCTATATCGCCACTCTGAAAAAAAAAAAAAAGAGGAAGAAGAAAGAAAGAACGATTGCTACGAGAATCATTTAGAGTTTTGTACCGCGCTTTCACCTTTGTCGTGCGTCGAGAAAGGGCAGATATTTTTAACTAACCGGAGCTTAAAAAAAACTAACAAAATTTGTTAAATTATAGAAAACAAAGTGGTCAATTAAATTAAAGAGGGACCGTTTTAATGACTGGAAGGCAAGTCGTTGCAGAAGATACAGCCGCCAGCTACAGCTCGTGTTATACTGTCCCACTTCTCACCTGCTGACACACTGTGATGTGCCGTATGTAAGTAAAAATAAAAAAAATAAATAAAAAAAACACGAAAAACAAAAAAAAAACAAAACTGGAGCTACTACTTAATGACGCGTCTCTCGCAACCTTCTGTAACCCGGCTAGTTATGCGTCATTCTGCGGTCCAGGTTGGTTGCTTTCACTTGCAATGAGCGTGCTCGTATACCGTAGGTTTAAGGCGAAAGTCTTTCTAGGCTTATCGAACGAAATCCCGTGCGCGAGATCTGTCACATTCCGCGAGATTCGGCGAGATGTGTTCTTGTCTATCATTCCTGCCGTCTGTAATCCCACACTTGAACGCGCGCCAAGGAACGCCACCCGACAGCAGCGACGGTTTACCGTCCAAACTCGCTTGCCGGACAAATTGTGACAGGTATTGCGCCTTTGCTTTCCTGTAAATCAATTATAATTATATATGTAGCACTGCAATGAACGCCGATGAGAAGCAAACGATGAGGAGTAAATGATAGGAGAGGAAAGGTATATGCTTTGGCCGTTCACCTCTTAAGAGTCATCTAAAAGACCCTCTAATTTTATTTTTTTTTTTAATTGAAAGTCGTCGATGGTCCCTGCAGATGTCACTGTTTCGGCCTCAATCGTACTACGCGTAGCGCTGTTGGTGGCAACCCGCACTCCAGTAACCAGCGTCCTGACGCTGCTGGCGTAACGGTAGAGAGCGGGCGCACGCGGTGCCAAGTGTGCATCGGGAGGGTAGGGCATGGTGCCAGCGGGCGCTAGCGTCGCGCGCTGGCGCGTCGCGCCGTCCCACAACGCGACAGCGCGGCGTCACCAGCGTCACCGACGACGACGCCGACGTTGTTGCTTTCGCCTTTCCGCCGCTCTCTCTCTTTCCTCTTCGCCGTTTCTCTCCCCGTCCCTGCTCTTCCTCCTCCTCGTCCATCCCTAGCATCCTACGGGGTGTGGAAGGGAACAAAGCCGGCTCCCTGTACATCGGCCAGACTGCAGGCACCTCGCCTTGAGTAAGGCTGCGCTGCGCTTCTCAGCTGAGCGCTCGGGCGGCCACTCGTGACACTGGCGACCGACCTGTCCTCGACACGGCGCGGGGGTGACACGGCGTTTGTTTCACTCTTTTTTTTTTTTTGTCTTGCTCTGTTTGATCAAATCTCGCACACTCATGTAATAAACGCTATCTTGCCAATCAGCGCTCTGCTGCCCTCGGGCTCAAACGAAAGCAGTGCAAAGCTTTGGTGTGCACAAGGGGTAACGCAGGGAAGTGGGGCGGAGGAGGGGTGTTTGTTTTAATGACTGCTGTTTGTGAGTTTCGCACGTGTAACTCATTAAGTCATTTTTCAGACTCCAGTCAGTTGGTCGTCTCAAAAGAGTTGGAATGTGGCCCCTCGGAAAACAACAGGGAGTGTTGAAGGGAGAGGGAACCAGCTCTTAGTGGAAAGCCTGCTGCTGCGGATTAGCTTCGAGACCTTGGCCGGATTTCTCTAATCTGGCTCCGAAATCTCCTCACTAAGCGTCTCTTTATGCTAGCGGGCCCAAGTGCGTGGAAATTAAACTGCGCCATCTGGTGTCAAGCAGTAGACCTACTTGGCACCCCCCTCCCCCCTTTGTTTTTTCGACAACAGGACCCAACCAGCTATGAATAGAACTTTTTTTTTTCCTTTAACGGCTTAGTTTACATATTACAGACTGAGCCAGAATAAAAGCATTTGAAATTTCACTAATTAGTTCTCTTTCCGCTTTCACTCACACCCTCCTCCCTTCCTCTACGGCGTGGTCTGGTGTCCACATAACAGTGTGACAGATACTGCGCCTTACCTTTCCTGTGTACCAATTATATTTACATAGCCCGACCGTAAAATAGGGAGTTCCAATGAGCCTTAATTGCTGGTAGAGGCGTAAAAAAAAAGTTTTACGATAATCGACATTTTTTTAAACGTCCTTATGAGAATGACTACTACGTACGGATGACTTCATCTATTGTAAGAGTCATCTCTTCTCAAAGCTCTACAAAAGCAGAATACGAGCCACTTCCAGGTGGTGGCTCCAAAATAGTATTCAAATTATTATGAGTCATTTTTAGGTATTTTATAGAGTCCTATTCCAAAGATGACAGATGTAGTCATAGAGTAGAGCCTTCAGAATGTGATGGTTCTCAAGAAAGATGCATTATGAGAAAACGTTTTCTTCGTTTGCCGTAGGTACTTAGTTCAAACTCCGCTAGCGCTCATTAGAGTGCTCGCATATCACAAACCTCGCTTTCTTCGTACTAACGGAATTTCCTGGTTGATCAATACTTGTCTCGTGACCTTGTGCCTTCCACTTCGCAATCAATTGGAGGCCAGGCGGTAGCTAGATCACGTCGCTGATCAGGGAGAGCTGATTGGACGGCGAGGCGTCGCATCCGGATGTGACATGGTCGAATTAGCAAATGGCAGTTAGCAGATGACATGGCCGATACTGATTGGTCGGCGGGTTGTGTTGCGTCACAAGGAACGTTACATGGCCGAGTTGGCAGGCCCTCCGGCAGGTGACATGGTCGACCTCTTATTGGTCGCCGTAGTATGCGACGTCATGAGACCACGTGGCATGGCTAAATTTGCAGGTGCCGCGAGCAGTTTTGGTGGGTTAAAAAATCGAAACGCCTGCGACAATGCGATCACGTCAGACTAAAAGGAAATACACATACAGTAGCAACATATATTTTCTAATGCTGTCGCATTCCACTTCAAGTTACTTTCAAGCGCCCTCATAATTTTCTGCTATACGCGCATCACTTAGCCAGGCACTCGGCTCATTCAGCAGCGAAGCTCCCGAAGTAAGCGTCCCTGGCCTTGCACCAAAACCATCTGATGACATTTATCATGGTTTCAACTAAGGCAGCAAGGTCTACCAGTGAGCGTTTGTTGCCCCTGGTTTTCGTAGCGTCTGTTGTCTATTCACTCGCGTTTGTACAATTCGCGGGTAAGAGTTAAGGTACGTTAGGCTCAGAGGCCCGTGAGCCCTCAAGATCACGATGCACCTTGCACGACCACAATGATAGCTTGGGAAGAGGGTCTGCGAATACAAAAATGCCGAACGACTCTTTTAATCCAAATGACGACGATGGGCCATTTTTCAGCACTGCCGACTATAAGCGGCTCTGACGAAGTCTTTTCAACAGCCGTTACTAAAACGAACTTTACCGCCGTGAGTCACCGTAGGCTTTGACAAATATATTCGTACGTGCGTGCGCTTGAAATATTGAGGTCATTTGTCCGCGCTTGACGTGATGAGTAAGATTTAAAAGAAAAATAGAAACGTTCACAGGCCTCAGTTTTTTTTTTCCTGCTAGTTTTCTATAACTAGCAAAAAAAAAAAAAAAAGGTAAGCTCATTTCCGGCGCAAAAAGAAGCTGGCATCGCTATTCTCTTCGAGCGGTCTGCTTTCTCACTGTGAATGCCTCTCCTCCAAGTGTTCACTGTAGCGGCAATCCTAAATATAAGCCTCGCTCGCTGGAGCTTCGCTTTGCGCAATTATCTCGAGCCCAGCGGTGTGGGCAGCAAATGCAGAGTTCTTGCGCCTTTTCGTCCTGAGCTCGCGTCGGCACGCGCTTGAACCCGGTGACATTTTGGCCGAGTCTGCAGAGAAGGCGCTGTCGCGAGGGCCTCCGGATTCCGGGTTTCACTGCCTCTCGAGTGCACCTTGCTCTTTGGAGGCTGAAGTGCATTCTGTGGCTTACAGCACTCCGTGCTCACCTGACTATACAACAAAGAGACCCCATGCATCTATTAAAAGGACACAGCATCAGCTCCATCCAGTTCTAATAATGCACGATAAAAATTATGCAAAGCTACGCTTAAATCGCCTTATCAGTGGTATTCGACAGCGTTAGAAGCAACATCGCACCTACAGGCTTTTATGATTGGAGCCCGACGCGCTTTTGTAGCTTTTAGTTTTTTTGGGGGGAGGAGGTGTTTATATACTATATATACGTTGCGGATCGACCCTGCCGCCACCGCTTTCGGCCATAAGTGCGTACTTGTTACTAACTACCAGAGCACCTGCCATATAACATGGTATCGTGACTCCACACACCCCGCCGACCAATCAGACCTAGGTCATGACAAGTGACTTTCTGTCGTCACCAGCCAATCGAACCAATTCAGACCTTCGTGACAGCACTTGCAGGGAAGGAGAGGTGGGTGGCTTCTCCTGGCTCTACTACGGAGCTGGGACTGGTAGGTCACCGCCGCTTGCGGCGGGGGCTACCCTGCCACCGGTGTATCTGTTGTAGGCCGTCATTGCATCCGCCACCGCTTCGGTGGTGGACGATGGCTGTTGCAACGCGTGTCTTTCTCTCCCTCTTCTTTTTCTTTCTTCTCTATTTTCTCTTCTGTCCGCATGAGGCAGCGAAGGTGGCTCAGCTACAGAGCTAGTATCAGGCCCATGCATAGCAACAACAAGAGCGCTTGCACCAGGCAATTTCGCGATACCGCCGGATTTGTGCTCATGTGGATTCCGTGACGTGTCACATGCAGCCTCTAAATTATGCGCGCGCGCGCGCGCGCGCGCGCGCGCGCGCACACACACACACACACACACACACACACACACACACACACACACACACACACACACACACACACACACACACACACACACACACACACACACACACACACACACACACACACACACACACACACACACACACACACACACACACACACACACACACACACACACACACACACACACACACACACACACACACACACACACACACACACACACACACACACACACACACACACACACACACACACACACACACACACACACACACACACACACACACACACACACACACACACACACACACACACACACACACACACACACACACACACACACACACACACACACACACACACACACACACACACACACACACACACACACACACACACACACACACACACACACACACACACACACACACACACACACACACACACACACACACACACACACACACACACACACACACACACACACACACACACACACACACACACACACACACACACACACACACACACACACACACACACACACACACACACACACACACACACACACACACACACACACACACACACACACACACACACACACACACACACACACACACACACACACACACACACACACACACACACACACACACACACACACACACACACACACACACACACACACACACACACACACACACACACACACACAGAGAGAGAGAGAGAGAGAGAAAAAAAAACGTCGATGCATTGCGTTTATTTTGGTAATATGCAGCTAGTGGCGGCACCTCAGTTTAATTTTCTGGCTTTTTGTATAGCTTATGAAAGCTCCGTTTTCATTGAAAACGAGCCCTTTTGTAGTTAAAATTCGGTAACCTGTTACACTACAACCTCAAACATGTTTCTAGAGTCATGGGTATACTCTTGGCGCACCGTGTGCGCTATATGATGCCATGTTATAATAACGTCCATATTGCATGCTTAGCGGCGTGGTTAAGTTTGGCTTTCAGTTTTGTTTGGCTTATGGGGTTCAACATCCTAAAGTGACTCAGGCTATCAGATAATTCGAAGTGGAGGGCACCGGAAATTTTGACCGCCTGGGGTTCTTTTAACGTGAACTGACATCGCACAGCACACGGGAGCCTTGATTTTCGTCTCCATCGAACAGCGACCGCCGAGGCCGGGATTCGATCCCGCATCCTTGGGCACAGAAGTATGGCTCCCTAACCAGTGCACCACCGCGACGGGGCAGGTTTGGCTTTCGTTTATGAGGTTTAACCCCGAACCACAAGCCATGGTGGAGGGCTTCAGATATTTGGACCACCTGGGGTTCTTTAACGTGCATTGACATCGCACAGCACACAAACGCCTCTCCGTTTTGCCTCCATTGAAAAGCGGCCGCAGCGGCGGGGATCCAACCCGGCTCCTCCGGCCCTGTTTTCGAGCGCATCAACCACTGAGCCGCCGCGGCGCAGCGTAAATAGGAAGATGTAGGTTAGTGTTTATCTAGTATTATTTCGAAGAACGTGAAAACTAAACAGGAAAAAAAAAAGCCTCAATATGTTACGCGAAGTTTTACTCAAGCTTCGGTGAGGTGAAGAGCGGACGAGGTTGCGAAAATCCATTCGCAATCGCAAGCGTATGCTTCTAGCAGCGAATTCATGAACTGTCCGTTACATTGAACAAATTACGAACCTGCTAATATACCAGCAAGAGAACCCGACAATGCCGCAACGTAGATTGGAGGTGCGCGGCAGTGGGAAGCGAATGGTCCCGACACGTCCGCCACCTTTCTAGAGTCAGTGCTATACGCGCTGCTACGCTGAGTCATCCCTTGGCTCAGGTTTTTGCCGCACTTCCACAGACGCGGCATCGGCGGTTCTTCTGCAGGGGAAACAAAAAAGGGAGAGAGAATGCTGCCTTTTTCTGTGCGCCCACGAAAATACGACGGTTTTCCAAGGGGGAGGGGTAAACTAGGAGGAGGAAGGGAAAGCCAGCGGGAGACGCGCGTAAGAAAGGAGAAGGCGTGCTTTGGGAGGGGGGCGATGCGAACGCATCGGTGCTTTCTGGCAGACAGGTGCTTCTAAATTCTGATCACCGCCTTCGCACTCGCGGATTCTATCTTTTGCTCCCCGATGCCGCCGGGAACGCGCCGGTTGCGTGCGTGCTCTGCTTTGTTGTTGTTTTTTTTTTCTGTTTGTTTGCTATCCCGACCGTGTGGCTGTTTACTCTGCTTGTTACGCCGGGGTACTTGTGCAGCATTTCCTGGTGTTCTTGTTTTGTTCCCCCCTGGCAGCCGAAAAGCATGCGCTTACAACTATGGGGAAACTAAATTGAGTCACAGAAATCTAATTAAACCACGCTGACGTTAATATCGCCTTATGTAAACTTCTGGTTTAGTTGAACACACGCTTGGTATCGCGTCAACATATATGGGATGATTTTTTTTTTCTCGCTTCTAGATTTTCATTTTGAGACCTGCAAGAGATACCTCGGTATGTTCGCGCAGATAGACAAAGCGATGGCCGTGGCGGGGCATATTGACTAGACGCTTAACTGAAACTAACCAATCCAACCTTTCTGTTTTTTAAGAAGCAGTATTCAAATTCAAATTCAAATCAGATTTATTTTCCAACAAGTGGATGGTCGCCTGGGCTAAAAGCTGTACAAACAGCTTGACAGAGGCCCAGGAAACCGGTACACAACAGAGCAGGAGCAATCAGCAGATTCCAAAAGTTCGTTAACAATATGACCATGACATCAAAAGTATTATACAGTGTATATCTCCGCAGCACGATATGAAAACAAAACAAAAACAAACAAGCAACCCGAAGGCCGTCAACTTAGAAAGTGAACCGACATTAATGGGTGTAAGAAATATCGAACGCCAAAAATGCGCATTTGAAACGTCGTAATTCGGTTGGCTTTGTTCGCATTGCGTGTCTATGAATTGGTTTCACTGTGCGTGATACTCTCGCCATAATCATGTTAACTTCTTCTACATCATCAAACGTAACGAAAATGACTGTATCTGATGCGTAAGAAATGCGAACGACGCCATTGCAGAAATGTGCAATGTTGGAAAGCCAGCTCAACGAGCTTTCACAGGCGTGTTTGTGAAGTTAGATCTTTTGAACCACATTACCGGTGAACAAAGTTTGATATTAAGAAGTTTGATATTAGGCCTTTAAAATCGCAGCATAATATTCCCCTTCTAAATAAAAAAAAAAGCAATTGTTTAGCAAAATTTCATTAAACTAATCCCGTAATCACTGAGTGCGATAAGGTACATAATGACCGCCTTGGGGTAAAAGTCAATTGCACACACCGCACAGAGTAGATATAATAGTTTTTAAAGCGCGTATCTGTAAAACGGGGACGAAATCACCCGTACATAGTGACCCGGTTCCGGTAAACCTAATCCGAGTTCCGCATTATTCGAACGAATTTTCGGTCTTCTTCAGGTTCGGACATTCGAAACTACTATTCATCGAAACTCAACCACCTCGCTCAGTTGCAAACGAAAGCTGATTGTCTTTTTTCCTGGTTTCCTGAAACTCCTTGCATACCGGTCCGCACCCTTTTAACATTCTTTGTTCGAATTTCCTTGAACAGAGTTATCACGCGGTTATAGGTGCGTTTGTTTACGTAGCTTCTATGCAGCCATCGCTGCACGACAAATCGCCGGTGCTGTGTCATAATATTGAGGGAGTCCTCCAGACTCCCATCGCATGCGGTTAGTGACCGAATATGTTGGGCGGCTAAACGCGCAATTGCTAAAGCGATGGCGTTGAAGGCCCGACCCTAAAAGTCGGCGTCGACGTGACTGGAAGATCCTGATTAGGCGAGAGGGGTCGTGCCACAGTCATGACGGTACACGTGGTGACCTCGTTTGAAAAAAAAAAAAAAATGCTGGAATCGAACCTTCCTTCCAGCCTCCCCTCTTCCCTTTTTCTTGAGCGGCCCTCCCTTGCATATAAGTTTTTGTTGTTTTGTTTGTTTTGTTTGCCGGGAAAAACCATCTTTTACTCTGCCTCTATGCTACAAAAGAACTGTCCTTCGATAAGGATGAACGGCGAGCTTGTACGATCGCTTCATCTCACACAATGCCTAGAATGCAGTGCACCATGGTGCAGTTCATTAGCGCCGCTAATTAGTTGCGCTAATTAATATCAGTAACGCTGTTGCGTAACCATCTTAAGGTGCGCTAAGTGTCCCCCTACGTTTGTTTCTAGAAAAGCAGCCATCGTGGCTGTACACGCTGAGTGAATCATCTCAAGTGAAATAGAATTGAGCTTTCTTTTATCGCCTAAGAGGAAAGGAGGTGTCAACTGAAGCCGCGCAGTGGCAAAGTTCCAGCTGCTACCGAGTTTAGGCTCTATTCAACACACCCGCCTGCTGCACCGCTCGCAAACGGAGGAGGATCAGATGATCATTAATTAACTGAAATACCTGGAGACTCGTTGCTTTACGCCTGGCTTTACGATAGGTTTGTCACTCGTCTCAGAATGCAAAAACTAGCTCGAGTCATCATTATGACAAACATTCTTTTTTTTTTTTTTTTTTGCAAGAAGTACGGTGCTTAGGCTCACGCGGACAGAGTTCACGAAGACAACACGAACGGCTACGCACAACTCGCGCAAAATATGTGTCGTAAACCAAAGTGTTCACGAAGTTCACGATGATCACGATGATCAAGTGTTCACGATGATCGTGAAATACCGATATTACTTATTTACATTTCTTTTTCTTGATGTGCCGCTGTTAACCGTAATGCGCGTTCATTCGCTTTTATTCTGATTTTGTATTACGTACCAGTAAACGCTGTTCTGTCGTGGTACAGCATGCTGAAGCATTTGTTTTTTGGCAGGCCTTTCGAATTTTCCTAGTTTCCTTTGTTTTTTTCCTTGTTATTGTCTCACTAACTGCTTTACTAGCACGGCCTCACATGCCAACTCGTTGGGTCGCCCTAATAATCACAACAATCCTCATTCTGACCGCATCAACTTGGTTCTTCAGCCAATAACCCTCGGTCTCCTCCCGTTCTGTCATTTCCCTCACGGACAGCCTTCAGACCTGTTTTCCTCATTCACAAGGCCGAAGTTGTTTGTCTCCAGTTGCTCCGCATCTTACTCATTCAACTCACCTTGGCATACGCCGGTTCATCAACACATCCCACGCAATTCTATCCGAATTCCAGCTTCCCCGGACCGTTCGCGGTTCCTCATACGGAGTCGGGACAGAAAAAAAGGGAGAGAGAGAGAGGTAAATACAACGACTACAAAAAGTTGTCACACACGTGCCGGAGTGCGCGTCCTTGTATGCCCCAGAAGTTGTCGCTCCCGGATGGCACCAGAAGCGAGAGAGGGCACACAGCACCGTTTAACCTTAAGCTCCCTAGTCGCGTAGGTGGAACTCCGAGGCTCAAACACTGAGAACGGGAACCGTGCTCGCGGCGACAGATCTCTCGCGCTACCACAGAGAGAGAAAGAGAAGGCACAGGTCGTTCCGCAGGCCTGGCTGCGAAAGCAACAGCGAGTCACGGTAGAGAACGGAAAACAGAGCAGCAAGCCACGTACTAAGCGAAGAGACCATGAAGCTGCTGTGGCAACGAAATAAACAAAAAAGCGCCTATACCTACAACGCTAGCACCGGCCCCGAACGCGCGTGCGGAGGCGGACACTGGGCTCCTCTAAGCAGTGGGCACCTACGACGATACAGACTTGACGCATACACTGACGGCGAGACACAGAAACAGACAGACGAGCGGAGACCAAGTTTAAACCCCTGATTCATCGGCCGGGACTGTGCGTGTTTCATTCCGCTGCTGCCGTTATTTTTACTTTTGTTTTATGGAGCTGCCGTTGAGCCCGCGCGCGTTAGCCGACGAATACATGCGGCAGCGGTGAAAGTTAGGTAGTCTCTTGCTTGAGAGATGTCAGCCCATCGCGCTCTCTCTCTCTCTCTCTCTCTAGGGACGCAGGCACTAACCCAAGCTAATCAACGAATCAAAGGACGGGAAACAAAGGCAGCGAGCGTTCATACATACTGACATGACACCCCAAACCTACCGTAAAGCGCGCAATACCGCAAACATAAGGAAGCATGCACAGCTCAAAAGTTCGCACACATTCGGGCACGCAGAGGATGCGCACAGTCGTGTTAACTCGAAAACAAACTAACCGTATGAAACGCGCGCCCACCCACACACGGATAGGCGAAAACATCACAAACGAATGCACACAACAGAGACCGTTCTCTCACGCGCAAACGTACGAACACGCAGAAATATAAATAGAGACAAGGTCGCACAAGCACGCTCTACCATGCACACTTGCACGTGCAGTGGGAAGGAGAGACATTGACGAGCTCGCCAAATGAAACCATCAAGGGGCGCTGTCTCAATCCGAGGAGGAAGAGGTGGTGCCTCGACGAGCACTCGGAAGAAAGACAAGCACGTATTGCCGGTCTTCAGCGAGGCAGGCACTGGAGCGTAACGCACGCTGAAATGTTTCTTGTCTTTTTGGCACCGGTCGCCGAAAAAAAATGCGGGCGGGACGCACTACACTAAATGTCAGGGAGACGGCGTTTGTGTTACTTGCCTGTGCGTGTGTTACTCGCGTGGGAGGCGCTCCGAAAGGAACGGTGTGACAGGCAGAAAAAAAAGGTATAGTTCCAAGTCGAGCTCAGCGTACCAAAATGCTCGAAATGCTTCTTCCGTGGCTCACCTGACCGATTCTTGTCTGTTTGGGAGAGGAGTAAGGAGATGTGTGTGTGAGCCTTTCCACCGGAACTAGAGAGTATGGGTTTAAAATGAAACAGAAAAAAAAAAAAAAGAAACGACCACTGATGACAAAGGCACGAATGTTCCAAACTTAATCTATCTTTTCGTTCCCGTTGTCGATAACACTTTTTTTACGTTTTATTTATTTAGGAAAATAACTTCACATGGGTCATTGCAGGAAGGGTAAATGTGAAACCGTGTCAAATCTAATTCAGCCAGATGTGCTAAACGTTAACTGCATTCTAGCGGCATTGACAGATTGAGTCAGATATGGTCTTTGTGCAGAAAAGCGAAGAAAGAAATGTCGATATGTTCACACAATAGCACAGTCGTATCCAACTATAATAAAGTACGGTTACACGGGAAAACGAAGAGCGCTTTCAGTCGCTTTTGCTGCCTGGAGTGAGAGTAAAGCGTTGCATCGCGTCTTTGCTTTTCTTAATCATACAACTGATTACCTTGCTCTGTATGACTGTACCTGTCGCATGTACAGAGCTGATTGCTTTGCAGCCTAGGACTCAAAACAGCTGCAAAATTCCAAGTCAGCCGTCGATCAATCTTCTGTATTGACTACACATGCTTTTGCTATTTTGAGCACTCGCCTATGATTCTGTATAGAGTGCTCCTTTTTGCACTGTGCTTATTGCATTACTGGGCTTTCTCTTTTCACTTCCACACTATACCTTGCCTTTTGTGCATTCGCGGTCCAGTGCCGTTGTGCGATGCTAAAATAAACTTTTTGTTTTTCCCCTCGACACGGTACTGCGACGACCGAGTGTGCGTACACGGCAGAGTTAGGCCGGAAGTGTAGTTGCGACATCCACGTGTGTGCGCCTGGCTCAGCCCCGGTGCGGGGCCGAGCAGTTTCCAAAAGAAGAACCGGCCACGAAGTATACTCTGCTACATTTGGAAACATCCCACTTGTGCAAGAACAACTGTCTGAAATATCTTTAAAGGGACACAGATGTCACATTGAAGTCGGCCTGTATAGAGCGTACTGCGTTTAACGACATGGGACACTTTCACTGAAAAAAAAAAGAAAGCGTATTTGTAAGCTGGAGGGAGAGAGATGTCGCCGCCAGTGTTCGTTTTCGCAAGAAAAGTAAGGTGTCTCAAAGACAGTTTATATATATATAGCGCGGATCTCTGAAGCTTTTCTTCTTCGCCATTGATTCTTAGATGAGAATAACTGAGTACTTTCCTATCTTAACACCACGAGTTTCAATCCCTTGGAGAGGAAGAAAAACTGTTCAGTTAATATACCTAATTTTCGCCGCAATAATCCACATTATTTTCTGCAAACTGATCGCCCTTAATTCCAAGAATATGAAGGGGGTTTAGGGCGCATTGCTAAATAGAGATATTGCAAAATCACACATGTAATGGTCTCCACAGACTACACGCGCCATAAGTACACCCTTTGTTATAAGTTTGGAACCCAAGACGTTTGGAGCTGGGGCACACCGTGCAGCTGGTAATGAATCTGCAGCGTTTCAAATCACCCACAAGTGAGAATTTCGTTCCTGCCCCGTACAAACATTCCAGGGGCGCACTTTAAGTCTGCCTGGGTACAGTAATGCGAAATCATTGCGAGTATTGTAGCGGCGCCTGGTGGATTCAGCCGACACTACGGTAGCGGACCTCGGCCGCACTCAGCTCAATGGCGCACGTCTGGAAATAAACAGCGCATCCTTAAGACATGGACAGGACGACACAGGGATATATGTTTCCGCCTTATTTACCAATGTTTAAAAGAACGCGCGGCGCATATTAAAGTTCATGAAGACGATGATGTTTACTGCACTGCGCGGTAGTGGGTTAGCGATAGTGGACTGAGAAGGTTGATGTTTTCGTACGGAGGTTCGATTCCCGACAGTGACGTCACTTTTGTTTTTAGAGCGCAGCTCTTTGGCGCCCGTTCCTGCGTTTCGCGTCGCCGTCATCGTCGGTGTTGTCCCTCGTCACTAGCTCCGTAGCCGGAGCAAAGCGCGCTCCCCCCCCCCCCCCCCCCCCCCGCCTCACTCCCTCTTCCTCCGTGGCGGCGACCGCTCGTGTTCTCCGATTGCTGCGCGCGCTTCTGCCGCCACAGTTCGCCGCTGCATGTACCTCCCTCACTTCTTGCGTGGCGGCGACAGTGTTCTCTGGTTGCCGAAGTGCCGGCACGGCATCATCGGTTCGTGGTGCGTGCATCCCAAGCCGAAACGCAGAGCCACGTTGAGTTGACTCGCTAGCGGCGTCAGCGGCATCAGTCAGTCTTCGCTATCTCTTCGCCGCGCAACGTTCCTATGGGCCCATGCGCTGCCTCCCGCGACCTCCCGATAACTTAGTTGCTCCCTTCATTTCTCCAACCACAAAGCTTCTTTCATGGCAGTCAAGAACTGTTAGTGGAGTGTTTCTTGAAGGAATATGCGTGAAAAAACAACAACGTTGTCTGTAATTGTCTTGCTCGAAATCTTTGCCTCAATTTATCGAAAAGGTGAAACAGCTGATTAGCCCGGGGACACGCTTGAATGGCAGGCTCTGTCCACGCGACTATAATGAACCGGAAATGCTTTCACATTAACATGAAGGACTTCCACGCACGCTGAGGAAGTACCACTTACATGGCTTGGAAGCAGGGCCCGCTGCGGGCTCTAGAACAGGGGGTACATAGCCAGTGTATGTATCACATCGAATGAATCGTCATCATCGCCTATAATTTTTTAGTTCCTTGTGTTTGGAGGAATAATTTAAAGTTGAGTAGATCTGAAACAAGGGAATAATTTCTTGTTAGCATCTGTTCAGTCTTACGTCCTTTCTAATATGGTTCAGGGAAAAACGATCAGAAATAGAGATTTTTCTGGGTAATGAAAAAAGTTTTTGCCTACAGCGTGGATCGTCACTATGCTAGCAGTGGGCACAGCAACTGTCCCGATGAGATGGTAGTATAGAAGGAGGGTGAACACCAAGGCCGCCTATGACTGTCTTTAATTCCCGGCTGTCCCCTCGATTCTCAATACGCCAACATGGCGCTCAGTCTCCCTCACGCGCGCTCGCAGTCTAAAACCTCTTCTTCTTCCTCGTCGTTCAGCTTGCAGATTCTTATCGCTTATTGCTAATTTGTTTGATCTGCAGTGACAGTGATCTGCAGTGACAGTCTCAATGCCCACAGCGCTGATGCTTTCATCCAGTTTCCGCTGAACCTCTGTCTTTAGGCTCACTTCGTAGGGCTCCGCCTCACTCTCCCCCATCTTCTTGGTGGCCCCCCGTGTAGTTCTCGTTGACGCCAAGGTGAAAAAGTTGGCGATACCAGGGAAAAGGCGCAGAACTTGGGTGACATCTGCTTGCTGGAGCCCTGCCCCCCGGCATAAAGGTCTTGTTGTGGTTGCGTCCCACTTTACCGTAAGCATAATCATCATTGATCCTCTTCATCTCAACAGTGATGCATCTCACAAGTTTGACACAACACAACAATCTAACACAACAATCTGTGTTTCCACCGTGTTATTTTTCTGCCCACTGGCCTTTCTTTTTTCCTGTGCTTGTGAAAAAGTGGCCGCCAATTTGTCAGGCTGTTCGAAGGTTCGTTGACTGTCTTCACCAACACTGCGCACTGCAGAAGTGCTTGCAGCATTGCAAGACTCCGTCCTCGTGCTTGTGTAATAACATCGTATACCACCTGTTCGATTTTCACCTCGGCATCTTTCGTGGGATCTACAGAGGTCGGCATGTCAACTAGAATTACTGCTGCGGGTCTTCCTCTCGCACATGCTTTACAGAAGCCGCACTGTGAAGCTCTTCGACGGAGACTGGGTTTCTATGCTGTTCACTGTCTTTCATAGTTTGCCCAGGGCTACTGTGTGCGCTTTCATCGTTTTCTTTTGGCGGCTTCTGTGGACCTCGAGTGGAGTCGCTATATCCCATAAGCTCCTCCTTGCCAGTCGTGTACCCCCGCAGGCCGATAAAGTCGATTCATTTTGATGGTCGCTCCGTGCGTATGTTCCAGGCGCACGGTCCACATGTTGCGCTCGTTTCGCAATCTTTCGTTGGAGATCCGAAAACAGTCTTGCTTTCAAACAGCACAGAAGCCTCTGCTCGCCTTTCAACGTTCGTAATTGGCTGGATGCTTTATTTACTCCGGGACCACCCTATCTGAATCGGTCCCTGATTGCAATACGTCTCACCCAAAGGTCTTTCCCACAGTACAACAGCCTCTCCTGGGTGACTGCTGACGTCGTTCTGGGCCCACTTAGAATCATCACTCTTATCACTCACTCTCTGAGATGTTTCGGTGTAGTGGGTCTTTAAAGCTGACCCGTGAAAAAGAAAGTCAGGCATTGGTGTGTCTGCGCTGGAACTTCCGACTTGTGTCTCTTTAAAGGGAAACTGCACCGGTTGCAGATTCTGATGAGTTTCGAGGAATCGAATGATTACAGCTTCCAGGATAAGCATGCGAAATATCTTCGCGGTAACATTTCAAACAATGGCGCTAATAGCGATTAAAACCGCTTCGCCTGTCAGGCTTCTCCGCACCGAACAGCGGCGCGTGGGGGGCAGAGGATGACGGCACTGACGGTACCGGTATGTTTCCCGCATAGAATGGCTTGGTTTGAAGAAGTAAAAACAAGGCTACCAAAAGTGAAGGCCAAGAAACATGGTTTGGCATTAGCAAAAGCCACCGCAGGACGTGGGCGAAAGTAACGAAAAGAAATATTACCGTCCATGACGTCACCACCGAGCTTCTACGCAGTTCTTTCAGGGCTGTGAGGAGAAGCTCGAAATTTTAATTGTTGACAGTTTTAATGATAGCACAAAAACACCTGGCAAGCATTACCGACAGCTTATGGAGATTACAATCCTTGAATATCACAGAATTCTCGAAAAGTGATGCAGCTGCCCTTTAAGTACAATGTGAGAATAGGCGGTTGAATCGAAAGGTGATTCGGCGAACAGCGATTCAGGCTTTGAAGGGCTTTTGTGGACTGCAGCTAGAAGACGCTTGGTAGTTGAAGTCGTCTGGAACGACTCGAATCCTTTCTTCGGGCCATTACACAAATTATCACTACGCCGCGTCACTCCTTGAAACTTTCCTTGCAGCTTTCTACATGTCCAGTGAAATGACTTCTGAATGGAAGCGTTGTTTTCCCGTCGCTCGCTGCACTTTGCCGTTACGTTCGATCCAGCTGCTTCTTTCGTATAGGATGCGGCTGCTGCAGGGAGCCCCACTACTGTTTTCATGAAGCAAAGACTGTTGGCAACAATATTAGGCTCCTTAACGCCCTCGATGTGATGGCAGGGGAGAGCCAATGCCTGTGAGGTAGTTTTCTCATACTGTAGGGCAGCTGCGGCGTCTTCTGCACAAACGTCGCCTCTAAAAGCCTGCAGCTTCTCGTTCAGTACGCGCAAGCCGTCATTGCATACTTCTATTCTCGCGAGAAGAAGCTTTAGCGCAAGAATATTTACTGCGTTAGTATTCGAAAGTTATTTTGCCTGATGTAACAGCCGGGTCAGAAAAGTGCGTTGGACGACGCGTTTCCTTTCAATGCGCTCCATGGTGTCTCAATGCAGCCCTCTTCTCTTTGTCCGGTGGGATTTGATGGCGGAGCTCCTGGTGTCTTAGTAAGGTTGAAAGTTGGGCGAGTTGAATCTGGTTCAATTTGAAGGTAGCGCCAAAAACGAGGACCGAGTTGTGTCCTTCTATTCTCGGTCCTCGTTTTTCGCGCTACCTTCAAAATGATCCTGGTATCTTCCTTGAATATCGTTGGCGTTCCTCTTGCAAACTCCAGGAAGGATCGTTGGAGGAGCTCACATTACCCTCCAGGCTCCCGGGTATCGGCACCAAAAGGCAGTATCGGGGTTAATGGTACAACCCAGGCTAATTTTCCTCCAACTACGAAGAATGTGCGGAAGCTGTGCAGCTTTCAGTTTTAGCTGTTTGGCCCTGCTTTCGGCAAAGGCTAATATTATAAATTTTTTTTTTTTTTATAGAAATTGGAAACTAAGAATCTCATCTTTGCTCTTCGAAGATGGCAAGAATGCAAAATGATCTAAAACTTATTAAAGAATCTTTGTGTTATTAAAATTTTAAAAAGGTTATGTTTTGAACATCTAAAAGATATATATCTGCGTCCGCATACGATAAAACAATAGCAAGTTTCGTAGTCAAAATTTCACCCACTGATGCAGCGACACGGCCGCTGTGATACTGGGTTGTTCTTCAAAAAAAAAAAAAAAAGATAAAAGATAAAAAGAAAGGAAACGTTTCACTTTTGCAATCACTGATATTGCAGCGGACTGTCTGGATCTTGATTTCACATTAGTTCTACTACTAGACCCCGCCGGGGTGGCGCAGTGGTTACGGCGCTCGACTACTGTTCCCAAGGACGCGGGATCGAATTCCGGCTTCGGCGGCAGCTTTTCGAAGGAGGCGAAAAGCAAGGCGCCCGTGTGCTGTGCGATGTCAATGCACGTTAAAGAACCCTAGGTGGGCGAAATTTCCGGTGTCCTCCACTACGGCGTCTCTCGTAGCCTGAGTTGCTTTGGAACGTTAAACCCCACAAACCAAACCAAACCAAAGCAAACCAGTTCTACTCCTAGTAATATATCAAGAAACGCGGCTTCAGTAAAATTGTGAAGAATTTAGTATTTCTTTGCAAATATAAAGAGCGGCTGCCGACACTCGCACTGCATGTATTGTACGTTACACTCAGTACCCGGTTTGTTGACTTTGCTTCTACATCGACTTTGGCCACGAGCAGAGTTATTAAGAGTAATATCTCAGTCGCTAAACAGAGCTCCGGTACGCCCCCCTTTTGTTTGCCGCTTTTAGGGGGTGCGGTGATGCATTCCCGTGATCTTAGAGCTCTCGCGCTACCTATCAAAAACGACATCTCACTTCATTACCGATCGCACTTTTTCTCGGGTCCCATTCTGCGGAACCTGTGACGTCACGGACCTCGACAACCGCTGACATCACCGCCTCGCCGCGCACAAACAACACGTGTGCTCCACGGGCAGCAGTGCTTGCTTCAGCTGGGTTGACGCCGCCGCGGTTTCGGCGCTGGGAGGAAATCGCGCGCGACACACACAGGCACTGCGCTCGTCGCGCGCTTTGTATAGAAAGTGCGCCTTGCGAAACGGCTCCGCCCGCTGGACCGAAATGGCTCGCCGCTCTCCTTTTGCGCTGTGTCCTGGCTGCCGCTAATGAGAGGTGCGATTCGCGTGATACAATGTGTGTTTCTGAGGACAGACAGATGCGGTGCCCTGCACGGCGGACGTTATTAGCAGGACACGAGGTACGCGCGAGTGACGGAAACTATGTAGTGATTCTTCGAGGTAAAAGACGTTTAGACTATTCTGGACAACTGAATGCAAGCTCCATCTTTTCACTCCAATGATGAGCGCTCGTGTGTGCATTTGTGGATGCGTGCGAACTGCGAGGGCCCTATAAGCAGGCCACCGAGCGCAATGTCATCATGCACCTCGACAAATAACCACCGTAACAGAAATATTACGTTAACATTTTTCTGCCGCTAGTACGACAACCCACTGTGTGGAGAAAGGTCACTGTTCACCTCCGACGTAGAGCCTCTCGCTGCTAGACTTGTTGATCACGTGGCCTTATAAATCGCAATTTCAGCACGCCTGCCACGCTCTTCGTGGCCATCCCATTAGGCCCACATCGTGTCACCACGTCCTAGTGATCTTCATGACCCTGTGGGCCATCCGGGTGAAATCTGGAGAGCGCCGGTTGCCTACACGATTGGTAGATGTCTTACTCGGCACATTCCGGACATTGTGTGGGACGGGTCACACGATCACACAGGGAATATTCTGGATAGCTCTCTCTTCTTGGCGCTCTTGATAGCATCCTCATAAAAAGAAGAGGAAGGGGGGGGGGGGGTCTCAACATGGAAGACGATTATGTTTTCCATGCTCTCTGTGGCATGACAAAAATTCATCCACAAATAGCTATTTCTACGAGAAGTTTATAAATATAAGGGATATTGACGGCTGTGGGTTCACGCCCGAAGGCAGCGGCGAGGCGACGTTAGATGTAGCGACCGGAGGGCGCAGAGATAATTCGAGTAGCTGTCCAGCTGACAAGTCTCGTGCATTATAGGAACAAGCGTCTTTTTCGATCCTTTTCGTCGCATGCCTCTGGGTCCGCGCTAATATGCTATACTACAAATCAAATGTCACTGGTGGTCCGATGTGTTTATAGAAACGCTCCATGATAGAGTAAATTTGTAATAGGTGACCAGTAACTCATTAACATTCACCCGAGCTCAGCCACACGACTACAAAAGGAAACCATGCAGATTTCTTAGAAATTTCGAATTAAAAAAAAAAAAACATATTCTTGGCCCGGCGATCGAAACCGGGACCACCGCCCGTCTGGGATAGTTTACCACTTGAGCTAAGGCTAGCAGATGAAACTGCTAGTCCTAAGCACGTAAGGGAAATTCAGGAAGTTGTGTACGTATATAGCTTTCCTTTGCAGTCCCGCCACGGTGGCTCAGTGATTATTGCACTCGACTGCTGTGCCCAAGGAAGCGGGATGTAATACCGGCCGTAGCGGTCGCCTTTCGATACAGGCGAAAACTAAGGCGCCCGTGCACTGTGCGATGTCAGTGCACGTTAAAGAACCACAGGTGCTCGAAATTTCCGGAGAACTCCACTGCTGCGTTCCTCAAGTTGGAAAGTTAAACCTCGTAATTCGAACCAAACCTTTCCTTCGCACCCGCGTGGTGACTTGCGCTTGTCCAATGAGTATCTCCTTCCTTGTTAATGTGCACTGTCTAATGGCAGCCAAATGCCGTTTCAGAGGCCCCTTAATGAGTATCAGTACTCCTGGCAGGATTCCTAATCACAAGGTCTCGAAGCCTGTCACTAAAAAATACGACTCGACAATCTCGAAAAGCTCGCGCAAGTATTGGCTGGGAGGCACGGAGGTGGAGGAGAGCTCGCCTGTCTGTTATTTCCACTGCAGCGCCTTTCGCACATGGCAGCTTTGTCGTAAGAAAGCTTGCAGAGAATGATAAAAGTGCCTCGGAAGGAAAGGCGAGTTTTTATGAGCGCTCCCTCCTGTTCAACTAGTTGGAAAGTTGGCGTTACCCAGGCGTCTTGCGCGCGTTATTTCTCAACGTCGCTTGGTCGTGTGCCACCTTTAGACACTTCAATGTGGGTGGGATTTTACGGCCACAAAAAGCGTTGACGTCGCGTGTACCGAGCACGAAAAAAGTGCTGACGTTGCCAGAACTTTGACCAAACGGAAGACGTCTCAAAAAGTGTGGCAGTGTTCTACGACGCACCCACCCAACATTGCGGGTTGAAAACGTCTTCCGTGACGCTTCGTATACAGCCTCTGAACGATGAGTCAACGGCGCAAAAACTGGCAACGAAGGCGAGGAGGAATTTGTCGACGTAGTTTCGGATGGGTCAGGAAGTGGGCGACAAGAAGGGGGAGGAAAAGGGTTAAGTCCGCAGAGCTGTCGATTATAGACTCCCCCCCGGAGATTGCTTCAACACTATCGCAACGACGGTGACGACGACGACCCTCCGCGTGTTTTCGTACCGTCTGGGCCCGAATCGGTCGCACAACCACCTTGAGCACCATTCTGAAATTGGCGCATTTCTATTTTCTTTTCTCGCAACCGGGAGAGGAAAAGGAAGCTTCGTGGCTGGGACGTCACTTCCGCCAGGCTCCGTAAAACGGCTGATCTCTGTCCCGCCATCGTTTGCTTCTCGCCGTTTGTTTGGCCTCGCACGAGTGGAGGAGGGAGATCTTTTGAGATGGAAGCTGACTGAAGAGGAGGAGAAGGAGTCAGAGAGGATGGTTTCGTAAATACGAAGGCCCTAGGGGCGACTCCGAAGCGTCGTCGACAGCTGCGGCGCCTCGGCGAGTTTGTTTTTGGAAGAAGGCTGAGCTTCCGGAATCTCGACCCAGCGACCGACGTGGATGAATCAGTAGCGGTGGATGTATAGATACTTCTCTCCTTCGAGGCCGTGAAAATTGCTGCCGGAGGAGGTGGTGAGCTATAAATAGTTCGCGGAAATGCGGAGGAGTCCTCCGCGGGCAGCCCTTATCAGTAGGCATGCGCAGTCGTGTGGAGCGCATGATGATTACGTGCACCATTCGAATTACGCCCCAGAAGCTCCATTGTTATTTGTTTTCCCCACCATCAGTTCTGTCGATTATCTTGACAGCGATACACTTGGACGTGAGGTTGACAGAGTGAATTCCCCTCCTGTATAATTACTCTGGTTAGATTCTGCTGTTCACAGCGGTGTGCTAAAGTATTGTTTCGTTTTCGGGAAGGCGCTGGTAGCCCCAGTTACATTGGGAGCCCTTCTGTTTTCTAATGGACACAAGTTGTTCCCGGTTTAGTACTCCACATTGCTCACGTGAAAACAAGGATCTAAAAAAAAAAAAAAAATCTCAGGGCGGCTGCAAGTTTATAAAGCGAATAATCCAGCTTATCTGCTGTGATCGCGAGGGGAATGGAAACATATTGGGTTAAGTATGTTAGAGTGGACAGGCTATTCCCTAGCGGGTAAGCGTCCTCATAGGCGGAAGCTGATGAGAGCTGCTGGGTGGGAGGTGCTGAGGTGACCAGTTTTGTCGATAGATGGCTAGCGGTGGCCTTGCATATAGCCAACGATGCAAAACTGGGGAAAGCGCTAAGCACAGCCTAAGCTGCAAAGTATTGTTCCTAAAACGTTCACGGCCGAGTTCGTCACTTTCGACTTGAATGTAATGCCTGAACTTTCAACGAATTGAACGTGGATATTTCGAGATGGCCTGTATACTTCAAGTGGGGTTTCCTAGGAATCTGAATCGACGTGTGTTTTCGTCAGTAAGTATAAATCTTAGTCCTTTCGCCCAGAAATGGGAAAGAAAAGACGAATTTTATCTAAACGCGCCCGGACTCTAGATCGATATCACCGAACGGAAACCTACCTCTAGATTTCGCTTCACGACCCTGGTTTCGAGGACTCCGGAAATCGGAGCAGTTACCATGATCTCTTCTCAAGACACCGATCTTTCTGTTCACAAAATTGCAGCATTTGATGCTGAAAAGAAGCTTCGCCTGACGCACTCTTCATCGTTACAGAGGCAAAATGCGTACGCTGGTATAGTTAGAAGGTTAATGATGATGGAACTAGTGGTGTCGTTTATGCGGCCGTTAGTCACTGAAGTGCGCAATGACAAAGTTACCAACTTTTTCATCAACGCTCACATCAGTATTGATTCATTCGCTGCGCAAATGCAAAATACTTGATAAATATAATCTACTAGCGATTTCGTTTTAAATGCCCATGGCCAGACGAATTGTGCCCAACAGGACGCTGCTCTAAAAATGTAGCTGTTCCGTCCTATGTAGAAGCTTAAAAAAAGTCCTAATATTGAAAGCGGAGCTTCCTTCTGTACATTTTCAGGAATGCCTTAAAGTGCTGCGAGAATTTGGTAGAATCAAGCTTGCAACCTTACATGGAATTCGCTCAGTGGTATATACACTGCCAATAAACAATCTTTAAACGTGGCATCATATTTATAGCTTGACAGCACGGAGTTAACGCACCTGGTCTTTAAGTTGCCTAGTTACAATTTTCATGCTCTGGTGTGCTGACAATTCTTGAAACTAATTTGCATAGATTACTCATTCATAAATTTCCCCTCGAACACCGCTCCTAGTTCAAGTGTCGCCGCCGCTTGAGTTACCGTTCTGCTCCGGATTTAAAGAGACCAGTGTGGACGTCCTGTGCGTTCTCAAGGCGCCCCTGAGGCCGTGAAAATATCATCATCGCATTGGCCGGGTTAATATCTACTGCGAGACAGACTTCTCTCTCTGATGGGCAGTTAGGCCTTCCGCCCTCTACGACCCTCTCCGAAGAAGCTTTCGATAATGGCGATAATAATGCTTTATTATACGATTATATTCAATAATCTGCTAATTATAATGATCCTTAACGAGCTCTTACATCATCGACTGATATATTTCATCCTAGGTTTAATTTTCCCTTTATTCCAACCTGTTACCCGAATAGAAAGGTGTTAATCTGTCCTCCGCATTCAAATGGAGTCCGTGGCTGTTTCCTTGGCTTATTTTCTAGCCATTTTCCTTACTTTGCATTTCATTTGGCCGTGACGGGAATAGTGAATATCGTATCGCCGTGATGGTTTTCGTCAGCGTCCTCACCGAGACTTCGACATGTGCAACGAGTGACACGCAGCGGAGTGATTTGCTCTAGCGGGTGCCCTATGATCTCAACAGTGATCCTCATCAAGTGCGAATCGAAATAGTGGCGATAAAGTTAGCTCGCCAGGCATGAATCAAACGAGTATTCGCGATCCGTCATTCTTCGGCTTTGAAGCTTACCCTCCGCATCGATACGGGTGTCTTACGCGTTTATGCCGTTA
This sequence comes from Amblyomma maculatum, assembly GCF_055883805.1. NCBI lineage: Eukaryota > Metazoa > Arthropoda > Arachnida > Ixodida > Ixodidae > Amblyomma > Amblyomma maculatum. Next base: position 156,146,851 of record NC_139348.1, read on the forward strand.
GTTGGTGTCATGGGCGTACTGCTTCCCCGCCCAGCACGACGTCTTCTCCCGCAGTGGATGTAACTATTAACAGCGACCGATGTAAAAAGACCAAATGAAAGGAAATTATCAAATGTGTTTTTAGAAACCATGCGGCCCTCGTCCTTAGTTTCCGCAAGGATATGGTTAACTGGAGCTCGTTCTCTAATTAGCAATGCTCCCTTTCAGGCTGTACTGGTAGTCTAATTTCAAGCGTCTTCATTATCGCCTTCCAGATTTGGACCCCTTACGGGGGCGGCATTTCGTTAAGGACAGACTTGCGCTTAAGGCCTCTGTGATTCACACGCGGTGCCTAAACTGCGGACTGCAGTTGTGGGACTCTTCGCATTCCTCATCAAATTGGCGCGTCCGCGAGGATGTATTCTCGTCCGGCCGTTACGACACTGCCGAGGTCTCAGACACGACGCGCGGTCTTTGCGGCGTTGCGGTCTCGTTGCCAGCGCTGATCACGTAACCGCGCCCGATGGCGCCACGACTCTGCTTCCCGGCGCTGACTCGGGAGCAGCGGTACAAACGCGCGTCGAGTGTGAAGAGCAGGAGAAAGGTAAAAGAAAACGGAAAACGGCGAAGACATGCGGTTTTGGCAGCTTAGGCTAAACAACTCTTGTACGGACCGCGCGCTTAACCAGTATTTAAACACATACATTTTTACGGCGGCATTCACTTGGGAGACTTTCTAGGAAGAGACATTCGGGTTCACCCGAGGGTGAGGCTGAGGCCTTAAGCAGCGGAAAAAGAGAACAAAGCGATGAGACGCTGGTCTTGGGTCCTTAGGCAAATCTCATTGCCGGCAGCCCACGCATTTGGCCAGTCGTTGGAGCATATACACTTCTTTTTTTTTTATTTTTTTGATGCAGAGTTCCGAATGGAGATTTTTATAACGCAGTGGGATTGAGTCGCAGTTGCGCCGGAGACAGAAGAAAGTGAAGAAAAGAAAAAGAGATGCTGGTCTTGGCTCTTTAGGCATAACAGCCGTTATTCGTTTCGCATTGCTGGCCTTATAATTATATTCTTTTGGTACTTTGGCATTAAAACAGCCTTTGATTGGGGCATAAGTGAAGCCTCGGGAAAGGGAAGTGAAAGTGGGGAGGGAAATCCCCATCTACATTTTCTGCTGTAGGAAGAAGGAGTAGAAGGAGCGATGGTTGCGCATGGTTGTCAATCAGAGTCAGGGAGTGAGCAGAGGAGGCACGGTGTATCAAATTATTGATAGAGCTGGATCATGCCACCCACACGCACGGTCTGAACACGTCAACAGTAGCGGATGCTCCATCCAGAGAGAACTCTAATGCTAACGCATACTCCACCGCGTATATGACATTGATGGTACGAGAAGTGCGACAGCAGTCATACAGTCACCACCAGCGGTCAAGAATCTTGTCCGACCGTTGCTGTTTGTTCGTGCCGTCGCTCTGATTGAATAAGCTGTTCATGAGGTCACAGCGACGTGGTTCAACGCGGGTAATTCAAACTCAGTCTGGTATAGCGGCTCCGATGTTCGAGTCTCCACGACAGGTCTTTAAAGTTCGCCAGCGAAGAGAGAGGGATGGATCCTATGACTGAACATTGACTGATCATGACACCTTGGAGTGCTTCCACCCCAAAGACCACTGGAGCGGATTCGAATTGGCCGCGTACTAAACCTCAGTTCAGTAGCCGAGCTTCGTAGTAACTGACACCACGGCGAGTGCTTTCGCTCGTTATAAGCAGGCTTAAGTAGGGTTAAACTTCCGCCATTTGACGCGACGGCTCCCAGATGTCGCCACGTGTACAATTGACACTGCAGCTTCCTTTGCTTTCGCACCATAATAGGTTTAATAAAGACCCGCTGGTCCATTTTTTTTTTTCGAGGGCTCTGGATTAGTTTCAGCTATCTAGCATATGCGCCAAACCATGTACCTGTTCGCTCATCGCTAAGCCCTGTGCGACCAAAATAACTTCCAGTGGGTCGTCTTGGTTGGGAGCATACATGGAAAAATTACTTTTGAAAAGGAATTAAATTACGTTACTGATTACTTTACTCAAAATCACAGAAAAGTGATTAAATTACATTACTCTTACTGCTCCCAAAAAGTAATGAAATTGCTATGAATGCAACGAATGAATGCAAAGCGGAAGGAAAAAACAACGCGCCGCGCGTTGTTTTTCCTTCCGCTTTGCATTTTATGCTATTTATTCCAATAATCACCATAAGACAAAAATTTCTGTAAATGTCAACAGTATAAACAAGAAAAAAAAAACGAACGTTTGCTTTGCACTCGTAGACTGTTCGCTCCTTTAAATGCTATATATATATATATATATATATATATATATGTGTGTGTGTGTGTGCGTGTGTGTGTGTGTTGCCTTAGACTTGTTTCGACTGATTTCCGAAGCGACGGTAACGAGCGCCGATGATGAGGTTCTGATATTCAACAGCCAGTCGACCCGAGTGCGGTCCGCGTCGGAGCCGATGTGTCTGCCGGTGCACATGCAGAGAGGGACAAGTCCGTCTCGCCGACAAAAGGGGAGGTTTTGACAACGACGAAGGCTAGCGCTGCCTTCGAAGTATCTAGCCACTACAGCCTTTGTCAAAAGTCTCAGGGGGTCTGCTTCTGAGCCGTCTATAGCGCCGGCGCTGATTTAGAATTCGTGGAGGTCCTTCCCACTGGAGGGGGTAGGACAAAAAATCATTTTACCATCAAGGAATTTGGAACACTGGAAATGCATTACAAGGCGCACGAAGTGGCTCAGAAGCAGACCCTTTGAACTCTACACTTTTGACAAGGCGTGCTATACGCAAAAAGGGGTGAGACCACGTGAATCGACAAAATTGTATGCCAGCCTTTTCTGACGGTACAGTGGCTGTTTTTCAAGATCTGCATCATATAGACCAACACCGTGTTCACAAAGAAAAGGGGGCGCTTGTGGCACCGCGGCCGACTGGGGGTGAAAAGTAGGTTTAGCGCCTATAGGAATACATGAAACCGAAAAAATTCAAAGCAGTTTTCTAATTTCACGGGCACCTATATATATGACATCGTTATTCGGTACAAAGCAACTCTGGACATCCTAGAATATTCTAGGCAAGAGACATCCTTACTTTGCCGCACTTCTTCAAAGTGATGACCAACGTTTAACGACCGGACACCACTTTTGGGGCTCTGCGAAACGATAAAAATTTTGCTGTAAGTTGTGTTTACATGTTTCTATGGGTCGCCCTCCCAACTCGCAACCCCATGCACGTCGCGGTGTTTTAAATATACTTCGCCTCGTTCATGAGATTTCATACTTTTATAATCTGTTTTAGGATGTTCATGGTTGCTTCGTGCGGAATACCGACATCATAGTATGCCTCGTGAAATTAGAAAACTGCTTTGAAATCTTTCGGTTCCATGTATTTCTTAGGGCGCTAAGCCTACTTTTCACCCCCAGTCGGCCCAGCCTGGCGACAGAAGCGCCACCACATCGTGCTTACGTCACAGATCGGTGTTGGTCTTTATGCTTGCCTGCTAGCCCGAGTACTTTTGTCAGGCGCGCATTTTTATACAGAAAAATAGCAGTCGCAGCCGATCGCGTGGCCTGTCCACTTTTGAGCAGAAGTGTACATTCCTTACTGAAAGCGCATCAACTGCCGCAGCTGACTGATTTGTATACCTCTCAAACCGCATAGCGACGCTGTGTGTGCTGTCTAAATTAACTTGGCACCGGAAATTGCGGCTTAACCAGGCCTTGTTGATTGTTTATTCAGAGGCACAAAACAAAAAAAGAATCAGATGGCTCACTACCTGTTTCGTGTACATTGTTTTTTTCCCCTGCGTCCTATAAACCGCAGTGGCTCACCGTGTGCTGCCTCCCTGCGGACGTTTCCACTCCGTTACTGCCGAGTCTTATGACATCCATCTTCTGGAAAAGACCCCTTGTTTTCTTGCTCTCCGCGGAAACGTTTTTCTGCTTTCTTTCCTTCGCTCTTTCTAAACTGCCTCCTTTCGTCACTCCCTAGCCTTCCCAGCAGCTCTCTCGCTCTTTTTGCGTTTAACGTTGCGTTTTGGAGCGTTCCACAAGCGTGGCCTGCTTGCGTGGCAGCTTCTTTTTTCTGCGCGTTTTTCCCCCATTGGCTGCTGCCGTCGTAATAAGACATCGTCTTCTTCGCTGCAGTCGCTCCACTTAGAGTTCTCTCACCCCGGACCTGGGGTGATGACGTACGCACCACTTTCTAGGCGCCCGCGGTCGCCTTCTGTCTCAGCGTTCCCAAGGGCTGCTGCCTCCTGCCGTGGAGATACTGTGTAGGTAGGGTGGGGGAGAAAAGGAGGCAGGAAAGATGGGTGAACAGGGAGGGGAGTTGGGTTGAAAATGTACCGTTCAGAGCTCGGTTTCTTTTTTTCGGCGCTAATTTGTCTTCTTTCTTGTCTTCTGGTCTTCTTCGCGCACTAGTATTCTTGTATCTTGGGTTTGGTCCCTTCAACTCGGCTCCGGTATTTCCGTTTGCCTTGCCGATACGCGTGTGCAAGCACCGTTTTGTCCATCGGCGTTTTTGCAGAAACCTTGCAGGCAGCAAAGAGCAATGCGCATGAGATTTATATATCGTGGGATATACGGGATTATTACCATCATTATCAATACAGAAGTCATCAACATCATCGTCAGCACCAGCCCAGCCGAGTCCAGGAAAGAAAACCACTGTAACAGGGACATGCTCCGCGACAAGTAGGTTTAGGCTTTTTGTACTTAACACCTGAAGTAAAGTATAGCATTACAAGGTATAGGCGCTTCTTGATCTCTTAGGGTCAGGGTGGGCAGCCCAGGAAGGAAGTCTTTGTACTCTGTGGCTGGCCTGATTAACTGATATTTCCACCATGACTTCCTGGACTGTAATTGCGGGTAGTTACGGAGGAAAGGGGCATCGGGTGCTTGATGTAGCACCTTCATGAAATTGTCTCCCCCTATAAAGAAAAAGGCAGAGAGCTGCCAAACTTCTCGCCATTCAACTGGCTCAAAAAGAGGCGCCGGTGATTGTACTACCGCCTAACCTTCTCCCGATTCTTCTAACAAGAGCACTTTACGTTTATCCTATATATTGCAACGGGGATATCCACCCCGGGAGATGGGGGCGGAACGCGAAGGCCTCCGTGTTCTGTGCGATTTCAGTACAGGTTAAAGATTCCCAGATGCCTCTGCGGTACCTCTTTCTCTCTTTCGTCTTGCAATTTAACCTTCCTCTCTTCCCTTACGGCGCAGTAAAGGTGTCCATGGAGAAGTGGGATACTGCGTCTTTCCTTTCCTATAAACCAAAATGCATTTACGTTTTTGGATTGATCAAGGTCTGGTGCAAGCACAAGAAATGGATAAATCATCTTGACTTAAAATTTTTATACCCATGGTGCACACCTTTGTACTGACTATCCTCACGGAACTGCTTCATATCACACCCCATTCTGTTTGGCGCCTTGTGGTCTTATATAGTCGCAGCCGTGGCACTAACTTGAACTTCTACCACAAACGCTAATACTGCTGCTATGACTGTCACTTCTTTCCCCACTATTATTATTATTATTATTATTATTATTATTATTATTATTATTATTATTATTATTATTATTATTATTATTATTATTATTATTATTATTATTACTACTACTACTACTGCTTAGCCTACTTGTGCTGCAGCCAAAACCACTCCTGCTGCTACTAGCAGTAGCATTACTAACCCGTGACTTCCGGACGAGGTTGGAGCGGCTACACGTTTATTCTCCCATTTTTCACACGGCGGTTGGCAACAGCCAGATTGTGCTGTCACGTACACCGCGTCCGTTTCTTTAGACATTCCGTCCGTGCAGACCAGGTCAGATTGCCCAGAATAACACGACGGATTTTCTTCATTTGTCGGTTCCCTGAAGCCGTCTGACATGCGCAGGCGACGTCCCTTGCGTCACGTTCACTTACGCTGCCAGCGCCTTTCTGGAGACGTTCCTTGTCTTCTTTGTCGCCCGGCTCTGGCGCCTCTCTAAATTGCATTTAATCATACCCGTACCGTGTGCCCTGCAAGTGAGAATGGAGGGTGCTTTCAGCATCCTCTCTGCGTGGGCATTGCCTTAATTTATTCAAAATGGCACTGTCGCTGCGATCCTTGTTGGGGAACTCTGGTTCTTTACCCTGATTCTTTTACGGCGGAAGCATCAGAGGGTACTTGCCCTTGAATTAACGGGTTGGCGACAGCGTCCGAGCATGTCCTTACAGAAAAATTGAACGTCCACTCGCTGTTCCGGACCGTAAAGACCATATGGACGAGCTTTCGAGATTATGGCATCTGTGGTTGCCCAGTCCTGCCTAGTGAGAACTACTTCAGGGAAAATTATCAGAGGGCTAGGATAGTTGATAACTGTATCGTTCTTGAAGTCTATCGTCCCCTGGACGAAGAACGAAAAGTGAGTGGGGAAGAGAAGTGCTGTTAACGAGCCCGGGGTCAGCGCTCGAAGTGCAGTAAACGGTCTGAAGTTTATAGACCTTTTTCTCTCGAGCTTGCACTTTTTTGTCAAAACTTTATTGGTAACGGAATCCAGCGCCGTACTGAAAGGCTGTGGCGTCATAGCCACGTCACCTCAGGCACGAGTTTCAAACATCCCACAACGCTCCAACACGGCGTCAAGTGTCGAATGAAAGTGGTTAAAAAATGCAATGCAGTGCGAGTTAGTATCCGCCATAAGTTTCAATTGATTTATTTTATTGAAGTAATTGATATCGCTTAACGCAAATAAATAAAAGGAGGGAGGGGGGGGGGGGGTTATTAGGGGGATTCGAAACCACTACCCTTCGGTTGCTGCACGGACGGACGGACGGATGAATGAATGGATGGGTGGATTATAAGAGCGCCCCCTTTGAAATGAGGTGGCTTGTTTCCACTATGATCGCCTTTTTTTCCCTATTTCCTAAATATTTTTATAAACCCCTCAACTATTTCGTCATTTTAGTCAAAATTTTTACTTCTACACTTACGTCATCTCTCCACTTTTCAGCCACCAATATTCTAATCTTCAAAGATACATTCACCCGACCACTGGTGTACCTAAACCCTAAGACTTCAGGTAGAGTGGCTGCGCCTGCTTCAGCACCCGGATGAATACCATCCCATCTGGGTATAATATGATCAGTTGTTTCTACGAATTCACCACACAGTGCACATGTGTCATCTTCGTGGTTATATTAATTCTTGTAGCTTCGTGGTAGGGCACCCAAAGTGGGGCACTGCCTATTGAGTTATCAAAGAAAGATTCCTTCATGATCTGCCTTTTCCAGTTTCCATATATTTATAATATCGGCTTCTTTTCCATATAATTTAACCAATTTTTATCTTCTGTGTCTTTTACCTGCTGTTTAATGCGCTTTATTTTACTACCCTGGTGCCCTGCATATACTTAGTGGTTAGGTTCCTAGTTTCTTTTTTTATATTCGAAGACTTTCATGTTGCATAGAATGGTTTCCTTGTTCTTTTCCTCCATATTGAGTCGACGCGTTTTAGTACAGTTATTTAAATACTCTAGCTGCCCACCTCTTACTTTCCATTTTCCTCAGGCATTCTTCATACAATATTTTACTCTGAGCTTCCCGCGCTTCGAAAGATGTCCAGCCCATATCACCCTCTGGCGCCTCATCTGTGGTTTTGCCGTGGGCACCTAGTGCTAATCGTCCAATAGCTATCTGATTTATTTCTAATATCGGCTGTACCTGCTCTAAAACCGCATTCCCGAAAGTAAGCTCTGGCATCATAATTCCTTTCCAGATACCCATCAACACCTCGTACCTGTTGTATCTCCTTATGTCATGCGCTTCATCACCCCGGAAACTCTTCGCCTTTTTGCGATAACATACTGTTCATGCTTTTCCATGTATGCTTCGTTTATCTATACTCCGAGATATTTATAATCTGATTATCTGCCACTCTGGATATTTCGTGGCCTTGGAGATATTTATTATCTGCCACTCTGGGTATTTTGTGGGCTTGGTTTTTGAGCACCTGATTGGTTGAACCATTGCAAATTATCAGAGCCGACTTAATTGTGTTAAAAATGGAGCCTAGAGTGTCCCCTTCGTTTCCTGAAGAATTAACTAGTTTGCAAGTCTTCCTGATTATCTGCTAACCGTACAATATCGTACGCACACATTAAATCAGAAAGGCGCTGCTCTACGACTTTTCCGGCTAATCTGTGCTCTCTTGTAGCCTTCTTTTCATATTTCGCTTCCTTGCTTCTTCGGCCAAGTGCATTAGCTTGACTGGAATTTGGTCAATCACTATGGATGTGCATTTAGGGATGCTGCAGCTTCCGCCTTTTTCCAGTTCATGTGGAGAGATTACCCTATCGTCACCCCTAAATGACTCTGCTATAACTTACGTAATGCAGTTTATAGTATCGTCTCCCTCTAAACATTTTCCTTCGGTATTTAAAATTTGTTTCTGATTTCTGTGATTCTGTTTACCTAACCAGCTTATATTGTTCCAGAATTTTCTTGGTCCGCCTTTAGTTGCATCGCGGGAGGCGAAAGACGTCGAGGCACCCTACATGAATGGATGGACGGAATATAGGAGCGTCCCCTTTGAAACGGGAGGGGGGGGGGGGGGGGAGCAGTTGCTATCATGCTCATTTCTCCCCCCCCCCCCCCCCCCCCCCCCCCCCCCCCCTATATCTTAATTATTGTTTTAGATTGGTTAACTATACCGTCATTCTATTTATCGAATTTTTGTTTCTACATTACTAACATCATCCTCATCATATTGTCAGCCTGATTATACCCACTGCAGGGCGAAGGCCTCTCCCATATTTCTCCACTTAACCCGGTTCTGTGCTAGCTGCATCCACTTGACCCCTGCGAACTTCTTAACTTCATCAGCCCATCTAACTTTCTGCCACCACCAATCTTCCAGTCTTCCACTTAAGCTCCACCTATAAGTGTTTGACAAGCAAGCGTCAATAGCTCCGGTTTGGCGGCTCCTGATGCGGCTGATGTTTCGAGTACATGAATTTTGATACTCGCCGAATGACTAGTTTTGTATTTGTGTTTTTACTATCGCACGCGTACTGATTAGCACGCAGCTTTAAGATACCACATTACGTGAAAGACCGTGCACCAATGTAATATTGTTACGTGAAGACTCACTGTATCAAAGGGCTAGTAAAACACAGCCGCAACTGGCATAGTAATGAGCTGCACCACCAAACAGACCCACTTCGTCGTCATCTGCCTTGCCCCTTCCGCGAGGCAAGGGAGGAAAACACTTCATCTTCTTCTTCTCGTAACAATATAAATCTCAATTTAGCCATGTCGTAAGAAAGTGCCTGTGTGGCCTAGGGGTAGCTTCTCTAGTTGGAGATCGAAGGGTCCTAGAAAACATTTACAGTCTCGCCCTCCTATTAAGCGACAGCTTATACAGCTCGCTCGGTCGAAACGCCGTCGGCGTCGTAGTAGTAGTTCTAGGAGTTGTCGCTACTGCGAGTCGCAAATAATTGGGAGCTGCCTTAAAAAAAAAAAATCGTATCTGAGTGATTTGTGTTTCTAGTGATTATTGACTGATTGATGTGTGATAGCTGGGTGATGGCGCGTTAGTGAAATTATTGTAAGCAATTGAATAATCGATGAATTAACGAAATGAAAAAAATTGAAAAAAAGCCAATGTTTGATTATGCTAATTACGAAACTTTAGAGTGCAGTTTATCATTTACGAAATAATTAAAAAAATGCGTTAAAATGTGTCAAACAGCTCAGGATGAAAAGCCAATGTTGGATGATGCTAAGTATCAGTTTATAAAAAAAATTAAGAAAGAACAGTAAAAAGTGAGAACGTAGTCGGTGTGTGTGTGTGTGTGTGTGTGCGAAACGCTACAGGTCTATACCCGTAAAGGCGGAGCCTAAGTGTCCCCCTAAAGTTTTTATAAAGGCGAAGTGTAGGCCAATTTGGCTGCGCATGCTGATGTGGCCATGTCACGTGTTCTCGTGACGTCACACTAGCCGAAGACCGGTCAGGGCACGGCTATATCTCTGGCCAGCTACTATACCTGCATGATACATGTTCGGGATTTTTCGCTCACTACGCCTACGCTGTATTTTCTTTAGAATGCCACTTTTAACCCTCTCGCGTTAAAAGCAAATTGAATGGACACCAACGAGAACCCGCTAGGGGGCCCGGCAAACGGGAACCTTTACCGGTGTCTCATCAAACCCCTAAAAGCGGAGCTTAGCATCCCTCCATCACCCCAGCCTTCCCATTATGTCGACACTAGCAAGGTCAAAGGTCAAGACTGCTTCACAGGCACACGTACGTGTGTGTGTGTGTGTGTGTGTGTGTGTGTGTGTGTGTGTGTGTGTGTGTGTGTGTGTGTGTGTGTGTGTGTGTGTGTGTGTGTGTGTGTGTGTGTGTGTGTGTGTGTGTGTGTGTGTGTGTGTGTGTGTGTGTGTGTGTGTGTGTGTGTGTGTGTGTGTGTGTGTGTGTGTGTGTGTGTGTGTGTGTGTGTGTGTGTGTGTTTCCGAGGTTTATGGGTAATAGTGCTACTGAGCTAACACCGCTTCATCTGGCCGCAGGAATGTGGAACCTCCCGGTTTGCGGAGAAGGGTGATGTAGTACAATGCGTCAAGGCGCGATAGCAGTAATACAGCGGTGCCAACAACTTGTCACGTCCCCGCCTTTCAAACAAACCTCTAGTCAGCAGCTTGCTACTTAAGGCGTGCGCGTTATGGATAGCTGCCTTTTTCAGGTTAAATTTCTAAAGATCCATCCGGCTGCTATTATCGTTTCTTTTTTCTTTCAACTGAAACGTCTAACCTATAGCAGTAAGTATTTTGATGCAGTTTTTTATTATTGCTACATAAACCTTCTCCACAGTGTATAGCACACACGCTTGCAATATATTGCGTCAATTTATCGAGTGTGCAAATTTCACTTTTCACGTGCGTGTAGAGTTTTCATCCCCCTCCCTCCTCCATACACAAACACCGCGCCTATGTAATGCCTGTAAAGACCCTAGGTATTTTATGTGAATAAAGTTAAGATCTCATTAAGGCGTCTGCTCATAACGAGGCACAGCCACACGCAGGTCAGACCATTTTGAGACCATATCTGCGCAGCTTAAGCGTAGGTCGAACGCGTGCCGTCGGGTCGGGGAAAGTAGGCCTCGTGGGTGGTTCGGTGAGAGTGTGTCGGTGAAAAGAAGCTGATATGCTCAGTGACCGAGGCCGGGAAGTCGGATTTAGCTCCCAGAGATATCGTCGCGCCGCCCGAAGACACGCCTTTCACCTCGGCTCCGCAGACCGCTCCGTGGGATGTGTCGCGTTCACGCGTCGACACGGAGGAGACGGAACAGACGGAACGGACGATAAGGTGGCGTCGTGAACTTTCAATGCGGGATCTACGGCAGCGTCGCGTATAACTGATGACGATTTTTATCACAACGTTGGAACCAGAGTTTGCTCTGCGGGAGTGCAGGTAGCAAGACCTGGCGGGTAGCTCTTCCCGGAAAACAAGAAGAGAAGCCTTCAGTCTTGGCCTCCGGCACACTCGCCTCACATGAGCACTTATACACGCCCACAGAGGCCGATATATATATATATATATATATATATATATATATATATATATATATATATATATATATAACGAGAGGCTTGAGGGAAAAAAAAACGCGGCCTGGCGATTGCAAAACATGCTGAGATTGTCTGCGTCATATTAGGTCATAGAGCGAACGCTCATTGACTGTCTGCTTGAGAGGCACCGATTCCGGCTTACCGGAAGGCGGTCACGAGATTCAATTATACGTCACAATGCAGACGTCGAATCACTTAAGTGAGAACCACTGGCAACTAGTGTTCAGAGGAGAGTCGCCTAATATTATTACGTCCCAACACAAACTATGAGATTCAATCGACACCCGTCGTCATTTGCCAGAAAGTGTTCAGCTGTCACTTCATACCGTTAGGTGTCCTTCTGAAATTTTTTAACCGTTTACAGATTTATATTTTTAAATATGTGATAGGTACTTCGGTGTGTTTAGGCAAGTGGGTTGTAAAGCAAGGCGGACATCATCTGTTTGACAGAAATTAATCATTGCACGACTGACTAAAATTTACAAAACAAGCTTTTTTATTTTTACTTTTATAACCAACATTATATAACGAAACTGAAGGCCGTGAAAACAAAAGATGAGTCACCTTAATCGGCAATATGCCTCGAAATACCGAAAGAAAACAACAACAACGTGAAATAGAAAGTTTGCCGAGTCGGCTTTTCCGTATTTCATCTTGATAAAATGGTTTAGCTTACATTTCTTATACATCAGATACAGACGCTGTTGTGTATTTCAAGTTGTAGAAGCAAGTAACATGATTCTGGCGACTATACGACAAGCAGCGACGCCATGTTATATGTATACAACGTGTGAAACCAATCTCAACGATATTCCTGTGGTAAATGATGGGCGCGAATACTAGACAGTCCACGAAGAATGAGCCAGCACAGGGACAGGCACTGCCCTGCTTGCCCCTTCATTGCGGTTTGTCTACTGTTCGCCCTCATCAGTTACCATATGAATATCATGCACCGGCTAGCCCAAGCCGAAATTTTATTCAGTCTTAACGATTTCCGAAATGCGCTTGTTTGGCGCTGTATATTGCGAGCTGCATTGCCGATTAGGAGAGTTTAGAAACTGGTCTCACTTCTTATGAAGACGACCTTCAAGTTCGCAATATGATATTGCCCATAAAAATGAATGATAAAGAGAATTGGTAATTTAGTTAACTAATCATGGTAACCATTATGTTCTATTATATGGACATGTTATCGGCGCTGCTGTACAATCGCTCTGCACTAGCCGCACCTATAAACATAACAGGTTTCGAAATAGAAATTTGTAAATGGTTTAAAATATTACCCGGCAGTACCCGCTAGCCATCGCGTTTTCATGCGCTAATAGAAATAACAGTATGCATTAACATGTTGTAAATGCATATTTTTTGTCATCACGTAACTTGCTAGACGCATTGAAAAATGGAGGAACCTGTTTTCGAGCTGTAAACGGTACCATGATGATGGTAGTGTTGGATATAGTGCCTTTGTATCTGATGGACACCTGCTTAGTGCCCCAGCAAAAAAAAAAAAAAAAAAAGCTTGAAAGACACAGAACCTAAGACGTCCGCACAGAAAGCAATCCACCCGGGCGCATCCACACGGGCGCGCACATCCACCCACACATGGCTGAGACTCAGTCATAACTGGCTGCAATGCAGAAAACTGCGCCACCGAGCGGAAAAAAAGGTCTGCGGGGATAACGGGCATCAATAGATTTGAGAGCCCTAAACACTACTGTTTCAGGGACAACATGCTTTACCGTATTCTGTATAGAATACAGCATGCATCTGCCTCCGTTAAAATTGGCCTCCATAGTTTCTGGAAAACATGCACGATGGATTGCCATTGCAAATATGTTGTTCCAGAAAAAGTCCGTTTCAAAAGGATCATTATTCATTCCAAAGAAGTGTATGCCGAAGAAGAGTTCGAAAAAGAAGGGACACACACTCTTAATGGTATGTTCTGCACTGCCTATATTCTAGCGGGTGGCGCTTAGTTGTTCCGTATTCTGCAACACTGACACTGGTGTCGTAATTGTTTATACAAAATTCGTGTATGTAAAACATCGTAATAAGGGAGTAGTTACTCATTGGCATCCACCCAAGCGCAGCCATGCGGCTAGTGAGGAAAGCTCTACAGCTTCCTCAGAAACTTCGCAGTTAAAACAAAAATTCGTCCTGATCCGGGAATCGTACCTGGGACCACCGACTTTCTAGGGCAGTCGCCCTACCGACTGAGCTAACCAGGACGGTCAGCAGATCAGACGGTAGGGCGAGAGCGAATTGATCTATAACTCGAAGTGTAAAACATTGCTTCATTATTATAAATGTCATGCTGACAGAAAAAAAGATTCTGCTGAACAGTCAGCTAGTGCTCTGCCTTTGAGCGCATATGAAAATAGTTCGAATCCCAGCTTTGCTTGTGTTCTTTAACTCTATTTTTAATATCTGCACCACGCAAGCAGCCAATCATTTATCCCTTGGGGTGTAGTGCCTCTTAAATAACATTTTCAGACGATATTAGGCGAAAATTGCTCTTTGCGTCTACAAAATAAAATTTTCCCACTTCTTTTGCTTCCTCTCAAAAAACAATTAACCTCGGATTATTCCTCTCTTCTGAGGTTGCATTCTCAAGTGCTATAAATGCAAAATGGCCGTTCTAAAAGATTTCGTACGATTCGATACGTTGGTGCACTGTAATGTTTACAGTTCGGAAATACGTAACCAAGGGACATTATTACTGTTAAAAAAAGAATGTTTATCTCTCTTTCTTTCACTTCAGTGGTTAGCTGCGGGACTAATCCATAGCTGGTAATAATTCCCCCCCCCCCTTCCCCCCACCTGAAAAGGAAGCACTCAACAATTACGAGAGCACTGTTGAGTCTACACTACAGAAATGCGAAAGCCTGAGCGTTGCTGCCGCACAGGGGGCATCACGTTTGTTCTCGTTATCATTATCAACTAAATGCATCGTCATTATCATCGCTACTGTCATCATTGTTATTATCACTAATTGCAGCGTTATTGAATTCGCTACTGTCATCCTCACTGTGGACAAGCAGAAGTATGATATGCTTTTCACGACCACGGGCGTGGTGTAGTTGGTTAGAGTGCTCCGTTGGCGGTCCGAGGGATGAAGTGTCGATTTCCGGTGGAGGCAGGAGTTTTATTTTTCTGGCGACGTTATTTGATTGACAGATATAGTGTGAGCGGACGGATGCCGACAGTATGAGCAGCCGTTAAAGGTTTTCGCCTTAAAATCGTGACCGGGACTAAATGGCACTACTGGTCCAGGCCCAGGGTGGTTATAGGATGCTTTTTTTTGTGTGTGTCTTTTTTCAAAGCTTTATCTGACAGTGGCTGACTCATGCCCCGGCGGGGTCAGGGCTCATTCGCGCGACGCTCGTTGAGCACACGCGCGCTCAGCGAAGCGTGAGACCTACATCTCGCTTCTTCGAGCACATGTCGCCGTCAGCTAGTGCGCGCGTGTGTGTAGATATAGCTCCGCCTAACGAACGAACGCGGTAAGTGCCCGCGCCAGCGAAATGTGTGCCGCGTACCTCACGCCACCAGCCCAGGGGTCGGACCCGTGCGAAGAACCCGGAGGGGAGAGGGACAGAGGGGGAAACGGGCCACGGAGAGAGGAGGCGCGAGAGCGATCTTTCACCTAGCCCCCAGTGTTCCCGGAGTTTCCGCCGCTCGTTCCTCGGCAGACGGGAGTAAGAAAAGAACGCTGCAGCAGCGAAAGGTGCGACCAGGCGAAAACGACAAATTCCTTCCGTCAGGCTAAAGCCGGCTCGCACCGGTTCAGAGAGGCACTGCAGTGGTGCGATGTACTCCCTTCCTCCTCTCCTGGCCCTCTTGGGATTTTCGCTCATCTTCCTCCTCAACCCTGGGGCAGCGTCGAAGCGAAACCGAGAAATTCCCGCTTCCTCGGGTCCAGGCTCTATAGAGAGAGAACCGGCACGATCCGGTTGAGGATCGCGCCGCAGCACGTACAATGCCGCTTGCTCTGCACGGCTACTTGGAAGTTTTTGTCTCTGACTCTTCCTTCTCCTTCTCTTTTCTTACCCGTTCCGAGCGCGACAGCCGCTAAGGATGGGAGGAGGAGGGGAGGGTTCTTTCTTCTTCTATTCTGACAGTAGGAGCAAGGGAACGGATAGTCACAGCGCCGGTCGCCGCAGCTGCTCCCAGTGCACCTCACTTAACTTCTATTCTACCGCGTGCATACCGCATTTTCCAGGGTATAACGCGCAATTTTTTACAACAAAAATTGATCCTCAAAAACAGCACGCATGTTCAGTCATTTATACGACACTGAAACTATGATAGGGACAACTCCAATGTCACGCTGATCATAATATAAACGTTGCGTGCACTGGTAGCTGCTGTCTTATGAAGACGCTGCGCCCAATTAATTTGCTGTATATATCTAGCTTTATTGCTTTCGTTTTGGATGTTTTCGTAGTTTTCTTGTTCGCTTCCTGTTTTCGTTAGGGTGAAAATCAGATGCTCGTTACAATAGGAGGCTCGTTATAATCGGATGATTGCGCTATAGGCTTGTATGCTGGGGTTGTCCGGAAGAGGAGAATAGTGTAGAGGAGGCGAAGCAAAGAGAGGGAGCGTGGCGCGCAAAGCGCGCTCGCTTCCGTGCCGGCCTCTAAAAGTCGTCGTCGTCGTCGGTCTCCGTCGTCAGTTGTGTGTGGCCAGGGTTGACGACCCCGGGCTCAAGATTTCGGCTCGAGATGGGCGCACCGGGGCGGCGGTGGCGGCGACGCGTCCGCGCCGCTATTCGCTCAGGCGAGAGAAAGAAGCTACGCTGGCGGAGGCAGCAGAAGCATGTAGGAAGTGCGTGCACGCGCGTGCCCTCTCCCGCAAGAAAGACGCGCGTGTCAGCGCGTGCGCGCCACATCCGGGTTCTTGCCTTCTTTCTCTTCAGCTGCGTCTTACAACCTACTGCTTCCCTACTCCCGCCACCCGAGCATAGCATCGCTCGTAGCAAAGCGACCGCCGCCAGATAGTTGATGGAGTGCCACTTTTTCGTGCTTAGAATATGGGGAGGGTAAAAAAAAAGGGGGGGGGGGGGTGCTTGAAGAGATAGATATTTAGCGATAAAACATTCAGTACTTAACTATATGCCCTCATTGCCGAGAAATGAGAACTAATCAAATGAACGAACTAATAAAGCAGGAAAGAAAAAGCCACCTAGAAGTTACAACTGTAGACTTTGCGTGAGCTTTGCCGCGTAGCTTAAGTGTACGCCAGTGCAGGCCGATGTATCGAGCTGAAGGGTGCAGAGAAAGTGATTAAAGCTGGATGGTAGTTACTAAATAAACTAAACCGGCCTCTGTGACGTGGATAATAATGTCTAGTAGGATGATTAGGTGCAGCTAGACAGGCCTAGCTCGAGGGCAGAACAGTACTGGTGCAGTCCTCTGACTACCAGGCTTGGGCCATAATCCCTTGTTCCTGGTCTTAGGTTTCTTAGCAAGCCGCCGATGTAATCATCATCAACCTCATTACGTCCATCGCCGGACAAAGGTTTCTCCCAAATGCCTTAAATTAGTCCTGTAGCTTGCTAGCGGTCGCCATGCATGGTCACACTTTTTCGATAATCATCACTTCGTCTACCCACGCTTCTGTGCCGGCTCCTGATGCGCTTACCTTCACTCAGATTACGCACTCAGTTACCCTGAGGATCCATCCGCTGATCTGATTGGGGAAACGCCGGAGCCGGATGTTGCCACTACGGAACCGGAAGTAGTGGCATCCTATTTCGGCTTTTCGACCGATCAGATAACTCGAGGTTGGGGACATAGCAACACTTTCGATAACGATGCAAACGATGCAAACTCCCTGTCCGTGAGTCCATCAGCTAGACTGTCTACCTCGTGTTCGTTTTCTTACTCATTCTGCTCTCTTCCTGCCTCTACGTGTTACGCCTGACATTAAACCTTTCGTAGCATGCTGCATCGCTTGCAGTCCAGAGTTTTTCCAGGTATTCCTGTAATCGCTGGCTTAAGACTCATTCCAGTTTTTCTTTCTTTTTTTTCTTTCTACGGTCAGCCTTGTGATGTATGTCTATCGATTCCTCGTTGCGCCGCCCTCTCTTCAGGTGGGATGAGATGGGATGAGAGTCATTTTGTTTCGTATACGAAAGACAATCTGCCTCCACAGATGTAAGTCATCATGTAACCAAAAAAATATTAGTCGCCTGTAACTGACGCAACTGCCCAAAGTTGAGTGCATTTGTATGAAGAGAGTAAATATTCACTGGCTTCGCACTCGAGCGCAACCATGCGATCTCCGTTGTGCCTTGATACTTACTTTGTCTCTACTCTTTGTTGTGCCTTTATTTTATCCGATGTTCTTTCTCTTTCTTACACACATTTCGCATTTTTCTTCGCACTTTTTCTACGGCCCGTTATAGCTCAGTTGTTTCGGCAATAGGCTGCTGAGGCCGAGCTCACCGGTTCGAAACCAGGGAGAGGAAGGCGGCAGCATTTCATTCATGTTCTGTGTAATGTCAGTGCGCGTTAAAGAGCTCCAGGTGGTCAAAGTTAGTGCGGAAGCCTCCGCTATGGCATCCGATACTGAGCTCTCATACCGTATCGTATTCTACCATACCATACCATACCATACCATACCATACCATACCATACCATACCATACCATACCATACCATACCATACCGTACCGTACTTTATCATAACATGCCGTAATATATATTATGCCGTAATATAGCCCACCGTACAGTATCATAGCACCGTACCATACTGCGCCCTATCGTACCGTACCATACCATACCATATCATACCATACCGCACCGTACCATGCCCTGCCATACCATACCATACCATACCGCACCCTACAGTACCGTACTTTATCATAACATGCTGTAATATATATTATACCGTAATATAGCCCACCGTACAGTATCATAGCACCGTACCATACTGCGCCCTATCGTACCGTACCGTACCATACCATATCATACCATACCGCACCGTACCATACCATGCCCTGCCATACCATACCATACCATACCATACCGCACCCTACCGTACCGTACTTTATCATAACATGCCGTAATATATATTATACCGTAATATAGCCCACCGTACAATATCATAGCACCGTACCATACTGCGCCCTATCATACCGTACCGTACCATACCATACCATACCATACCGCACCGTACCATACCAGGCCCGGCAAAACGTACCATACCATACCATACCATACCATACCATACCATACCATACCATACCGCACCCTACAGTACCGTACTTTATCATAACATGCCGTAATATATATTATACCGTAATATAGCCCACCGTACAGTATCATAGCACCGTACCATACTGCGCCCTATCGTACCGTACCATACCATACCATACCATACCATACCATACCGCACCGTACCATACCATGCCCTGCCATACCATACCATACCATACCATGCCCTGCCATAACATACCATACCATACCATACCATACCATACCATACCATACCATACCATACCATACCATACCATACCATACCATACCATACCATACCATACCATACCATACCATACCATACCATGCGTATTCGCTTGCGTTCTCCTCACCCATTTTATTCCATGATCTTATAGTTTTTTTTTCTTTCCTTTCTCATTTCGACCTTTGTTCATATTTTTCTTTTCTCTTTCTTTCTTGGTTGTGCTCCCTTTCTTCCTCGGTCCTTTTCTTTTTCAATTCCTCGGCGCATCCTCCGCGATCTTCCTTCGGGCCCCTCCAGCGCTCAGCGCTCCGGCAGCGCGAATCAGCGAGGAGCATTTGCGCGAGAAGCCGACGCGCCTGTCACCCGGGAGATGTTTAGAGCCCAGACGACGCATGACTGAGCACTCCCAGCTTGGAAAAGAAAAAGAAACAGAGGAGTGAAGAAGAAAGGGAAGCAGCTTTAGCTTGCGAACCTCAGGTACCGAAAACTGGCACGCTCTTGGCCGCCAAGATTTCGGGCCACGACGCAACAGCGGGCTGCTCACAGCTCTTCTCGCTAGAGAAACAGTGGTGTGCATTCGTTTCTGTCCGAGCTTTACGGGTGGCAGAATGCAAGAGAGCTTTAGCGTAACACGGTGACGTACTCGCATTGTACTACTTGCGAAAGTACCATGTGCAATGCGATCTAGCTATGATGTTGCATCGAGCTCCAGTGCGTAGCTTTGCTCGCGAGCGAAGTTACAGTATGATTTCATTTCTGTCTACGCTTTAAATAGGAGAGCATTCGGATGGATGCAAGCGTAACTCATTTACGTAAACACGATGTACAACTTACAGCGTTGATTCACTCTTAACTCCCGAGCTGATATGCAGCATCGATATCTGTGCACAAATATTGATGATGATGATGACCTCAGACAAAATGGCACATACCCACGGCGGGGAATTGGCCAGACTTCATTACCTTTTCTTTTCCTTTAATTCTTTTCCAAATTGCAGTTAAACACCCATATTTATCTGAATACACCAGCCCTGGACCATTTGTATATATTTAGAATCTACAATGCATAGATATTCCTGTGCACAATCCGGCGGTGTGCTCTTCTTTTTCTTTTTTAGTTTCAGGATCCAGTGCAACCTAATGGATGCCATTTTTAAGCGTACCTCAATCACATTGTCACATTGTATCGCTTAAAACATTGCTTCACGCTCAACCTTGGAGATAGGACACAGCAGCAGACAGTGTGTGCAGATGTTTCTGCGAGATAAGCTGCAGTTTAGTCTCTTTGTCGTTTTGCACTTCAAATGATGCACAACATGAGCCCATCGTTATTGCGCAGTCGCATTTTACCGCTTACAACTCTTGCGTCGCGAAACGCTCGGGCTATGACTGGGGCGTCGAGGTGCAGCAACTGTTCACCTTGACTTCTCTCCTGTTCATAATTATGCAGCGTAAAAAAAAAAATCAAGTTCAACATCTTTTGCCTGATTTACCGGTGTCTAAATTGGAGGCAGCGACAAAGCTTTAAACCATTTCAAATCACCGTAGCAATCGCATTGATGGGTGCGGATATGCTGTCAAATTTGTGAAACTGGTGCTCGATGCTTCAAAGAATTTGCATTTCACCCAAAGGTGAAGCTTTTGCGTCCGTGAAAGAGCTCTTTTTCGTAGGCGTTCGTGTGCTTAACTGGCTCGGAAAGAATTTCTCATATCTCTCTCTCTGCGTGTAGAAGACAAGCCACCAACGAGCTGGACGTGAGTGATGCTTACGAATGGTTTTATGTATTTTTCTTTCGGTGCGCTTGAAAGCTGGGGTGCTGCGCGGTTGCGGTTTGCAGCACACTGGCGCCGTCCTCCACTCTTTATGTACGCTTTTTGTTTTGTCCTGAACATGTAGTTTCTGGCGAGCAAAGAAAAAAAAAAAGTCTTTCTCTGTGGGAGGATGAATCTCATGCTGTCACGACGTCGCGCTCGAGAAGGCGGCCTTTTGCGCGTCCCAAGGCCGACGTTAGTTGAAAACCGTCTGAGTTAATGCCTAGGGCGTTGTCAGGTTTTCGTCTGGCGATGTTGCAATGCAGTCTTCGTGCAGCAGAATGTTGATTTACTGCTATTCTTATGGACATACTTATTTGATATTCATTGTGCTAAGTGTTAGAGACAGCAGTTGGTCGGGGCCCACTGGTTACAAACTCATTTTGGATGTCTGTATGCCTGCGGATGGAAGGAGGCGTTTCTAGGGCTGACATATTTTATAGGATAAAGTTCTCGTTTGGAAGGAAAGTTTTGTGTTGTTCATTGCATTGCAGAAATGTACGAAAAATTCAGTACGCTCAGACGCATTTTTGAGCACCGCGTTTGGCTCGGTGGATGTGTAGCACCTAGTCTACTTCCAAGCACTTTAATATTTTAATCTTGGTGTGATAAGTAATCTTTGTTTGGCCAGTTTCAGCCTTAGTTCTTTCGTATGCCATTTCAGTGTAAGCAGCCTCTACTTCGTGTTTACGTCTTCCCTGGAACTTTCCAGAGGCGGAAGTGTGCGAAAATAGCGGCAGCAAGATCTTAATCCGTATTAGGAGTAAGTTTGATCACGCGTCTGATTTACACGCGTTATACCCACGTGTATTTTATACGTGTGCACAGGCAGTACTAGTAGAGGTTCACAAGTACGCGTGGAGCGGTAGTAGGATTGCGAGTAATGCTATGCTGTCAGCGCTCACGGGATCAGAGTCGATCACACTTGTCGAGGGTGCCCAAGCTGTGCTGTGCGAATTCGGCAAAATAAAATTCCAAGTCAATCGCAACAAGCATAGACTTTTCGTTATCATACTTGCGCTTGACAGCTATATGAAAACCGCACGTACACAAGCGCATTACTCCTACCAGGGCAGCTACGTAAAGATTTGATTTTGTTCCGTTTCACGCCGGCGCTCCCGACAAATGTGATCAGATCTGTGCTTGGAAGCGGTGGTAATGTGGCATGAAGGGAAGTATGCAGAGACGTCTATGGCGCAAATGAATGTCTAATGAGACGCAATTCGCCCGGCCACAGTGCACTCGTGAGACCCTTTACGTGTTTATCCATTCTGTCGCTCCACGCGCTAAGCTTCTCCGACTCCCTTCGCCACCTACTCCCGAACATTTTACGTCCCTTCTCCATCTTCTCGCCTCCACTTCTTGTCGCCCTGCCAAATGAGTCATGCCGTCAGGAGCTGCTGCAGCGCTGACACAAAGGGAAGCCCTTGTTTCCGCCGACGCCCGCACGACGACTCATTGCGCGATCGAACGAGCTGCGTGTTTATTTATTTCTTTCGTTTTTTTTTTATCCCCGCGTATATGCGGGTGGCCGGTCTCTGGAAGCGGACGCCGCTTGCGACACGGAATTCTCAGCTGCCACCGCCCGTGCGAACGAATCGCTTCGGCTGCAAAAAAAGAAAGAGATAATAATATCAAGCAGCACCAGATGGAGTCGGCGATAGAAAACCAGAGAGACAGAGATAAAGAAAGCGATTCTGCGAACTCAGTCGTTTCTGGGCTTTGTTACGGCTGCACTTAGGAGCAGGCACTTTTTCTTCATGACTGAACACATGCCGCCGGCTCAGTCCTGTCCAGCAGCAGACTTGGTCTCAGGTTGGCTGTTGTTCTCTTGCCTGTTTTTTTTTCTCGATAAATTCACAGCGTTTCTTTTCTTTGGTAAGTTCACTTGTTCAGATGCTCTGCCCTCTTTCATCATTCTGTAACCTTCGTAAAAATTCCGCAGTCGGCGTCGAACTTCTTGCGTTACACTGTTAGGGAATTGACTACGGCGTCTCTCGACTCAAAGTGAAACGCGCAATGAATGACCTTGAGAGTTTCAGTACGATGAGGTCTACGTTTCCGGAGCCTTCCACTACATCTCTCGGTTCAAAGTCAAATATGTGGCACGCATGACCTTGGGAGTTGCAGTGAAATGAGCACAGCCCGCGCTCTAATAGCGTTTAGCAATACACAAAGCGAGCCGTATACGGGAGACATTAACGCTGTCATGGCCTTTAAGGGCGGCACTTAGGTATACCCCTAATCTTGGTTATAGCCTGTAATTATCGATTCACCAGCAGCATTGATGCACCTGGAACCATGGAGGCATCAGCACGAAAGAACACAGCGACGAAGTGTATAGAGCATGCAGTGATGGAACGCATTGGATGCCGACGCCTAGCCATACATTTCTATAGATAGATAGAACTAAAGAAAAAAATCGGCAGGCGTCCCTCCAAGGAAGCCCTTCCACCGATCTTCATGACGCCGCGGTTAAACCGATTAATTAACGTCTGGTGAGCCTCGTTTCGTCAACCACATCTTTTGTTGTCCCTCTGACTATTCGCAATAATCTCTCGACGGCATAGGCTGCTGGAGGGGCTTTGAGGAGCAAAACCCACTTTTTTTTTTTCTTGAGCTGTATTTGACTAAAGCCGCATTATAGGTGGTGCATGCAACTTTAGAGCGGCGATTTTCTTTTCTAGGGGTGTCGCCCACCTTTCGTACGTAACACACGTACAGGTTCGGCACTTGTTGATCTATAATCATTTTTTTTTTTATTGGAACGCTCACACTATATACGCATGTAATTTATGCTACAGCTTTTTTTTTTCTGCATATTTTGTGTGTGCGTGCGTGTATGTGTGTCGTAAAATGTACGCTGTGCAAGCTCAAATCAGGGACGCTGGCGAAAGCTACACGCTCATGAACGCACAGTGCGAAATGTATGCGACCTCTCTTATGAGTGGCGTGGTTCACGCAAGTACCGACTGCGTCGCCACTTGCTACTCTATATCGTAGTACCTTAAACGTATCCAAGCACCAGAATATTATCGAATGGCCCCATAGTGTCGCAAGCCGCTTATTGTGCAGCACGCAGTTATAGCTTATGCCTTCTTTAGGCTCTGCTAGCTGACAATTTGTAAATAGCCAACGACGATTGCGGTATTCGTTAATGCGAATATTCAGCGCATTTCTTTCGGTCGCAAAAAAAAAAAAAAAAAAACCTGGCGTCTTTGCCGTCAGCGGAGTGAGCGAGAAGCAGCTATCCATTCTTTGGAAGGGTACGGTCACACAGTGATGATGATGACGATGTGATGGTGGCCAGCCTCTTTACAGAGGGTGGACACACACAATGTGTCCTGGCCTGAAGAAATAAATATTTCTTAAAAAGGAAAAAGCAGCTTCCTAGGGAGCCTACATGTTGTGCAATATGTAAGCTCCCTAGCAGCTTCCGGTTGAGGAGCGTTACCTAGCGACCAGTTGGATAAATTTTACGAACGAATTTTACCGTGATTCTCACACCTTCCGGTGGAGGAGCGAGAGCTAGCAGCAGATCACAGAAACCTTATGAAGACGAATCAGGGTACAATTAGGTGCCATACTTCTGGTCATAAGAAAAAGTATCAAAGTAGCTCTGAGGTTACAGCAGTGGACTTCGACTAAAAATGTCATGTCTTCAGGAGCATTAAATACCTTAGACGAGCTCATAGAAGGTGTGCTCACTGCGCAGTTTAATCGATTAACGACCACGAAGACGGGTAGATGTATCCTCAGGCAGTTGGGATACTCTTCCATGCAGAAGAACGAACTTGAGGTGAAAATTCCTGCTGAAGTGAGGCAGAAGATAAAAATCTCCCCTATGCCACGGAATATGCACCCCTCTTTTTATGAGGCACGTAGGAAAGACAGGGCAGAAATGTTGCATCGGAAATGCACAGGGCGCCAGAACGCCGTACATACCTATGCGGCTTAGTACACCGGATGAACAGGGAAGGTGGCGGGGGTAGCAATGGAACGTGTCCGGTGAGTAGTTAGCTGCACGCTCAGAAGAGCTACGGCCACGAGGGGGGAAAAGGCAGCCATCGCTTCTCGCGCTCACACAAAAAGACACAAAGGTGGTGATCAGCGACTCTAAGGAAGCGATACGCAATATCGATTTACGCAAAGTATCACCAGCGGCTGCACGCATACCGTCGAACGGTAAAATGAGACTCCACTCGTCTTGCTTAGGGCGTTTGGGCACAAAACTCTTCAAGGTAATGGGGGAGCTCACGAGCTCGCCCGAGGGCTGACTTTCCGGCCGATCTCCGCGGCTCCCTCCGAGGATGGACACATTTCAAGAAACGAGCGACTATACTCTTTTCGCGACATCACGCAGTTCTACATGCTTAGTAGAAGGGAATATCAATAACCGCAAAGGAAGCTCAGCGAGAAGGAGGAAGCAGCATGGAGGCAGTTACAGGCGGGCACCTTTCCGAGCCCAGCCACACAAAGTAGGTTCCTGCCTCGCTTAAACGGCGGCAAATGTAGGGCGTGTGGAGAACGGGCGACCCTAGCCCATATAATGGGGACATGCGCCCAATGAAAAACTTTAAAGGATAGCAAGGAATCATGGGAGGTTTTGCTACGCAGCCAAGACCACGAAGAGCAAAAAAAAAAAAAAAAAAAAAACGAAAAAACAAAAACGCAATCAGAGAAGCCTTCGAAGCCGCGAGGTTCCAAGGGATCTCGGCCGTCTGTTAAGGACGGGAGGGCGAGGCTGCCGCCGGATAATTATCTGATATAATTAAGTTTTTCTATGCTACTTTATGATCTCCTTCTCTATGGTTCTATGGTGCAGTGTATTAGCACCGCGTTTTTGAACGCGAAAAGCGGTAGTTCGAAACCATTTGTTCTATTTTTGTTGTTTTTTCCTGACACTAACGGACTTTTAAGCCTCGCTTTCAAGGGCAGGACCGAATAGCGTTAAGCGGTTCCTTAGGATCCCTACGCTGCCGTTCACAAAACTTTCCGAGATCTCAATCTTCCGTATGATCATAGAAGGTTGCTGAAACCGAGCAGAATCTTGCGCCCCAAGCTGGCCAGTGCCACCTGTGATAGAGGGCCGCTGTATCTTCTCATTCCGGGTTCCGGCACCATTGTTGTTGATTTGATATTAGACTGAACTTTGTTACTACAACTTTGAACTTTAAGGGATTCGAATAAAAGTGAAGAATCACACGCGGACAAAAAACTGCCCATCGGGTACGCTAACAGTGGCACCGCCAAATCCAGGAACGGGCCCTTAAAGCCTGTTTTCTAACATGTATCGAATAATGCTTCGCATACAAGTGAAGTCAAAGCATTACGGAGCACGCTTCTGTTGTCTGAAATTTTCTCACGCGTTCTGCAGAGAAGATAATCGGGTTACTTTGGTTCCTTACGCAAGCGCACTACTAGTATGTGCTAGAGCATGTACCACATAGTACTTAAATATCGCTTGGTAGCACGCGACAGAAGTTTTTATCGTTAAGATGTAATTCGTGTTATAATGACTGGAGCTGTACCTTCTTGTAGTTAGTCCTGAACATAGTCCTGAACAATCTTGCTTAATTTTATGGTAACTTTGACCTACTGTATGTACGTAATTAAATATCACTTGATAACACGGGACAAAAGTTTTCATCATTGAGATGTTCTTCGTGTTTTAATGACTAGAGTTGCACCTTCTTGCAGTCAGTCCTGAACAATCTTGCTAAATGTAATGGTAACCTTGAACTACTGTTTCGGTGTTGTACACTGTCAATCTTTCTCTGCCGCCATAGACGATGATCTCCATGTCTTTTCGATGACTTCGACATCTCCTGACTTCGATTCTGGCTTTCACGCCGTTGCACAGCGTACGAACGAAGAAGACACGCTGTCTTGCCACAAGGAAAAAACGCTGCCGACGTCGCAATCAGTGACGGATAACGCGTCTCCACGCAACCGCCTCGTGTTATTCGAAGGAGGGGAAAGTGTTGAGGAGAAAGAAAGGGGTTTTAAGCCACTGCTGGGATCCCGGGAGCTTGTCTTTGCCTCGAGGCACGCGCCCGGCTCGCCTTGTTTACCTTGGCACGCCCATCCGAAGCGCATAGTAGTGTGACTCCTCTCTCTATATGTTTTTTTTTTCTTTTTTTTTCGTTCTGCCTTGGCCCGCTTGTGTGTTCTTCTTGGAGAGTTTGAGAGAGTACACCGGAGCGAAACTGCTGTCGCTTCGGCTTTCCACCGGCGCCGCATTGGCAAAATAGAAATGAAAAGGAATCAGCAAGCCAATCGGTGAGGAGCAGCGCAGCCGGTAGCCAAGAGACCTTCGTCTCCGTTTTTCGTCTGCTCGTGGCTGCACCGTCTGCTCCGTTGCGGACGCCGTCGTCTGCGTCGCCGCGCCGCAGACGAAGCGAAGTTGTCGAGAGTCCGGACGGAAACATGGCGGCCTTCGTCTTGCGCCGCGTGTTTTCTGTGTTCACGAACAGTTCAGAGAGGGAGCGTACGTGTTTGGGTTTGTGATACTAAGTAAAGAGGAGAGTTGTCGCAGCTCTCGAGGGAAGGCCAGGGGAAGAGGGCCGTGACGCCGCGTGTGTTACTTTGGCGTGTCGCCCCGTCAGGTCACTATCAAGATCGTTAGTCCTAGCTTAGCTGTCCCAGGATTGGCTCAAAACACCGTCGCGAGCTTCACTCCCCTCCACCATTTCTCAGGTCTCATCTTTTCCTTTTAGTTTCGCCCATCAAGGCTAGGGGTGGGCTTCGTCGCAGTCTCTCTCGCTTTACAGAAAAACAAGCTTGCCGTGCGCGCCCGCGCCCGCAACGCGCAGTTGATAACATCATGTATGCATGTTTGTTTCTTTCTTTCTTTCTTTCTTTCTTTCTTTCTTTCTTTCTTTCTTTCTTTCTTTCTTTCTTTCTTTCTTTCTTTCTTTCTTTCTTTCTTTCTTTCTTTCTTTCTTTCTTTCTTTCTTTCTTTCTCACAAGTTTAACTTTGATCCCAGCAAAAATTATGAGTAATGGTTTTTTCGTCTCGGCCAAAGAAAACTGCAGCATTACATTTGTTACGGAGGTGGGGCAATGCAGCTTTCACTCAGTAGCTGATAGGCTATATTCTGGCAAAAATAACGCGACTTTAATAGAAATCTACAACAAAATTATATAATTGACATTTCTAATCCTACGCAGGTGAGGGGTGTTGGAGAATGACCACAGAAATGAACCTTGAAATCCTGTCAGGCGACGTTTAGTTTCTTGGGGGGCGCCGTATCGTCTTTATTCCTTGGCCTCACCACCGCCTTTCCTTCCTCACTTATTTTATGGCGTTGTCATTACAAGGCGTGTTATCGCAAACAGTGTCCGACGTTGGCGGCGGCGTGTGAAGCTATATGGAGAGGGTACAAAAATAGAGAGAGGGAAGTTTTCTCACTCCTCTCTCTGGAGAGAAAGTAATGGAGTGGCAAAGTGGGAGGGAGGATGTGAATCAACGGGTAGTCAGAAGGAAACCTGGGTGTCCAGTCAGTCGAGATGGGATGAGATGGAGAGGAGGTACGAGGTGACCGATTGTGATTGCTGGATTGGATCGGGGGAGTAGAAAGGGGGTATAGTGCGCCACATGGGGATTAGGAACTGGTTCACTCCGCCGGCTCCCGCTGTCTGAAGGCTTCAACGAAAACCTCTGCTTCGTTTGAATGAAAACGCTAACGCTAATGTACTCTCTAGCTCGTGAATAGCACTGAATTTTTTTTTCCCTCTCATCTCATGTATGCCGGTTGTTGCCTTGTTTTTAGAGGCCTTATTTTTGGGCTGTTCAAAAAAAGGAGTATATATCAGGGGCCCCCTTCTTCGCCCATCTCTTCAGAAAAAAAAAAAAAAGATTATGGGAGGTACTTATTCAGAATGTTTAGTGTTTGTAGGACTTCCTTTTTGTTCTCCTTTGTTTACTCTTAGCGGTCATATTTTTATTGTTGTCTCGTTATACTTCCTGTTGTATTGATCTTGTTCCCTATTTTTCTTCATCTTGTTTTTCCAGGGCTGCATAACAAATAGAAGATTTTTTCGCTTTTCTGCGTTTCTTCTAAAACTACGTGGATAACATTGTGTTTTCTAGATCAAGGAAATTTAGCTAGAAAACGGTAGAGAGGCCGGCACGAGGAATCGTGTTATCTGGCCTTCTTCGCTCCTCATGGGTAAGAGAGAGACGGCAAGAAGGAAGGTTGCGATAGGGTCATGATACAGACGAGACGAGAATTCGGAGCATGTACAAAGACGCCGCTGCTGCGCCTAGCCACAAGCTTGAGTCGAGCCTCCTGCTGCGGAAGAAGCAGCGAATAGGAGCCCACGTTACTTACATGATGATCATCATCATCATCATCATCATCAGGGCGAAGGTTTCTCCCATTTTCCTCCAATTAACCCGGTCCTGTGTTAGCTGCATCCACTTGACCCCTGCGAACTTCTTAATCTCACTCACCCACCTAGTTTTCTGTCACCCCCTGCTACGCTTTCCTTCCCTTGGAATCCTATTGGGTATTCTTAGAGGCCATCGGTCATCCTCTCTTCGCACTACATGTCTATTCCCATTTCTTCTTCTTGATTTCTACTAGAATGTCAGTAACTCCACTTACTTCTCTAACCCTCTCTGCACGCTTCCTATCTCTTAACATTGCACCTACCAATTCCCGTTCCATAGCCGTGCGCGTTGTCCTCAACTTAAGTACAACTCTTTTCGTTATCCCTCAAGTTCCAGCCCCATACGTGGGTACCGGTAAGATGCAATTGTTATTTCCCTATCGAGGTCCGGATCTGTGGTTACAACCGGTCTTAGACATATTTGCCTACCACTTCCAGTGATTGGCTACTCATTTCAGCTGCTGTTCCTTTTCCAGACTGTTCAACATTACCTTAGTCTTCATCATTGTTACCGGGAAACGTGTGACCGAAGTGGTGTGCTCACAGACAACGACGACGATCGAGTTCCGCCCATCGCAATCTCGGTCACATCAAATACATCCCCGTAACAGTGTTAATATTTAGGCCTGTTTTTATGCTTCTCCTGTCTATATCATTAATCATTCTTTGAATTTCGTCCACTGAGTTGTTTAACAAGGCAATGTCATCAGCGAATCGCAGATTATTGAGATACTCTCCATCGACCCTGATGCCTAACTCCTCCCATTCCATGTCTTTGAATACGCCCTCTAAGCAAGCTGTAAATAGCACTGGTTGATTGCCAATTATTATCCCTTTCAAATTCATGGCATTTAGATCACCCGAACGTCTGTATGGCCGACCTAAAAGGCGCTTGACGGCGCTCCTCCATTTCAAGCTCGCTGCGACGCAGATCCGAGGCCTTTTCAGCGCGACTGGTGTGGCCCCTTTTTATGTCCTCCTCCCTCCGAGCCGACGTGTTTTTAGCGTCTCTTCCTTCTGTTTTGCTTTGGACAGTTCGTATTGTTTCTGCAGCCTTTTTGTCGCCTAAAGGTGCGGAGTGAAAAGTCGAAAATTCTGAAAGACGAAAGTGTTAACGAAAAAAATAAAATAAAATGAGCCCCGTTTAACGCTTGCCTCTGTTGCAGCCGGAGCTCGGTTGTGCTATTTTCTTCTTCTGACTCTATCTCGCTTGAGCACGTGGCAGGTCGGCTTTACTTTTTACTCTTTTGCGGTCCTTTTCCTTCTCATCGTCTTTTTATTTGTATTGTTTAGTTTCGAGTCTTTCTTTATCTCTTCTCTACTATGAACCAGTCTTGTTACCCTTTTTAGTCATTAATCACGCTCGAGGACCGATTGCAAATGCTGTTAACCACTGTCGTCGTGTAGGCTCACGAAGATGAAGTGGTCGCAGCTCCCACAGGGCAGTGTTAGTTGGCGCTCAATGCGAAGAGTATTTTTAAGCTGTGTGCAGCGAAACTTAGATGCTGATGATTATAATGTACCGCTCAGCGAACTACCACTAAGAAATAGAGAATAGCTTTGTTTCAAAGTTGGCTTTGCGAGAAAGCCTATAGGTTCTTTGTTCTGTCGTGTCGTAGTTACAGCACTTTTTTACTTGTCCGACTAAAATTATCTGTAAATACCAGTAAGTATCCCTGAATATGACGTTGTTTCCTGTGCCTGCCTGACCTACTAAAATTTGTAGTCGTCAATTTCGTCATCAGCAATACGCGTTTCTTTTTGTTGTAATTGTAAACGTGTGCCCGCCAAAGCGTCGTGCTGGCCGCCGACGCGAACTACGCAAACGAGCTTTACAGGTGATGGCTTGTTTGCGGTAGTTTGGCACAAAGCTGTAAATCTGTCAGCTGGTGACCGAGATAGTTACCGCCTTAACTAGGGGAGAGTAGGAAAGTGGAAAAGGGGATGTGGATGAGCAGAGACAGAGCTCAGAAGGGCCAATAACTGCGTTTACTGCTCCAAGACGCTGACGCAATGCGGTGGCTTCGTGAGTTTCACTAGATCTAAATGAGCAGGAAACGTGGATGAGCCGTGGCGCTACGAAAGACATTGTGCGCAATGACCCCACAAGTAAGCAAAAGCTAATACAAGGAGAACTTTGGAATGATGCTACTTTTACCTTTCCGCTCAGGGCCCCGCCGTGGTGGCGCAGTGGTTAAGATGCCCGACTGCTGTGTCAGAGGTTCGAACCCGACTGCCGGCGGCTGCGTTTCGATGGAGGCGTAACAGAGTGGCGTCCGTGTGCTGTGCGATGTTAGTGCGCGCTAAAGAACCCCGGGTGGTCGAAATTTCCAGAGTACTCCAGTACGGCGTTTCGCATAGCCTGAGTCGATTTGGAACAACAAACCTACTAACCAAACCTTTCCGCTCAGGGGAAGATATGGACAAAGAAAAAGGAAGAGATGTCCCTGCTTGTATCTTTGAGGACCTTAGTTGCGCGTTCGCTTCTCCTGGCATCCGATAAAAATAAGAGTGTAGTAGCTCACTAGCATTTACATAATCGCAACCATACGACTGCAAGGCAGAGCGTTAGAGCTTCTACAGAAACTGCAATGTCAAAGAAACATTTGCGCTCGTATGGGGTCTGAGCCCGGTAACACAGCTTCAGCGAGGCAGTCGCTCTACAGTGCTAGCCGTGGTGTTTAGCTGCGCTTGGGTGGATGCTAACGAGTCATTACTCCTTTGATACAAATCCACCTCATTTTTCCTTAAGTTCAAACAATGAACGCGCACCACTGGGCAACCATCATTTCGCCGCAATGGCGCAAAATTAGTTCGAGACTCAAAGCAGCGAACGTGATTTGAGAGGGTTTGCAGCGCACTGGAAAAAAACAAAACCGAAAAAACAGCCGCGAGGAATGCCTGATGTACTTGGGAATGAATGCTCATTGACAGCCGAGGTAACATGTCTTGCAAACATATATCGGCCTAAGCTAGCTCGACGTACCGCGTGATGTTTATCCGCGATTTTCAGTATGTCTTTGTGTGTGTGTGTGTGTGTGTGTGTGTGTGTGTGTGTGTGTGTGTGTGTGTGTGTGTGTGTGTGTGTGTGTGTGTGTGTGTGTGTGTGTGTGTGTGTGTGTGTGTGTGTGTGTGTGTGTGTGTGTGTGTGTGTGTGTGTGTGTGTGTGTGTGTGTGTGTGTGTGTGTGTGTGTGTGTGTGTGTGTGTGTGTGCGTGCGCGCGCGCGCGCGCGCGTGCGGGAGGTTCACCTCGACCTAAGTGCGCATACGCATTTTCCCTGTTCCCAAGCATAAGGGAAAAATTTGAACTGATTTCAATGTCTGCATACGTCATAGTCTTAGTTAAGTACCATGACCTTGGAAATCCGAGATGCAAATACCAAAGGTCATGGTAGGCTGTGAATGACCGATGCGAGTAACCTCGAAGTTCATCATCTAAGCTGCAGTATGCTGTGTGTCGGGTACACTTGGTATATAGGCTAAACACTTGACGTAGTACTTAGAACAGTGTAGTATATACGCATTGCTGCAAATCTCTACAAGGGAATATAGCTTTCGTTGGGACTATTCTCATTGCACGCAGAGGTGAGGCTAGGCCGGCGAGAAAATGTTCAGCGCACTTAAAACATCATTAAGGGAACCTTCCTCAGAATAAAGGTTGCAAAATAAAGCTCAGATCGGAGAAAGCTGGCCACACTCTATGTAACCAGTGCACGCACAACACGCTTTGCTCTGCTTCACCCGTTAATGTTACCAGCTTTCAGCTGTGCACTCCGTTGTCGTCTTACCACTCAGAACCTGCACTCGTCATTCTAGCATCCGGCACACAAAGCCGAAAGGGCAACAGTCAATCCGCCGCAGAAGCACTCCACATGCGCGTGTCGGTGTAACCCGGTTCCAGGAGGCTCGAATTAGTCGGGCCACGTGGTATTGTAAGCTGTCAAAGCTTCGGAGGTTTCAGAACACGTACACCCACTTTCTCCCTCACTCTTTGTCCCCCTCCTGATGGAAATTTCCTCCCCCTCCTGCTACACCTCCTCCCCTTGTCCTGTCGTTCCACCTTGCCAGTGGCCTTTGCCACGAGGAGAGAGTGCTATTTATACTTGGCTACAGGACAACGGCTTACGTAACGGCTGGAGCTCCGGCAAGCGCCAATGCCGGGGCTAGAGCCAAGAGGCGCGAAAGACACAGGCCAATCCCTTCTTTCTTTGTGTGTGATCGCACCTTCTACCATTCCCTTGTCACCTTGCCCCATCGCGGAACAGTTCGAAGTTTTTTTCCTCGGCCGCAGAGATGAGTCAGATTAGCTAGACTGACGTCGGCGGAGGGATCATGCGATCACGTGGACGCTGTGCGTAACTTGTACCCGTGCCTTGTTCGTACAATGATGCGCTGCTGAAAAAAATTATTTTCGAAAACCAGAGTTTCCTGTGGTATGTCACGTTATGCTGCAGTAATTTGTGCGTATTAATCAAAGCGACAATCAACTACACCATTAAAACATAAGAAGGGTTCAGCTGCTGAACCGAGTGTGGAGCGCAAGCATCGGCTACGGGTGACCGAGCTTTCTTCTTCTCTTCTTCTTTTTCTTTCTTCTTCTTCTCTTCTTCTTTTTCTTTCTTCTTCTGCTTCTTTTTCTTCTTCTTCTTCTTCTTTCTCCTCCTCCTCCTTCTTCTTCTTTCTCCTCCTCCTCCTTCTTCTTCTTTCTCCTCCTCCTTCTTCTTCTTCTTTCTCCTCCTCCTTCTTCCTTCTTCTTTCTCCTCCTTCTTCTTCCTTCTCCTCCTTCTTCTTCCTTCTTCTTCTTTTCCTTCTTCTCCTTCTTCTTAATGACTTGAAATACGAAGGCAAAGAACATTCACGCACCGCCGTAGGATTCAAACTCATGACCCCCGTTTTTCGAGCACGTTTCTCTACTATGATATGCTAGTTATGTTGCATTATTTTATGGTTATATTAGAGTTCAACGTTATGTTTATATTAGAGTTCAACGTTCCCTATGATGTACGCGGGCTGTCAGGAACGCCATGCACGCAGTTCATATGTGCCACATGCGCTAAAATTACAGCGGCGCACTTAAGTCTCCTCACAAATGGAAATGCGGAAGTATTGCAAATTCCGAACCTAGTTCTGGTTATAGATAGTTGCGCGTTCCATCGCTCGGGGCAGTTGCTTAGTTGCCTGACATTCTGTTTCGACGTCCACAACTTCTTGTCGAGACATGTTTGTCTGATACTAGTGTGACACATCGTCTATATCACAGCTATGTCGATCACGTGACTTGTTTGACCCGATGACGTGATTGGTCAGTGGCGTCATTAACTATATCGCTATCTATCTATAGAACCTGATGAAGCCATATGTTTACTGAGAATAGGGACATAAATTCTCGGTGAGATATGTTATCAGCCTTATCTAACTATCATATCTCATTATCATTATAATTACTATCATGGCTCTAACTAGTTATCTGTACACAACGTTTTTCTGACTTATCGTCATTAATGATCATCGGTAAAATGCCTGGTTATCGTTACTTATTGTCGTTATCTCATGCACACTTCTCCTGGTCACACGTACTGTCCTCGTCACCCATGAGCCAACAAATGCTTTGTCAATAAAAATCCTATAGCTTCTCGCATCCCAATGTGAAAAGGCGGCGATAGTTGTATCTTCCAATTCATGCAGAGAGCCAGGAACAATGCACTCGAACTAAGGCGCTCAAATTCTTCGGTCGGTTTTACCAGGCGCGCGCGGATTCAAATCATTTAACAGAGTATAAGGACAGTACATATATTGTCACGGTATTGGTGACTGGGGCTAGTTGAATAGAGCCACTACAGCTGGCAATCCGCGGTCACAGTTTAAAATACGTGCTGCGAGTGCGGGACCGATTCACTTCAACGTCTTTCACTCCGAGCACCCCCGGCAATATGCCATTTGGTTCTCACAAAGCAGACGCTGGTTTATAGAAACCAAAATTCATTAGCTTGTGTGAAAGTTGCCACGCAGCGTTGTGGTTTTTATTTGCATGTCACTGTCAGAGGTATGACACGCCTTAAAATTAAGCCGCCGTTCAAATATCAACCGGCTGGAGAGAAATCCATTAACATTGGTCAGAAGACGGTCTGAAATTGTCTATTTACGTCGTTACTTATACCTGCCTTTGTAAAACTATCTTTACTGGCATTCTGTTTCAACTCTATGGTGTTAGAGGTCATATTGGTCAGCGTGACTAAAATTCTGATTGGTTCAGAAGGACCGTGACGTAGTCGTGGCGTTACCCATAGTGACAATCGCATCACCTAAAACAAAAACGATTGAATTGCTGAGACTGCGGAGTCGATGTCTCCGCCAACTACAAAGGGAACACATGATTACCTATCTGCCTTAAAAGGTCAAGGTTAAAGGTCAAGTGGTGTACACCATAGGTGGTGCCATGATTAAGCTATACAGCCACACTGCGATCTCTCGCTCTTTGAAGGTCAAGCGGCCGGACAGATTGACCTTAGCTGATGTATGGCATAGTGAAGCTTTCGCTTCAAAAACACTTGTGGTCATATGATTGTCAGACACGCTGCTTCCACTCCATCGCGGTATTTTTGTTCCATTCCGTTAAAGGAAGCAGTCATGACAGCAGTAATGTGTCGATGTCTACCGATAAAGTGCGCCAAGATATTTCCAAATTATCGTAGGGCCCATTTAACTTTAGCGCGCCATGCACACTCTTAAGCTGGGGTTGCGCCCTCTGAGCTTTTTCTTCCGCTAGCATTTTACGCGAGTCAGCCGTTTAAACGCCGTGACCTTCGTTTGTCAGGTGTTAATTTTAAACCCGGAACCGCGGTAGCCTACCGACATAGTTCGCGATGTTGTATACTTGCAACAGGTCCGCACTTTCTACAAAAACAGGAGACATGCTTCCAGCTTTTTTTGAAACCATGCGTATCTGCAACCTTTATCTTGTCTTTCTCTTGCTTTTGTGTGCTTGTTGTAACTTTATTTGCTATCAGATGGCCTCTTTCTTCCTCCTGGTTTCGTTCGTCTTAATTTTAACCGACGAGAGAAGCGGTTGTCTTAGGTTCCGACCGCTCCACCGTTTCACGGCTGGGAGGTAAAAAACGCTATGCATAAAATAAAAATGATCCCACGCAAGCCAAGTTGACGAGACCCCCTTCACAGCTAGTTCTCTTGTTCGTGCTGTTTTCAGACCTGCCGCACTAAGCTAACCTTCTTCTCTGACTTGCCCAACGCAACCAGTTCTTGCCCACGGCCTGTGCCAGCTAGCGCATGCTTAGCATTGTGGGTAAACCCGCGTCTCCCTTTGTGACAAGCTATAGTAGGGTAGGGCGGCCTGAGAGCTCTGCCGAGTGCTGTGCCAAGATGCTAAGTGTGTGCCACAGGTGTGGGAGGAAGAACGGTGGCAAAGAAAGCGTGATTGGCCAAGCCGGAAAAATGACACACTGTTACACAAGAGGTGCCGGTCGGGGAAGATCTCGGACGCTGGGAAAGCGGAAATTGAAACGCGAAGTGTTGCCCTTTCCATTCCTGCCAGCCTTCTCTCAAGTGTCTACCCTCCTCTTGTATGTGTATGTGGCATTGAAGGCTGTCGCGAGGAAGTGGGTATTGAGAAACTGGCACCAGAGTCGGTGACGGCTCCTGACTTCCACCGTGCATGGCGACTGCGTCCAGGGCAGGCATAATACGCGAGTTGTATTCCTGTCCTACTTTTCCTTCGCTGAAGTTGAGATTGTTGCTAGCTGCTGGGGCGACTGGTCTTGCATAGTTTAAATTCATGCTCAAAATATCAAAATAAAGGCGACAACTTGTGGCACAGTTATGCGTCCTAAACGCTTGACGCGCCGCCGTCGCTGTGGTCTGGAGCGAATGACAATGAGGGAACGAGGGAACGCGGGGCATAGAGAAATTGAAAAAAAAAAAAAAAAAGAAAATTAATAAATTGGAATTTGGATATAAGGGTTGTGCCATGAAGTAATTAAACTGCGTGATTTAATACTTTGCAGGAAAGCAGCGTTCTTAAGTCATGTAAATAGCGAATTGGCCAGCAGCCTAAGAAATTTGCTGAAGCTTCATACCTGCGTATTTCTTGAGACAGACGAGATTGCATCAATGAAACGGATGTAGGAAAAAAAACGTCACCAGAAAAAAAATTATCCCCAAAAGATACCCCCCCCCCCTCCCCCCCTCCAACCACACACACGCCGTCCCGGAAGTAAACAGAGAAAAGGGCCTCTCACCATGCAAGCAGCCTGTAGGGAAAAGAAGTCCACAAGTAAAAGTTACCGTAGAATGCTCCGGAAACCCAGTTACAAAAAAAAAAAAAAAGAAAAAAGAAAAAAGGGAGAGCTCTATGAGGCCGTCTTGACAGTACAATGTAAGCATTAAATATTTTTTAGGTACACGGGCACGTGGTGCGTGTCACGCCATAAAAATAAAAGCGCGCCACAAAGTCCTTCCGTCGGGAACTCATGTAGAAGCGCAAAGCTATACAGCGAAGCAGTTTCCCACGGCCACTTCCTTCCTTCCCACCGTCATTATCTTTTTTATTGACACTCCACATCTCGTTGTTTATTTACTGCATGCCGACGGATGGAACGTCTACAGTATATAAACTGCATATCATCACGGGGAAACGTATTTTATGCCCTTGATGGCGCTAGGCGTCAATAGAGGGCTACACATTTGTTTTAAAGCAGCGCGAAAACACAAGACTAAAAGGAACAGGAGACGACACAAGCGCTTGTGTCGTCTCCTGTTCCATTTAGTCTTGTGTTTTCGCGCTGCTTTAAAATGAATTCAATCCAACTCGCCCAGTTTTCTATACTTGTGAACTACGCATTTGGACGGCTCTGGCCCACCAGGCTTACCAGCCTTCTGTTTCAACCTTTATAAGTGCTTTTCTCAACATATTCTGGAAGATGCCAAAATTATAGATATAACCATCACAAAGCATGGTAAGATTCGAAGGTGCTCTCACAAAAAATGATTTTCACACCTTAGAAAAAGTAAGCACGTTTGTACACGGCACGTCGTCACCATCGGTTATGACCTCACTTTAAGTGCAGAATATAAATAAATGTGTAAGGCATAAATTACTGACATAAACAGCCATGTTTGTAGCCGTTTCTATTACCGTTGTGCGAGACCTACCGCAGTTCACCTAGACCTGTCTCAAGCTGTGGGAGACTCGAAGACAACCTCCGCAAGGACGCTTCTCGGTCGACGTCCACATTCCAGAAGCAGCATAAGCAGGCGCGCATATAGTTAGGGTGAGCGTTAGGCTTGGAGTAAGCCGCGAACTTTGGGAGCTCGCAGTAAAGGCCAGACAGCCAGCGCTCTCCGGTAAAGCGGGCCGCCCCGCTAGCCGAGCCGACGATGCTCCGGAAATAATTTACGGTCGCGCCGCTGTTCGTTCTCTAGCACGGGCATTGCTGAGCTCCCTAGCTGACTCGCTTACGGCACCTCAACCTCCCCGTTTCTGCCACCTTGTCCTCGCTCTCTCTCTCTCTATAGGCGGAGGTACGTTGCATAGCCGACTCCTGAGGACACTCACCTTTCGGCGAGAACTTTCTGGGAGAAGCGAACAAAATGAACAAAGTCGGAAAACTAGGACACCGCTTGGCTGTGCAGTAGGGACATGTAGTTCGGGCGTTCCTCCTCTCGTTATTAGTCAGCTTTTTTTTTTTTTTGCTTTTTTTTTTGCGTGCCACGTGATCACTTGCAGGCTTTTCGGGAGGCAAAACTTGTTTGAAAAGGGAATTTTTTATGGAGTCCGTAGTCACCGGTTTTGACCTCTAAGGTCAAGATAAAATGATCGCGTCTGTTTTTCGCACATTAGCAATGATTTTTGTATCATTTCTATGCGAGACGCTACTTGGAATGGTAGTGTCTTATTTCGTGCTAGGTTGAATATAGCCAAACGAACGCTACGTGCGTCTTAGTTGCATGTGACCGAAAAGAGCGCAAATTGTCTTTCTGTTACTTCTTCTGAATAGCCAGCTTTGATTCTTTGAAGCCTGTAATAAGGGCCCGGACTACATCTCGTCAGTGTTCCCCGGGCCTAACGAGAATGTCACAAAAGAATGCTCACACTGCATCAGATCGCAGCTCACGCTCTCACAGGGGAGGGGCGTCCAACTGTGTCGGCTGTGCGCGGGCCTCGCCGCTTTCGTCAATTAATAGACGAAGAGGCGGAGAAAGAAAAACAAAACAAAACAAAACAAAAATGAAAGAGTCGGTAGAATTTAACGTGGAACACGGCGC
Source organism: Amblyomma maculatum (assembly GCF_055883805.1). Lineage (NCBI taxonomy): Eukaryota > Metazoa > Arthropoda > Arachnida > Ixodida > Ixodidae > Amblyomma > Amblyomma maculatum. The sequence goes on from NC_139348.1 coordinate 156,186,453, forward strand.
TATGAAAGCGCACAGACCAGCGGCATTGTGCGCCGCCTGGCGAGTATAAATAGCTTCCCTCGGTAGCGCGCTAATGGACGATGTTTTCCAATGCGTCGCGGCTTTTAATTCCCCCCAACTCGAAAACCGGGAGCGCGAGTCCTTTTAGTTTTACTGGTGTTGTCTTTTATCCATCGTTGTTGGCCCGGCGTTGTTTCCCCTGACGCTCCTTCCGGGACTGATGGCTTGGCAGGTGTGTGCATGTGTCCTCGCTTGTGTGTACGTGTGGGACACGTGGAAGGCGATAAGAAAGAGAGTACGGCTATTCTGAGCGTGGATCGAGCTTCGAATAATTGGAGAACGAGGTCAGCTGCGTCATTTGTATTTACCCCAGAGTTAAAATTCGTTGCTTGAGACGTCGCGTTCCTTCCGTTCAACATGCATGTACGGCAGCTCCTGTAGCGGGCAGTTTTGGCAGGTACATTATACAGTTTCAGTTCTGTGCGATTAGGTAACGTTCCTTGACGCGGTCTGCGGTACACTTTTTCGGTCTGTTGCAAATCCAGAAAATAGGGTATTTTATTCTCTGGTTCGGCTGGTTTGGTTTGTTTATGGTGTTGAACGTCCAAAGCGACTCAGGCTATGAGGGGCGCCGTAGTGGAGGGCTTCGGAAATTTTGATCACGTGGGATTCTTTGGTGTACACTGACATCGCACAGCGCACACGGCCGCCTTACATTTTGCCTCCATCGAAAAGCAGCCCCGCCGCAGGCAGGATTCGATCCCGCGTCATTAGATTGAGCAGTTGAGCGCCCTAACCACTGAGGCACCACGGCGGGGTATTTTATTCTATTTCACAGCTCAATCTAGAATGTCCCATAACACTCGGCCAAGAGGCGGCGAATGTTGCAGAATTTATATGCCTCCCGTGCGTGCGTACCTATTTGTGACGTCATGGCCGCCATAGGTATATGCCCACAATGAAACCGTAACTACACTACAACGATGACACTGTAAACAAAATCGCACCCTTTTCGTATCCATAACTCACGCACTCCATAAAGGGTGATTTGAGGTACTGATGCACAGCTTTAATGGGTGCAACAAGCAGCACTCTGCACATTAAAAGGATGCATCAGTGCCTCAATACACCTTTTGTAGAGCTTTCGCGAGGGTTGGAGTTATAGACACGGTAATGCACCTTTAAGGGTGCGATTTTGTTTACGGTGTAGGGCTGATCAACGGCTTAGACACGCCGCATCTCTAAAGGTAAAGGAAAAGGCATGGGACAACGCAGCCGCCTGCTTGACTGGACGGTCATCACCTAAACGGTCACGGCCGGTTCTTCACAAAGCACGATTAGGTATATATTCGTCCCGGTTCCTTCTTCCACGTCGTAACAAAATACCCGGGCACCCCATTTTTTCGAGATGTTTACAACTATCCGTTCCTTGTTTTCTTGCTTCCTCCTTCCCCTTTCCCTTGCGATCTCTTCTTTTTCCTTCAAATGTGCCTCAAAATCAGAACTGACGTGTGAGTGATGTCCGTGTCGGTATCCGGACCGAGAAAAATAGAAGGTCGTGCAATGGCGCCACCGACCGTTTTGTGCGCGCTGTGTTTTTCCCGAGCTGCGATACGCTGCCGTGGCGTTGGCTGTTTTCCGTGGAAACGACAACAGTGGTAGGGGGTTGATGGGAGAGTGGCCGGGTGCGTCTTTATTCTCGTCTTGTCTCACCTTGCACGACGCTACCCTGCGCGCGGGTTCCAAAGTTTAATCTTGTTCCGTGAGCCTTGCCTTGAACGGTGCCAGCTTATAAATCAGAGCGTTCGCACCACACAAAGAACGCCGCCTGCAGGTCAAAAGGGGGAAGCAGTGCAGGGAAAGGTCACTCAAGCATTCTTACCCGATGGGTACATTGTAGCGCTTAGTGGGCGATGAACTATTAGTCTTCCAGCATTCACCTTAAAACTGCGTCATTAACCCAACACGAAGCATGATGCATGACTGGCGTAAATTATTCTGCATAAACATTCGCGAAGTGCTGGGTGCGACAATGGGAAAAATTACAGATGATGCTGTGCAAGAAGAATGCGAATGCGAACGCACTAGCAAGCTACTTCACTACACTAACCACTGCTTGGCTATTTTTCAAACCGGATAACGTTCAAGTCAAACTCAAGTTTCGAATGATTTGGGTGTGGCCATGTTGAGCCACGCCAAAGCATTGTCCACTTTGGATAGGGCCATGTCACCATCTCGTCAAGCTTGTCTGGTTGCTAGGCAACACACAATTCTTCTACCACATTCTTATTGCTAGCTCATTATCTTCTTATCACTTTATATCACCATCTGAACAACCGTCCCATCACCCTCCGTCACCTTCATATCACGTGATATCGCTTCTCTATCACGATCTAACACACACAAACTAGGTTAACTGCTATGTTCGCCATATGGCTACGAGAAAAGTGCTGATCAAGTTCCTCAAGGGCTCTTGAAGGTATAGCCTCCGTTGTCCGTCAGGGAATTTTGATATGACGAAGCCAAATGTGACTATTCGCTTATATAATCGCCACATGCAAGGGGATAATTGTAAATGTTATTTTGTGTCGTGTGTATTGTCTCAAACACAGACAATAAAAAAAAAAAGCCATGGGGCTACGTGTTTTCATACTGACTTCCGACGAGAAATTCCTGGTTTCGAATCCGGTCCGACGGATTTTTTTCTGATATTTTTTTCTGCTTCTTCAACGTATAAGGACCATGGGCACATAAATCGCCCACCGCGGCTATCGAATTAAAGTGAGCCCAAGAATTCTATAAAAGTAGTCTTTTCCTTCCTGCGCTTCTTCTTTCAAGCAGACCTGAAAAACATGAGCAACCCACCTTCCTTCCTACGTGACCTCTTGCGGTATGCGGCTTTCCGATTCTCAGGTGCTATCAGTAGAGTCCCTAGAAGTATTTGCTAGTCTGCCGTCCGAGCGGGGTTCCCTATGGAACCGGTTGGCCGCTTCCCGGATGAAAGCGCAGGGGGCGGTGTACGCATTCGGAGCGTGGTCGCGTTGTGTAGGTGGTGCTGTGGCGGTTGTGCCGTACTGCGAATCTGCGCCGCGCTGATCCGTAGGTGCCGTGACAAGGCTCGTGCACCACGTGTACTTTTTTTCGTTCGCGAGCTGGAATGCGCGCAAATTAGCTAGCATGTGGGCAAGTGTGCCTTTTTTATGGATATGTGATCGCGTCATGTCCAGAAAACGGGGTAAGCGTGATAGCACGTGTTTCTTGCCCGGATGCAAGACCGGGTAGCGCTCGTGCAGGGTGAAATGTTCTCTCTTCAGGACACCGAAAGACGCAGGGAAGAGGCAAGAGTGGGAGCGCAACATCAAGCGCGGCTGCAAAGGCAATAACATTGTTTATTGTCTCAGCTAGGGCATAAAAGAATATGCAAAACGAAAATTAAAAGGCGTAATAAATGAAAGAAAATAGACTGACTGTGTTCTAATAAAATTCAAGAGAGAACGATGATAAGGCCCTTGCGTGCAAGCAATGTACGAAGATGGGTTGCTCGGTGAAAGGCCCACTGCCGTCAGGTGCCGATATTGTCGGCTTCAGTGGCGGGCAAACCCACAAGTGGTGAATATCTTCCTCATTATTTTGTGAGTTGCAGAAGGAAATCCTGGACGTTGATATAAATATCGGTATATATAAATATCGGATGATCCGGATCGGGGTTGCCCTTGTTGTAACACGAATAAGCTAGTGTCGACGTTTGTGAGCGACACTTCAAACCCTGCTTTATTGAGCGAAGTTTTAAGACAGGTAAAGGTAATTGAGATTCCACGGGATGTTACGCAACTCACGAAGGATGCCATCTCAACGCTGTTTCCTGACACTCCAAAATACTTGTTGAAACCATTGCCTCTCAAGAGATAGGAGCGCAACTTGTACGAGCAAAAACAGTCAGCAGGGAGACCTGCAGAGAAAGAAAAAAGTGCACTGATCCTGAAGCATCAGTGGAGCCAGTTGAAGAATACAGCTGTGATGGATCGTGTGACGTGAGCCTGCTCCAGGAATGCAGAAAGCTGCATGCCACCGCCACTGGGGACAAATGTCGATCTTTCTGATGTTGAACAATGAATATTCGCATTGTGCCACTCAAGCGAGGACGAATCTCCGGAGGCAATTGCCATCGGCGAGTTCTGTTCCATCGCAGTGGTGAAGCTGCCATGAATGCTGCTGTGTGCATCCGAGGAAACAAAGTCAAGGAGATAGCTGTAAAGTCGACAGAAGAGGTAATTAATCTTATTCAGGACATTGTGAAACTCAGCTTGTGTCCTGGCAGCGGATTGAAGCCTATTACCGAGACCTTTCCCACCTACAATGGGCGTTGCTTAATTTGCGACGAACTGTACCATTATTTCTGATGCAACATGCATATAGCCTGCAAATACTTGCGAAAGTTAACTCAGAACACCCTGTCAAAAAGAAGAAAAAATTAAGAAACAGACTTCTATGTCTCGAGCAGTTTGTCGTACGAAGGACAAGGTGGCAAAGCTGGTAAAAGCTCTCGGTGAAATGAAAAATGAAAATGAACACCTTCAAGGACAGAGTTTGAAAGAAGTGTTAGTGCCCTTCCTCTCAACTAACAGCTGGCTGTTAAAATATGTTTTAGAGGTTGCAAAACGGAAGTCAACAAAACTGATGGCATATTCTGATGAGTGGCTACTAGGCTTCCTAAGTACCAAAGAATGTCTATCAGCAGTTTGCCTGAAGCGCGGTGCGATTTGAAGGGCTCGGGTTCCCATCTTGCGTGCTTTAATTGTGCATGCATCCGAAAGTTTCTAGTTCTACATACGTGTTATAACTTAGCTAAACGTCCGAAGAAGTTAAGATGAAACTATAGCGTGGATGAAAACGCCGGCGACAGCGCTCTGTTGCTCGCACACATGGTCCAATTGGAGCCTAGAATGTGCGTCTAGTATAGTCCTCCATGCAAGCGCAATTATTTGCACAAAATCCTCAGAAGTCTTCATTACAATACGGCACGGCGGTAGCTTCAGCAGGATAATAGGGTATAAAAAGCAGCTTCGTTTCTACATCGGCTCAGGGGCATGCGCGCAAAACTTCGCTCACGAAAAAAAAAAGTCGCATCCGTGGTTATGCCAACAACTCGGCTGCGAATTCAATATTACGACTAAACTGAAATCAAAGACTAAAGAGCGGCATCGCATGTACAAGGCACCTGACAATGAGCATGCAGCGAATGCATTTCGAAGCGCACGGGCGCGCGCGTCGTCTGCTCCGTCAGCAGTGGCGCACTCCGGTTCACCGCAGCGCCACCGCGGCGATCATTCAGCGGCAGCCCCCGCCGCGGCCGGCGGACGACAGACTAGCAATATTTCTAGGGACCCTACTATCTAGGGAAGCGTAGTAACGACTAAACAGTCATTCGTCGTGCCATGAAGGGTCGAAGAGACGAAACTAAGTGAGTACGCTCATGCGCGCGTAACTATACATGTATACAAAGTCGGCTGCTCTGCTGTTGCAGACGATCATTGCGGGTTGTGTGACGCCAGCCGTAAAGTTACGGCGAAATACAGTTCTTAAGCCTATGCGGGTTGCGGCCTTAGAGCTTATCGTGCACACTTTAAGATCCGCCAGATCTTTTAACCAGAGCTGATTCTTTTGACTCAATGTTTTCTTCACAGCATTTAATTTGAGAGCCATTTATTTCTACGTTTACTTTTTGTATTTTGCATCTGAGCCTTGTATTTATTGTTTTATTTTGTGTTACAACTTGTATTTAACATTTTCCAATTTTGCTAATCCTGTTCTTTTTGCATATATTATGTATTCGCCCCTCCTGCTTGGGCCTACTGTAGGCCTGCAGTATGTTCTAAATATATATATATATATATATATATATATATATATATATATATATATATATATATATATATATATATATATAGTACTGCACTTCATCCACCAATAGCATGCCGGCAATGCTAAGTTTCTTATTTGGTCCCTCTAGCGGCGGGCTGGTGGAAACGAGGATTGAATATTATATAACGATACAACCTTTCCCACGAAAAACCTCATAGGAATGCTTTACTGATTTCCGCACAGGCTTGATACCAAACATTGGTCTATGCTAATTTGGTTGAACAAGTATTGAAAGCATTTAATTATATCGTGTATCGCGGCGCAACCATTTTGATACTTTTTCTACTGCAAAATCCACATTTCTGGCGCAACTTTAGTCAGACTACATGCAAAACCTTGTCTTCACCGTCATGCCGTAGGGAATAACATTCTCTAAGAAACGCTAATAGACATTAATACCGTGATTCTCTCTACATTAGCAGGACAGCTGTTAAGAAAACAACGCTGCATCTGGCAATAGCTCTGTGTGCGCATGCGCGTAATCTCGCCCGTTTTGCCTCTGCGCTACTTTATGAGGCGCTTAAAGACGTTGTGATCGACGCTGTCATGTTATCACTGAAAAAAAGTTTACATGTATGTTTCTGACAGCATCGGTGACCTTTATTTTCAATAGAACTTGCGTGCGGTTAGACGAATCTGATGACTTCTGGTGCTACGTTGTCCATCACATACGCACATACACAAGAGATTACTACAATACGTCCACACCGGTGATGCGCACACTACCAACTGGCTATTTATTTGTGGTATGAAGAAGAAGAAAACATGACAAAGAAAAGGAAGGGTACAATAAGAAGAAGAAAACTTGGAGAAAAACATATTGAAGGAAAAATAAAGCGAAACCTATAATTAAACTAGGGTGAATGCGCCTATCTTCTTGTCCTATTGTCCACACTAAGCAGTAGCAATTCCTTCCTGCTGAGCGGTACACTCACGCACTCCCCCTCTTGACCCGAAATCATTTCAAAGACTTCAACAATCTCTCGCTTCAAAGTATCTTTTGCCCGAGCCAGCACCTTGGTTTCCGTGAACCTGGCCACACAATGTTTCACCCTTGGATCTTGTTGAGTGCCATCCTTTCCGCACCGAGAGCAGTGGGTTGCCAAGTTTCCTGGAGCCGACAATGCTGCGCACGCATTCCTGTGCTCCCTCAAACTCTCATTGAGGCATCGGCCAGTCTGCCTCACATACGCCTTCCCACATGTCAGAGGAATCTTATAAACCACTCCTTCGCAGCAGTGGACGAAGCGCTCCTTATGCAGCATGCCGCAAACTTCCTTTGGCTCACTCATTCCGTTCACCTTCCTGCACAGACTCTTTACCTTGTCCGGGGCAGATAGCACAACCCTAATATTGTCGCGTAAACGGCGACCTTTACAGTTGCGTCCGAGGTCCAAAGCGTGGCAAAGGTTCTACGAACAGCGTCAGAGTTCAGGCTCGAGGTTAGCACACTTCTTCCTCTCACACTTCTGCGCTTCTTTGTCGTCAACGCATGCTACAATATCAAATCGGCTCGCGAGCATCTTAAGACGATGCGAAATTCCGCGTACGTAAGGCAGGACAACAACCTGTCTCCTCTGCTCACTCTCTTGTGTGTTGTGTGAACGTCTTGTTGTCATTATTGTGTATGTGTGTATACGATGGACAATGCAGCGCCAGAAATCATCAGACCTTTATTTTTATGGACGACCTGGAGTGTGATCGAAGCAAGCTCTGCGCTGCTGATGCAAAAGTGGTGCCGCGTAAATCTGGCACGCATCCTTTGCTACAGCATCGCTGTAACCATGTTCTGGTTTCGTTAAGCGGGAATGTGGCTCTCTTTATAGAACTCTATTACGCGAACTCGGCGTCCGCAAAGCACGGCCCAGAACACGGAAGGAACCAAGAAGTCCCAGGTGAAAAAAAGCGTGCGCGGTGGAAAAGAAGCGCAAGGAATAAACGAATAAAGAAGAAAGCCCCCGAGAGGGAGGAAAGAAGGGGCACGGGAATGCGGGGCAAAACGTCTACTCCCGCGCAGGGCTCAACACGAGGAATTCGGAGACGGCAGCAGTGGAAGAAGCTTCTTTTTCTGGTTCAGTGACCCGTCTTGCCCTCCGTTGCACCACCGCTGCTCCTCCGTGCTTCGCCTCAAACTCCTGGGGAAGCAGCGTACTAAACGCTCTGCCGTATCACGAAAAACGTGCAGCACGAGCGAAGCTGCAGAAGAATAACTGGCGTTTTCAGCCAATCGCGAGCTCAAGCCCGCCCTGCGTGCACGTTTAAGTACGGTCCGTGGCCAATGTCTGTGACCGACACCTCGACTGCCTGCTCAGCCTCAGCGCACATAAACTGAATGAGGAAACGGTTAGCCAGGAAGGGGCATGCAGCTCGAAGTCCTATAATAACGTCGCTCATTCAGTCCATGTCAGATGCATATAACTCTACATCTCGCTCGGAGCCTTCGAAATTGACTCAGCTCATCACAGTCGTCATCATGATCATCTTCTAGAACTCATAATGACACATAGAGTCATCAGTCTGAGCGATTCCACTGTACTCTTTGAAGGAACTTCCAATCCGATTTCTCCACCTGATTGCCCCTTCCGGGCCACAACTTTTCAATTTGCTAGATGTCCACTCGATCTCTCGTTTTTTTTTTTCTTTCCTACTATTTTGCTGTAAAATACTATCCGAATTTGGAGTTGATCGACATCGTATACCCTGGGCTCTTCTACTAAGCCTCATGTGGAGAAGCATGGACTCGTGACTGCGAGTCTGGATTAGGAGGTCATTTACATTCCTTTCGAGACAGGTAAAGTGTTTTTCCGATACCAGCTCAGTAACTAACTGTCATAACGCTGCACTGTTTTTCGGCAAGGCGAAGCACAGAGTTCGCTACTTCATTTTTTCTTCTACCTGCACCTAGAAAGGAGGCGAAAGCGGAGGGGTGGCGGGGGAGAGGGGGGGGGGGGGGGGGGCAGTAAGTGGGAAACCCCAAGGGTCGGGGCTGGAGCCGCGATGGCTGTGGTGGGTTCTAGTGCGCTGTCGCAGGAGGACGTAAAAGAAGTCTTGGGTGATTTTCCGCTGCTTGATGACCTCCTCACTTCTCCCCTGGCGGTGGCCCGTCGTCAGCTCTTTTCCGCCACCACTGTAGGCACCACCGCCACTGCGTCGTTGGGCCTCAACATCGTTTTTCTAGACTCCCGCTCCTCTTTTCTCCCTGCTCACTTTATGCACGTACATGCATGTAAATGAAAAAAAAAAAAAATCAAATACGTTTTTCACTGGGTTAACGGAAGCCAGAAAAAAAAAACAACGCTTATTTAAGCAGAATTCGCTTAATACGAACTTTCGGATTATTTGAGCTAACGCTTTGGCCGCGTCAAAGTCAGGCGTTTTGAAAACACTGCTCTTAATTTGAACTCCGTCTCACCCGGACAAATTTTGGGCTTAATTCGTGCCTGAGTTATCAGGAGTATATATATTCCCCCCCCCCCCCCCCCCCCCCCCTCCCCACACACACACACACACACACATTCATAACGGGTACTGTCTTCTCTCACCAAAATAGCGTCAATACGCTTCCTGTTGGATCGTACGTACGCTCAGCGATCAGTATGTTCCTGGCTGCTTTAGGCTCAGGCTCAACTTAGGTGTAGACATGAGTATATTTTCACTCACCACCAATAGAGCCTCACGTTCACTTCAGTTTTCCTTTCGCTCAGGTGAAGCGCAATCATGCACGCGGATTAAGTTTAGTCGGGCACAGCGAAGTCCTGTCCTGAACTTGGATTCACTAAGCGTTGGCCCCGCTTGAGCTTCTGAACTCAAGGGTGCTGAGGCTAAGCGGAGCTCAGACTCGTGGTTGTGTACTCACGAGGATTATCGTTCACTCGAGCAGCACATCTTCAGGTGGCGCGCAGTAATGTTACCTCAAGCTCACTTACATTTATATTGCCTTTTTCTCCCAAATTTATTCAGCGGAAGCTCACTCTTATCGAGGTCCATATGCGTTACACCTTGCACTCAGAATCTCTTAAAAATTTCGTTTTCCTCATTGGAATTTTCGAGGTCATCATCTGAAGGGACTTTATGGTGCAAAGTTTCAGGCGACTGGTAACTGCAGAATCAGTGTCCTTTGTCCAACTACAGGAATAGATTAGATCCGGCTTTTAACATTTATTTATTTATTTATTTATTTATTTATTTATTTATTTATTTATTTATTTATTTATTTATTTATTTATTTATTTATTTATTTATTTATTTATTTATTTATTTATTTATTTATTTATTTATTTATTTATTTATTTATTTATTTATTTATTTATCTATTGCCGCTAGCTTATGTGACCTAGGGGTCGCTAGTCTGGCTTGAGCAGTCAATTGTAACCTAATTATTTGTGGCAATCATAATTTTTCTGCTTTGTAGCTATAATTTCTCTCGTAGCGCATAATGCTCTAAAGTCATTCCCAGTAGAGGAATAATAAGAAAATTCGTACTAGTCCCTTCTCAAGCTGCACGCGACTGTACTCCACGTGCTATATATGTGATATACAGTCGCGTGCAGGTGGAATAATTTTGGCAAGAATCTACGTAAAAAATGGGGAGGAGGAGGAGGAGGGGGGGGGGGGGACTTTCAGTTGCATGATTGCATGCAGATAGTGTGCATTTTCTTAGAAATCTTTGTAGTCATTTTAAACTTGATGATTGATTATTATGAATTTTTATGGCACTACAAGAACACCTTCGGCCAAAGATTGCTATGAGACCGTATTTTCTCTTTACTCAAGTTGGGCCCAAATACCAATTTCGCAAGCGTTTCACCCAAGTTAAGCCGAACACCAGGGCAAAGCTTGTTGTCATTGTATGAACTGTGGATGCCCGACGGGGATCGAACCCTGCCGCTACCGCACACGAGACGGATTCATATTCCACTAGACCACCGCGGCGATGGAAAGTGCCACAACGGGCTTTACCTAACACGGCTTACTTCGATTCCTCGATGACAAATTTTCCTTCGGTAGGAGCGAAATGCACCAGAGACCATTTTTTCAAGCAATGCCCAGAGAAGATGCGAGCACTAGGCCTAAGAAGGTCTAGTGTTCGTTAGGAAACCGGTGGATACCCGGAGGCACTGGGGATGCTCTTCCGTACTGCACAGGTACATTGCAGTTGAATGAGAATGTTTTCTGGTCTCGAGACCGAACCCTAGATCGTCGTCCTGATGAGCCCAGTCGCTGGGAGAAATTAACCACAATTCGCTGATACGTCCACTTAATCTCCTTTGCCATTTGCCACTTGGCATACTGAGAGTGACCTATCGAAGGGAAAAGGACAATGTCTCGCGTTCAACTTTTGCCTCTGGGCAAGAGCAGCTATTTTCAGGAAAAAGCTTTAAAATATGACCTTCCACTTCGTGTGCATATGTTATTAAAATTATTGCTAATGGAAATTAAAGCTTATGATAACTTACTGCAGCAGCAGTTTTTTGATGATAACATATTTGCTAGCGCATCTTTAACGCACAAGAGACACTGGGAAGAAGAATGAACACATATAAACAGGGCAGACGCTAGTCCTGTTCAGCGTCTGTCCTGTTCATATATGTTCCTTCTTCTTTCTAATGTCCTTTGTGTGTTAAAGATGCGCTAGCAAATATGATTTGAAATGCTGTCCAACTCGCCCAAGTTTCCGCCTTATTTGATAACACCCATGGATCGATATGGGGCAGGCGCTGTTCTGTGACAGATAAACAGAAATTTATGCGCCAAAAGTGGTTTTTCCTACGTCAAAGCAACACTGTAAGCCTGAAATTACAGCACCCACAGCTGAATCGTTTATTCATTTACCTTCACAGCCAGCGACTACTGCATTGAGAAGATGGGCAGAAAGAATTACGGCAGACAAGAAGCCGACTAAGTGGTCATACACGCTTTCCAGGCACGTACAATAAGATAAAAAGTGAGCAGTCTTACCAAATGCATGGTCCCATAGCGCAAAATAACGAAGGGACAAGACACGAGCGCTAACTTTCAATAAACATTTCTATACAGCGCTCGCAAGGTTTTAAAGGAACAAACAGCGTGCGAGGATTAAAGCACGTGAATGGCTATCATACGCAATATAATCACTGGTTTCTTGTTGCGTAGCTTTTTGTTGTTGCTGTTGTTGTTGTTGTTGTTGTTGTTGTTGTGCAAACTTCATGCCATAGCACGCGAACTGCCGTATATGAAATGTTGAGTAATTTGCACCATCACTGTCGTTTAAAAATTCCTCTTTTTTTTTTTTTTTTTTCTCTAGCGAAACTCAGCCTCGGTGAAGTGCTAACGAAGTTTGCCTACATAGCGCCGAACCAGCCGGCAAGCGAGCTCTCCCGAGGCGCCGTCCGAGAGACGTTCAAACGAATCTCGACCAGCAGAAGCAGCAAAGGCGCGGGAAAAATAAAACGAGAACCAAGCGGAGAAGGCAAAAACCTCTCAGCTCGTGCGCTAATGGTTCTTCTTCGTCGTCTTCCGACTCTACCAAAATAACCGCTCTCCTCACGCGCGGACGTCTTAGCGGCCACGCGCGAAGAAGCGGAGATGGTGCGCTGGTGGTGGAGCTCGCTCACTCGCTTGCTTGCAAATATACTGGGGCTAGCTCAGTCCTCTTTCTCTGCCTCGCATACACCCCTTTTTTTTCTCTCTCTCCCTCTTTTAACCGTCTTCGAAAGTACAGGTTCTGAGGAGGTGATGGGGGCAGTGAATGATTGTCGGAGAACGTGCCGCACTTTTCTCTCGTTTAAAGCAAGCTCCTCGCAGTTCGTCGATGACTTTAGCTTTCCGTCTTCTCCTTCTCTTCTCATCATCAGCACCACTGGCAGAAAGCCGCACGCTTCTCTGCCGCCGCTCGCTATTCGTCCAGTCTAGGTTCTGGACCGGCGCCAGACACATCGTAGAGGGGCAGTAAACAACTCTCGAACGACGTTTCGGAATCTTCGGTGCTTTTGTATGTGCTTGTACTTCGATATGGTAAACCTAGTTTCCTCATCTCTGCAGATGGTTATGTCTATGGGTAAAAATAAAAATAGAGATTATGGGGCATTCTATCGTCGTTCGTTAGGCTAGCTTTGGTGTAATCTGTCGCGCAGCGTACCACTTAGCTTACCAGTTACTCCTGCGAGCTTAGCGTGCAGGGTTGCATTCCCATCTTGTTCGCGACGTTAATAGTTCCTTGAGAAAAGTAGTAATGATAGTGAACGTGGTTCACGGCTCTCGAGCATAAACCAGTATGCCATATGCGGTTTGGAATTGTAATCGGTTTTCACTTTCACTTCGTCCACGAAGCCAGAGTGAAGATGAGTGACACGGCCATGCAGTATCACCATTTGCGAGTGGAGGCTAAGAAAAATATACTTGTGCCATAGCCGAGACTCTTTTGAGCGCCACTGTCTTAAAGGTCGCGTTCATCGTAAATTCCGGCATGCTGTCGGCGTTGTGAGCGAAATATTGCAAGCTTACCAGTGGAGGGTGGCAGCTGGCATTGCTAGGCGCTGATTAGACGTCAGGTTGTGTGACGTCACAACAGCACATGACATGGCCAAGCTAGCAGGCGCTGTAAACTTGGTTCATATGGGAATCGAACCCTCCCGCACTATTTGATCCCGATTCAGACGGGCGATGCCTAGGCTGTGCACTCTCATTCGAGCGGTTCGGTTAAGTTTTGCTTTATAATTACCCATGTCGTGTTGTTTTTCTTATTATTTGGTAGCTTACGACTGTGTGTTTGTATGTGCGAGATAATAGAGGCGAAAATTGAGATTAGTAATTAGGCTAGTGCATGTATGCGAACATGAATAGGCAAAGGGAGCAGGTAGACGGGTGCCATAAAAGTTATTGCGTAAAAGCCTTACAGGCGAAGCCCAAGCATCCCCCAAATATTGTGCCCTCTTACTCTTACCACCCGAGAAAGTGGAGCGTAGCTGTGCTTTTCGTTCGTTACGAATTCTGAGTGCTGCTTCGCCAAAGCTGGCTTTGCCGCATGCATGCACCGTTCTGCGGCAAAGCATCTTTGGTAAGTGAAAGGAGAAAGCAGAGGACATTCGCAAGGTTCAGCTGTTTGCCGACACAGTAGTCGCCAATATGAGGTATCTCATTATTTGCAACAAATTAAATTTAATTTTTCAAGTGTGGTATTTTATTCTGAGCTCTGATGGTAACCGTGATACCAATCCGCATGTTTCCTTATGGTCCTATACCCCCTTTTCGTGCTTGCATAACTAAACTTTACAGACTGAAGAGAAAAAGAAACCTTTGGCTCTAAAGAGTATTACACTTAGTTCAGCGGGCGGGTTCCATAGTCCAGGGCACCAGTGGCAGTCATCTGGGCCTCCGCAGCTAAGGAGGTGATGTCTATAACTTGGTCATGCACTGTCCCCGTTTTATAAGGGCACCCACAGCAAGGCCGCTATGGTCATAGCTACATAAACTATATAAAGAACAGTGACATTCCCATTGGTCACGAGTTATACTTGAATATTTTCAGTTATGACATACTAAGACAAAAATTTCGGTGCCCGGCGTCCAGCCATTGCTTTGAAAGAAAAAAATTCTGGTGTTTCAACCTATGACCACATAAATTTGGTTTTGGTTTGATTTTATGAGTTTTAATCTCCGAAAGCTGCCCAGGCTATAATGAACTCAGTAGTGGAGAGTTCTGGGTAATTCCGACCGCATGGGGTTCTTTAACCTTCTGTGGCGTCGGACACTCGCGCGCCTTCATCAAAACGCGGCCGTGGTCGTGCCCGTCTTCCCAGGCTCACTAGTGAAACAGCCCTAAGCATTGAACCACTGTTGTGGAACGCATGACAGAAGTTGCAGCGATAAGTGTTCAGGCGGCTCCAATATGACTCTGGGAACAAAACATGAGCATTGAGCTCTATGAGTGAAAACCTCAATTTTTCCTCCTTCTGAATAGTTTTCTTTGAGGCGTACAATAACCATAAGACATTTCCAAAGCTAGTGCAGCAATTTGTTCTTGCGTCCAATCTGAGTGTTTCATTTCGTGTTGAAGTTAATGTCACTCCTCCTGTGGTCACGTGGTTCACTTCGGTCCCACAACCGCATCGGATACATTATAGAAAGCGGCCACTTCTATTAACATTCTTACCGAGCAGTAAATAAATACAGATGTTTTCGGCTTCTCGTTTACTACCATTTTGCTTGTATCCAGTCACTTCCGCACCCTGGCTGCCGCAGAACTTGTCTTGAATGCCTTCCATACGTGTCACGTCGTTTTAAAGCGGAAGTTCTACTCCTTCCAAGCCAAACTTCAAGGTCATCTGGCCCCGACCATTTGGCCTTGAACTCTCGCGCTGGGCAGTGAACAGCGTCGTTCTCACTAAGTTTCAACTGCGTCGCTCTTTCATTTAACCAATGTTAATGCTTTATACATATAGGCCATTTGTGCTAATGCGGGCGAGGTTCGCAATCATAGTGTGAGGAAAATCCACCAGGCGGCGTGACAAAAGGAGGCGGAGTGGCGCAGAGGAAGCCACTCTCGCTTAAGACAGACACCGCAGCCGTGCCAGACTGGCTGTCGCGACCATCCAGCAACGAGAAGCTAGACTAGCCCGTTGCCGAGAAGCTTACCAAGTGCGGAATCAAGCCGAGATTGAAGCGACGGTCCGATGACTTGCGCTCGTGAATTTTTGTTGAAGGATAATCGAACCCCTACATTTTTTTTTTTTTTTTTTTTGCTCTGGAGTACTCATCACGAACCAATACTAACTTGCCCAAGTCTTCGCCCGACTGGTTCACATAGGACTGTAAGGGGCTTCTATCATATGGCCCTGAAGAAATCCTCACCAGATTGCCAAAAAGCACAGCGCGCCGACTGGTGCCGTGCCGATGAAGGTTCAGGACAAGCGCGGCGTTGTTTACGGCCCAATGCGACGCGACGGCGTCCCTGAGGAGGCTGCGCCCATTCCACTACCGCCGCCGCCGATAATGTCTGCTTTGAGTGAGCAGAGCGAAGCGTGACCTCCGAGATGTACGTACGCCGGGGCGTTTCCCAAACTCTACCGGAGGTTGTTTATAGCAGCTCGCACCTGGCGGCCGCCGCATCGACTGTGGCGGCGACACTGTTTTTGCAAAACAACGTTGCCTTGCTGCTTCCGGCAGTTCGCGCGAACTCCGCTTTTAGAGCTCTCCGCACGCGTTCCCAGTGGGCCACGCGTCCACGGGCTAACCCCCCCTCCTTCCCTACCCAACCTCGCATTTTATCGCCTTTGATGATCGCGTCGCGCTGGCTTGCGCAGGCAGTAAGCACAGAACGAAACAACGAAGGAAGGAAAATTATAAATATCAAATGAAAACAGAGAGTAAGAAAATGACGGTATCAACAGAAAAATGAAGTATAAAGTTAAAAAGGCGGGGAAAAGAAAGACGGTGCAATATAGAAGGGAAGAGGAAGGAGACGGAGGAAAGAGAAAATAATGGTTTAAAGAAGCTCTAGAAGAGCAGATATACTGCAAATAATCCACGTTCATTCCTTTCTCTTACGGTATTCCATTCTCTCTCTCTCTCTTTATGGCCGGCGTAAGCGGCACCAGATTTCTGTCATCGCTAGGCTTTATTGAGCCTGTGACGAAGCGGGAGGGTGGACGTGGAGGGAGGGAAAGGGTAACTAACTTGGGATACTACTAAAGTACAAATGAGAAGAATTCAATGCAACGTAATTGATATATTTTGATGTCACTTGTTCGCCTGAAAGAAGAGCGCGATGTTGTAGAACTATATTTGTGTAGAGAAATTTCTAGAATGGCAATTAGTTCACGTCTCTCACACGAGGTAGCGCAAGTGACTTCGGCTATTAAAAGATTTTTTAAAAACGACAATATACATTTTTAGACAAGATCGATTGAATGTTACTGACTATAAGACACAAAACGTGGTGTCCTTGGTCAGGGTTTGTCTGCAGAGAAATTTTAAAGCGTATACGGAACAGAAAGTGGGGGGAAGGGGGTTCATATTTTCGGCAGAATTAGCAAGGACAGCGCGATTAGATACTAGTATTCAAACGAAAATATGTTCCAAAGTTCCTGCGCAATTCACCTTCAAACACTGTCTTCCTCCACATTACAACGAAGTCTCCAGAAAGCAGCACAAGGTGGCGGAAGTGGTCAAATGAGGTTCGAGTGTCTGCAGTCACCGCCCGTATTCAAAGGAGGCGGCAGGTGCCATCATCCATCCTGGCTTTGCAGGCTGAGGAGCCAATATACTCACGTATGACAAATTTAATGCTAATACAACTGTTTTTGTTATGTAGTGGGCTTCCTTCTGGCGAGGTCATTCCTCTGCCAAGAACGAGTTCCTTCCTAAAAGCAGTGACAAACAAGTGTTCGAAAGCTTCGGTCCACTTGTAGTGCCACACATCTTGCCGGCGAAGCTTTGTCAGAAGAGGTTACTAGCAGGTTAGATAACGTGGTTGTGACAGCGGTTCTCCCAGTGAGTCTGCTGCGCTGAACAGAGCTCGTTTGTGCGAACCATGGCTGCCAAGTATAAACCGCCTCCTTTATTTATAAAACGAGGCACATTTAATGTTCTGCTGTCCATCGCTGCTGTTCGTTTTTCTTTTCCTTCAGAAGGTCAGAGGCGAACAGGCGCCCCTTCACTATAACGCGAAGTTGGCGCCATAATTTATCCGGAGTAGCTTACGTAGTTTCTGGCGGGATGTTCTTTCACTTTCGCTAACCGTCGGACGTCATGGCAAACGAGCTAAAAGGTTCTCGCGGGTGATGCGCCAACGTATTTTATGTGGATAGACATGGTTTGCTCGTGACAATGAATTTAAAACTACCTCGCGATCATGCTGCAAATCATGGGAAACTGTTGAGCCAGCACCTTAAAATGTAATTGGGGTACATTAGCTTAGTTAAGAATGTTTTATTGTCAGTGGATATTAATAGTTACGCGACTGCGAGTATTCTACAGTGACGAATAAAAATAAAGATGAGTGCTATTTCGCACCCCCGCACTTTTCCGGCTTTGCCGATATGACAGATTTTACTGTCTCTTCTTCTGACATGCTCCAGGGCTCACCCTATTTCTTCATGTCGTTACATTAAAGATCCAAGGTACGTGCTTATATGTACTGCAATCTGATGCTCTTGACAACTGTCTGAAATGGTGCTAAGCGACCACCACTATGACGCTGTTACAGCTAGACTAATCGTTTCACCTTTTTTTTTTATTTTCATACGTACTGGATTAAATGAAAATTTTTTCCGCTCGCTATAGAAATCAGTGGCACCCTTCCTGGTTTCCTTTGCGTTCTACTTTTGAAAGGAGATTTACATTTTTCAATTTGTATTTGAAGTGTTTTGCTATTTGCTTTATTTTCTTTAATATGTCATCCGGTGCTGCCTGCTAGCAATGTTCCTGCATCTTTGTGTAATCTTAGCTTCGTGTAAGGCTTATAAATAAATAAAGAAATTTTGTCTGAAATGGCAGGGGAAGAAAAGCGAATATTTTTGGGGGTCTCATTCAAGAACCCATTTCTATGTATCATCGGTGCGGATTCGCGTCCACGCCGGCTGTGCTTCGAATGGCGGCCACATCCGCAGTGACTGTGGCAGCCGGCAAAGCTACCTGGCTTTGATAATTGTCAAACTTCTCGTCGAACTCTTGCGTGAAAATCTGGCGCCCTGGTTGGGCGAAAGTCGAGAGGTTTTAAGATATCAAGCCATCTGCGGCACTCAGAAGAACTTTTAAGCCCTGGCCAGGACACGAAGATAATGGAGAAAAAAAAAAAAAAAAGAAGCACCAGGCGTGCCACTAGTTGACCGTCGAGCCCATAAAAAAAAACAAGACGCCACCATTTGTAAAAACTAAAAAAAAAAAAAAGTTCTTGCCGCTGGAAGCTGTGACCTGCTTATACACTGGATTGGTATAATCCGTTTACATCGTTGTAAATGCTTATGACTTAACGATGCTGTGACATTGCTGCGCTTTCGGCTGCGTGCACGATCACCGTTTAGAACTCTGGATATCACGCCCCTGCTGCAGCTGCTGCTGTCACATCACGGAATAGTGTCACATGACATCACGAAATAGTGTCACACATACTCAACGAGTTCTATTCCCTTTTTTTCTTATTGCATGCTCTGAGTTGCAAACTCGCAAACATCAGGCTTTTTAATAAGGAGCCTTACTCAATAACACATTGTGACACCTCGCAATGTTTTCCTCATTCTCCTAAGAACTCCAATGGAACGTTCATCAGGGGATCTTCATCGAGGTGAAATGATATTCCATCACTAAAAGGGTCTTCAATCACCAAATGAAAGTAGCCTCTGTCATTTCTCAGGGCTAGTGGTCCCAACGACTTAGTTCGTCAACGAGGCAGACGGTAGGCGGCGCAACGCGAACTGTCGGCCTTAGCAGACCGCAGAAACTCCGCAAGATACTCTTCATGATTCAAAGGGCTCGGAGGGAAGGAAGAGCCTTCAGCTTATAGGCACCGCTCTTTCCCTCCCTCGTTCCTCTCTCCAGCGGCTGCTAGACTCCCGCTCCTCAACAGACAATTCAGCCGACAGGCAGGCAAAAGCAAAGACAAAGCCGAAGCCCAAGGCAAAGACGGGCAAAAGACAACTGAAAGCATGAGCTGCTGCGGCGGCGCTCAGTGTGTGGTGCGTGAGGCCCAGCGGATTCCTGCCACCCGCCAGCCGTGTCCGGCGCCGGCGGCGTCGGCGAGCGCCCGCGGGGAACAAGTCAGTTCCCTCCTCGACTCCGCGCAGCGGAGGAGCTTGAAACGCCGGCGGGAGCGTCCTCCGGGGTGTCAGCGCTTCTGCGCCGATTGCGGTCCCGGCACTGCTTCTGCCGCTTCTCCTGGGCTGAGGGGAAGGTGGTGTAAAGAAAGAAGAAGAGCCCAGGTACACACGCACAAGAAAGCAGAAAAGCACGCACGCACATACACGTGCGGACCCAGCAGTACGGTCGCCCTCCTCTCTCTACCCCATCTTTACCACCCCTCGGTTCCGCAGAGCGGGCACGGTCGGAGGAGGAGAGGGGGGTGCTGAGGAGCCACCACTGAGCCCTGGGCCCGTGCCAGCGCCGGCAGCAGCAGCAGTAAGAGGCGAGGGGTCTTCTATTCCGGGACGCCAACATGGCGGACAAGCCGTCGGCGCGAGGGCGGCCCGCCGGGCCCTGTGATTCAGTCGGCTCGGCAGGCTGCCTCGGAACGGGGACACACACACGCGCCGTGCTCACTCTCGTCTCGCGGGGTTCTTGAAGCTCGCGTGTGTGCCGGCGCGCAAACACCGAGAGTCCTGGCAGGCCCGCGGCCCGCCGCTCAGCTGGACGCCGCACCGCTCTGCTGTCCCAACCGCAGCGGATTTCATTCACCCATCGTTGGTGGCCCCCATCTGCCGTCGCCACCACCTGTGCGAACCAGAAGCACCTCTGCCAGCTGCTTTCCTCACTTGAACAGTGTGTGTGGGCGCTTGGTGAGAAAGAGTGTGGCTTCTGTGGTCTCTCCTGTGTGGCGTGATTAAGTTCTACGTGTTTGTGTCTTTTCTTTGGATTCGGCCCATCTTCCTCCTTGATCCCTACCTTCTCAGGAGGAGGCGCGACGCTGGACCGCAGTTTGAGCACCGGTGGTTTTGCACGAGTTACGGCGCTCGTAGCAGCAACGCCTCTTTTCTGCCACCTAGCTGCCGGATGGGGACACACACCGGTTATTTGTCTTCTTGAGGATCTCCTACCCGTAGCCCGGATAAGAAACGGAAGGGCCGACCACTAAGTGGCCACCGTCAACGGGCAAGTCAACTCGGGAGCGTTGCTCTGTGAAAGTGGGACGTTATCAAGGAAAACGAATTCTGCTCCGCAGCTGTCACAGCAGCGCTGCACATTTGCGGTATGCGGTCATTTATCTAAAGACTGCGGCAGGGTCTTCGGCCGTCGGTCTTTTGAACACTTCTACATCCCTCTGTGAACTGTCTATTGTATTGAGTGTCCCTTGAGACGCTCGCCCCTTTCTTAGTGGCATACGGATCTAACACCTTGGCATACGGCTCGTGGGGACCGTGAGACAAGTCTTTTCAATATTTCATCAAACAAGAAAGATATTACTTTGCGGTGTGCAAGCAAGGCTGAAAACATTGAAAGCAAATCCGGCATTTATTGGTTTGGCGCACCTTGCTTTTGCAGGACTATAGGTTGCTGGGTCACTTGGACCAGACCCCCTGGGGAGCAACGTTTCAAGCCTGGCGATTATAACATTGTTGTTCCCTCCAGAGTCCTCAGGTGTCTCTCCATGATGTCACACGTGTTTCGTCTACAACGGCCGTTATCTTAACGCATCAATTACTCATCCTTAGAGACGTATTGACTCTTTCCTAGAAGTGCCGCCATAACAGATGCAAACTCGACCAAACTTTGTAAATATCTTCAAGGGACTTTTTGAGGTCTGGAACACCGTTGGCCAACACGCTTAAGTCTTTTCACTGCACGGCACCTGGCAGAATTCTTTGGACACAAGTTTCCTGCAAAACTTGATTTCTCACAGCAGGAAATCGCACGTATCATCCGTTACAGGGGAGGCAATGAACTAGAAGTTGTTGGGGGAATCGCTGTCGCAGAAAAGGCCCTTCAAGGTGTCAGACCTCGAGGGTCTCCTCCAGCACCATAGATTACTGTTTCACTACCGAAGCTTCCGTTTTCAAGATATCGTTCACCACCACGAAAGAAACAAAAAAGCACCTGCATCGTAAAAAAAACATCGAACTCAGTTTCGGACATCCTTCCAAACCCGGAGGCAGGACAAGGAATAAGTGTCAAAAGGGATAGGCTCCAGTTAAGAAACGAGCCAAGAAAAACACTCGTCTCTTTACAGCTTTGAACTCTGTTTCGGATCACCTTTGATACTGCGAATCGGAGCACAGCGCATGTTTCAGCGGGTACGGACAAACCTTTCTTCTGTGATGGCGTCCGTCGTTGTCACGTGTTCCGGTGTCGTGCGTATCAGTGTCTGCTTGCATCCACTAATGGTCGCTACCACTGTCGTGGAGGATGCCGTGGCAACGATGATGATGATGATGATGGTAGTGGCGGCTGCCGGCGGTGCTGTGCTGTGCTAGCGTCGCGCCGTAAAGAGTGCCGAACGACGTCCTCGGCGTGCTCGGAGGCTGGCCGCTGTCTGCGTGTGGCCGGCGTGGCGCTCGTCCAGCGTGGCGCCCAGCGCGCCGGCCAAGCGGCGACGCACCGGCAGCCCCGAGCCGGACGCCGCCCCATCGCCCCCAAAGCAGGCAGCGTCTGCCGTCGCCAACGGCACATCTGCCGTCAACGGTGCTGTTGCTGCCGGAACTACAAACGTCGCCACAGTCACCACCAACGGTGCCGCCGGTGACCAACGCTGCGGGGACAAGTGCGCCCACTGCCACGGTGAGCCACGACCTTTGTCGCGGAGGAAGCGACCTCGTGGTCCCATGTTATCTTGCATTATCCCACTCCTCACCTCTTGAGCTTATCTTCTCTCTATTTCAAGTAAATTGAGTTGTTGTAGTAATACTTTCGGTGGATACAAGTGAAGTGGTCCCATGTGACGCTTCTCTACGCGATAAGCCAGATTCTCACATTTATGTCGTCTTAACATTGTGGTTACCTCACTCCTCGCGTCTTGATCATGTCTAATCTGCATGTTTCTCAATAGGGTTATCAGTGTACTTTCTTCTCCCAGCTGAATACCGATGGACACTCCCATGTCAGAAAGCACCAACTTCGCTATCCGCTCTCATCTTGCCTTTACCTATATCTCATTTCTCGCGGTTTGATGTTATCTTCTGCCCACATGTCGTTCTATTGGAGCTGTTTTGGTATTTTCTGTTCTCGGTTGAGTCCCAAAAGGCAAGTGCGCTCGCCGTCACGTTGTTTTATGACATCATGGCCCTGCCTGCGACAGAAGTGGTCTCGCCATCCGCTGCCATCTTGTTGTTGCTGTTATCCCGACCCTCGCGGTTCTTTTACCTCACCTCCATGTTTTGATAATCGAGTGGTTACAGTAAAACCATTGTCAGTCTGCTTTAATTGCCAGCGAGCTGTATGTGGGATTGATTGTGACCATCTGCATATTCGGGCTGGGAAGGACTCGCAGCGCTGTGTCTCCATCTCACATCCAAGTAACAAATATCTAGCCTGCATGTTTGGATATAGCCAGGTCGAACCTCGTGGTCCGTGGTCGTGGCTGGGAAGCTTTTCGCTTTCCTAACTATAAGCTTCCTCTCACACGCAAAACTCCACTTATTAGCATAAGCATTTCTTTAAGATAAGACGACTTAAAATATTATCGCGAGTTCCAGCAGCGCAATGCTATCTTACAGACGCAGCTGGAGCAATTAATCTGGCTCGATCAGTTTGGATTCGATGAGGTGTGGTTAAATCATGTCGCAGCATATAGACAGCCTAAGTCAGCGAAACAAATCATACTGTCTTACAGTCGTGGTATATCAGGAGAGGCTTGCAGAATGGTAAATAAATGCTGAGGAGCCTAGGGTAAATGAATACTTAGTATAGGAATAGCAGCAGGGTCTTGCGTTCGCGTTCTCTGTATTTGCTACTACTATGGCTAGGTGGGCGAGCGGGCTAGGGATATTTTGCCAACTGGTGGCACAACCAATATCCTTTGTCGTACTTTGAAATATCTCGTGGTCCTACACCGACCCCTGAGTCACGGTTGGTTCGGTGGCAAGGTGTACGCTTAGTCCAATGTGTTTAAAAGAACGCACGCGACGCGTACGAAACTTAGAGCAGGCTTGAATAATGTATATATAGTAACCATTTTTTCAGCCCTCACGTGGCCGAGACGGTGTTTTTTTTCTTTTCTGCTCGATAACCTGGGTATCACACTTGTTTAACTGCGGAACGTCGGCGCTTCCTCATATAGCATGCCAAACACTGAAGATACATTACCGCAGAGAACTCCTCGCACCCACCGTGAATACGAGCGTGGATCCCCGGAAGATAGCACTCGACTTGGAAAGTTTCTTAGCGCGAAAAAGAAAAAACTGCTAAACCCCGTATACGCATCAGCAAGAAATATAAAAGCGAAGCGGGCGAAGAACTCAAGAACTCAGCAAAGAAACAGTAAACAAAAAGAAATGTCGGATTTGTCGATTCTGCAGACGCCACCAGCTGCAGCGTGTTTGTCTGGCGGGCCGCGTAGAGCGCAGACAGGCAAAAAGAAGCGCCGAGATATTGCCAAAGGCCGCCTTTCTCCACCGCGTCTGGCTCGGTTTATGCGAAGATGCGAGCCCCGAACCTCCAGCTACAGCCGCCCGTGATCCTGGAATGTCCCTTTCAGTGCTTGGAAAATTCTTCACCGGCCCCCTGCTGCCTTGTTCCTAAACTCTGGGGGGCCCAAGCCCACCATCCAACACCTCCTTTCCCTCTTGACACGTCCTCAGATGTACCCTCACGCACACGCAAAGGCGGACATTATCCTGGTTCGTCGTTTTACTGCCGTGGCTGGTAATCTGCTGGTCTGCTGCCGAGGTATCTACATTATAGGGAAAAGAAAGTAGCAGTGGGTGACGAGGGGCGGAAAAGAAAGGCTGCGGAAGAGGGGAGGAAGCGGCAAAGGTGTTTCCCCGCGGCGTCTTGTATATAAACCGTCTTTCCGCGCCCCGGCGTCTCTGAGCTTGGAGCGCGCGGGGCTTGTTTTGACGCTCACGTGGCGTCAGCCATTGCACGCTCAGTGCTGCTTTGTTTTTCGGCCGTCCCGCCCGGGATAACGCGTCTGTCCCGAAGTGTTGGAGTGACGACGTCATCTTACCGAGGTTGAGCGGCCGGTCAACTCGGGACCTCTTTCTAGGGGTTCTATGTGGGGGGTGTTCAATATCCTCGTGTCAAGGGGCTTCGGTCGACACGAATACAAATGATTACTGTTCTTCGGAATATCGTAGTGTTCTTGCGGCAGTTTTAATGGGGATGCACTGATTTCATGCGGTTTTACTTAACTCGTGTCCTAGACGACGCGATTCTGGTGGGTCTAAATGCGTCGACGTGTCTAGCATGCTGGGTTGCGTTGAAATGCGGACTCCTGACGTCTCTAAATGGAGGCAAATGACGCTTGAGTTAGAAGCCTCTGGAGCGTGCCTGGCAGCATTCTCGGCCGCATGTGGCGTTGTGCACACGTTTGCTGCTTTCCTTTTGACGCAGTACGCCCTTAGAGTATGTTTTTAAAGTGAAGACTCTTATAGGATTGGTTTAGCCATATATTTCTGTATTCTACCCAAGAACCTACAGCGTCGGCTGTAAGACCTTAATTACGTAGTGATTTCAATTAAGTGCTCAATTTCAATCAACTGAACCAGTTGCCGTAGCTGAAGTTTCAAATGAATTATATATGTAAACCATCTGTCGCGGTTGACAGGTAGCAAGGAAAGGAAATTCCTCCTCTCCTTTTGTAGGAAACAGCAGGAAGAGACCGGACGGAGGTTTTGACATGGATAACCATTGCCCGCTGGAGAACCTGCAGGCTGGGTATACCGTCGAAGGTTGAACTTCACAATGACGGCGAGGAAGGAGGACGGCAGCGAGGGTAGTAGAAGTACGCGATGCGATTTCGAATGGCCTTAGCGTTCGAAAAGCTCACGTCCTGCGTTGCTGGAGCAAATGTGCGCTCGTTAGAAATGGGTGCGGCTAAATAATTCAGCGACAGCTATTTTGGCTGATTAAGGTACCGGCCACGTTATGTCTAATTTTTTGTCCATTGCGCTTCTATCATGGGATCGCTGCTGCCTCCCCAATGCACGAAGGGTCACTATATAGAGGGAGAGAACATGTCATCCCGTAACCAGGTGTCGGATTTTTAGCATGTGGTGGTGCGTTCATCAGAGAAGCATGCCCGTTCTTGGCGATGCATTTAAGACGGCGTATAGAAATCATCGGCTCCGAAAACAAAAAGTGAAGCGAATCTGTGCCAATCGTTTTTTCGCCACGTCAGTACACCGTCTCTGTACTTTTCGCAATGTCCGCATATGATGGACGCAGTTTGAATGCGTGATCAGTGCCTGTACTAGCTGGGACACAGCAACAGAAGGTCTTGGACGCACACGATATGGCGTATGTGTCGTAGTGCCAATAGTTGTTCTGTACCTTTGATGAAAACTTTGTCAACGTAATGAGAACGCAAGTGTGCCTGGAACTGTTCGCACTTGCACAAGAGACGGGGGTAGGGACGCAGGATGGCATTTCAGTAGCTTTGAAACGCCGCTGACAGTTAGGCGTCCTGACATTCAAAATACTCGCTTAGTCACCGGCAGCCTACCTTAGCGTTGTGTCACACAGGTATAGTGTCTCACCGCGTTGAAGGCGGAAGGTGCAACCTCTCCATAATCCCCAGCCTTGCATTCCTGCTGACTCAAGTCCATGCTCTCTGGGACACCTTGTAATTGTGCCGCAGTTCCGAGACATTGTAAAACACTATTATGAGCATGCTCATCTAAGTTTCCTGTGCGTAGCGAAAATGCGCTTTCAAAGTTTTGCACTCTTACGCTGTATAAAACTGCCATAGAAAACCAATAGGATGCGTTTTTAAAGGTAATTGTGAGTCAGCTGTGGAATATCGCAGTGGATAGGGCGTGGAATGGAGAACCGGGAAGTGAACAAGGAGTGTTGAGTGTTGAGTGCCACATCCTCAAGAGTGTTGAGGATGTGGCATCCGGTGTTAGTCTATATGTCAGTCGGAGATACTGGTTCTGTCTGTGGGCCTCCACACGCTCATTAGTATACTGTGGAGACCCAGCTGGAGTAGATTCTTTGTAGAAATATGCAGGGGTAGGTTATTTACGCGAAAGGTGGGCTCAAAGATGCCAAGCACTGCGCCTCATTGTCAGATTCCTTCAGGAATTAAAGTCCCATGCAAATTATGTGCATAGGAAGGCGATATCCCCATCTGGAGAAAGGTGTGCACGGCCCGGGAAAAGCTTGAAAAGCTCCGTGCATTCGGTCCTCACTTGGCTATATACAAGCCAGTTCCTTATGTAAACCGAGGCTGCGGGTGCTTGAAGCGATTTCGAACTGCCACTCTGGCGCGAATATGAGATCAAAATGTCTTATCAAAAATAACGCAGTAGAGTTCAGCAGGAGAAGTGGTAACGGTCGTAGGTCTTGCGCGCATATTATAGGCTAGTGCTCCTGGCACAGCCTATCATGGGTCAGTTTTACGTCAGCAGATGATCCATTCGCTTTGCAATGGGCGTGGTCTCGGTGGGGTGATAATGAGGATGATGATGATTATGATTATGATTAGGGTGATGATGGTGATGGGAGAGGTAGTTTTTTCCCACCTGAACTCGAGTTTTAGTGAACGCGTGAATGGGGCATCTCAAGAACGCCACCTGAACTAATGTGATTCAGGCTTGGATAGTCGGCGATCTCAGGGGGTCGATGACCGGGTAGAAGAAGAAAGTGTCTATAGCACTAGCGGATTTTCATCTCTGAGGAAAAATGTCAATGTCCTACAAAGAGCGTAAAGGTGCAGTAGTTCCCTCTTTCTCTTTAAGTGAACTTCCCAGACATGCCAGGAGGGGAGGGGGGGGGGGGGTGAAGCAATGAGTAAAAGAACGAAACGGATAGAAGTGCGTAGCAAACGGCTTCTTAATAATTCGGATCCAGTGAGGTTACTTAACTTACATTGACATCTCAGTACAATGTCGTTTTGTACTATTCGCCTCTACCTACATATGGCTGCCGCTGCGGCCTGGATCAGCACTCGAGCACCTTAACGACTGAGCCACCGCGAGGGGCCCAAATTATAGGGAGGATCATGCGATTTTTTTTTTTCTATTTTAACGCGAAAGCATGAAAGGCACCGTTCTCTAGAAAATCCCGACGTCGCCTTTTGGCATCGGCGATGTGCGCGAAAAAGTCACGGGCATGACTTTGGTAGGTGGCATGGCCAGACACTGATTGGTCGACGGGTTGTGTGACGTCAAGAGACCACATGACATGGCGGGAGCTGCTAACTGGGGCTCCTCCTTTGAATGGGCGAGTTGTATTGTTATCTGGCCCACTGAGATTCGATCCCAATTCGCATACGTACCCCTGGGACATGCATGCAGGCATATTCGTGTGGCTTGCTTGAAGCGGGCCTTTAAATATCTGTCTCGGGTGGTATTGCACATAATGTACTAGATTACGACTGTTTCATAATGGGTACGAGTGAGATAATCCAACACTAATTAAGGGATTAGTGATTAGGCAAGGGCAGGCACGTACGCGAACCTGAATGTTACCGCGGCGTACTCATCAAAGGCGTACTTTAGTCTGTGTGTCCCGCAAAAAAACTATCCGCCCATACAAGAATTCTCCCATAAGCTGGTTTGTTAAGTAGCTTTTAACAAACCGGTTTTACGAGAGAATTCCTCGACTGCGCAAAATCTCCTGCAAAAAGCGTAAAAAGAAAAGCAAAGCGAGGATGAAAATTCCTTTCGCTCACGTTACCTCACGTGCTCGTCGTTCATCTGCATCCTCGTGCACGCTTCGCAGACCGCTGGGCTCCTTGTCCGCCGTAAACTTTTGCCATTCCTCTGCGAAGCAGAAATCCGGGAATTCTCCGGCCCGAGAAAGCATAATAAACACCGGCCGCGACGACGTCGGCCCGGCACGCCGAACAAGACTGCCGTGAATCTCCAAGTTTCTTGCGTACAGCTGACGTCATATTCGGCGAACCCCTGGTTCTCCTTCTCTCTGTCCAGGCGTTCTAGTTTCTCCTCCATCTTTGTCCATTTATTCTTGTACCTTCCGCGATCGCTCACTCGGCTGCTCCGTCCGAGTATCGTTGCACCTCATCGCTCTGCTCTCTGTGTACGCTCGGAGCTGGAAGGTCTGCAGTGCTTTGTACGAAAGTTCTAGGAAAACACCGCTTTCGTGGAAGGTCAAGCCAAATTCTTGCTAGAGATGACCCTCGCGCGCTAGCCGAAGACAGCTGCGAGCATGCAGCAAGTGGCTTGCTGCGTACTTACAGCAGAACACTGTACAGTAGAGGAACATTAATTAATTTAACTATGTATCATTGCAACTAGCAGAACGCTATACAGTATAGGAGCATATGCGTTAATTTATTTCTGTGTCAATGGAACAACGTGTTCACCATCATCATCATGGCCTATTATACGCAACTCATGAGTGCACTGCTGAAAATACCATGTTGTTTCAATTTTGTTTGCCCGCCTGCTTTGGTCTCAGTTGAGACTGGCACCATTGAAAATAAATAAATAAATCATCTTCAGGCCAGCTGCGTCCAAGAAGGAGAAAGCCTATTACATATTCATCACCAGTTCACCCTCTCCTAGCTGAGTCAGGTGCGGCTACCATATTCCTAATTTCTTTCTTCCAATGTCAAGTTTCTGTACCATCCTAATTTCACCCGCTCACCCGACTCCCTGCAGTCTCCCGCAACAATTACCTTGGAATCGACTATGTTGTCCAATGTGACCGTCAGTCATCCTTCGTATTGCATGCTCTGCCTGCATTACCGCAGGCTGTGTATAGGGGGTGGTTAATGTCTCCAACGTGCACACGGGCTATGATGGAAGCTGAAACAGAGGCCGGATTAATTTATACCGGACCGTGGACCCTTAAATTATATCACACGGTACGCGAGCGCTTTTACAGTTTTCCCCGCCGAAACGCGGTCAATGATAATGCCAAGGCACATCCCGCGACCTCCCGAGCGCAGTAGGTGTATAATTCTTATAATCACCACCCCTCGATACGTAATAAAACGCAGTACAACAAGTTCGCAAGTACACCGTGCATTCGCGTCCTGAAATAATAAAATACAGAAGGAGGTCCCGACTATAGCAAAGAGGCAGGGAGAATTCTTGTTAAGAAATGCAGAAGCAGCCTTACAGAGTGCACACGGTAGAAGTCAAGACTGAGAGATTCATTCTCAGTTTCATTGTATATAGCGCACACTTTTATCTTACTATCTTTTCTGCAATTTTTTTTTTTTTTTTTTGCGCCAGCAGCTGCGGAGCAATTGTCGTCGTAGTAAACGACTTAACCGAATACTGCCATATAACCCTGCTGCCCAAAGTCACAATGGAGGGCTATCAAGGTTATGTGATCAGAGGCTGAAATCGAAGAGGTTGAAAGCGTTTTCTGGGCTAACTAAAAGATAATATATCTCTGCCACTACTTTTGGCACAAAGGATAACTGCTAAATGCTAGAAAATTCGTAAACCCCAGACTATTCAAAGCAGGCCTGCAACTCATCCCAATTCACGTCCACCTCGCTCACACGGGTTACAGCAAAAGTAAAAAATAAACGCCGACTTCTTGAAAGGCAAGGCGGGCGAAATATAAGTCAGCCTTGACCGGCAATGTAGCGGACCTTGAGGGCGGTTTTTCACCCCGCTCCTCAGTCGCCAAGAGCCCCCGTTTGTCCGCAGACTCCTTTTTAAATTTTCATCGTCACCCACTCAGTGTATAGCAGTGGCCGGCGGGTGGAGGCCGTTCCTTTCGAAAGAGGCAGCGCTGAGTTTCTTTTCTTTACGAGAAAAGAACTGAAAAAGAATGAGAAGCCTTCGCTATCTCCGGCCACTCTCTTCTCTTCCCCCCTTCTGTTTTTTTTTTTTTTTTTTTTTTTTTTTTTTTTTTTACCTGCTATCCTAAGCCACTCTTCCTTCATCCTCCTGCACAGTGGGCGGGCGAGGGATACGGTACCGACTGGAGCGGAAACAGACAGGGCCGTCTGGGGCTCGCGACTTGCTGGTTTAGACGCCCTGTGTGAGATCCTCTCGCAACATGCGCAGAGCCTCCCTGTGAACGTAAAGACTGTGACGTAACGCGTCCAGACCCCAGCCAGCGCCTATGGCCTCTCACGACTGCCGGTTGCGGGGCAAGATCGGTGATCTTTAGTCGAGACACCTCTCGCTGTGTATCCAGCCGACTCTACACGCTACCTAGTTCCTGTCTCATGTATAGTATAGATATACACCTTTCACCTTTCAAAAAAAAAAAAAAGAGCAACTGCTAACTAGGGGAAGTGGCACGCGGTGTGTGTATTACTCCGCTGAACAGTAAACGGAATCAGTTTTTAATATTTGACAATATGAAACGCGCCAGAAGCTTCTAAATTCTATCGGTTTTAATTTGCTCTGACGGTTAGCTTCCTATTTGGGCAACCAGAAAGGCCTTAACAGCGCATTTCTGCCGCGGGAGAATTTATTTATTCAAGATTCCGCACAGAGCCCACAAGGGAATTGAGTAAGGGGAACAAAATGGCATATGCAAGAGAAAAAATTAATACATGATATGCGAGGCAAAAATATACAGAAACTATTGTACATGGCTTAATGGCAAAATTTATTCTTATTTCATAGATACCGTTACAGTAATAGGCCATCATCATCATGCATTTGACGTCGCCATAGCCAGTGCGCCATTAAACGTAGTCACGAAATAAGTGTAGCTTTTAATTTATCCGCTCTTACACGCGTCAGAAGCCTTTGAAATGATCTTCCTGACATTATCACGTGCATCTGCGACCATCAATCATTCCACGACCAGCTACGCGAACATCTTCTCAAGTGGTATCTTAACATCATTTTATCTTTGATCTGCAGTATCACCAGTGTATTTTAGTTTCTTCGTTGTTATCACATTTTGTTTTTGTTTCTTGTGCACTTCACTTTTTCAAAAACTCACGTTACTAATACCATCATGCGTTTTTATTTTTTTAGATATGCATTTGCCATCATGCACTCATGCCACAACTAAGTACCTCCATCTAAGTATAGTTTGAGCAAGGGATACGACGAATGTCTAATGTCTCGAGGCAGATTCATGTTCGATCTTTGTTATGCTACAGTGGTGACTGTAGTTGCGTATAATGAAACTAGCGGCTATATTCTGGATGGATTCCTGCATGTTGATTAGGTAGCTTTATGTGCTTGGGTCACTGCGGACTTTTTTGCGATGAATATTGCCTCGGGGTATAAAAGGATATGTTATGATGGATGAAAGGCATAGTCAGATAAATGAAGAAAGGTTAATACTTTCGTGTGGGCCAGTCGATGAGGCATCACGGAGAGGAGGAGCGAAAGGAAACACGGACACAAGAACACACGGAAAAACAGGACTAGCGCAGATTACGAAATAAATTTTTATTGAAAAACAGGCCTTATTTTACACTCCAAATCACACAAGACCAGTGATCGGGAAACACGAAGCACAATCACAATCATTGCCAGCGCGACAGTCATCTTATCAACCCAAGAAGCTCAAAAGCAGTCAACAGGCTTATATGCCTAAGGGGAAAATAAAAAGATGAGATAACCAGTAGTTCTAAATTACCATCATAGCAAAGGCTGAATCGGAACATCGTGGCAAAAGCAGTTTTCACTAAAAACATAAGAAAACAGAAACGCCAACATGTGGAAACGTTAGGCGTAAACTGGACGCAACAGCGCAAATGCAAAGTCAGGTGTAAAGGGAGTTTAAAAACACCACAGGAAACCGTGGGCACACCCCAGCCACGCACACCCCTGCGCTAGTCCTGTTTTTCCCATAAGTTCTTTCGTCCGTGTTTCCTTGCGCTGCTCCTCTCCATGAAAAAAGGTTAGCTGTTGTATTGAAGTCCAGGAGTGAACGATGATGCGGTCCTTTCATCTTTCATCTTTATTTTCACTGTGAGGTACATGTGCATGGATTATCAGTATTACAGATAATCCATGCGCAAGCGGCCTATGACGACGTAAGCAGTTGCCAGCTCACTCTATCACCCCCGCCGTTCCGGCCAAACCAGCAAACTCTGCTCTAGTATGCTCCCACTGACAAAGGTTCGAGCCCTATCTTCCGGGCCACGCAGGTTGAACGCTTTGTTCTCCGCCATTAGAGCTCGAGGCGTCTCAAGGGCAGCTGTCGTCCTCACATCCGCGGTATACTTGGCAGCCTCTGGGTTGCAGCCAGGGTTGCCAAAAAAGCCGGCATGTGCATTCTTGACAAAATGTGCAGTCCTAGACCGACAATCCATGGTGATCAAGACTTATTTAACAATGAACGTGTAGTGTCGTTGAAGGTTTTCTCTCTTTTATTTTGTCTCACTATCGGCAGCACGTCAGCGATCCTTCTGTCAGCCATTCTCACAGTTTTGGTGACGCCCAGAACCTTACGCATTCTACCAACTCTTTCAGTGTCTCTATAACTTCAAAGACAGACTTAAGCCTCGCTAGAAAGCAATGCACGTTGGCTATGATGGATGTCATAGTGGAAGACGCGGTATTTATTTAGACCACCCGAAATTCTTTAACGCACTTTCGCTTCCGAAAGCTGTATGGGCAGTCATAGCTCTGATATTAGCGTTAGACACTTTTTTATGAGATCAGCAGCTTCATCTTGTAACCGAAAGTTCTGCATTCAACTTTTTTCTTGCCTCGCCCCCTGACACATCACTGATATGTGGATCGGAGTAAGGCGCTCTTTACAAGGCGCAATTTGTGTTCTTGCAGTCCCATTGAACTTTGGGAGTAGGTTCAATCATGGGTGGATGAAACGTAGCTATATCATATATAGTGACTATGTGACACTGCCTCCATTTAGTGCGGTGACAACCATTGCTCGGTTTGGAGACGTCGTTTCATTCCTAAGTATGAAGTGCAATGCCAGTGAACGTTAAAGAACCCCAGGTGGTCGAAATTTCCGGAGTCCTCCACTACGGCGTCTCTCATAGCCTGAGTCGCTTTGGGACGTTAAACCTTACAAACCAAACCTAAGTATGCCCCGCCGGGGTGGCGCAGTGGTTACGGCGCTCGGCTACTGTTCCCAAGGGTGCGGGATCGAATCCCGGCCTCGGCGACCGCTTTTCGATGAAGGCGAAAAGCAAAGCGCCCGTATGCTGTGCGATGTCAGTGCGCGTTAAAGAACCCCAGGTGGTCGACATTTCCGGAGCCCTCCACTACGGCGTCTCTCATAGCCTGTGTCGCTTTGGGACGTTAAACCCCACAAACCAAAACCAAACCAAACCTAAGTATGAATTTCTGGTACGATCACGAAGTCTAAGCTTAATTTTCTGTTTGAAATAAACGTTATATATGCCTCTGCTGTCTTTAATAAGTTCATGACCCAGAGAGATGAAGATTGGACCTTCGAGACTCAATGGGGCAGCTTGTCACCATCTTAAACAGTGAAGCTAAACATTCACAGTCCCTAAGGGGTCATGGCCTGAAGCTGCGCTGCACACGTCTCTCGCACCAGCAAAATGTCTCCTTTTTATACCAGAGTTTAACCAGGATCGTCATCGGGCACACTGTATTCGCTGCACCCAACTTCCGCACCATCGGAGGCGACGGTTACGAACGACGTGTCTCCTTTTCCATTCCACCGCCATTAATTCTCGCGCCCTTTCTTCGTGCCGCTCCGAATTCCCATTGTGCCACGTGTCCCAAGGGGGGTCCTTTTTCTCGCTTTAACACGGCGTGCGCTGCTGTAAAGCTGGCTGACGGCAGGACAGCATTTGGGTGGTGGGCACGCAGCAGGCGCTGGTCGCGGTGTAGGTGTTGCGTGATTCTTGGCCACAGACTCCAGTGCAAAGGAGCACCGGGAGACCGTCGACGCCCCCCCCCCCCCCTCCCCCGCCTCTTTTCTCTGTTCGAAATTTTTGCACTGAAGGCGGCCCGTAACTCTCTTCCACTGCCTGGGTAGACGAGAGGAGACGGCGAACCAAAAGGAATAGAAAAAAATAAGCAAGACTAAGCGTACGGCAGTCTGGGCCGGAGGACTGTTCTTGTTGAAATAATGATCGTTACGTGTCACAGCAGTGCGAACAAAATGCCCCGGTGCACTGCTTTAAAAAGGCGACAAAAACGAAACAAAGAGAAGGTGAAGGGACAGGTTCAGCAATGGTTCCATGAAGAAAAAAACAACGAAGAAACAATAAAGTGTTGGCATTCCTTGACGACTTTTCCCGGCTATTTCTCACCTCTAAGCTGCTCTTCTGGAACAGCTGCTTTCTCCTGTCATTCTCTTGGTTTTTTGACGGAACAAAGCAAATACAAAACGGAGTCGGCAGAGAGACAGGATTACGGTCTGAGCCTAGGTGGGGTGTCGGGGAAGGAGGGTTGGTTGCATACAGCCGCGGACTGTGGCTGGGCCGCAGGAGGACCAGACGAGCCACTGCTGAGCGATGGCTCTGCGACGAATGCGGTTTTAAAGGGGAGAGGGGGGGATTCCGGCGGCGACGGTTCAACGGCCGTCCCAGTGTCCTCCTTGCGAGACATGCGTCGGGAGTCCTTGAGAATAGACGGTGTCCTCCTCCTTGGAGGACCTTAGCTATCTTGGAAGCTAGCCTTTTTCTCGGACGCTTTCACAAGTCTCTACCGTACACCACAGACATGCTCGCACACGGTTGGCCCTGAACCCTCCTCGCACTTCTGCGCAATGCCCGTACCCTTCGGGAGTGCGACGTGATACCGGCGGCGGCGACGACGTCTTGGCTCGCTGACAATAAGATGCGCGTGCAGTGTCTTCTTGACAGATCACGCGGTCATTATAAATGACATCCTAGCTCCGTTTCAAATATAAGTGTATATACAGCACTCGCCTCCAGTCTCCCTTTTGGTGCAGTTCTTGCACTCCATGGCATCCCGCAGATGGCGTAAAAGCAACCGTATACAGTGATGTGGCAAAGAAATCCTGCGCATGCGCCAAGAGTCATATGCAGTCCATGAGGACTGTTGATAAAGCGATGTCATGGAGAACTCCATGAAATTAAATATTCGAGCAAAAACTGCTTCTCTGACTCTTTCTGGTATTTCCTTGCAGCAAGAGACGTATTTATCTAAAATAAAAAAAAAATGCATATTTAAAATACTTGACGTATTACCGAAAGGGACATGCTGTCACTGTTTTGAAGTGAATAGCGGTGTAACGCGTGCGGCTTCTGGGATCCGACACCGCTGGGGTGGCGCAGTGGTTAGGGCACTCGATCGACTACTGTGCCCATCGAATCCCGGCCTCGGAGGCTGCTTTTCGGCGGAGGCGAAAAGTGAAGACGAGGTCCTGTCTTCACTTCTTAACAAGCTGTGATACTCTGGGAATGCATGTTGGGTTTAGAATACAGGCGAGAAGCAACCCATACAGCCTGGTTACTTTTGGTAAAGACTGTGTGTATGTCGTCTGTTCGGATACCTATCGCAACACAGGAACGTTTGTCTCAAAATTTTGATATGAATTCGCGTGCGCGTTTTGTCGACACGTTTTTCTGAATTCTAGGTCACGGCGGCGGCGACGCATTTTCTACCGATCAAACTGTATACGCTTGTTCGTAATAAAAAAAAAAAAAACATGAGCATTGAAGTGCACCTCGCATTGCGTTTTAAGGCGAAAACCTTTAATGGCACATACTGTCGGTGTCCGTCCGGTCACACTATACTATAGCTGTCAATTATGCTGACAGCCACGCCGGTCACGTGAGAAACGCATCTTAGTTCTTGTCTAGCGTCATGCCAAAGCGGTTGCCATGGAGACTGCCGCCATTGTTCACCTGTCAGTGAAGAACTTTAGTCAATGATAGATATGTGACCGATAATGATAGTGATAGCTAGTGATAGGGACAGTGATGATGATTATATGACAGATGACTGCGCACATGGTGACGTCATCATGATGTCACATCCGGTCATGTGTATGTCCCAGAACTGATATCATCATGACGTCACATCCGGTCATGACATGGGATTCATGTATATATGAAGCTGACCCCGCCTGGCGTCCGGTCCAAGCATCCGTGCGTGCTGCGTATTTCATTTGGCGCCTCCTCGAAGCCCCGCCGTGGTGGTAGAGTGGTAAGACGGCCGACTACTGTGCCGCAGTTCCCGGGTTCGATCTCGACCGCCGGCGGCTGCGTTTCGATGGAGGCGAAACGAAGAAGCGATGCAGTGCGCGTTAAAAATCCCCGGGTGGTCGCAATAAATATCCACTACGGTTCCTGTTTCTCTCTTTTCATTTTCACTCCCACCTTCCTTCCTCCCTCTAACGGAGCGGTTCAGGTGTCCACAGAATAAATGTGACAGATACTGCGCCTTTCCTTTCCTGTGAACCAATTATTATATTCCTCGAACGCCGCACCAAACGGTATACAGAAGAAGACACAGTAAAGTGGGAATCAGCGGCGTTTAATAATAATAATTGGTTCACAGGAAAGGAAAGGCACGGTATCTGACAAACACGTTCTGTAGACACCACGGAGTATATTCTTTCCCCGTGGTAGACACCTGAACCGCGTCGTAACAGAAGGGAGGATTTTTTTTACTGATTTATTTATAGGAAGGGAAAGGCGCGGTAACTGTATCACTTGTTTTTCTGTGGACACCGCAACCGCGCCGTAAGGGAAGGGAGGAAGATGGGAGTGAAAGTGGAAAGAGAGAAAGAGGAGCCTTAGTCCCATGCCGTGGTAACAAGATTTCTTCAACGCATTTAATAAGCATGTGTTAATCATCCCATTCTTCACTAATTGTTACCACGGCATGGGCAAGAGTTTTGAAAGACAAGTGACAAGAATTGCAAAGGCCGGTTATCGGGAGTCGGTTATTATTGAGGCCAGTTGCCGGGTACTGAAGAGCCTTAAAAGAACGCTCAGACTGAAATCCCTGCCCAGCATGGGTGAGAGGAAGAGGAAAGTTGCAGTGGTACCGTATGTGCACAGAATTTCGCATGGCCTCAAAAATGTAGGCAAGAGGTATGGTGTTGACGTCGCATTGACCGCCCCGCTCAAGATGAAGAGGATCTGCCCGGCTATTCAAAGGGAAAGAGAAGCGAAGAAGCAAGAATGTGGGGTGAAACATAGAAACCCATATGTTGGATGCAAGACAGGTGTTGTGTACAGGCTTCCACTCTCTTGTGGAGCCAGTTATATAGGACAAACAGGACGACGTATTAATAAGAGACTACAGGAACACCGGAACAACTTGGAAATTGGAAAGGACAAAACGTTTCTGGTATCACATTGCCAGTCATGTAAAATAATGAAGAAGGCGAAGAAGTGCACTCCTAAGTTTGACAAGGTTAGGATTTTGTATCGTCACAAAGAGAAGATGACGAGAGAGATAGTGGAATCATATTTTATTTCAACGGACAATAAGTGTGTCAGCAAGACTTCTCTAGCTCTTTCAAGCAAAGAGGTGTCTTATTTAGGTGATTTTTTGTGCGGCAGGTGAACCCAGGGGTTGTTTCACGTGACTGTTTCGTTTTCTTCATGTTTGTTTTTTCTGGGCCTTGGAGTAAAGGGCTTAGGCATAGCTGTGAGTCAGCGCTTGTATTGTGGCTTTCTTTTATCTTGTCTTTGTCTTCGTGTTCGCGCTGTTTATATTAATAATGAATAAGTACCAACTCGCCCAACAAAGTATCTTGGTACAGTAGTCGGACTTCTTAGCCATTGCACCACCGCGGAAGGGCAATCAGCGGCGTTTCAAATTGCTTTACAGGAGTGAAAAGGTGCAGTACGTATCTGTCAAAATTCTCCTCGGACCCCTGAACCGCGCCTTAAAGGAAGGTGGGAGTGAAAAGAGAGAGAGAGAGAGATGTCGTAGTGGATGCTTCGCCATGAAGGCTTTCGCCTCGTCGCACTTTAGTGCTTTAGTGGTGCTAAGTGCCCCCTAGAATATTTTTTTCTTGCAGTGGCACGTGTAAAGGGCACAAATCTATTGGCGCGAGGGCTAGGATGACGCCAGGCTCTTGCTAGTAACTTACCACATAGAGAAAAGCCATCCTCTGAAAAGCAAAGCGCCCGTGTGCTGTGCGAAGTCAGTGCACGTTAAAGAACCCCAGGTGGTCGAAATTTCCGGAGTCCTCCACTATTGCGTCTCTCATAGCCTGAGTCGCTTTGGGACGTTAAACCCCATAAACCAAACCAAACCAATTTCATATGCGACCCGTCGGTATTCCGTCAGAGATTTCTTTTATTGCGTAAGCAATATTACGCCAGGTTTCAGCTCGTCGCGTAAACCCGGCCGGTAGCCACGTTTGACCTTCAGAACGACCGCAGATGGGGCCCCTCTTCAAGCCGTCGGATAAACCCGGTCGGTAGCCACGCCGCGCCGCAGAAGAAAGAACAGAAAGAGAAGCTACGTCGGCTTTGCTTACGCAACCTACCGGGTTTAACTAAAGCTAAACCGCAGCTAATCTTTTTTAAGCATGCGCCGCTATTATTACAAATTTGCATAGCATACCTACGGCTAGCTATCGACTTATCAAGAATTTTATGCAGGGGTTCCCCGTACATATATGACGTTTCCTGGCGATGGCGAAATGAAACCGACAAAGCTAGGATGTCAAAGATGTAGCGTTTTATGATCTTCTTTCGTGTTATTGACATCGGTATAAAAAAAATTGCTGGGATTTAGCTTTAGTTAAACCCGGAAGGTTGCGTAAGCAAAGCCGACGTAGCTTCTCTTTCTTATTCTTCTTCGGCGTGCGTGGCTACCGCCGACGGCTTGAAGAAGGGCCCCATCTGCGGTCGCTCTAAAGGTCAAACGTGTCTACCGGCCGGGTTTACGCGACGGGCTGAAACCTAGCGTAATATTGCTTACGCAATAAAAACGGCAGGCTATAGGTGGGTTTAACGGCGAATACTCGGCTCCAGGGTCGTCCGCTGCGATTCACCCACCAACTCCACCAAAACTGCTACATGTGTTCCATGCAGCTGTATGTGTGCAGATAATTATCTTACAAGCGCGGTGTTCCCCGAGAAGAGTCCTACCCTCCATGTCTCGATTTGATGTCTTTCATTTCACCGTATCCGCTGAAACGCGTGGAAATTCTGTGGGCATGATTAAAACAATCCATCTGCGTCTGCAAACTTGTCTGCATTTGTTTTCTCTCTATCGTGCTAAGATTTTTTGCTAATTATGCAGAACTCGGCCAGGAATGCTTTTCACTGCACAGATAAATACGCTTGTTTGGGCGTCTTGCCTAACGACATTATGCATGCAGATGAAAGTTGGTAAAGGGGTCTGTGAGGAGGGAAAATGCTAACGTCTGAGACGTGGTCCCGTCAGGCGTAATTCATCGAGGCTGTTGGATTTTGTATATAGGGTTACTAGTCACAAGGTGAGTTGCCTCAAAAACCGCATGACCATTCAGTGGCTATCTGCATTTTTGGTCACTGTCACTATTGGCTAATTTAGGCCCCTTTCGGACACCGCGAAAAAGAGGATGCAGCGAAGACGGAGCGCAAAAGACAGGCAGGCTGATTTCTTTGTTTCTTCGTTGTTCAATCCCTTTCACGCTAATAAAAAACTACGGGGCGGCTAAGACTCCTTATGAGGAAATGCAACCGCTGTGTAGCTCTCAGCTGCATTTCCTGTGTGTGCTTGCGTCAGTTCCTTTGCTGCATTCATCAACAGATTATCCGACATCCGTCATTGGTTGGGGAGGGACCTCAGATATTTCGGTTCCGGTTCTGCATTTGGCTTCCTTTAGGTGGTGCTCTGTGACAGATCCTTCGTAAAGTTCGAGGGGCTTTAGTCCTTCGTGGTCAGCGGGCTTCATGACTTCGTCACGGTGTCAACCAACCAGGGAAGTTTGATCCCTCGCAGCGACGGCGTTTTGGGTTTACAGGGACTTTGATGATTAAAGAAAGGTGCC
Source organism: Amblyomma maculatum (assembly GCF_055883805.1). Lineage (NCBI taxonomy): Eukaryota > Metazoa > Arthropoda > Arachnida > Ixodida > Ixodidae > Amblyomma > Amblyomma maculatum. The sequence continues at coordinate 156,226,983 of NC_139348.1, forward strand.
CACCGCTCATAATTTCTCGCCTAAAAGAGGATTCCAGAACAAGGACATTGCAGGACATTGGCAGACTTTGCCGAATAAATGGGCGACGGTATTGTTATGGACAGCGGTAACCAGGCACGGTGTATATGGTGCACGGTATATGGTATATGTATATGGTATATTAAAGGTCCGTGCAGCCTTCAGAAGAGCGGGACAGTTCTTCACACCTCTTACGCTGATGGCTGGGTGTGGAGCGGCGAGGTGCAATAATATTTATTCGGCTATGCTTCTTTTCTGGTCCCGCTGAGTGAGATTGCGTCTTGTGCAGTTAACCTAGTTATGCGCCTAAGAATGTTCTCAAACAGGGGAAAAAAAAAAAAAAAGGAAGAAAGAAAGAAGCACGACAACGTACGCCCGACAACCGTCAGCGCATGCGTCACAAAGCTCGTGGTCGTTCGGGAAGCAATGACGTATGCACGTCCCGGTTGCAACTTGCGTCACGGATCGTCATCAGCTCTGGGACCCAGCTTGAACGCCTTTTTAACGTTATATTTTTTTTTTCTTTTTTTTTTTTTTCGCTTCTTCCTTCGCGCCTCACTTTTGAGTCAGGCCATTCCATTTCGACTCTGCCTTCGTGTGTATTTTAGGAGATCTTTTTTCTGTTCTTCATTCTTCGCTTCCCTTCAACGACTTTTTTCTTATTATTTTCATGTGTCTCTAAACGTTCCTCTGCGCCTTCATTATGGCAAAAATAAAAACGAAGTGACAAAAAATGGTTCTTGCTCGCTTTTAGTGTCCTTCCGTGCGGTCGGTCACGTATTTAAAGACTGGATGCATGATCCGGTACTCTTAACGGAAGCCACGAAAAACAATACTAAATTTTCTGAAAAATGCCGCCAGTAACGCAAATATTTCGAGTGAGGGAAAAAAAAAAAAGAGCTGAAGAGCGCTTCCACTACTGGGTGAAGGCCTCTTACGGGAGGCCTTCAATGAGAGTTGTTTCGTTAATATACCACTTAAAACGCGGTGACCATGTCCTCCCCATATTGATCTGCATAGGGTCCGGTAGGCCTCAGTGTTGAGGAGTGCCTGATGTGCTTGTGGAATGTGCCGCGGTCAGCGCAACCCCTGAAGATGGTACGGCGACTTTTCTGCTTTTGCATGGTGCTCCGAGTGCTCATCCTATACGTATACGATTGCCTGGAATTATTTGCGTCAAGTATATTGCGCCATGACCAATTGTCAATTTCGCGGATAAGACTGAGTGGTGTGTTTCCAAAACAAAGCGGTTCTGAAGTCGATGTAGGTCCATAACGCAATTATAATAGTAGTAAAATAAGCCCGACGTCATATGAGCAGCTTGCACGAAACGCCATTTTCCTGTACAGTGCAGCAGTCGACCGTGGAGTGGGTCACGCAAAGTGGTGTAAAAGCTGCGGTCTACTGTGCGGTCGTGGGCTCTAATAGTCTAACGCAGACTAAAGTGCGAAAGGTCGAGTCCGTACGAGACAACTGCGTTTTTTTTTTTTTTTTTTTTTTTTTCTTTTCAAAATTTGAAGGTACGCTTGCATGGATGCGTTAAGACTGGGAGCGGTCGGAACGTCGCAGACGATAATGACAAGCATGCATCAACAGACGTGGCATTCTCAGCAGTTCGGACGAATACCAAGTGTATGCACATCATTTCGTGTCAGATTTTGCAGTCATCGAAAAGTTTAGACGGCCGACTTGCAAAAAGGAACACGTAAAGCTAGAATGGGGAGCTCCTGCAGCAATCCGTGCCTCAATGTACAACATTCGAGGTGTACGCATAATCCACTCTCGTCTGCGACACCGATCGCTGGTCTTGTCGCATTCGTGCAAGCGTACGTACCTTTGGTATTTTGAAAAACTCATTGTCGTCTTGTACGGACTTTGCACTTTAGTCTGCATTTGGCTATTACAGCCCACGACCGCACAAGACCATCGTTTTGGCACTGTTTGCGCGACCCGCTCCACTGTCAACTGCTGCACTGTACAGGAAAATGGCGCTCCCAGCGTTTCGTGCAGTGCCAGCAGCTACCTCCGTACGAGGACCGGCTTTCAGGGGAGGCGCACTTAGTTTAGTGTGTTTCCATTGAGCGGCCATGCTACGAGTATCATATGATTATTAGTTGTTGTTGCAGTTGTTTTTCTCGTTGTCTGTTATGCTCGATTTAATTACGTCCGCCGTACGACGTAGCGACGCCGCAAACTCTTTAAAGCTTCTCGATTCTTTACAACCATGAATATAATTGCGATGTAGATTTTCATGTAACTCTGCACTATATACAATTCCGAACGAGCGCGGTATCATATAATTTCGCCTTCTTCGCCATCCACTGTGCCCCGAGACAACAGCACGGAACTTGCCAAGCGTGAACCAGAGGGCATAGCCGGTCAAGGTCTGCTAACTTCCCCTGGAGCACGACGAACCGCGGTTCCCGCATGGAAAGGTTTCCAAGACAAGCAGACTACGAGACGTGGAAAAAGTGATCAAACAAACATCCCCTAAATACACGCGAAAAAAAAAAAGAAGAAACAAAAACAAAACATAGAGGCATGCGCAAGCTTACACGGGCCGATTTGCGGTTAGCAGCAGTTTCGTCTGCTGTAAAAGCTTCGCGACGCAGACTGTCTTATACGCTTCGTCTGCCGCATAGGACTTTTCTTGTGTGTTCAGGCTGTCAATTTAGTTTCGTTCCTCCTGCGCTGTTTTTATAACCCAGTTTCTTCGATGCTAGCTGTTCGCTGTTTCTTTTCTCATTGTTTGTTTTTTTGTTTGTCTGGCGTTGGTATTTCTTTATTTTGGCCCTTTTGTTCTTTCGAGGTTGCACAGACCATAGTCTGCATTTTCTTTCGGATATCGCTGCGTCCATTGTTTTGTAAACAACGATGCTCGAACGGACAGCTTGATAGCCCGGCGCAGAGAACGTGCGTCTCGTGGCGGTTACGTAAACTGCCGGCGCTGCTGTCGAGAATAGCAGCCTTACAGTGAGAGCAGTTTTCCATGGACCGAACATTGAGCCTCCGAGATGTGTGGCATGCTCCATAAATCCTGAAATGCATGGGCTGTGCGATGTCAGCGCACGTTAAAGATCCCCAGGTGGTCGACATTACTCCGCAGCCCTCCACTATGGCGCCCCTTTCTCTCTTTCCACTTTCACTCCCACCTCCTTCCCTTTACGGCGCGATTCATATGTCCACAGAGCAAGTGTGACAGATACTGCGCCTTTCCCTTCCTGTGAACCAATTATTATTATTATTATTATTATTATTATTATTATTATTATTATTATTATTATTATTATTATTATTATTATTATTATTATTATTATTATTATTATTATTATTATTATTATTATTATTATTATTATTATTGTTGCGGCTGACATATCGAGCTCTTGTGCGGAGAAAGTATAGATAGAAATCAACTGTGGGCGCCACCATAATCGACAATGGGCTGTTGCCCGTGGGAGCCATTTGTCGGTACCTTGCTCGTATAACTAAAGGGGAAAAAAAAAATTAAGCGAGGAAGCTTCCGCACGCTCTCGTGAGAGCTTTTAAGCCAGCTACTGTGAGGGCCTCGAAGATTTTTGCTATAAATGATTATAGCGAAATTCCTATTTGGCGGTTACGGTGGTCCGGGGTGGTGCAGTGGTAAGACGCCCGGCTACTGTGCCGGTGCTCCCGGGTTCGAACCCGACCACGGCGGCTGCGTTTCGATGGAGGCGAAACGAAGAGGCGTCCGTGTGCTGTGCGATGTCAGCTCACGTTAAAGATCCCCAGGTGGTCGAAATTATTCCGTAGCCCTCCACTACTCCCTCCACTCAAGCCGTTATTTTGAGACTCCCCCTTCTCTCTTTGCACTTTCATTCCCACCTTCCTCCCTTCCCTTACGGCGCGGTTCAGGTGTCCACATAGCAAGTGTGACAGATACTGCGCCTTTCCCTTCCTGTGAACCGATTATTATTATTACGTTATGGTGGTGATAACTACTTTTTTAAAGTTTGCATTTCTGTAATGTTTTAAAGCTTTGTGTGTTTCTGTGGTGAGGGGAGGGACAGAATCGAACAGCCGAGATAATTGTTTCGCTGCAAAGATAAATTGGTGCGGTTTAGAACGGCGGCACATTTGCAGAAAAAAAAAAATATCTTCTCGCGCGTGATATTCTTACCTTTGAGCAGACGTCCGCTGTTTGACATTCTTGGTGTCATTGCTGCTTTTTTTCTATTCAGTACATTCAAGCTTTCCCGCAATATGGTAAGGGGTAACACACTAAGGACACCATGCGCGTTTACAAACGTTTATTGGCCGCTTCAGCAGTTCGGTCATTCTGTTTCTTATGGATATATATATATATATATATATATATATATATATATATATATATATATATATATATATATATATATATATATATATATATATATATATATATATATATTGCGATGTTCGGGTTCATGCGAGTATCCGCGAATGACGGAAGGTGCCAAGGAGTATTAAATTTAAGAGACCCGCCCCGGGGGACGCTGTGGCGCTGTTTGGCTTCCAGCCTTCTGCCGGCTGTCTTGTTTACTTCTTCATGCTCCCCGCTCTTAGCATCGCGCCACCTGCTCACTCAGCGGCTGTCATCTGGGCTGCTTTAGACGTCACCTCGTCGAGCTTGTTGACCCAGGTGTGCGGGTTTGTCCCGCCGCAGGCGCATACGCGCCGACTTGGCTCATAGTTTTGCTGTAATCACTGACGCGCTTACATTTTGCAAGCGCCAAAAAGCATCGTACTGTACTTTACATGGGTGTTTTGTTATTTTTTGCAACTCAGCAGCTTTATCACGTCGTAGCGCTTATCTTGAGCGAATTTAGTTACTCTAGTCGTATGGCAGTGACGACAAGCAGGCAGAAGGCAGAACGAAATTACCAACAGCAGACACTTCACCGGGTGAATTTGTGACCTCTAACGACTTAAGAGCAACAAGTAGAGGATGTAGGATGTCTCCTACGGCAACAGTTGGTAACAAACAGCAGCAGCTCTAGACTGACGCAGAACTTTGTGAATGAGTAAGGTCTCTTATTCCATATAACGAAACAAAAATCGAGAATTCTCGCGATTACGGTGACAAAAGAACAGCCGGTGCGGAGAAAGTAAATGCTGAAAATCTCACTGCGCTCGTTTGGAAAACGTCGTCATCTTCATGCGCTCAAATCGCGCGCCTTTAAGTCTATTTTACCAAGCTCGACGACAGACGGCGCTGTAAATGCACCTACTTCCTTGAAAAAGTAACGTTTGTTTGTCCAGATAGTCGCATGTGTCTCCAAGTTTAGCGGAATAACGGCTGCACGCCCGCGACACTGCGCTTGCTGTTTGGTGGTTTTCTCGTTCGGGGCAGCGAACGTTGCTTCGTCTTAGGGCTACGGGGGTGGTCCTTTGCCACACCTGTCATTTAATTTTTGGGTTCCGCCGCGATCGCGATGGCCACAGTGTCCTAGTGCTACGGCCTCCACGTATGAGCACACGATCTGCTCATCCGGGCTTGTGATAAAACCTGCGTCGTCTGCCCAAGCCGGAGGAAATGGCACCCGTACGTATCTCTACTACACGTCGGTTGTTTATTTGTTGTTGACAGGTGTAACCGAATTGAATAATTCGCTCGCCGCTTCCCAGGTTTACCTCGGTGTTCCGGGAGCGGATCCAAACGATGAACATTGGTTTTAGCTGCGGAGATTGACGCAGAAAGCACCGCATTTCACTCGCCTCCGTGTCTTGACAGAACGAAGCGAAGTCTAGAGATATTTGTACACATTCACCGTTTTATCGCCCCGTGCCTCGAAGCAGTTGTACCTTTTATCGCTAGCTGATAAACAGCTCTTGAAAGACGCCGCGAGGTGTGTTTGGATTGCATAAACGAGTGGAAATTCTTCCGACAGATCCAGGAGACCGGGTCAGGTGCGTCCCCATTGCTGAGGAGTGCTGCTTTCGGTGGCAGTGGCCGCCGCGAGTCTGCGCATTTTTGCCAACTTTGGCTTTATTTTTTGTTGTATATCTGTTAGCAAAGCCATGGATGTACCTCCAAATAGGCGAGGCTGCTTTTATAGTCCCAGATTGAACCGCATTGTTGTCGGCGACAGCCCCAGTTGTGGAGGGGACCGCAAAAGCTGTCGCGTTGGGTGGCTGCCCAGAGTTTGAGTGATTTACGCTAACGACGCCGGGGAGTTCCGGCGGAGCGAGTTGGGATGGCTTCTTAAGCAATGATCCCTTTCTCGGAGGCATGAGCGCAAGACGGTGTGTCTGCGATCGGGAGTTGCTTGGATCGATAATATCGGCTGGCGACCGTCGTATCGACGTCGGTGCTACTTCTGCCGTTTGTCCGAAAGGAGGAACCGGCTTGCAAAAGCGCCCCAAGTGGTACTTCATCTGAGGCCCCTGACGCGTTTCCCGGTCGTGTCCATCCGACAGTATTGACAGCGTGCAGTCACGGCCAATATCGTGATTGTCAGTCGTGTGGTTTCAAGCGCTGCGATATGCTATGTAACATCAATGTGGACGAGCGGCGGTTTTGTAAGTGAACAAGAGTTCGTGGGAAAGGGTTAGAAAGGAGGCGAAGCAGCGCCCCTCCTATTTTTTGCACCTAACCTAATCACTATCCTATCGGGCGACCAGCAGTCGCCGTTGATCACTCCCTTACTGTTGATGTACGCGAGCTGTTTATTTTCACACATCCGACTTGTCAGCGTCTGAGCCGTGGGAGGTAGCGAAAATTTAAGAAAATGTGCCTAGGCAGAGGGTTAGTGCTCGCTTTGTGTTAGATGAGGTAATGTGTGTGCTGTATGGAAGGTTCAGAGATTTCGACGAGAGCGCAGGAGGCATGCGCTAGCTTATTGTTTGCGCTGTGTTGCAGCCTCGTCCTGTGAATTTCACCACTTGCAGCACAGCAAACCTGACTCTAGTGAGCTGCGTTGTTCCCATTTTGAATTCTCAACACATACGTCCCTTCCAGTGCTTCCTACTTGAAACTTCAGGTTGTTCTCCAGGAGTGAAATCTGGGCTGTAGATTTTTCAGTGTTGCAAGACGTGTTATTGATGTCGGTAAGACGTTTGGAGGGAGTCCTACGCTTGGCTGTATTTTCTCTCTGTTTTGGGAATTTCCAAGCAATGACATCTAAGCTTCTCTCAGTGCTTCTTTTGGACTCTGGAGTTCTGCGAGAGAAATTCCACTGCAAATTTGCACCAGATGTTGCAAGGTCCTTGGACTAGTTAGTGAATTCACTAGAAAACATATCTTTTCCTCTCCCAATGCTTCCATTTTGAGCTCTGTGGTTCTGCTTTACAAATCTGAAAACTTTCACGGGAAGAGTTGAGTACCTGTACTGCTAGTTTTCTGCTCTCACCTAACTCAGCGTGATGCTAAATTGAATACAGTTTAGGAGTTTTTAACTTGTTTGGGAATTCATGAGACCCCACCCTTTACTTTTCTGATTTTTTTTTCCTGAGCTCTCAGTCTGCTCTAAAGACTCCATGTAAGCTTGCATGGGTAAGGGCATGAAGAGCCTGCATTGCAAAATTTTTGTCCTTGTTGATGTCAGTGTGAAGTTAAAGTGTGTTAAGTTTAGCCATTACTTTCAGCCCCCTTTCTGCAGCCATTTTGTTGTGCACTGTTAAACGCTCCCATTTTATTTTTGCGGCTTTTGTCAGTTCACTCGTGATCTCTTCGGTCTTGACTCAAGGCCAGTAGCTGGATGGGAGCTGAGGCTAGTGGCGCGAGGAAGGTTGTTAGTGCGGTGCCAATTCGGATATGTGGCACCTCGAAAATGTGGCCCTAAAGGCCTGCCACCCAGAGAGAGGTGACGAAGGGAGGTTGGGGAGACCTTGCCGAGTGGCAGCCGCCACTTTCTTGCGGGCCGAATCTTGGCGCCTGTTCACCTCTTGCTGCGTATACACCAGGGGCGCCTTTGATTGTCCCGGCACTTCCTGATGTTTTGATCTTTTGTCAACCCGGGTGGGCATGCCCTGTGATGCTGCGTACACGGAAGCAATGGACGGGGAGCAGCATATATTTTTAGACACTGTGGAGACTTGATTTTGAAGCTGACTAGCTTGGCAGGCCTTGGCTGACATATCGGAAGGTTTGCGCTGTTGTTCACTGTTGGTGGTAAACGCACTTTATTTTTTGTTAGAATCTCACGGGTCAGTGTGGTCACTGCACTTATGGCTTGTAGGCTACAGGTCAGGACATCCTAACATCTTTCAGTGCCTCGTTTGATGTATTTACGTCTTGTTAGTATGGAAACTGCTGTGCGGACAGTGGTCAAGGGAGAAGTGCACAGAGCCCATTAGGGCACATGCATTTTTGTCATGTTAATATGGACAGTGGGTGATGAGAGCAAGGTTGCTACTGCTCCACCCAGGTGTCTCATTTTCTGCACTTTGAGAGCAGGCTAGTTGAGGAGTACAATTAAAGTGTAAATGACTTAGTGACGACTTTGTACTTTTGTGTTTTTGTGCTTTACATAGCGAAGTTGCTCAGTCGGTACACTTATTGTGTACATGAAAAGCTGTGAAGAAAACTATCTGTGCAACTTGTACAAAGTAGAAAGCCAAATTAAGTTGCTTTCAGCTGACAAAGCGATGATTTCATGTATGTCAACAGTTGTTGAAGATGACTCATTTATCCATGGAGCACCAGTATGCTATCATAGGTCGCTAGACGCATCCAATTGGACAGTATTTTTTCAGCCTTTCCATTACTTCTGAAGTGCATGCGCGGAATTGTTAATTTCAACTTCACTGGCCACCCCTATGCTTTCTTCATGATTCGTTAATACGGCCTGCTCACTTCATAGACAGTTCTGCTCAGGAATGACCATTTTAATAAGGTATGCCTGTATGCAAAAGTTTCATGAGCCTGCTTTGGTGTTGGCTTATTGACAAAGCTGTAAATTACTTCTGGCAGTTTTTGTGCGGTTTTGACTTGTGCCAGCCCTATATTTCTCAAAGTGGCACTGGGAAAAACTCCGTCCAACATTTGTCTTTAGTAAAAATGAATTGTTCGTCTCTTTTTGCCAATGTTAATGTTTCTCCAGCTGTAAAAGATGGATTTATTGCCTAGTAAATGTGATAGAAAGAAGGAGTATGTTTTTTGTTTTTTTTTCCTACCATGTGATTTAAACTTGTGACATCGGCAATGAAACGGAATCAGTAATCGCCATCAGAAAGCAAATGGCAGCATAGCTGTGAGCCTTCCTTCAGAGATCTGCAACAATACGCACGCACGGACACACACACACACATACACACAAAGAGAGAGAGGAGAGAGTATGGTGGCAGTACCTATGTGTCAAGCTTTTTTTTGGTGAAAATATTGTCATTATCATCGAAACAACATAACCTACTGATAGAGGTCAACTTAGTTGCTTCTCAAGGCCCTTTGGCCATTGTTGTTCATAGCACACTTGTGTTGGGAGCAGTGTGGAGTGATTAAACATTAGATAGGAACAGTTGTGCTCCTTGTGGTAGCTACTGCACTCGTCTCTGTTATGGGGGACAGGAAAAAAGGCAGCTTGAACTGCAGAAAGCAGGAGGAGTGCTTGAATTTTCACATTGTGTTATTAATATAGTGTGGCCGTGACTTTCAATAGACATGGCTAATTGCTGCCACTGTAACTGAATTGACTGTGAGCACCTTGTTTCTAATAACGCAGAAAGCAGTTACGTTTCTTGAAGCGGTGGTTCATTAAGTAGCTGCCAGTTCACACTTGCCGACATGTGCATACATCTAACTGGGGTCCCTGTCTTTTTTAAGTGCTTTCATGATCAACAAATTAAATCAAATCGCCCAAACACCACCATCATTGTTGAAGCTCTTAAGCTGAGAAATACTAAACTGTGCTTTCTTCTTCATATAAATTTTTATGTTGCAGTGCATGCTGGTAGTAACCCAGATGGCAGCAACAAATGTTTTAGTTCCTTGCAATGCCTGTTGCAGGGAAGGGGGGAAATAGGTTAGTTGGTAACAGCTGTTATAAATTCGGTAGACACAAAGAGTGCGGCATTGTGAACTGGAAGGTAGCTTCATTAATTTCCATCCTCTTCTCTGGTTATGGTACTTAGTTTGCCATCCTTTGCCTGCTTTTTGTCAGCATTGGTCATGACGTGCATTTGCAAAGCAGGAGAAAATGTGCAAAAGGAACAGAGAAAACGACTGGACCTTGCAGAAGCAATCCAAAGCTTGAGTATATGTTCTTACTGAGAGCTGCAGCTGCCTTTTAATAGAGAGATTCTGGGCACCCATAGGTGTTATATTCGGCACAGGTTTTCCTTCGGCGTGGTGCCCTTTTCTTGCTGTGGAGACTTCGGGGGTAGAATGCTCAGAAAAATGGATCTCTGACCTCCCCCCACTCCCTTCATTTAGACCACTTATGTGTTCTGTGGTGCCTGTGGGCAAAAACTTGCCCTTTTTTCATGTTAGCTGTGGAAAATGCAAACTACAGCATCATCGTCGTTGCATGTTTCCTTGTTGGATCATTACAGGTGTGGGGGACAGCCGGCCGGTGTACTGGGGAATCCAGCTTGACCAGGACCTTCTGGAAACGATAGTATCTATCTACCCAGAGTGGTTCAGGGACTACAACCTGGGCATCATGGCGGAGCAACAGCAGTCTCCCACCACGTCCACCTCGTCGTCTGGTGGTGTTGACGGGGGTGTCCCATCACCCCCCGCACGTGTCGACGAGGCCTCTCTGCAGCAGGCCATGGACCGAAACAAGGAGTGTGAGTGGAGCACTGCATATTCATCAGTACAGTGTTCTTCCTGTCGCTTGGTGCATTTCACATGGAGGGTGTGTTAGTGACATCATTTTGGTTTGAACAAGCTGCAATGAGAACAGCCACAAAAGAACTCGTCCAATATTTGAAGTACAAAGTAAGAGTCCAGGGCCCGTACTCCGAGTTTGTGTCGTTATTGAAGTGTTGCTATCTCATGTGACCTCGAGTCATCTGATTGGTTGAAATGCCAGAACCGGAAGAGGTGGCAACATTATGGTTTGCTGTTTCCACCAATCAGATGAATCGAGATCGCGTGAGATAGTGACACTTTCGACAATGACGCAAACTCTGAATACGGGCCCGGGTCTATCTGCGACGGAGTCATGCATATGTTGAAACGTTACACACTGATGCCATTTAATGAGTGAATGTTCTGGTTAGTTGTATTGTCCCAAGATATTTTTTTTTTGTATTCTGTTTCATTTTCTTAAATGGCTGCATTCTTTAGCAGGATGTTCCTCATTGATCTTACAGTTCAGTGTGTTTTTTGCCAATTGAGAAAAATAAGTTCAGTGCATAACTCAGCCATGAGGTGCCATTATATGTTGATGCTGAAAGGGAATTAGTTTTCCAAGGCCACAACATCGGTCACAAACCCCTTAGATCTGGCTCAGGGCACTGTGAGGTAGACAGAGCTGACAGCACATAATTGTCACAAATCTGTTCTCGTGTCGGCCATTATATTATGCATATTTAGGCACTATTGATGGCTGGTGCAAAACAGGGAAGGCTATATTACAATAGAACCCCGCTATAGTAAACACGTATATAGTAAAAACTCGGGTATAGTAGAGTGAAACTGAAGTCCCAGTCCATCTTCCATAGAAGACTACATTTTTTCTCTTTTATAGTAAATGCATTTTTGATAAAAATCGGCTATGGTAAAGTGGGTCTGGCTGCGGCGACATACTTCCCACGAATTGACATCGCTGCAGGTGTGTTACCTCGGATCGCGAGGCAAATTTATCTTTATTGGAAAAAAAAAAAAATTTTTAATGGCTTTCCCATTATGCTCACCTGTACTGAGGAGAAACCAACTTTATGTAGTCATTGGTGTCTTGAGGGAAAGCATGCAGCTCGTGGGGGAAAAAAAAGTAAAGCTGATTACAAATATAGAAAGAAGGCGACGCGGTATGTTCAGAAAGTAAAAGTGCAGCAAGAAATAGAGAAGGAAAGAAACAGCATGTCATTTGCAGCACGAGGCGGGGTGGCAAGAAGTGGAGGCATGGCGTGTGCGGATTTGCGGTGCTTAACTGTCGCCGAATTTCTAATCTACCATCTCTTAAAAAACAGAAACAGCGTTAGATGATGCAGTGTTCATGCAAAGCTTTAGTTTTCACATGAAATCAAGTGCAGTTGTATTCGTAGCCACGTTGCCTTCATGCTTAAGAAATACTCTCACAACATCATCTTATAACTGAACAGAGGAAAATTGCACCGAGAGATGATAATAGAGGGGTAGAAGGTATTTTAGAGCTTTTTTTTTCATTAAGCAACAAAACGTACTCAGTAAGCAACCATTTAATTAACAGGCAGCATCTTCGGAACCATGTCATCATCAGCACCTGATATAGGAAAGACCCTGATATAGTAAAGATTTTTGCCGGTCCGAGTGACTTTATTATAAAGGGGTTCTACTTTGCTTATTATACCTCGTAGGCCCCGTCATGGGCTGTAATGAGAGGAGCCATTGAGAGGTCAATTTCTGGCATGGGACTCAACCGATGGTGGTGATAACGAAGTTAATTATGACTATTTTTTCTTTTCTCTCCCTTTTCTTTTCACCATCTCCGACACTGGTTGTGCAGCGCTGAAGGTGAAGCTGATGCTTCGGCGACCCATCACTCAACTGGTGGAACAAGGCATTATGCCATGTGAGTGCTGGCCACCTTTCGTCACTGTCGTTCCCCTCCTCCTTCCCATCATTTCCACCGCCCATTTGGCAGAGATTAATGCTGCGCTGGTCTGTTTCTGCTTGTCCGGCCAACTCCGTGCTGGCAATGCGACCTTTCCGCGCGGATTTTTGCGTAACTTCTCTCCTATCCTCTGCTTCCCTTTGCAGAGCCTCTTTACCGCGTCGTTTGTTCGCTGCCTCATTTGCATAGCAACACCCCAGGGCCGAGTCGGAAGCGAGGCAATCATTTTGGCGCACTCGTGCAGGAGGTTGCACTTGACCCCGTGCAGCATGCCACTCCTCTGTTTTGAATGCCAGTGTTTTGCGTATTTGATCGGATGCCAGACCTATTTTCACTCCTTTTTTTTTTTTTTTTTTTTTTTTTTTTTTTTTTTTTTGCGGCACAATATTCTTGGCTGCCTTGTTTCCTATTTAGCCTTTTCTTGATACATTTTATGAAACATGAAAAGAAAGAGCGTCATCATCTGCTTTTTTTTCTCAAGCATGCATAAGATCCGTAAGCAGGGGCTTATTTTGAATATTTGGAGGCTTTTTCGTTTTTTTTTTTTTGCTGCATATACTGTTTTACAAGCGCTGAATTTGGTCATGTAGTTGCTGCAAACATGGAAGGTGGTGGCATTTACATATCTTGGTACCCTGCTGCAATGCCAGCAATGTAATGCATGTTTGTTCTTGCATTTGCTCTCTGTAATAGACTGTCTGCATGTTTATTGTTTTGTTTTTTGTTTTGAACATTTGAAGCATTGCTTGCAGCGACTGCGTACACACTGCATGCATGCAGTTACATCTTATTTAATGTTCCTTAGAATTAGACTGCAGAAAGCGTAACCTAAGGGCAGCTTCCTTGTGTTCAGCAGATTGCGATGCAAGCTTCTATCAACTCAGAAAAGTCCCTGGGCAAAAGTTGCCCGCAGAAACAAAAATATTGACGTCACTTCCCCTGTGTTCGCTGAGCAAGTGAATGAATTCTCTCTTTCTCTGCTTCCTGGTTTGGCCCCTGCTCTTGCTGTTGTGCAACACCAGCTCTCAAGACCTCACCCGCATTCCATGAACAGAGGAAGAACCTCGAAAGGGCCAAGGTTAGTACCCAGGATGATGGAGGGAAAGCCCGGGGCTGCCCAGTTTGGAACAATACACCTCACTTGTGCATGTGTCTTCTCTTCTCTCTTTCTCCTTTCTCCCGCTGCACACACCACCACCATTGCAGATGGGGGACTACCTCAAGAACAAAATCCAGCGCAGGCCAGACCGGCAAGAGCTCATACAGCAACACATTCTCGAAGGTGAGCGAGTGAGTGCAAAAGAGGGTTGGAGGAGTGTGTGCGCTTTCTTGTATGGTGCTTATCCCTCCACCCTTTCTCTCTCTTCTCTGCTGTCTTTGGCCTTTTGTGTGAACCTTCTTTCTTCTTGCCTTCCTTCCTGGATTTCTGTTTTCAACTCAAATTTTGTTCTGGAAGATCGCCAAGTGCAGATCGCCAAGTGCCCTGTTTGGTGGACCTTGATGCCCTCAGAGGCAGCACCTCCATTTATGGCGTGACCTGCAGCAGTCTGCAGGAATAAGCACTTTGCTTCTTTCTTCACGTTTTGTTCCATCCTATTTCATTTTTATTCATTTATTTATTTGTTTGTTTTCATTTCTCCCATTGTATTCATTCATTTTGCTGACGATGCATTTTTTTTTTTTTTTTTTTTTTTTTAGTTAGTGCGCAAAGTGGAAGTTGTACAACTTGCATGGTAACTATGGATGTCTGCCTCAGACTTATTTTCTCGGCTATGGAAGTGCCAGGAATGTTTTTTTTTAAGTCTAGCTGTATTTGGAAATGAGCTACTTCGGTTTGCATTGGTCTCTTTTGCTTTGTTGTTGTGAGAACAGTTCTGCAGTCCCTCATGTGAGGGTGCCTCTTATGGCCTCGTTCAAAAAAATATATTTTTGAAGAAGACTACATTTGTTGTTGAGGGAGAGTAGCGTGACTTGGTCTAGTTGATAAAAGAGCTTTAGACTTTTCTTCTCAAATCAGTTCAGGGATTTCAAATAAAGTATGAATTGGCAGCGCATTCTACGCTGAATAAGGCGAACACAGAAAGCAAACTTAGTCTTTGAAGCTGCCATGACCATGCTGCGTAATGCGCTCTTGCTCAGGCAAGGAACCACGCGGTATTTTTTTTTTTTTTAAATATTTCATGGCCTTTCTTTAAATGCTAAAAAAAAAAGTTATAACACATGATTTGCTTTGTAGAAAAATTAGATCTGTTGTTTCTGAACCGCTTTATAGACCTTTGCAACGAGAGCCCCCTGGGCTTCAACATATTGCTCGCTAGGCTGTTGTGTGCGCCTGACGTCAGTACGATGGAAGATGCAGCGGAACCGGTTTGCAACAACCCAGAGAGGAGATGTTTTGACCTCCTCCTCGCCCGATGCAAAGGTCTATAACTATGAAATGTACTTGGCCATAAACTGATTACTAAGCATTTTGCATAATAAGTAGTAGTTAAGCAACTAATTAGGCAAAATATAAAAATTACTCTGAGAAGCACTACATGATGGCTGCAAGCAATGCGTCGTTGGTTTCACTCAGTTGCTGTACCAACTTAATTTTTGGCTTAAGTTACATTAAACATCCTATACATGATTTTTAAGCCCCGTATATCCCGTATATGATTTTTGTTACAGTTTTGGCTAGGTGCAGCGCTTTCCTGAAGGCACCATTACTCAGTTGAGATTTCGGGCAACAACCTCATTATCATAGCAGTCTGGCGTTATTATGTGGTGCCTAAACACCAGGTAGAGTCTGAACAAGCACAGTTCTTATCAGCAAGTATGCAGCGTTTAGTATTACCCGTAGCAGAACCCTTTTAAGTGTGTATAGTGGACTTTCATAATTTTGATCTTGCTTTACTCAGACTGCTGGTTTATACTGATGTGTTTATACTGACGTGTTTGTACTGATGTGTTTATACTGATGTGTTGATCCCATCAACATCAAGTGTGGATATTTTAGAAATGTGTTCCTGTTGTTCGCATTCTGCCTAATTGGCACAGATTTTCAGTCTTCTTCACGTGTGACTTGTCTTGTGTCAGTTTTTTAGTTATTTCAAGTAGTCATCTTTACAGAATATACATCCCTGCTTTCTTGTGGTGTTCCAGACACCACGGTGGACCCAAGCCTTCAGGACAAGCAGCGACAACTGAAAAAGGCACGGCTGGCCGACGGACTCAATGATCGGCTCTCCCACAGGCCTGGACCCTTGGAACTGGTCAAGGGCAACATCCTCCAAACGGATGCCACATTCGCCCAGGCCATTAAAGGTGTGTGCTTTTCCCCCTTGCTTATGGAATTACATTCGGAATGCGTAGTCAAGGATTCGACACCATCGTTCCGGTTAGGCATCGAAAGTTGAATACTATAAGGTTTAAGATGAGTTTGGATCAAGAGGCAGAGGAAAAAAAAAGTTAATTTCTATATTGTTTTTGTTCTACCTTTTGCTGTTGAACAAACGACAGCAAGGCCACAGAGCCACAGAAGAGAACTGTACTACGGACTAAAATTGGATGGTGTTGACCTCAGCTTTTTTTTTTTTTATAAGTAAAAGGAGAATGCAAATGTATTTGCGCCATTCTGCCACTAACCTGGGAGAAGCTGGTGTTAAGGGCTATGAATACTAGGATAGAGATGCTGAGGTTCACAGAATACCTTGGAAACTGTTGTGCTGTGATAAGTTGGGAGTTGCGAAAGCTGTTTGGTACCACTGTGCAAGTACGAGACTTTAAACTAGCACAAAAAACCTGCACTTTGCGAAAGAACCAGCTGAAAGCTGGGAACGAAACCAAACCATGCTCTTGCAGAAGGTTCGCCATGCCGCAGTTTAAAAAGGAATCGTAAAGGCCTTGCATTGTGGTGTATGTGTATTTCGGTCTTGTCTCCTCACCTTAAGAAAGACTGGCAGATGTCATGTGTGTGGCTTTCATCGCCCGCTGCTTTGTCTATCATCTGTGCATTTTTCTGTTTTGCATATTTTGTTTCTAAAATTGTAAGCAGCACACGGAAGCTGCAGAACAAGTATCTGCTTAGTGGAGCTGGGTCCGGAGGCAACTTATACCATGTTTGCTCGAGCTTAGGCCAACCTTTCTTTCTGCGTTGTGCACGCACAGATATTTTTGCACATTTTTCCTGTTCCTGTTTTTACGTGACCTGTTAATATTGAGTCGGTCTATGTTGAGATTTCCATTTCCCTGTTTTGTCGGTTCTTGGCTTGTGTATTCGGTTAGCTATGTGCTAAGGCTGGTGATTGAGCTGAAAAGCTCTATTTTTGTTGCTGCTAATCCAGTCCATAGGTATGAAATGTTGGGTGTTTGAATGAATTCTGTAAGTGTAGGCACCCCAGCCCTTATTTTTGAGATAATCGTGGGCCATTTTCATTCTATTTCTCATCACTTATTGACCAACAACAGAGGGCCAGATTCCCTTCCGGCGGACGTGCGAGGGCGAGAGCCGCAAGCACCCACCACCTCCACACTTCATCATTGACGAAGACAGTGGTGGAAGCGACTCTCTGGTGCCTTCACCAGGGCAGGACTCTAATGACCAGTCACAGAGCAGGTGAGTAGGTTGCTGCATTCCTGGATTGTTGGCCTGATCCTCCTGTCGTCTCGATTTCCGTGTTATCCCGACATTCCTGACAGCCTCGCTTCCCCAGTGTGGTAGACTTGTTCTTTCTTTTACCCGCATTTCACTGCTACTTCATTATCCTGACTTGACAAGTACTACATAAGTCTCCCATGTTACGAATACTAAAACCCTTTTTATGTTTTTCTTTTTTTTTTCTTTTTTTTTGCTGTCAATTAAATTTATGCTCGTCATTTCTCTTGCGTGCTAACTTCGTGGGCTTTTTTCATGTTGTAGGCTCGTTTTAAATAAGCCATGCATAGGCCTTATATTTTTTAAATGCAGACCAATTAAAAATGTTAGGGAGTTTTGGTAAAGTTGTGCCTGATTTTCAGTAGTCTGCAATGTTTATGAGCACTTTTGATAAGTTTGCAGCATGTTCATGCGAACCAGTGTGGATGGCATTAGTTTCCATTATGTTGTCATGCTGTTGTGTATTGGAGTAATCTTGAGGGCTGTAGGCTGCACATGTTTGAATTCTTCGCCAATGTGTTTGGGTATGTTGTGCTAAGGTTACGCATTTGGGTAGAGCTACTCAGCCTGCACAGTATGTCTGCAGATTGCCCACTGTGGTGCACCGTGACAAAACCTAGTCTTAACAAGCAGAGCTAGCTTTGTCCATCAAGTGAAACTGAAGTGCTTTATAAACACAAAACTATGAAAAGTGCCCTCTGACTGCCTTGGTCGCTCGTGCAGTTTGCCGTCGATAGACCTCTCGGAATCGTCGTCTTCATCTGGCACACTGCACGAGGGCTCGCCAAGCTCAGTTTCTGCGGGCAGCCCACGCTCCTCGCCCCCTGTTGCTGTGGTCGCAACAACGCAGCCAACACAAGTGGTGCAGGTGGCAACCGTCGCAGCAACAGCGACGTCCGCCTCGTCACTGTGTGCTTCGCATCAGGTGAGCATTCAGAAAGGGGTGCTGTGCTACTCTCATTCCTGGCAGCTTTAAATAAAAAGAGTTTGTATGGAGAAAAGCCTCTTGTTTTCAGTGTAGTTTGGGGCCAGTTCCTGCCACCTTGTTTTATGACTTTTGCCTTTTGAATGTTAACTTGGCCTCAGGGTTCTCGCCAGAAAATTTTGAGAGGTGGGCATTTGAGGACCGATGGGAGGGGATGGAGTGGCTTTGTAAATAGCCCCTTTGCATCTTGAGGACAGTCGGTAACCCGTGCTGTGAAGCATCTTCAAAACGCAGTGGCTCCGCGTAACTTAGCGTACTCGAAGAGCGGAGGAAGCACATGTATGTAAGGGAGAAAAATTGGAGTAGTGGTTAGAATTGTGCGATACCGTCCCAAAATAAAATGTGCTGAAGTGTCTAAAATGGCCTGACTGGCGACATCACTCGCAGAAAGTTGTCCCCGAGTATAGCAAATTTGAAGCCTGAGAGGAAAGCAGTAGTGGGTGGACGGTTGTAGAGGTGGGGGTGGGTGGTCGGCCCGACAGATGGGCGGCAATATCAATGCCGCCCACTTAGAGAGAACCCTGCTTGGCCTCAATATACAAGTCGCATCAAACTTAAATTGAATATATGGTGTTGCACAGGAGTCTGGGACTTGTAAATTATGAGTCGTAGCCCTAAACAAGAGTGGTCTTACGCAAACTAAACAGCCTTCACACTTGCTTCACTTAAATTTTCATCTACTCTCAGGAATCAAATGAATAAAATTTATCTATTTCTTATGCGTAAGTCTGCTGCTCGTGCTGCCACTGCTGCAATGTAATTATCCTGAGGCATTTCTGTGGCACGAAAAGAGTTTTTGTTCCGATGTTCCAGTGGTGTGGATTTTTTTGAGGAAAGCAGAATTCATCAAGGGCTCAGTGGTGTGCCTAATGGCTCACAGTGTTGGACCAGCATGTGAAGATTCCTTAATTATTTAAACGACCAGACTTTTCTCTCTCTCTCTCGCAGCTACAGCAACAAGCTGTGGCCCCCATAACAGCGCAGCCATCACCGCTGCAGTCGTTTCTCAGTGCCAGTGCCGCAGCAGTGGTAACACCATCGACGACAGTGTTCCTCACTGGCACTGCGGTCGCACCAGCACAGCCACAGCAGACAGGCGGTGGCAAGGCTGCCCGCAAAAAGTCGAAGTCAAAGGCGCAGCCGAAGGCACGCACCATCAAATTCCACGAGTACAAGGTGAGAGGCAAAGACCTCATTCCACATTCCTGCCTCAGTGAAATTGTTTCTGAATCAGACAGTGGCTGGTGGTAATAGGCGAGCCATTGCCTTCCCCAGTGGTGCTTAGTGGATAAGCATTTTCAGAAAAGCAGGTCTTAATGTGATTTACCAGGCCTCTCGTCTCCAAAACCTCGAACCTGCCTACTAGTAAATAAGTGTTATCATGGGAAATCAGAGCTACTCAGTTCGCCTATAACAACATGTGCACAGCTTGCATTTGGTCCCTCTTCCCGATGCATACACAAAACCGCTGGCCAATAACCTGGTCCAAAGAGCGGGAGGTGGGGAGGGGAATTTGCTTGACCTTCTACCCCTGAGGGCAAAAGAGTGTCAGTGATGGCTGCATTCCTTCAGCTTAGTTGGTGCCAAGTCCAAGAGGTGCATGTATGTGCTGGGTTCCTTTTACCATGTTACAACACGGGGCGCATTCCTGAGAATGCCCTGCACTCCTGGATAGCATCCACTCCCCTGTTGATCTGCGGCTAAAGTTTTTGGTTAAGGCTTACTGTGCTGCGGTTTAAAACCAGAAAAGGTTTGCGCGGCTCTCATCGCAGAAAAAGAATGTTTTGTTGCCACTTGCCAGAGAAGCTTGCCGACAGGTGGGCCGAAAACTCCGCCACGTGGACGTGAGGCTGGAGCGGCCAATCAGTCTTCGTTCACGCTGTTGAATGCAGGAGCGATGTGTTCCATCACACACGTGTGTTTGTTCCTCCTCCTCCTCCTCCAGCCCTCCCTGGTTCTCCCTCCCTGACGATGTCCCCGGCTTACTTTGTGGCTGCCTTTTTGTTCCTTTATGTAGTCGTCCTATTTCTTTGCTTCGAAGCTGCCTCTCTGTTTCTTTCGGAAAGCATGTTTGTCATTTATGTACCTTTTGTCTCTTTTTGCTTTGTCTGCACTCCTGCCTTCCTCACAGGGTGTACTTAGTCTTCTGTGCCACTTCTGGCGAGTTGTTTGTGGCACATCCTGATGATACGCACACGTGCGTACGTTTCCGTGGCTTGTGCAGCAACTGGGGTAGGGGGTGTCGCCGTGTGGTTTATTTTGAGCGCCGACCTGTTGCCACTGCTGCCAATGGGGTTCTTCCTTCATTCTTTTTCCTACCGAGAGGAAGAATCTACTGCCTGATGACGATTTCAGCAGCCAGCGAAAGTGTTCAACTTATGACTCTGAAGCGGCAGCAGCATGGAATCGGCACATGTGACTGTTTTCACGCGAAGAACAATGTCACTGCCGTTAAAAGGAGTGCTTTCATTTGTAGGCATCACCATATCTAAGCTCTGTCTTGTGTCAACACTTGTGACTTCGACATTTGTCACGTGTGCCCATTCGTATATGGACGGCATTTATGAACATCGTTACGCACGCTGCCACTTATTCACGCATCACTTGCACACGCTGTCATTTGTACAAGCTGTCGCTCATGCAGACCATCACAGATAAGTGCTATCAGCATGGTTGTCACTAAATTTGAGCAGTATTACATGACGCTACTGTGTGTGAATGTCTACCACACACTGTTTACTTTGTACTTTCATTTAGTCTTTCACTTCTGAGGCCTATCTTTTTTCCCATTAATGCAAAATAGACAAGGTGTAGTGTTTTTTTGTCTTAGTGTTAGAGCATTGTTAAAGTGTCCGATTGTAGAAGTTGTACACTTGGGCAACTTTGTGGCATTTTTATGCAGATTTTTCAGATTGCCGTTGGCTCTTTTTTTTATTCCCTTCTTCTAGCAATGTCTCAATGGCAGCCTACATTTTTATTCTTCTCCTTGAATCATGCTTACCTCTACAACCTCAGTTAGCTTTTCATCTTGGAGAAGAGTTAAGGCTACTAGTAATTTATAATCTGTATGTCATTTTTGTTCCCCTGTGAGAAACCAACTGTTCCAACTTGAGTTACTACAGTGATTTTTGTGGAAGCATGAAAAAAATTATGAATCGCCAGTAAAAAAAAAAGAACATGTAAGGAGAATCAGCCTTTCAGTCGGAACGGAATAGCACTACTAGCCTATGCAAGGGAGAAAGATGAGGAATGGAATGGGGTGCATATGTTAGTCAAGAATGCGCCTCCTCTCCCCACTCCCCAATTTTTGACATCTTGAAACAAACAAACTTGCACTCTGCCTTTAAGGGTGTGGGATGATAGCTGTCTTGGCAACGACGCATCAGTTCTCGATTAGTTCCGATGGCCGCGGCATGACAGCTCTAATTTTGCCAACACTTTTTTCTCATTTGTGGGGCATGGTGCCGGCAATGGCGACAATGATGCTTTTTTGATCGAATGAGCTGTTTACACTATCGTTTAAAAGACAGAAAAGTTAGAAAACAGCTGTAGAAGGCAGGTCCATCATAGCAGACAGAGATTTCACGTGCAAGATGGCAAGGTTTAGGTTAACTTATTTAGTGTCCAGCGGTTTTGTACGGGACAGTTTGTTTCACGTGTGTATGCTGGCTCTTGTCGTCGTCACATATAGCAACAGTGGTATTGTGCAGCATGTACATTCTTTGCTTGTCTGGCCTCCTCTTCCCCCTTGATTGTGCTGTCGATTGTCCATGGTCTCTGCAGCTGTCGCTGCCCTCAGTGGCGCTTGGCGCATTTGGTCGTTGTTTTGCCGTGGCGCCCTATTGCTGTTGCTTTCGCTGCCAAGTCCTCCCGCTCGTTCCCTTCGCCAGTCACTATATCACTGGGGCTGGCTTTGTGTCTCGGGTCCTCTTTCTCCTTCTCTCTGGGCTTCTTGAGAGCAGCGAGCGATGCTTCTTCTTTTGGCAGTAGGCCAGTAACAGCATCATCATGGTCTGCAATCCCCGTGCCGCGACTGGCGTTTCCCCCTGCCCTCGCTCCCTCTGGTTCCCGCCAGCTCTGCTCGCTTTCGTTGAAGAAGAGCAGCCTTTTGCGTGCCTGGCGTGGCTGCTTTTGTGTTTGTTTGAAGCGTAGGAGAGTCTCTAGCAATCATTATCCATACGAAAGCATCTGCTTGAACCTGGAGGATTTTGCAGAATTTAAGGGAAGCCCTGTGTGGCCCTAGGGTTGTTATTAGAACATAAAAGAAATGCAAAGAAACTTGAGCATGTAATCAGAAGGGAGTGAGAAAAAATGAATAAAATTTTTGCACTGACTCTATGCAGCAAGTGCTATAGTACTATTAGTGTACTTTCGCTAAGCATAGGATTTAATTTGTCTAAGTTGCTGCTTTACTCTGGAAGGCAGGAGAACATCACCTGTGTTATCAGTGCAGGTTTGCTGTTTGCTAAATTCATTTGTCGATGGTTACAGTTGTGTGCATTCGAAATGAACAATTTGGGTCAAGGGTTTTCTCTTATTAGAAGTTTCGAAAACAGCATTTTTTTGGCTTTGAATTTCTTTTATATATATATATATTTTTACAGTAGGTACCCTGGAGGGCGTTGTTCCCTGGAGGGCATTGTTCCCTAGAGGGCATTGTTCCCTGGAGGGCATTGTATATTATTGAAGGAGTGGAGTTAGCTTATGCTTGTGTAAGAAAATGAAAAGAAAAACAAGACTGTTCTTAGTCAATGTATGGGTCAAGGAATGGAATTGCAGGCAAAAGTGCAAGCAGCGAAATATACCAGAGTTTCAAAAATCTACTGAATGCATTTGACAGGTTAACACCGTGAATATTGTCAACGTTAGTATCACTCGTCTATATAAAAGGGCCTCTCGAAGTATGCAGGCAATGAGCCGAGCAATGTATAGGGGCAAGTGGTGAGGGCTTGCAGAATGAAAAGGCAGGAAAGCCAGTAACGCAAATCTGAGCCTCCTGTGAGTGTTTTGCCAGCAAAGCTATAGCTTTAGTCAGTGGAATTGCAGCCAGAGATCCTTCGACGTGCATGTTTCCGGCAGCGTCGGTTGTGGCAGGTGTGGCAGGACTTCTGGACGAAGCTAGGCGAAGCAACGTGTCACTCAACTGTGGTCTGACGAAGCCTGCTCCCCGTGCAGGGTCCACCAAGCGCTCAAAAGAATCAGCCGGCCGCATCGTCCTCATCCGAGTCGTCTTACGAGCTGCTGCTCCAGCAACAGCAGCTGTTCCTGCAGTGGCAACTGGAGTGGCAACAGAAGTATCCACAGATCATCTTGCCAGCAGCACAGGTAGGTTGTCTAACTAGGTTGACTAGGCCAGATTTCGGCTGTCAAACGTGTCCTGGAAAGGAAGCTGGAAATTTGGGAGAAGAAATTGTGCGCATTTACTCAGACATACACGGAAAGAATCGATGCAGGACAGGCGCTATCTAGCACCTGTCCTGCGTCGATTCGTTCCGTGTATGTCTGTATAAATGCGCACAATTTTTTCTCCCAAACGTGAACCGTCTAGCCCAAATCAACATTCTCTTGAAAGCTGGAAATATCGGAGGTAGCACTCTTGTGTGTTCAAGCGCTCTCGAGAAACAGAATTTTGAAGGCTGCAAAGGTTTGAAAGCTCTTAATCATATCAAGATATATATAGTTTTTTTCTAAGCCGTCTGTGCATTAAAATTTTCTTGTCCATGTTTTTTATTGAAGGACCCATGAAAAGCTATTTACTGAAATTATAAAACCCTTGCTAGCAACAGATATCTTGTCAATTTTCTCCGCAACCCAAAATTTTTTAAGCCGGCTTCATTTGCACCATATGGGCGATCAAAAATGCCGTAATGCGCCTCCTCTCCACCCTCAACTCTACCTGCGACGGCGCCCCACCACGCCCTGTCCAGCTGGCGTTGCCTAAGAGCAGGCATGCCCAGCAGCCCCACTGATATCAGCGGGGTGGTTTGCGCGCGGGGATGTGTCACCCAAACCAGGCAAGAGCACCATTTGAAAATTATTTGTCAAATTATTGGTTCCACACAAAGCTTTAAAACTTCACTCAAATTACTCACAAAGTCAAACTTTACGGATTTCTTGCTTAAGAATTTTACCGCAAATAGCATTTCGGGGCCGTTGAAATACTCTCACAGTCCCAGCTCGTGGGATTGTTTTAAAGACTGAGCTCTTTGTTTAAAAGATGGAAATTTAGCACTGAAGCAAAGCGTGCGGATGCTTCATTTACCTCATTTTTATATACTATAATTTTGTTTTCCACAAGACATGTTTAGAATGTCTTGTTTGGATCCCATTCGTGCAGATACCAGGCAGACCACTTTGAAGGTGCAGTTGATAGACTGCG
This sequence comes from Amblyomma maculatum, assembly GCF_055883805.1. Classification (NCBI taxonomy): domain Eukaryota; kingdom Metazoa; phylum Arthropoda; class Arachnida; order Ixodida; family Ixodidae; genus Amblyomma; species Amblyomma maculatum. Next base: position 156,251,717 of record NC_139348.1, read on the forward strand.
ACTGAGCAGCTACAGCTCACTTCAAGTGCGTCGAAGTAGTGTGTTACAAATGCGCAAAGCATAACTGCACAGTTTACCTAGGGGTTATGGCTTTGAGACATCATCCACTGCTGCAACTGTAAAAAATGTGGTTTGAGTCTAACATGGCTGTGAATTTTGTGTTAGATTTAAGCTTAAATGCTGTTAATATGAGCCAGTAAGCATTGCCAAGTAATGACGGAAGTAAGCCGGCTGCTGTCCGTGGTCACAGCGCACTCTTTGAAGTTCATATTCCAATTCAAGTCGGTAAAAGTTGCAAATTGCAAAATGGCTGCAAGAAAGAGGGTCACTTGGTTCAGAAACTTTGTCAGCCGTTCAAGCAACCGTTAAAGTGTGGACAGAACTGCCAAGGTAAAATGCAGGTTGGCCTAGGAGCGACTATCTTGAGAACGTGTAATGATTCGCAGCACCCGGGCTTCTGCAGTCGGTGGCCTGTGAAATTAACCCTTTTTAAACCAAGGCCTCCTTCTCCCCCTCCCATTCTTGGGGGGGTGGCAAGCTTGTCTTTGCAAAAGACAAAGGGGAGGCATTTTATGCTGCTGCCTCTTCGTCGCGGTCTGTTTGAGGGATGCCGGGCACACTTCCAAGAGGCTGCCGTCCTATGCCGGCAAGCATCGGGTGGCTTCCGTGGCCGTGGGCTTGGCACAATCTTTTGCGGTGCGATCTCAGGGTTACTAGGTCGGGATGGCATTCTTGCCTTGAAAGAAATAGACAAGATAGAGGGGGAGGTACCCACCGCCTTGTCAATCTTCTCTCTTCCTTCTCAGCATCTTAGCACTGCTTTGAATGCCTCGGTGCACCTTTTTTTTTCGTAACAGCTGCATTGGTGTCGATATATTTTAGTTTATGCATGGATCCCTGGGGCTAGGCTGCTCCGAGATTTTATTCCAGATGTCAGTTGTAAATTCCTTTTCATTCAGTTTTCTCGGTAATCTGTCCTTTATCCCTATAAAAGCATAGTTAGAAATAGTCATACGGCCATTTTTACGGAGGACAGTTTGAATGGAGTTGTTCCTAGTGTTTCTTCTATAGAGCAACGACGCGAAAACTTTGATTTGGTGAATTTGCTTGCCAGCAGCGAGCTCATTTTTACTGGGCCGCACCCATACAAGTGTAGATTTGCCATTTATGCTGGCTGTCTGCCGTATCTAGCCAATGGTAAGGTTCCAAAAAAAGAAAATGATGAAAGTGTAAGTACTGGTCTTTTTCTCTTTATTTATTTATTTATTTTTTAAGGATGAGAGGCAACTTGAAAGGCAACAATCATTTTTTTAGTTTGGCACAACTTACTCACGGCTGAAAAATGTTGCTCATAACTGCTCCATTTAAGTTTCTTTTTTTCTTCCTTTTTTTTTGTAGAAGCCAGTGGTGAGTGAGGCATCGCAACCTCCACCGGTGCAGTTGACAAGCCCTCCACCACCGCCTCCGCCGCCTGTTGTCAGTTCACCCCCCATTGCGATGGCGGTCACACCTGACTTGCCGCGGACGAGGTCCAAGCTTGAGGACATGAAGGGTAAGTCTGTGTGTGGTCATTCACCAAACAGTCACAAAAAAGTTTCAAGAAGGTTAGTTGCAGGTTTGTGGAAAGCCAACCTTAGCGGTAGGGTAGCTAGCACATTCCTCAGACCTTTTCACATTCACGTGAAGGCATGGAGAATTGTGCAAGCAACCCCTTGAGTGCTTTGAACAAGCCGAGCTCGTCCCGTCCCTGTAAAGCTGGTTTTGGATGTTTAAACTGTTTTTGATGGGTGTAACTCATCATCGGAGGATAGATCCTCACCTTGAGCATTTTAGGTGAGCGCCGGTCGTCTGTGGCCTAGGTCATGTTACCACTGACCTGTTAATTGCTTGTTGTTCTAACACTTAAAAGCTTCCTTTATATATATATATATATATATATATATATATATATATATATATATATATATATATATATATATATATATATATATACTGCAGCCTTGATAAGATAAATGGCTTCTTGTGAAGGCAACGCATGTATTATTGGCCTGTCATCACAGAAAAGTTTTTTTTTTTTTTTTTTTTTTTTTTGTCGCAGTCTTTATCTTTATGATCTCGAACACCAATTTTTGCATTGATATCTGCGTAGGGCAGAACAGGGAAGAACAGCAATTTCTAGGGGTGTGCAAATTTTGAAATTTTCAAATAGGAATCGAATATGAATGTGGGTAAAAAATGTTGTTGGGTATTAAATATCAGATCAGTGAAAGTGAAGAAAAAAAAAAGAATGGAACTAAAAATTATCCCAAACATTGTTCATCTTCACATAGTGTTTGCAAATAAAATCAAGTTGGTGTGCTCAGTATACTGAAAAATTAAGAGTAAATTTTATAAAGCTTTCCGTTTAGCAGTTTTTTTGCAGAGCAAGAACTTGCATGAAACAGGTGGAATTGTCATGTCGCTGCCGATTAGAGCTAGCTCTCCTTAATTCAGCCTTTAGGAAAAATGTCCAAATAAGTTGAAAGCTTGAATTATTAATGGGCCTGGAAAAAAAAAAATCTGCTGAAAACAATTCACATCAGAGTAATTTTATCTGATGAACACCTGTACAATAGATGTCTGCATTTCAAATCAAACCGAAATGAGAATGACGTTTTTTTCTCAGTTTCGTGAAATGTTTTGCTTTGCGCACACATTCGGAAAGGCCCTCTTCACAAAACAACCCCATTGCATTTTAAGGACACTTCACTGCATAGTCCATGTGGCCAAGCATTGCAGTGAAGCATGCAGTACGATCAAATTGTGGTAAATTTGAAAATTTTTGGTGTGTTAGGCAATTTTCGAATATTCGAAAATTACAAATATCAGTTTCCTGAATACAAATACAATAACAAACATATTCAATTTGCATTGGAAATTTGGAATATTTGCACACCCCTATACTCCGTTTCATACATCAAGTGCAACACTACCAAAGATACAGCTCTTGTTTGCGCTCTCCGCATCCGCGATAAAAAATAGTGTCTGCTCTTGACGAGAGAAAATAATAGTTGCTTTGTCTGCAAGCTTAATACATTTTACTATTCCCATCAACTTCATAAAAAGCACCTTTTTTAGGGAGAAAAGGTCGGATTCGGCTAATTTGTACGTTTTTTTATGTCGTTTTTGTTCATGCCGCGTTTTGCTGCTCCGCAACCTTGCCAACTGTGCCACCAGATGGCGCTGGCTGTGCCCTCTGCGCTGCGCATCTCTTTTTGAGAAAATGGTTCTTTGGTGCGCATTTTTTCTATAAGATCCGCTTTGTGAAGATGTCTAAGCATGCGAAGCATGTTATTGCAAACGTGTATGCTCGGAATAGAGCCCGTTTCGGCAGGAACCATTCGCCTACAGAACGAGCGCGTAGTGATACGCCTCCTGTTTTCTTCTTGCGGACTACTTGCGTAGCTTTCGCTGCGTTGCACCTGATGTATGAAACGGAGTATAGTAATTTCCTCATGCAAGTTCCTCCAACATTTGCTTATTTAGCCAAGTCACTGTGGTTCGAATTGGCTATATAATTGTAAAGCGGAAACAATTTCACTGCATGCCTTTGTTTTTTCGTCTCCTGGTTTCACGATGCACGCATGTCATTTATTCCTGCATCCAGTAGCATGAGGAGAGATTGTGAATAGTAAATATTTCTTCAGCTTTGAAGTTGACACGCATGCTTGCATAATGAAGAAGGAGTTAGCATCGCTCATCTCCAAAGTCAGATGGGCACTTGCAGTTAGGGGGTTTTTAGGAACAGGATGGCTGAAAGCTGGTGCCAGATGTCAGCGGGAAAGGACTTTATCATGGAGGTGATGTAGTCATACTTATACTAATTTGCCCTTCTTGGGCTTCATTAAAGAAATGGCTTCCTAAGTGGGAATGCAATGGCATTTTGAGTTCTCAGCTGCATTTCCTTTGTGTGTTGCACCATTATTGTTGCATTTGTCAGCACATCAGTTGACACCCATTCATGGTTGATCTCTGACATCGCTTTCTTGACCAACCAGGCAATTTTGTCTCATGGTAGGCGGGATTTTGGTGCGATTAAAGCTCTTAATGTTGTTGCATTAACATGCGTGTCTGTGGGAATCTCGATATGGTTTTGTTATGTCAAGTCAACTCTTGCCATTGTCTCTCTGCTCGTGCAGTGAGTGACCTGAAGGCAGAGCTTAAACGTCGCAACCTTCCTGTGTCGGGGTCCAAGCCACAGCTCATCGAGAGGCTGAAGCCATTCTCAGACGTTGGTTCCACTGCAACCCAAAGCAGCAGTGGCTCCGGCTCAGACCAGCCGGTCTCCTCCGTGGAGGCTGCGACAGATGTCTCTGAGCTCTCCCCGCCTTCTCCCTATCTTGGCCTTTCATACGAGATGAATGATGGGTGCGTGTGCTGGCTTTTTTCCTTTCTCCCAGTCGATTTTTATTCTTTTTTGAGCATGAAGTTTTCAGAGACTATGCTTTAATTGATTACAAAACATTCTTATTATACAAAGAGGAGAAGACCAATTGATATATTGACATTGATGTCAGTGATGTCTAGAAGGCCTAAAAGTTTACTGCTTATGGTCAATCCAGGAGTTGTGGGAGTGCTCACATAACTTTTGGGCGTGGGTCTGCAGAGATTTGCTGCACCAACCACTGTAATGTTTCTACGCATTTTTTTTTAGCGCTGCATCGTGAATTGCCGCATAAATTTTATGCTTTGTATGAACAATGGCGAAGGGCCAAGGATTCAGTAAACATCTAATCGCCGGCAAGAAAGAAAAGTCACGTGACTACTTGTATGGCACCAGTTAACACATGTTAAATGCTTCAAATTCAATGGGGTGTGTTGTAAATGCTTGTTATTTTGCATGTTGTCACAAAATACTTCAATTCTCGCAATTGTTATGACTGTTGTTGCATTTGCAAATGGTTTTGCGGTGTACTATGCCAGCAACACAGGGCGTCGTCACCGTTTCACATTGCCGTCGGTTCCGCGCCGTCATGAGCATGTATCTTTCCCGGTAGGCGACAAAGCGAATGATGATCACTTTCGCTGCGCACCTCATCACGTCGCTCCCTTTTTCGCTTACGTGTGGCTCACATCTTGGCCAACACAGGAATCCGCCCTCAGTGGTTCCCATGGAGGTGGATGGCAGTGGTGGGGACTTGCTGATGGGGCAATCAGACTCCTCGCCTGCCCCAGTCACTGCCGCTGACACCGACATTTCTGGATCTGGCACTGAGGAAGACCTCATGAAGATTCAGCAGCAGCGGATCGAGGAACTCCAGCGTGAGCTGCAGAGGCAAGTCATCGTTGAATTGGACAGGATTAGAGTTTGTCGCTGACAGTTTACAGTCTGCTCACATGTTGACGTGTATTGTAGGTTGCGTAGAACTTTTTTCTGGAGCTCCGAAGTTGGAGTACAATCCAAATGGTGGTAGAGGCATTCTGCCTGAGCACATTCTTGAATGCTACAAGGAATTTGCGTCTCATTCTCCATACAGGTCCCAACTTCGGTTGCAGCAGAAACAGCAGCAGCAAGTGTCCACAGCGTACAGCCTGAAGAGTGCCACACCGCCCATCACCACGTTCACCCTCACCCTGTCACCATCTGGCCAGGCGATGGTGGCTTCACAGCCTCAGACCACCAGTCTACTGGCATCAGGCACTGTGCCGAGGTGAGTGAAATTGTATGTTAACCGGAACAGTGATGCAAATTTCATGCATTTCATGTTGGTGGTGTTCAGTTTTACTATGTGCCCAGATATTTTCTGGACTTACGCTAGGCATGGATTAGAATGGGCACTCTGTCTGTTCAGAGAAAGCCAGGTGAACACCTAACAGCTTTCAAAAGATGTTTGAAAACTTCAAGTGTCTGAGCTTCTGTCCCTTCAATGAGCATACAGATACACGGTGCTTTAAAAATATTTCAATATTAAATTAATGATGGCTGACTGTATAATGAAACAATCTGGTGTAAGCATTTAAATTATACTCAGTCTAAAATAATTTCCATTAAGAAGAGCTAGGGATAGAGGCGTGCTACACCCAAAGAACCACATGGATTTGTGGAACACAGTTCAGGTGGTCCTAAGAAGATTGTATGCAGGGTGCGCACAGGTGCTTGAAAACCTTGAATACCATTGAATTACGGAAGTCTGTTTTCAAGGCCCTTAAAAACCTTGAATTTATGACTGGTCCTTGAAGATTCTTGAATTCCTTGAATACTAAATTTGAACTGGTGTTTTTCGTCATGAAAACGTTTTTGTTGCTAAACTTTTATTCTTGACTGAGTTCTGAATGAACTGCGGGGAAGGAAACGTATTGATTTTTAGCCTATTTAGCGCATTCTCGTTAGGCGGCTGGCAACACTGCAGTGGGCGCGCGGCTGTGTCGTCCCATCACTGTCGCATCGCCATCACTCACTGAGCCCAACGTTTTTAGATAGGTTTATCGAGCCGTGCGGCCGTGTCTACGCTGGCGTTGCCCTAGTGCTTGCATTTTTGGAATGAGCGTGGCTTCTGCCTGTCAGCGCACGTGATATTTTCATATGTGACACAATGCCCGGAAAGAGCAAGTTTCAGGCTACGTGGCTCCACCATGACGAATACAAGCAGTGGATTGCGCCTGATACAACGAGTCCGCAGCGGGCTAAGTGCAAGCTTTGCGGTAAAACTGTGGATGTGACTGCCATGGGTGAATCCGCATTAAAAAGTCACATGAAAAGCGGCAAGCATATTGGCACAATGAAGGTAGCGCAAGGGAGCGCGTTGAAAAGGTACCTGACGCCGGTCGCGGTAGAGCAGTCTACTAGCGCGTTCCTCGCAGTCGCCAAGCCTAAACGATGCTTGCAAAGCGCACGAGCTTGTCACTGACGCTGAAATTCTTTGGACTCTGAAAGTTGTGACATCCCACTTTTCGTACCGGTCGTCATCCCAAGCAGGGGAGCTATTTCAGCGCATGTTTCCGGACAGTGAAGTGGCAAAGGCGTTTTCTTGTGGTGAGAAGAAATGCGCCTATATGACGTGTCACGGTCTCAAGCCTTTCTTTCTTTCAGCATTGCAGCGAGAAATAGAACAGTGTGAATTCTATGTCGTACTGTTTGACGAGTCGGCAAATGACTTTCTGCAAAGTAAGCAAATGGATGTGCACGTGAGGTGTTGGGACTCTGCTCACCAAGTGACGACCAGGTATTACACCTCCGTTTTTATGGGGCATTCCACAGCCTATGACATTCAGGAAAAGTTGCTAAGCGCCCTCGAGCCTTTGCCTCTTGCCAAGATTCTTCAGATATCGATGGATGGGCCCAATGTCACTCTGAAGTTCTTCAAAGGTCTTCAAGAGCACTTGCAACAAAACCACCAAGTTCTGTGTGTGGACTTAGGCACTTGTGGGCTACACACAGTGCACAATGCTTATAGGGCTGGAGTTTCAGCGACTAAATGGGGACTTGACTGCTTGTTGTCTAGTCTGAGTGCAATTTTTGAAGGTGCTCCAGCACGGAGACAGGACTTTTCGGCAGTTACAGGCCAAGATACCTTTCCTCTTAAGTTTGTCGCCCACCGGTGGGTGGAGAATATTCCTGTAATTGAGAGAGCGTTGCTGTTGTGGTTTGACGTGAAAAAGTACATTGAGGCTGCTAGAAAAAAAAGTCAACCTGCCAAAATGTGCATCGTTCAATAACTTGTGGGAGTTCTGCTGTGATGCTTTGCTGCTAGCAAAGTTGAATTTTGCCTTATGTGTGGCGATGGCACTGAACCCTTTTCTGGTAGAGTACCAGACAGACAAACCAATGGTTTTTTTCCTTGCAAGGGATTTAGAAACTGTTCTCAGAAAGCTGCTGACGAAGTTTTTGAAATGTTCGATCCTGTCTGCCAAAGGGATAGTGGGTCTGCTGAAGATCGACATTGATAATGCCGAGAACCATGTTCCACTTGAAAAGGTGGATATAGGCTACAAAGCAGAGCAAGTTCTCAAGAATTCTAAAGTGAACTCAAAGGACGTGTTTCAATTCCGGATGGAATGTAAACAGTTTTTGATCAGTGCCACAAAGAAAGTTCTAGACAGAAGCCCCTTGAACTTTGTATTTTTTAGGGGCCTTTCTTCACTAGACCCACGACAGATGTGCTCGAAGCCAGAGGAATGCCTTGCAGGTTTCAGAAAAGTGTTGGACACCCTCATCACTGCAGGTAGAATGGCTGATCACCTTCGAGACACGGTGCTGGCCGAGTACACGGAGCTCCTGCACGAGCAGAAACATCAGCTTAGACAATTTGACAAGTGCGCTGACAGACTGGATGAATTTTACCCTGATCTCTTGAAGTTCAGTTCAACCTACTCGAAGTTGTGGAGCATTGTGAAACTTCTGCTTGTCCTCAGTCATAGCCAGGCAACTGTCGAGCTTGGATTCAGTGTAAACCGACAGGTGGGCATTGAGAATCTGAAGGACCTTTCATATGTTTCACAACAGATCGTGTGCGATGCGGTTGAGAAAGCAGGTGGTGTTCTAAACATTCCAATCACCAAGGAACTGAGGATCGCTGTGTCAGCTGCAAGGCAAAAGTATGGAGCATACTTGGAAGCCCAGAAAAAGCAGGACCTTGAAGCTTCAAAGCAGAGAAAAAAGCACTGCATTGAGGAAGAGCTTGATGCAATGAAAAGAAAGAAAAAGAAGCTGGAATTGACAATTGATGATCTCATGGCATCTGCAAATGCCTATGCTGATAAAGCAGAGGCAGAAAACCATGTGACACACATTGTAAAGTTCAATAGCCTCAGAAAGACGGCCAAAGACAAGAGTGAGGAGCTACACGCCATCAAGCTCCAAATTCAACAAAAGCTGCTGGAGCTCCCCTGAAGTAGCCCTGAGGAGCTGCTTCCTAAGGATTTTTTTGTTTTGTGCAGTTGAAGCAGTGGACAATATTTTGTGAGGGTATAGGAAATAACCAACAATTTTATAAAACTAATTTTTTACTTTTCTGCGGGATATGACCAAACTTTCACTGTGATATTTTATGAAGCTATATTTAATTTTTTTCTGTGCAATAGAAGCAAATCTGCGTAGTGATGTTTTTTTTCTTTGTGGAATAAATATTTCAGACGTTTTGAGAGCACTGTTTGAGGATCTTTGACATGGAAAAAAAAATTAAGCCCTCGAAGGGGGCCTTGAAAATCCTCCTATGGTGGCTTGAAATTCCTTGAATATCCTTGAATTTTTTTCTTTGCCACCTGTACGAACCTTGTGTATGGCTGAAAGGCTGAAAGCTGTAACACCTAGTGACGATGTCATGAATAGGCCTCAAGAAGTCCTTCAGTATGAACACAGCTCTCTTTAAAAAGATTTAATGGTTTAACAGTAGGTTTAGTTAGGGTGTTGGTGACAGTAGGCCAAGTCTAGCAGAATGGCTTGGTTAGGCATCTGCGTCTTTCCTGTTAGTCCGCACTGACATTTAAAATAAAAAAGTTTTTTTATATATATATATATATATATTTTTTTTTTTTTTTTTTTTCGGCTTGTTTTTGCGTCTCTAGGCGGGTGTGTCCCTCGATTTAAGAGGACGCCGGGGAGTCTTATATTTAGTCTCCCGTCACCAGCGGCCTGAAAAATTAGTGACACAGCTGGCGCAGCCTTTTACGCAACCGGAACTGTGACAGAGTCCTGGCCTGACCTTTTGTGCACGGATGACGAAATAGAAATAGTTAGTGTCCAGGTTGCATGAGTCTGGCTGCTGGCATATCTCCAAACTAGTTTGGTCTTGATAGTGAATAGCACCATGCACTGCTAGACAAGCAGACCTCACGCTGGTTTTTACTCGGAAATAGCTGCAAAGGCAGACCAAGTTTCGAAATGGGCTGTTCAGTGCAAGTTTCTGAAAGAAAAAGTAGCTTGTCACTGGCTGCCTCACGTGCTCGAGGTGATGCCAGTTTGGAGCGAGGTCAAGAGTCGGTGAGCCCTCTTTGTAACTTTGGAAAATGTGACTTTTCAAGACGGTTTAGTAGAAAAGCATTATGTTTTTGAACGTCATAACATCTACTACAAAGGCATGTTGATACCTTAGTGCTCAAGTTTCATTCAAATTGATTTTTGCAGGTGGTAGAGCGAACTGTTCTAGCAGATTCCCAATCTAAGAATGCCACAGCCATGCAATGGCCCACTGCAAATTCTTGCATTAAGTGGCAGAACATGAAGCCCATTACAGAAAGTCATGATACTGATGTCTATTCTTCATATTGTGTGGGCAGAATAAGTACATACATTGCTTTAGTAGCCAAGATTCATTCTTATATTTTGTATTTAATGTTTTGTATTTAAATTTTGCTAACTTATTTAGCTTATCCTAGCTAAATCAGGTTTTAAAGCATGTTTAACAGGGCATTGAAAATGAGGTAAATAGAGTGCGTTTCCACGCTGTTTAGGTGTATGGATGCATTAGAAGTTATGCTTAAGAGTTATCAAGACTTGTTTGCTTCTTTTCTTGTGCTTTTCCAATGCAGCACTGGCATGGGCATGGTTGCCACACCGACGACAGTTGCTGACTCGAAGTCATTTCAGCGTCAGTTGCTGCAGCAGCACCTTCAGAACAAAATTCAGCAGCAGCAACAGCAAGCCCAACAACAACAACAACAGCAGCAGCAGCAGCAAAGTCAGCAACAGCCTCACCAACAAAGTAAGTATTGGCTTCTTTCAGATTTGCTAGTATTTAGTCTATACTGACACCTTTTGCAAGGGAGTTGTCTCAAACCTTTACGAGGGAGTTTCTTGTCTATTCCACAAAGATACAGCTCACACTTTTTGTGAGGGTGCTTTTTCACCTGTTGAAAGAAGATGCACCCACAGTTTCTTGAAGGCAGTTTTTCTCATCTAGTATTGAGCAAAGACTCGGGCTTACTTTTTTTTTTCTACACAAAACAACTATTATCTAGTAAGTTATTAAAGTGCAGAGATGAAGCATCTTTGTAAGACTCTTCTCCTTTCCTCAACCTCTACAGCTGTCAACCTCCATTCAACCCCATGTTTTAAAAAGAAAGAAGCTTTAAACTTAAACAGTTTTTAAGCAATCAAAGTGTTAAAATTTTCAGTGTTGGTGTGTCGTAAAAGCCTAGTCCTTTCTATAAAGCTTTATGTTATGCCCACTGTATGGACCCAGCAGTGAATTACAGTAGAAGCTCGGTGATACGAATCTCAAGGGGGCGCGAAAGAATTCCTATCATCTGGACATTCGTATCATCAAAACGAAAGAAAATAAGTGTGCAGAAGCATGAGAAAGCAGTCACACAGATCTATTTATATCTGAGAAGGTTTATAATGGTCGCGTGGTCACAGCTGGCCACTCACAGTGCACACAACGTGACAGGTAATTGCGATGTCAGCGACGTGCGTAATGCGAGCCGCATGCTTCCGCTGACTTCTCACGGCGCGTACAGCACGACAAGAAATGGTGATGTGCCGGCCGCGTGGCGCCGCAGATTGCTCGCGATGCGTACAGCGCGACTAGCCGTCGCAAAGTCTACAATGTGTGGCCCGTGCTCGCCCGCCTCGTACGCCGCCGAATACTAACGGACGCGCGTCGCTCCAAACTTTCTGCGGCGTGGTAAACGATACCGATGCAGGCGATGTGCGATCCATCCTCCTCCGCGTACTTCTCGCGGCGCATATAGCACGACAGGAGATGGCGACATGCAGGCCGCGCGGGGCTGTAAGCTGTTTGCGGATCGCGATCGCGGAGCCAGTGATGTGCGGTTCATGCGCACCCGCCACTAATGCTGCCACCAACTGCTGTGGTTCATGGGCCAAGCACCGCTGAAAACTTTTCGCTGCATGAGCCTGACAGAAATCGCGTCATCGCAACCTGCTTGTGATGCGAACATACAGCGCGGCTGATGATCGCGGTCAGTGCTTAGTGCTCAAGGTTGGGGTCGCAGTTAGCGCGTTCGTATCATCCGTAATGGCGCGGGACAGTGTTCGGAACATGCAAAATTTTGCACGTTGTACACAATGCACTTCGGCTGGGGAATTTCGCAAATTTGTATTATCCCGAAATTTGTATCAACCGAATTCATATCACCGAGATTTTACTGTAGAATGCATCCTATGTGATGGCACAGCAATGAAAGGAACGCAACTTACAGTGAACATAAGGCTTTAGTGTACAGCCGCACTGGTAACACAACAGTGACAGAAGCTGCCGTCATCAAAGGTTAAGGGAGGAGTGATCAATAGCATGATAGTACCCCAACCCCTTTTACTGTTTTAATGGGCTCGCACATTATTGGAAATGACGCGTGCATTGTTTCATCACTATTAATGTTGGTCGATAATATCTGGGTGGTTCTTTGTCTTTGGTCTAGCCTGAACCTATTACTTCTCACTGATGTTGTGCTGCTCTCCTACTGCATGTTTAACTTTACCAAGTGCATTTGTGATCCTTTGAATTTCATCCGAAATATGCTGCTGCATTTTAACTTCCCGAAATCTTGCTTGTTAATTTTTTCTCTGATACTACTAAGTTCTTTTCATGTTGCTCTCGGACAGCTGTTGAGCTCTTGCTCAGCCTCTCAGTTTCCACCCAGAATATAAAAATGTTTCAAATTCTAAAAAAAAAAAGAAAAAGTTAAGAGCACAGAGAGCCAACCGACCCTTGCATTTTTTGCATGCAAATGAGCTTTTATTGCTTTTATTTGTTTTACTTCCCTAGTTGGGACAGTATGCAGAATTTTATTTTCCAGAGCCACATTTTGAGGGCAGCATCATGTAAAATCATGTCATCAGTGAAAGCATTGAGTCTTCTGTTGGAGGTTGGTGCAACTAATCCAGCTACTTGGGTCCATTCTCTTTGTGGCCAGCCCTTTGGCAGCACTGGCGTCATTTTGCATTTTTAGCATAGTTCTGCAGAAGCTTCCCACTAAAGAATGCAGATGGCCCTGCCGCTGTGGCTCAGTGGTTAGGATGCTGGACTGCTGAACTCAAAGGTGCAGGTTCAATGCCAGTCGCGGTAGGATTTTGACGGAGGCAAAAAGAAGGTATCCATCTGCTGTACGATGTCAGTGCATATTAAAGGAACCCTGGGTGGATGAAATTTCCGTAGCTGTGCACTATGGTACCCCTCTTAGCTAGACCTGCTCTTGGACATTAAACCCTGTAAACCAAATCAACCGGAATGAAAAGAGCATATGCAAGGGCAAGGTAAACCAAAAGTGTTGGGGAAAGGAATAGAGAAGCTCACTAATAATAATAAGTTCTTGCATAACATGGGGAGGTTTGCACATACAGCTAATGATGGTGACCACAGCATCGTTTCTTTTTTTTTTGCAGGTTGCGTTGGCAACCCAAACCTGGCCACAAGCCTCGCGTCATCATCACCGACATCTGCTGCAGTCAAGGCATCGTTGGCTAATTTCCTGCAGCAACAACACCAGCAGCAACATCAGCAGCAGCAGCAGCAGAGCCTTGCAGCAGCCCTGGCACTCGGCAGCGATGCCAACAACAATCACCAGTTGATTGGCGACCGCAGTGGGAGCAGTGCTCGGACATTGGCCTACAGCCAGGGGAAGCAACCATCAATGAAGACACCGAACGGCCTTCAGTCGAGGCAAGTTCTTTAAGGCCTTTTTTGGCTGATGTAATGCGGAAATATTCGCATGAAATGTTGGGATGAACTGATACTATCTAACCACCATCCCTCCAATCCTCGGCCGAGCGCTCAAACCACTACTCCATGTGTGGGAAACGATCCAGTTAGTGAGTGATAATGATAATGATGGTAGTATTGATGATAATGACGCTGCAGTTAATGATAATGATGGTAGTGGCAACGACAATGATGGTGCATTTAGTTGATAATGATTATAGCAGTAGTGATGGTGGTCTTTCTTATAAAGTGGCATTCGCCACTTTGCGCTAATTTGTTTTCCTTCAAGCATAATTTGTTTTCCTTCCGGAGTCCTCCACTACGGCGTCTCTCATAGCCTGAGTCGCTTTGGGACGTTAAACCCCACAAACCAACCAACCAACCTTCAAGCATAACATGTTTAAGAAAGGAGGGGGGGGGGGGGGGGGGGGGGGGGGGGGGGCTGCTTACAGTCTGTGGAGAGTAGTAAATTTTACATAGTCAGGGCAAACACAGTGGCATAGCATAAGGTCTCTTCACCCAAAAGTTTAGTTGGATAAGGTAACAAATAATCAGGTTGAATTGGCTGGTTGTGGAGCAAGAAATCTGGCTTGCATGACAACTGAGGAATGAGGAAATAGATCTGTGGGAGGAGCCGGAGGTGTGGTGGGTGATCACTGAAATGGCAACTCTTGCTGACACCACATCTGATAGATCATCTAACCTTGTGTTTGGCGCATGATAGCCCACTGTTGTTTATGTACCATGAAACTACATATAACTAACCATTGCCAAGTTTTCTAGCTTAACAGGCGACGAGAACTTGCAACCCTCTCGGAACATTTGGGACTTACACCTACTCTAAATAAGTTGCTGCTTTTTTTTTTATTTATTTATTTATTCTTGCTGGAGTAGTATCAGGTGAAAGCTCCAAAAATGCCCAGCTTCATTTATCAGTGGCTGACTATTTGCTATTCAGCCATTCCAATATCCTCATTAGCACACATATCTGGCCTGGTTGCTTACTTTTCTCTGGCAGTTGCGCTGGGTGACTTGGAAGGATGACAGCATAAATTGGTTATGTTTTTTACATTTGGCAACTCTGTGAATCTGCTGAAACTGGCCATAATGTCTGCTGTTGAACTGGTGCATTGATTAAAAGCTCGGTGCATAGATGAAGAAAAAAATTTCCACCTTCCACAGGTCCTTGCAGCACGTGGCAAGCTTTCCGTCATTGCTGACGCCCAAGCCGGAGCCATTTGTCTTGACCAAGCAGCCACCAGACTATGACGAAGCGACCAAACAGCTCAACAAGACGAGACAGGCGCAGGTACAACACAAACGTTGCAGCATTTCATTCTGATCCTGTTATCACTGCAGATAGTAATCACATTGAAATAGAATATGCCCACACTACCCTTGTCATGACCCCCAGGTCTGAATTTCCTCTTCATGATAATGCCAGGCATGGGTTTGGCTGTCGCTGCACTCGGCTCGGGTGGTTGGAACGGGCAAACCCAGAGCCCCCCACTGCAGCATCCCTAAAAGTTTAGCTTCAGCATCGGGATGATAATCTCCTTCATGCCAGGTTTTGCGTCAGCTAGCCTTATAGGAACAGTCTACTGTCAGAGACGGTTATAGAAATAATTGCATATTCTAGCAGATTTCACTGCTCAGTGGTTGTAACGAGGGTAAAACTCGTGGTTAAGCAAGGGTTTGTATTTTGAATTTGTCGGAAAAGTCTGGTCTGAGCAGATGGTAGCGTGGTAGCTGCCTGAAGCCTGTGAAGTGAATATACTACATTTCACGACTATGCCACAGTGTAATACAGACGGTTGTTTTTGTTCTTACCAACATAAGGCGGTCTATTTTTTACTCTTTCAGCAAATTACAGCTACTTTTATTGTTCAACCTTGCTTGATCTGCTTTTAAAATGCTCTGAGGGAGTAATCACACAAAATGCCACTATACTTGTAGCAGCTACCATCGGCACTGCTGCTATGGGCAAGTGTTTTGGAGCAAAAAGATGGAATTTGCATAGGTTTAATTCTCCTATGTGTGTATTGTTTTTTGTGTATAACCATGCAGCGCCGGAGGTCATCGGAGGGCAACAACAGTTGTTGGTATCTGTGATGAATATCGCCAGTTTTCTTTAGTTCATTTTAAGTTATTCAAAACTAAAGTATAGTATACCTTAGTTATTGTTTTACCAAAGCCTTTGTATTTTGATTAATGGCATGCTCAATATTGCCGCTGTGTGCCTCCTAGGTGACGTGACGAAGTAGTCATTGTGGCCATAGAATTGCTTAGAGTTAACTCTACTAATATTGTGTCCCTGTTGTAAGGGTTTGCAGTATGTAGGATAAACAGTACATTTAATGGAAAAATTGTTTAAAATTGTTCTGCTGTGTTGTTCAGTGCCACAGATAGGTATTCGTTAATTTGGGAAAGGACCTTTTGATCAACGCAAGGAAAAGAAATCATTGAAAAGTCAGTAGACTGTCTCTTTCAGGCTCTCGTTGTGATCGAGGTAGGGAAAAAAATCTTGCAAAAATTTTCAATTTTCTTGAAAGCATGCCCTAAATGCACCAGAAGAAAAGTTGACCTTCAGTAGTGATTGATTGTGCAATTTCTATTAGTGCGTCGTATGTTCACATAATGACTGTGCTCTGGTTTCAGGGCCAGAATAGTGCTTCTGTTGACTCATGGCCATAAGAAGTCACTATATCAACAAATCAAAAAGACCGTTTGACGTTCTGTTTAACGTTTTATATGGCTTACTGCAAAAGATTCTAAATACAATATCTAAAGTCTGAACAAATTTTGTACACGTATGGTGGCACTGTGACTGGAGGGGCTGAAGCCTTTCAGTGTCAGACGGATTTGTTGGACACTCTTTGTGCTCTCTAAGGTTCCAGTATTTAACCAGCTTGGCAATTTACTAATGGTCTTCCCTTTTAATTTCACCATTGAATCTAGGTGATGCGAATTCGTAAAATTTCCTCACCATGGTGCGCTGTGCACAGTGTGCAGAATTTCGGGTGAATATGCTCCCATACCACTGCAGATGATACAAACATGCTAGCCATGGCCGCACTCTCGAGCGCCAAGCACTGCCTGCACATTGCCGAGGTCGCAATCACCAGTCACCTGACCGTACACAGAAACTCATTTCCCATGTTTCTCTCTGCAAATTTTGTTCGCTTTGCATTATTTGAGTTTTAAAAATTACATATATTTTTCGTCGCCCCGTCAGATTGATTATGATTCTCTAACGCAGCACAAACAACACAAACACTAAAAGACAGTACAAGCCGTTCTTTAGTTGGCAGTGTCAGTACTTGTACCATCTGCTTAGAATCGTAATGAACAATCTAGACCAGGTAGCCCGCCTTGCTACCCCATCAGATTCTTATATTAATTGAGATTCTATTGCATTACCTGTGAGAATTCAGTATGCCGTTCTTCCTAATGGGCTTCTGTTTCTTCTGCAGATGCTACCACTGAACAACCTTATGCCTGCAAGCTCAAAACAGAACCGTCCTCGTTCAATAAAGAGCAAGGATGTCGACGATGTCCTCGAGATCCTTATCAAAAATGGAGGTAAGTCAAAACAATTTTGTTGCGACACTGAATACAGAGAGGAAGGTTTCTTTTCCCATACACAGCCTTGGGGTGAAGAAGCTCAGACTTGTAAGGAATCCTCGCAGAAATACTGCAGTAATAACTGGCCTCTTAGTTGATCGGACCAATGCAGAAGTTCTCAGTATAATTCTTTTAAGGGCTTGAATGCTAGTGAAGGTAATTGGGCTGTTGGAAGCAGGTCATCAAATAACATGATTATTGCATGCATGAATTGCATTCATTTATTGCAGAATAGAACAAAAAATATTTTGTTTAATTTCTCTTGTTTGCCCATCTGAATCTATATTTCGATATCTATATGCACATATAGATCATCAAATGAATCATGACTTGTGAACCGCAGTATAAATCGTAAAATGAAAATTATGCTTGCAAAGATGCACATTCCTTTTCATCAATAACAATTTGTGCTTATGATTTACCTTTTTTTTGTGTGTGAGTATTCTTGTCATTGATGAGAAAAATCTGGGCATTATTTTTAATGAATGTCCAGAGTTACCGCCAAGTGCTGCCCAAGAGCCACCAACACCCACGACACCGGGGACTCCTATCACGGACATGAGCGGTCTTCTTGCATGTACGTCACCGTCGTTCCCAACACCGCCGCCATCGTCGGAAGCGACCACAGCCACTCCAGGTGAACGGAATTCGCCCTCCCTGGCCCTGTCGGGTGACGGTGAGACGCCCCCTCCATCAGCCTCATTGGACTTCGATTTCCACTTGGACCTGGATGACTTCGAGGGCATGGACCTTGGGATGCTGACCGACGGACCAGCCAAGAACAACCAGGTGCCATCACGAAACCACTATGCGGAAAATGCAGACCTGTCGGACCCGACACTCAGCATGGAAATCGAGCTGTCAGACTGGCTCGATGTTATGATGCCACAGACAAGTTCGTCGTCATCATCATCCGCAACAAGTGGCCAGGCATCGTCATCTGTAGCTCCGTCTAACACAGCCGTGTCATCTGTCTCCGTTTCAAGCACAACACAGCATGACCCACTGTTGTCGACAAATGCGTCTGTGGACATTCAAGATCCGTTTGACCTGTTTACGGTGAATGACACGGACTTCCGGGCGTGGGATGACTTTCGGACTAATTGGGACAGCACAGACTTCATTGCCTGACTTACGTTGACCGTATGAGGCGGTGAGCAGGAAAAGAAAGGTGGTGCCCAAAGCCGAAAGGCTTTTTTTTTTTTTTTTTTTCCAATAATGTTGTGCCGGTGATGACATAGTGACTGTCTCTGCCGCCAAAAAGGCGGTGACTCGTGCATTCATAGGCCATAGAGAAGAGACCAAACCGACAAGTTTTTCACTTATCTAACCACATCTTGCCAGTGGAACACACTAGCTGCTAGAAAAGGCCGTTATTGAGTCACGGACCAAGCAAAAAAAAAAAAAAAAAGAAAGAAACACGAGACAGAGATCGCGTGCCAAGCTGAAAGTGCTGGTTGCTTTGTCAGCCACTCATGTCTTCTATTTTCTTTCTGGATGCCGTCACTTTGCCAGCGGCAAAGAAAAAACTTGCCCCTGTGCCGTGCAGTTCTTGACGTAAGGAATGCTCACGCCAAAAACACACAATTGCAGACTTGCGTTCTCCAATTCCTAACCTTTTAAAGGGAGGCTAAGAATTTTGCTGTACCAAGGCTGTAGTCGTGCAATGTGAGAAGCCTTCGCAAGTGATGGCAGATTACATCTCACACAAGTTATGACACAAGTACAAACAATCCCAGCATGTTTCTCTTATTCATTTTCACATCTTGGCAAAGAGCACTGTTATGCCCCCTTCTTCCTCACTTGTGACGAGATCGTTTTAAAAACAGACACTCACTTAAACATGAATAACGACGTCATGTCGCGCCAGCGCTTGGCAACCAAGTAGGCTGCCACCTTCTTTTGACAAGGGATCAAAATGATTGTTTCCGCGACAAACCTTTCGACAAGATTAAACTTCCTAGCATGTGTCTCTCGGAGATGTGAGAGAGGAGCATGATGCATTCTTGTTTGGACGGAAAGAGAGCATAGTGACAGAAACAAATTGGCTGCCCTGAGCCAATTGGTGGATTACTAGAAACAAGACTCAACGAGTTCTCATTCGAGAGGACCACATTCCAAGCGTTTAGCTGGTGAAAAGACGAGAAGCGAAAAAAAACTCGAGAAAATCAGCCGACGCCACCTCACAAATATTTGGGAGCAGGGGGGCGAGAGAGAAGAGTCGACCATGATAACATGCCCGGAGGTTGTGCCTGCGAGTCAACAAACCGGGCGGAAGCAGGCGCATCCAATTTATTGTCGCTCCTTTGTTGTGTTTTTCTACGTTTGTGTGTGAGTGCATGTGTGTGAGTTACTACCAAGGTTGTAATCTTTTGTACATAATTTAGGTGAGGCAGAAAAATGTCCTGTGGCTGTCTTGACAAGTCTGTTGTATAAACACAAAGGGCCCCTTTAAATGAAGTAGCATGACAGACTTAGTGCTGTGACGCATGGATTTTATCAAGCTCACAAAATTTTACTTTGGCAAGAGCTCTTCTTTCTATTCATTTCTTATTGATGTTCAATGCTTGCATGGAATAAATAGCAGTGATTTGTCATGCACAATACTGAGGGCTGCAAGCTCTAGTTCAGAAATTTGTAGTAGGTTGTAGGCCCCACTTCACTCCAGATATACACCCCTTATACACCCAGAGTCTGGTTGGGGTGTACCTATAAACAGTGCCTTCACCGACACGGCTGTGCCGTGTCGTTTATACTCGACGAGGGGTTCTTGGGGTCTTGTAACTGTGCTAAAATTTCGGAAACATTTAAGGTAGAGTTCCTACACGATCGAGTTTGTCATTTCTTTGTGCTTTGCCCAATCCAGAAGTGTATAGATCATGAGAAGTCTTTCGTTTTTCTTCTGCAGCTGGTCTCAGGCCATTTTATTGCGAATGCTGGCAACACTAACCCAAGCTGGTTTTCTGCAATTTTCTTTTTAGCAGTGGCAAAAACCAGCTTGCTTTTGGTGATGGAAGCTATATTAGGCAGAGAGCGCGAGCAATACTTTTTTCCTGCCCTCTCCCTTCCCCTATTCAAATGTACATATTATATATTAAGGGCTCAACCTTCTTGGGTGTCAGTGCCCTTGTTGGTGTAGTGTGATGCAAGAAATAAAAAAAATACACACCACATATTTGTACACTGTCTTGAATGCTATCATGGTAACTTGGCTAAATGTGCAGCCCAAAAATAATTGAGTGCAGCTGTTGACTTATCAGGTCTAGCACTTGTTAAAATTATAACTGCACAGTGAACGTGCTTGTTATTCTGTTTGTTCACGGTATTCAATTGACGTTAGTGCATTGTTCAGTATATCGGAAGCACCCCACAAATTTGCATTAATTTTTAGAATGTATTCATTATACAGTTAAATATAATGTGGTGTTTTTAACCCGAAGCATGTAGAGTCAACAGCATTTCATGCCAAGCCTGAAGGAGTACCACAGAAGCACGCCATGAATCCCAAATGCTCGAAAAGGTTAAGGGAAGATTTACTGCATATGCACTGTTGAAATGACAAAATTAGTTCATTTGTCATCTCGCTGTTTATGCGCCACTGTGGAATGCCTTGTGGCTTCAGCAATGTGAACATGGATTGTGACCTTGACAGAGCTCAGTCCACCATGCTGCGTAAACTTCAAACACATTCCATTCTCGGCTATTCAAGATTGGCACCGATTAGGGACGGTGACTACGACGCTATTTGCCCCAATTGTAACTATGCAGTAACAGCCACATTGGCACACACCTTTTGGGGATGTAGGGGAAGACCACCCCCTCTTACCTTACTGCCAGCTCCCTCGGAGGAGAGCTGGGACCAACTTCTTACCTGCTCAGACAAGAAGACTCAGTTGGCGCTTGCCTCGATGGCCCAGAGCATCACACCCACCTGGGGCCGCGCCAGGTCGGTATGCCTTAATGATCACACTTTTGGCAGTAAAAGTTGTTTCTCTCTCTCTGGTTCAACACGACAGCATAAAAGGCCCCTTTTTCCAGAAAATCCATTGGTGTCGATGTTGTGAGCATAAAGTCAAAACCACACCTATTGCAAGTGGTAGTTGGTAGGCAACATGAAGGGGCACCAATAGGCCACACAGGTATGTTTGTGCGATTTGGGTGAAGCGAGGCTTTAATCTATGCCAGGTGGTCTTTCACATCCACTAATGTGGCAGGTTACAACTGTATGGTAATGATTGTGTAAGCAGCACCAATTAGAAGACCAGTGATTAAACGAGTAGCAAATTGCATGCATGCAAATGAGGATCCTCAGTGGTAGACACAGATGGAAAGCACTAGCACTGTAGCGTCAATCTCAAAGGTGGTACTTAAATGCCCCTCATTCTTTTATTCAATGCTGTCATCCTTGGTAGCTCAAGAAGGTTGGTTTTGTTTCAGCAGTTTTGGCCTCCACTTTGTGCTGCAGTTAAACTGGAACGTTCTTGTCACTACTTTTTCCTGTAATTATTGAGCGGCAATTGAGCAGCTATGTGGCCATAATGTCGGGAAATAATTATTTCGGCACATTAATGTAATCTAGTCGCCAACGGCTAATAATGCTCTATTCACTGGTGAACTTCCACACAACTGTGACACAAGGCAGAGCCACAATGTTCACGGTAAACTTTTTTTTTCTCCGAGAACACATGTCCCGTAAAATTTTGAACACGATAGTACATGCGAGATGGGCGCCCGTTCCCGACACCCGACGTGAGGAGACACTGGATGCACAGGGGTGCAACACATATGCCTGGCTGGTGCTCATGATGTTGCCACTTAAAAACAATGCAACAGCACAATTTCAAATAAAACTAGCAGTTGGATTTCCTACAAATACATCGGCTTTGCATGTAGGTTTGGTACCTCAATTTGCCATGACGTTTGTGAAAGGTTGACAAATACATTTTTCCTTTTTCCATGTAATATGGACATGTGTGTGGGCACAATATGTGGTGTTGAAAATGCTTAATGGGTCAATCAATTTCTTTTACGCAAACTTATTCATACTGCTACTCACTTCGAAATTATTTGAATTATTCGCTGAGAGTCAGAAATCCACAATTCGTGCTAGCCTAGTTTATGTATTTCACCTCCGTTGGCTAGTATTGAACCAGCGACCCTGGGGTCACCAGCTGAGTAGCAAAGCCATCGTCAAGGGTTTTGACACCAGAAAATGCAAGGATGGTGTTCCCCACAACATGCAAAGAATCTTCATTATTTGCACCAGCTTAAAGCTGTTTGTACACTCGGGCGAAACCCTAGTCCTGGCCGAGATTTGCCACATACACACAGCACACCAATAAAAGCTGTTAGCTACACTATGTTATAGAGAGTAAATCATCTCGTGTATGAATTATAGGCCCCATATGAAGATCGTAAATAAAGGTTGCGTAAGCCATGCAATCTAGTACAACCGACAAAGACTGCCGTTCTGACCCCAAGTGTTAAGTGTCATTATTGATGGCACCAAACTCATTTCCTTCAAAACTTTAGCCCAAATAAGCAAACCTGGTTGTTGCATGTGTCAGGTACGTGACTTGTCTGATATGTTTTGTCAGTACGTCTCTGCTGTGAAAAATAAACTAAACAGAGTATAGCTGTCACATTCTGCTAGGAGACTGAATACCAAAGAGCAAGCAACCTCCATAGATACAGAAATGCCGCTACATTTGATAGAGGCACTTCTGGTAGGCAAGAAGCAAAGCTCGTAGTTCTTTTAATCTTTTTATTTGGCCTGCGCAGATGACTTTTTTTTCTTCATGATAGCAAGTGTGCCTATTTTCTCCCACGCTGGGGCAGGGAGTTCTTGCAAGCCTTCTAGCGTGAGGACGAGTAAAGATTGTGGGCATGGTACAGTGAGCACAATTCACAACAAAAAACTGCAAGTGGTTCAGGTAGTATATTCAAAACGACCGGTGCATGTACAATGGGGCAACACAGAACGCAGGAAAACAGAACCTCCCCAGACGATGAAAAGGTTTACATGGCAGTAATGCATTGCTCACTCAGCAGTGAAGCTGGCTCTGAAGCCAGTCTCAAATCCTTGTGTGCACGTGTGAGGTATGCATTAGAGATCTCCTAGTCGTACCCGAGCTGGAATAAACAATGGTTTCCGTTGTCCTAGTTGACTGTAGTATTGCCTACTGGTATGTGGAACAATTCTGCAGAATGACAACAGCCCAAACATGTGAATCAATGGCAATAGTGAATAAATAGTCCTGTGTTGACGTAGGTGTGCTGTGAAAATGACAGGCGTTACACTGCAGGACAGCATGAATGACGCCAAAAAGCCTTCAGATTCTGCTCCATCCATTTGACAGTGATCGAACAGTCACAGCAACTGCATGATGTTTCTGATGCACACTTAAAACTGTGACTGCTACCATATGGCACACTTATTAATGCTTTTTATATATTATAACTTTACAATGCAAATGGTAGATTACTGCTCCTCAAGAATGTCTTTTGCACTCCAGTGATTGAAGGAAGTGGGAGAGACCACTTTCTCATTTGCTGTTCAACCCATGTTGAACACAATACTTTTGAAGCGGTGAATGTAGAACAGTTTGTGGCCTAGCATAAAGTGGCGCACCGAATGAGCTAAACTGTTCAGCCCTACTTAAGGCCCAACGCACGTTGGTGTAAAATTCATGCTGCAGATTCTTTTCACCAGTAAACATGAATACTGCAACACAGTGTAAAGATGTGCTGCCTTTAGTGTCTTAAAAAAAGCACTCTGCACTGGTCTTTGAAACAGAGCTCGCCACCAGTAGATATAGTTACCCTGACCCCAAAAGCTGTGCTACAGGGAGTTTTTACACGCGTAAATTCTAATGGAACATTATGCGTGCCGTTTCATTGCCAGCCATGTCCGACTGTGTGCGCTAATTATGAGCTTTCGTATTCACAACCAAAATAATATAAAATGTGTGCCTTCAGACTATTTTAAATTAATATAAATATATATTAACGAAGAAAAGACTAGCATTTGTATCAAGCCATGGTTTCAATAGGCCATCACCACTGCAGTCAGTGTATGACTTTCTGGCAGTGTTTAAGATTTCACGCACAAGGATGCCATGCGAGATGCCATGAAGCACTAACATGTTCTCAAAATCAGACAGCCATGCTAAGACTCTGTTGAAGCATCAGTAGTAGTCACTATTACAGCTTACACAGCCATTGGTGTCACTTTAAGCAAATGCTTGAGAATTAAATCAATAAACTGGAGTTCAGCTTTTCTGAACCATGCTCGCTTGTTTTTGTGCACATTTAAGGCCTCTACCCAAAGACAAAAGCACTATGAGGATCGGGAGAATTCCCCATGAAATTCACCGTAATTCAGGCTATGATGCAGATGCATCACAAGCTTGGTTGTGTAGCCATAGCCAATGATGTGGCCCACCATTTAAGCCACCATGACCATAGTAGCAGACAAAGCACAAACAAATTGTACACAGCAACAAATACAAGCGGCAATAGAAGCATCTGGTGGTTTTCTTTATTTTGTGAGCGAATAAACCCTCCAGAGATAGGCTAAAGCTAGCTGCAACTGCATTGCAGCATATAAGAAATACTGAAATTCATTTCAGTCTTCCTTCAAGAGCCACTGTTGTTCTACTACTACTTTTTTTTTTTTCAATAAATGCATCTATGCATAAAGATACCTCACATATATTTTGTTTATAAATAAACGTAGCAACCTTGAAGAGTAAATACTAAAAATCTGTCCCTTTTGCACAGAACTACAGACAATGGCACAACCATATTGGTATATCTTTAACACTGTTTAATGCTAAGCTATGCTGCAACCAACATTTGCGACTAAAAACACACTGTGCTCACAGAATGTGAAGCAGCACTAGACTTAATAAATTTGCATTTCACATTTAACTTAACTATTTACCAGCCCTGCCACCATGCCACTGTAAAATGGTGACAAAAATGCTGTACGTCATATTTCCGGACTCCATCAAAATTTCTAGCAGGTACAGGTAACTTCAAACACAATTTTTCACGAAACCAATGATGCTTAAAACCTCGCGACGGTATAAAAAGCGAGAGAAAAAAAGTGGTGAAGTACGCCCTAACACATATATTCCTAGTTTAAAATCTGTTACCGAATCCTTTTACATTACCTACTAGATGGCACAACTGTCAGTTTTTTGTCAGGAAGTGTTGTAGCAGCAACAAAACACTGACATTATGTTGGTAAAAGTAAAATGGGCCGAGTGCAGTTTGGCCCGCAGAGTATTTTGAACAAATCCTGTGACCTGCTCTTTTAGACAGGGAACCCACTGCAAGTGACACTGCAACCACGAATTTGTCAGGACAGCTACAACATACATGCGTAGAAATCAGTGTGTGGGGCGGCCTTGGCAGCTTATAGACATGGAAGCAACATTACTGGAACTCCGAAGGGGCATCGAGAACAATGTCACCTTTGAAGCCATACTTTTGCAGTTTCTGTTCAACTATCAGAAAGTCATCCTCCGTGTCAACTTCATGGCACAGGTACTGTGGCAGCTCTACGTATCCGCACCTGCAAGGTACAGAAACACAGGTACACATTTGGTTACACATTTTACGATGCGACTCCAACAGTGGTGCAGTGGTTTGGGTGTCAACCTCACGCAGGAGACATGGGGCTTGATCCTTAACGCCGTACAGTACAACCTTTCCTCAGGCCTTCTGATCAGCTTGTCCAAGCTAAATGCTTAGCAAAAACAAGTCTCACCCCACTGCATGCAGTTCTAAGAACATGTTAAAAATGATGCTCTTCAGCAAAGCTTCTCTTGTGCAATCAAAATCAAACTACTATCATCATTACTGCAAACTGTAAAAACTCTAAACAAAGCAGGCAGCACAGCACAAAAGCCATTGTATGACCAAAATGAGGGCATAAACACCACAGAATCAATAGTTCTGAACACATCTTTTTTTTTATGACTTACCAGCAAAATCCGCAGAGAACCCTTAAAAGAGGGAACAGATGCTTCTGCTGACTATCCGTATGGTTCTGTATACCACTCACCTTCCTCCTTGAAGGAGGCCATCTTGGATGTATTCTGTTCGTGTGACGTAGAAGTGACCAGATTCAACAATCTCTCCTGCCCATTCCTGACGGCACAGACGCTGCGCAGGGTCAAAGTTGAGGGGTCGTGTTGTACCATCTGGAAAAAGGCAAATTTCTATTAAAGGAGTAGAGACACAAAATTTTTGTTTTGTGTTCTGTCTCTGGAATGATGAGCAAGACATTACAAAATGTGAATGTCCACGTGGTCTGTGCAAAAAAGTGTCCCAATTTTTATTGCAATAGCAATACTGCGGCAGGTTTTGAGCCGTCGCGTAGCTCACGGCCGGTCGCCACGGTCGATCTTGAACAGCCGAGAAGAAGAAGAAGAGGAGGAGGAAGGAGAAAGGAAGGAGAAGAAGAACGCTCGGTCACCGGCAGCTAATGCTTTAGCTCCATATTCGGTACAGCAGCATTGAACCCTTCTCATTTATATGTGGGATGGTAGCTTACGCTTTCGTGTCATACTCTTAAAGGATGAGCTTAAGTACCCCAATAATATAGCACCTTACACTGATAAGGCGTGAGAGGGGAATAATGTAGCAGGCAAAAGAAGCTTCCGCTGTTGCTATTGCAATTCAACTAGGGTTAACCAGAGTTAAACCACAACTAATTTTTTCTCTCTGTGCAGTCTAAATACCAAATGTCAAACGGCAGCTGTGACACCAGACTCATCGAGGTCACATGAGGAAAAATTGCAGTATGGTTGCTGCTTTGTGTCTTTTAATTTACAATAACCATTATGCAAGCCTGCCCGAGAGCTGGATTCACAAAAAATGAATAAGCAAAATTAACTGTGGTTAACCCTAGTTGAATTGCGATAGCAATGGCGGAAGCTTCTTTTGCCTGCTACATTATTCCCCTATCACGTCCTATCAGTGTAAGGTGCTACATTGTATTGGGGACACCTAAGCTCATCCTTTAAGAGTATGCCGCGAGAGCGTAAGTTACCAGTCTTCTTCTGCTCCTCCTCCTTGGCTGTTCAAGGTCAAGCGTGGCCTCCGCCGGGACCACGCGACGAGTCGAAATCTGGCTCAGTATTGCTATCGCAATAAAAAAAAAGAAAAAGCAGCTTTTAGATGAGCGAGTGGCTGCATTAAAATTATTCAGATGGCCTGTGCGTTCACTTTGATTATTGTACAACGGATGCAATATGCGAGAAGTTATTTACATTCTCATCATACAAGCAGCTTACTTCATTCAAGATAGGTATTGCACCTTACACCATTATGAATGCATAATGAATAGCAACGAACGGCCAGCAGACTAGGTGCTACCTCAGGCACTGAACATTTAAGCTGTGGCCAAACTCTAAAATAAGTTAGTAACTAATGTCAGAGATGCATTTTCGTGTAATGCAAATTATATACCAAGGCTCTTAAACATGCTGCCCATTGCCCTGAAGGTTGCATCCTTTGTTTGTGAAGGACGTCACAAATTCATTTTTTTATCTTCCAATGACAATTATCTGACATGCAATGCCTTTGTCAATAGACAGCATCATGTAGTAAGGTACTGGAGACTTTGATCATAAATAAAAAGAAAGAACAAACTGAAAATGAATAAAAATTTTTTACTCCATAAGTCACCTTGTTTGCTTAAGTAAGATATTTGCTTTGATTTCTTTAGTTATTGCCTTTTACTTTTTTTCTTTGAACCCCCCCTTTTGACAATGGCCCTTGGGAGCCGAAAGTCTGTTAGTGTGGGCCCGTGTGTTAATGCCAGATGGAGGGGGCTAACAATTTTTAAAATGCAAAGAGCAATTTCTCGATAAAGCAAGAAGGATTACAAGAGAATGTATACACGACAGTGTTGGTCCACTCTCCTTTTGTATACAACTTCATTGTACAGGCAGGAAAAACATACTGCAACAAATGTAACCGAGATAAGCATACCTTCTGAAAGCTCTGTCCACCGCCACTTGTAATCGCGAGTGACTGAGAAAACAGAGTCGTATTTGTCTGAAGTCACAAGATTCACAGCTTCATCTAGGTACGATGGCACTAGACATGGAGAGGTACATTGGACTAAGGCAACCACATCAATACCTGGAAAGAGAGGAAATTCAAACATATGTCACTAATAAAAATATGTTACCGTACACAGACGTGATTTCGAGAGAAATCTGCTTCACTAGTTAGTGTGCTTGCTGTGAACAATACTGCACAAAACTATGTAGACAGTCTTGTTCCCTGCAACAGTTGCCGGAAAATGAGATTCAATACTGCCAGATGCACCCCCCCAATTTTACACGTCTAGCTTACAATGACACCAAACATTTTGACTGTAAAGTGATGGCTACTGAGAATATGTGGACATCACGCTTTGTATCCAAGGTTTGTGTAGTAAAAATTACACAGTATGCAAATGGTATGTTGCAAATTCATGACAATGGGCATCACAGGGTTATACAATGACGACACGGTAAGAGCGAGAGCCCTGGCTGAGAGGATGAAGGTTGTCAAAGGGTGTGCAACAAGCACACTACTATCGGCACTGGCTCGGAATTTATGAAAAATAAACTGAACCACTAGCAATACACGAAGGTCTTTTTTTCTAGTTTTGCTCGTATTATCCTCCTCCCCAACTGTATGGTGGATACTAGTTATGCTGGGCTTTTCAATGAAATACGAGTCTACCATGATAAAGCAAAAAAGGCATTACTTCTGACTGGCCTCTCATCTTTCCCTTAGCATAGGTATCCAGCATGAAAAATTTACACCCTCACTTCCCAGAACAGCACGTTTCATCTATCCTGTAAGCAGCAAAAATTTATCTTACTGCAGGCTCTTTTCAAGACCAATGGAGGAGTATGTGATGTATACATTAGTGTACAAAGCAAAATAACTACACCGATAGATGTTCACATTTGTGAAGCAATGAAAATAGAAATAATTAATTTGAAATGTCATTTTCTTGAACACATACCACATGTGATTCTCAAATTACTCCAATAAGGAAAGCACGCACCTCACGGGTAGGCCGGCTATTACAAGACAGTGTGTCCACGTATGAAGCAAAATAGACATTCTGTAATACAGTGGTCTCGCACTAATTCCATTTTGCTCAATTCGAATTTGCAGTTTATTTAAAATGCTGCTTTAGTGACGTCAACAAAAGAGCGCTCGAGTAAATTTTCGGTCGCCTTCGAGTACAAACTGTTGAAACTTTAAATGGTTCTGTGCTATGAGAATGGCTGATCGACTGGAATTTTATTACGAACAAATGCAACTTTTTGATGTCATGGATCGCACCTGGAACTTCGCGGGTGAACTCATGCACGGCGAGCACCGAAGGCGAGTCGCCCTGTGCAAACTCTTCAGACCGCCGAACGACGCTGCAAGACTCCGTCGCCGCGATGTCCTCAATTTCTTGGTCGTCGGTCGACACCCAGATTTCGTCGAGCGCTGCAAGTAGATAGAAGGGATAATTAACGGTCATTAGTTAATAGCATGATGAGTTGCATTCCAACCACTGACCGCGCGCGAAGTCTGGGAGAAACCGAGCGCGCACAATATTATTAAACAGCGCGCGACAGTTTAGCATCAACTGGGGCCACTTCGCTAACTAAGGTGGGGCCTCTTTTATTTTTTACCAGCCTTTTCGATCGTGTAAAAATAGCGACTCGTTAAACCGCGTGCCTCTGTCGCAAAAGAAAAAAGAACCAGGCTGCTCGCGCGCCATGCCAGTAATGAAGTTATGCGCAACGAAAGCGCGCACAGGCCTCATAGACAAAGAAGCACAGTGACTACATTACTGAATATTCAGAGAAGTACGCATACTCTGAGCAATTTCTCCGCTTGACCCACTTTTAACCGCGCGATATCTCTCTACCGATCGAGCTTGCTCCTCCATGAAATTGCCGGCGGGCACAGCGGCGATATACAACGGGACATTTTTTTCTTCCCACCATCGAAACGCGCCAGCAAACTCCGAAAGTTAAGTGATCAAGGCAGCGCTTTCGCTAGAAAAAGAAGCAGCCACAGGCCCGTACGCGAGTAGAAGTCGTACGTACTCTTGCAGTGCTTCATCGGGCGTAGCACCCAGGACAACAAAGGCAGGCCGCAGACCAGCCGGGCGTTCTTCTTCTTCACGGCTTCGCTGCCGCCTCGCGCGAGCACCAGGCCGGCCACGCGCATTTTCTTCGCTGCTGTTCGGTCATCCTCCATGGCGGCCGCATGCCCGACCGTGTCACGATCGGCCGCTGATCAGCTGCAGCGGCGTCGGGCCGCCCACGGGTAAACAGGATATCGGCTTCCCTGCCATCACCCGCGGCTGCGGAGGATGCTACGGCGGCGGGGAGGAAGCGGGAGGCTGCGACCGCCGGAAGTGAAAGCAGCCCCTACAAGCGCCACAAGCTCTACCATCGCTGCTGCCGTTGTGCTTGCATCCCGGAAGTGAGGCGGGTCACGTGACAAGACAACGGGGCCTCGCCCTCTTTGAAATGGAGAAAGTGGGCGAGAACGGTTGCGGCGGCAGCCGATCGTCGACGGAAGAGGCCGCGAGAGGCGCAACGTTTCTTGATAGACTAAAAACGCTAAGGCTGCACTACCCACAACGCTCCAGAAGCCTAAAAAGGTCTGCTTCGTAGAGGTTTCACGCCATTTGTAACGCCAGCTTGTCAATACCTCTCCGGTATTACGAATATTCATGTAGCTTCCAGGTGGCTTCCAGTCTAAATGCTTCTTTATAGCTTCTTTAGCGACTGCAGCGCCAGCAGTTTTGTTAACAATGTGGTGCTGAACGAAACTAGAACGAGGGCAGTGGGACCTATGAGCGGTAGTGTCTTCACTTTATATGCTGTCTAGTCTCTCTATTCGAGGGAGGAGGAAAGAAAGAGTCCGCTTTTTAAATATGGCTGACCACAATCGTCGCAGACTTCTGGAGCTGCTCAAAGTTCCCGGGAACGGCGAATGTGCTGACTGCGGAAAAAAAGGCGAGTCTCCTTTTGTACACGCAAACTTGAGAGCGATCGCGCCTGTGTGTTGTTTTGGCCGTGTCACATGAAAGTTTCGAAAGAAAGTTCCCCAACTTGGTGACTGCCCCCAGTTTCGCGCGGTCGTTTCTAGATGACACTTCGTTCAGCCGACTTGTTTCTCATTCGACGCCTGCCGTTCGCCCACTCTATGCTGCTGGGCGTTTTTCGGCGCACCTTTCACTCGCTCGTTTAGTTATGGTAGGAGTTATAGAACGATAGCGCCTCTGGGACATTGTTGACACTTGACACTTGTGCGGGCTCTTCGAGTTCCGTCAAAAACCCACATAGCGTCATCACCCTTCGAGCTGATCGATTTCACAAAAGGATGTTGAATCACCACCCTTTGTCGTGTGACACGCCTGTGTAGCGTTTTCGTTCCTTTCTACTTTGTCATCGGAAATAATGGCATACTTTTTCGAAAAGTTAGGCTACCGATTAACGCCCTTCCCGTTTAAAGTTGGACGCAGCAAATGCTGTGACATTCCTGCAGCGACACGTTCGTTCTTTGAAACGGAAAGCGTTTCCGCGTCGTTTCCCGTTTGTATTTTTCTTCTACATTGCGCAAATTGATAAAAGATAATAGCGAATTCGTTTAGTGTAGCCGCTCAACACGGGCTTCATTTCCTGAAATTCAAGCTTCTCTTTGTTGAAAAGGCTGTGTCTAAAGTAATATTAGTTGCAGCGAGCATTTTTGAACGCATCGCAAATGGTACTGCATCCAAGAAATACACAATCTAAAGTAAAGCAGTTAATATTTTTTTTCACACGAACTTAATCGAGTGCGCGTGAAGCTCATCCGAAGTCTTCTCTGAAGTCTTTCTTGCGGTGCAGTGGATAAGCGGCGTGCACCGCCATTTCACAGGCGCCAGGCAGTGGCATTGATAGATAATTTTTGCATTGTATTCAGAGACTGCGTCTCCTATCTGTGCACTCAGTGAAAAATAATGGACAGTCTCCTGTGTGTGTACACTGACCTGCCCTGTATCATTGAGAGCATTTTCACGTTGTGAAAAGCTGACAGGAAATTTTCATTTAATCGAATTCAATCTAGAAGTTTAAACATGGAGAGGTTGTTGCCTCCTGTGCAGGTTCCAGTTTTTGGTAGTTTCAAAGCACAATCTCCACTTCAGCATTCCTAATGTTGATGCATGCAACAGTTCACCTCGATATCCAGGACTTCAAATGTTTGTGTAAATATTTGCTGCTTAATGAGCTTTAAGACTGTCATTGCTTGTGTGCCGAATAATAAATTTAAGTTGTTTGGATTAACATAGGTATTTTCATTGCAAAGCAAATATTGCTCGCTGTATTATAAATTTTGTGACATTTGTTGAAATACGGCCAACCACTATAAATTGGTATATGTTAAAACACTCCAAAACGAAATAAAGACATCTGCATACTGGTGTGCCCATCTCTTAAAAGTAGATAAGTGTTTAATTAGGATAACCTTAAATTTCTTTCAGCTCTCATGCTATTCATTTTGTTATTATGTAGGCTTAGCTCCCATGTGTCGTACGAAGCACATTAGAGATTTCCAGGTAGTCAAAATTTATCTGGATCGATTCACTGCAGCATCCCTCATAGCCTAGGTCACTTCAGGACGTTAAACCCTGCATAAAAATATAAAATTTTAATGTTTGTATGTCATAATAGCACTGTAAAAAGAGTATTCTTTATTAGGTTTCCTTTTGACTGCTTTATCTCTTCTGCCACGCAACTCTTTATGGCACCTTTATTTTATTTCAGCTATATGTTTTGTATCGTTTTTCACTAAGTAAATATCCAAATATTTGGTTCTTTTCAGACTGTATGTAAACATTTTTTAAATACTTCGGCATTTTGTTTTAGGTGCAAGGCACCAGTGTGCTGTGGATAGAAATAGCTATACTTAAAAGAAACTATTTGGAATAGCCAGATTGCCACATCTACTCGTACCATGTAAATGGTCAACTATATCTGCCAAACAGCATCCTATGGCACGGTGCAAATTGGTTATTTGTGGGCTCTGTAAACAACCATTGATTAATCGATTCATTCATTCATTCATTAATACCAGATTTTCTTCACAAGAAGGCCGCTTATAACTGCATTGCTTATATTAGTCATGGAAATTTGAAAATGTTTCAGTTGACCACTATGTAAATTTGATTTATCATGATGAATACACCCCAAATTAAGATGAAGATTTTTGATAAATTTAAGTGTCCTTTATGCTAGAGAATATGAAATCCTCATCACTCTCATTGCCTTATTCGGGCGCTTCAACCAATGAGGGCTTCTCTGGCGGTGCCTTGATTCCAGATCCTGAATGGGCATCATACAACCTTGGCATATTCATCTGTACGGAATGTGCTGGGATTCACCGGAGCCTGGGCTCCCATGTCAGCCGTGTGCGCTCGCTGCGACTCGACAAGTGGGATGACGCACAGGTCGACGAACTGGCGGCCGTGGGAAATATTGTTGCCAAGGCCAAGTACGAGGCTCATGTTCCAGCTTGCTATCGCCGGCCGCTCGCCGATGACGTAACTGTTGTCAAGGTAGCGGTTTTTCTCTTGCTTGTTGTTTGTCGTGAAAAGGGTTTATAGCACTCATATGGTTTCTAGCACTAAGGAAGATATTCAGCGAAATTTGACTAGCTCGCGGTGCATCTCCAAGACGTGCCAAGGCTAAGAAAAGTGCCTGTTGTGTTCTTCGACTTGTGCAGTTTGTAAACATGGGCAGTTTCATTTATCTGCATTTTACTTTGCATTTTTAGCTGCTGTAGGGGTAGGTAGCACCTAGTATTTAGCATTTTGCGGTTCCAAGGTTGTAACATTGAATACAAGGAATAAATTATTGAGAAATGCAAATGTTGATTAATATAGAACTGCCATAATATATACATTTCTGCCCACACACAAAGCACGCGTCAAGGTATGGTCGAAGTAATGAAGGATTGTTCAAAGCGCATCAGAAGGCATACATGTACTCCTATGAGGCTGAAAGGAGTTTGGCCCTGCGGACTTTGTCGAAACGGTGCATGCTGCACACCATGACTGGAAACAATGACAATAAAAGGTCACAGCAGCAGCCAAGGTTTTCTGCGCCTTTGTCTCTTTGCACTGTCTACTGATACTTGTTGAAATTAAGGCTGAGCCAAGTTGCTGCCCTGCCTCAAGAAGGCACTGGGGGATGAGGTTTCTAATTATTGCTTCAAATTCCTGCTATTTTTTGTGGCCACTTTGCAGAGAATAGCAAATGTGGCGGCACTTATGTGCTGCAGTGTCAGCTATTCATAGTGTCTTGCAACTTTTAATTGCCTGCGCTCATGTTTGCAGTAACGGTAGAAGTTTGTCTTAACACCTCAAGCGGTGTGACAGTCGCCTAATTCTGCATTTTGGTCGGTTTAGGCCTCTGGATTTCAATGAATCTGCTTTGTTTGGAGTAGTTCAGCCACTGCTGTGATTTAAGAGCTCTGCCACAGTAGAAATCCGTCCTTTCAAAGATTATTGAAGAACTGAGTTGTTTCCAACTTCAGTGGTAGTCAAAGCCGCTTGTGTAAGACAAGGGTGATTGCCTTTGTTGCAGCAGGGGACTGTGCATGCCAAATGTCGTGCTTTGATGCCTGTGCAGGAGCAATGGGTGAGAGCAAAGTACGAGCGTGAGGAGTTTGTACACCAGGACCGCCAGATCTACCAGGAAGGCCGGCTGGAAGGCTGGCTGAACAAGCAGGGCAAGGAGGACGGTCGCTTCCACCCCCGCCGGTTCGTGCTCAGCGACGGAGTGCTCAAGTACTACATCAAGGAGGTGAGTGCTGATTAGCTGAGATATTTCTTCATTCATTTGACCTTGTTCAGCAGTGAAAGGCGCTTTATTCCTGAGAAATTTCAAGTTGGAATTAAAGATTGTGTTTCTCTTTCCGGCACACTGATTCAGACTTGCAGCATTAGCGGTAGTGTTGAATGTCAAATGTTCAAGCTTTTTTTTTTCTTTTTTTCACTGTTTAACGTCCCTTCTTTTGTTCCTTGTGCAGTTAAAATGCACTAGTTGTTGTGAAACAAAAGTTACCATAATGTTCGCTATGTAATCATTGTCTCTGATCCATGCAGCAAAAAGTCTCCATGCAGCATTGTCTCTTTGACATTGCTGCAGTTTAGTGGTGGAAGTGCATGTATGGCTCTAGTTTATTTATATATATTTATTTTTCACCCTTTACTGTAAAATGAGAGCTCTGTTTTTAGTTTGTCTCTAGAGAGTGGTGATCCATTGATGTGGGCCAACCTCAGTCTTCTCTCAATGTTCCTCTAGGGGCTCAGTTTCCATGCTTCTATAGCATGAAAAACTCCGACCACGCCTTGGAAGTAGGTTTAATTAAAGTAACGTCAAGTGCTGGTGACTTTATGTACAAGAGCTGAGCCCCTAAACTTTTGGGATGCAAATAGAAGTGTGAGTAAATCGCAAATGTTGGTTTCAGTGTTATGCTGTGGCAGTGGGAATGTGGAAAGCTCAAACTCAAGACTCATTTCATGCCACTGAAGTCCAGGCAGCTTTGAAACAGGCACTGCGGTACATTTGAACAAAGAGTCCAAATGCATGCAGTATAAAAGGGCGCGTCATTGGGAGCCATCTACTGTGGGAACATTTTTTGAGGTGATCACATTTTTTGGTGATATCAAAAATTAGCCCCTGAGGTTTTTCCTTCTCCTCTCATCATCCCACAAACATTGAGAACTGCACCCTGTCTGCAGCACTGAAAAGGGTTTTGATAGTGGCCTGTCCAGTGACTGCATTTCCTTTTTTGTGCACGTGCAGCTCGAAATGTTAGCATGGCCTGCTTTTGTGCCGCCTATTACCCGATTTCCACTTGTTCTTGGTTACAAAATGAGCGATGTATTCAGCTACTAGTTACCACCTTTCTGTCATGACAGGATATTCATGAATACTGTTGGTGCAAATGCATGGTAGATGCAAAACAATTTTTGGGGCAAGGTTTTAAGCCTCTCACTGTCCGTAGAACACCTGTACAGATAGAATAATACATTTAGCATGATGCATAAAGCACTGCATGATGCTGCAAGCCACTCTTTGAACATACTTTTATAGTGTTGAGCTCATGTATCTTTGTGCATTCTGTAATGCTACTAAATATCTTTCTTGTTACATTCCAGGCAGACAAGGTTTTTCTCAAAAAAAGTTGTTTTTTCATGAATTAAAAACTGATGGGGAATTGCAATGATATATGATTCTTAGGGCTTGATCTCTAGTTTTCTCTCACCCAGGTCAATGACATAGGCACCTTTTCAATAAGTGGCAACTAGCCATCACAATATTGTTCGCTTCTTCTCTCTGGATTGCCTAAAAACCGGTTCTGTTGCGGTTTCTGCCGTGTTGGCGCCAAGGGCAAAATACAGTCCAGTGAGCAATATGGCAACACCCAGTGACCACTTATTGGAAAGGTGTACGGTCTGGAATGGTGGCTTTTATTGAATAGTGATCTAGCATCATGCATGGGCCACTGCTAACCAGTCTTCAGGGCAGTATAATGTTGCAAACAGATTGATAGTGGCTTTTAATGCAAAATAGTCGTAAATGGCAAGGAAGTAGCTCAGAAAAGAAAAAAAAAACTCAACCTTTAATAAATAATGTTTGAGATGCAAATGGTAAGCATTTTTTATGAATGAACACAAGCAGGTCATTTCTTGAACGTATATACGGTATGGTCGTTTAGGCCAAAGGCGATCTCAATCATTTAGCCTCCAACAACCTCGACAGCTTTTGAAATGTACTGAGCGACATCACATGTCCTGGATTCTGTCTTTTCCCTGCCTGACGTGCATACAGTCAACAACCGTTTGTGCTGCTGTAAGCTGACGAATTCATATGGTTAGCCTTGGTTGGGGTTTCAGGAATGCACCGACTCGGAGAACACAGAAAGCACTCCAAGCCACCCACTTTGAAAACTTCTGATCTTCTGATGCAGACTTTTGCAGTGTCATGCAGTAATGCCTACGGACTGATTGCATTTCATTGTTTTCAGTCTCACAAGGAGCCAAAGGCATCAATTCCGGTGTCCGAAATCAATGCCGTCTTCTGCCCCGACAAGATTGGCAACAAGCACGGGCTTCAGCTGAGCTATGTTAAGGACGGCTCGACACGAAATATTTTCCTCTACAGTGAGGATGGCAAGGTAACGAATTGTACCACCCCATTTCATTCTACTACTTTCATCAGAGTCTGTTGTATGTAAAGAAGTAATGTCGAAAACCTTTTGTGGTTCCTCTAGATTCGATAGCTGGCCTGAATAGGGATTTTAGACAGTGCTGTAAGGTTTGTTATGTGGAAAGCATGCATCTTTCTTTTGCTGGCTTTGGTGAAACAGCTAATGGAATTCGAGTGAGTATGCTGCACAACATGCTGCAATATCTCTTGGCCATGCTTAAAAATGCTCGTTTGCTTACAAGCTGCAAGCATAGAGAATTCTTGGGCTGAAGTGCAAAGGAACCATCAGGCACCCCATAGGAATATATACATTCTCACGACCGCTATTTTGGACCACGTTTGATTTTTCGGATCAAATTTAGCGCCATCAATACTGTTGAGATCGATTTTTGGATTAATAATGAGGTCGGAACTGTGAATTCATACATAAATTTGCTCGGTCCGGATCCACATATAATACGAGGCAGAAATCTGAAAGGATAGAAATCGGCAAAAAAAAAAACTCGTATTATACGCAGGCCATTACAATATTCAAAAATATTCTGTTTGCAAGCAGGTATTATTATTTTTATCTGCTTTGTGCCCTAAAATGTTAGTAGTGCACTTCTAATATATATTTGCTTCTTTTTGGCCAGGTTTTACGGAAGACCTCATGTGTAATGTAGCTTGGCAGTGTTCGAAAAATGTTAATTTGATTCACACTTAGTTCTTAATGCTGAAATTTACTTTGTACCCTAAATTTTGCCATTCGCACAGCTCTAGTCCAAGCAATTTAACAGTTCAAAAAATTTGCAAACGTCAAAAAATGACTTTGCTGTAGAAAATGGCTTTAAAAATTGCAAACTTCGCTGCTTAGTCTGTTTCCTGTGGCAACGATCGTTGCGAGCACAGAAGTCGAGGGATGGAACACTGGATCAAGTACGCTCCGGCTACATCACCATGTTCACAGTTCCCCATCCCCCGCACACTAAGCTGTGTACA
This sequence comes from Amblyomma maculatum, assembly GCF_055883805.1. Classification (NCBI taxonomy): domain Eukaryota; kingdom Metazoa; phylum Arthropoda; class Arachnida; order Ixodida; family Ixodidae; genus Amblyomma; species Amblyomma maculatum. Next base: position 156,290,253 of record NC_139348.1, read on the forward strand.
CACATAATGCTGTCCCATTTCAGCATTTTTTGCTTTTCTTTCTAGATATGGGGGAGTAGGTCAAAATGTTAGCAACAAAGATTGCGCCCTTAAATTGAGTGGTAACTATAGTTGCCAATAACTAATCCTAACCTTTTCTCAAAGCCCAAGATGACACTGCCACTGCAGTAAATAGCCGCTTGTTTATGACACTTGAGTGAGCCTATCTCAAGTGTGAAATTGAAACTTTTGATTGCAAAAACAATCTCCATAGCATTGTTGGCATGAATTTAAGCCTGAGAACTGAAAAATGAAGCTTTTGCACTTCACGGCACCCATAATATTGATTGCGAACATGTGCTATCAACAGTGAAATATACGAGACACCAGTGTGCAGGAAAAAACATTACTATTTTGCCGTAGCTTCTTGAGACAATCACCTGAAGTGTATATGCTGGTAACAATACTGTGTTGCCTTTAGTCGACGAGGAGATGCCAGAATCAATTATATTTTGAGAACAGGCGTCCTGTAAACTTTTTCTAGTAGTAGTACACATCCTAAGGAACCATCAAGCTCCTCAGGAAAGTCCAAAATACCATATAAGTCCAAATTTTTACAGTTCAAAAAGTCATTCGGCTACTGTGGCATTCAAATCATGCCGAGCAGTTCTGTCAAACTCTCAAACTCAGTTTTTCATTGGATCCTCTCCTCCTGTGTTGGTGCAGACGATAGTGGACTGGTACAGCGCACTGCGAGCGGCCAAGCTGCACCACCTGCAGGTGGCCTTTCCGGGTGCCAAAGAGTCCCAACTAGTGCCCCACCTGACGCGCGACTTCCTCAAGGAAGGCTGGCTGTGGAAGTCCGGGCCCCGGCCCGCTGACCAACACCGGCGACGCTGGTTCACTCTCGACGACCGCAAGTGGATGTATCACGAGGACCCACTGGTGGGTGATGTCTGCCATGTTGTACTGTACTGTAACCCTTCAGGAACCCCAGACATGCTGCTCCTCGGCCACTGGCATGTGTGTACAGCTTGGCTAAAGCGGACCATTATGTCCTTGTTAAATGGTCTTTCATGTCATAGAGTAGCTCACAACAGATAATACAGATACGAATTAAAGGACTGCTTATTAATTAAGCAAGTAACAAAATGCACGCACGCGAACAAGGATTCACAAGAGGAGCCGCATATAGAAGCCATATTAAAGCTGTCGTGTTAATACCCTTGACACATTCTATAAGCCTGAATGGAGATGAATGAAGATGACCGTGCAGGAAAGGAGATGCACAGGTGCACATCATCATCTCATTTTTTGCACCTTCTTGGATTGTTTTCTTAGCCACTTTCGCATGGGGGGCATGCACCAATCCAACCACCTTAACTCATTTCATAGCTTTGGCTGTTCTTCACTATGATTCAAAGTGGATAGACGCATTTGAGCTTGAAGCGGGGGTGCGGATAAACCTGGGATCTCAGCATGACGAAACCTTATTTATAGTGAATTCAGGCAGTACATTTGTATATACAGTCGCCGACCAATTTTTCGGACCCTCAAGGGGCCTAAAAAGCATCCGGAAAACCAGGCAGTCTGAATCCACAATAATAATCCCTTCTTTTACTGAGCAGCTTGAAAAACTGGTCGGTCTGTTTATCAATCAGTCTTCTCATACTCACGGCCGGTCCCCCCTCTGATGTGGTGGTGACCGCAGGGAAAGCCACGCAACGGTCGGCACGCGTTTTGAGGTTCAAACAGAAAGAGACACCGGATACCAGCAAACCAATTTGGGCAGAGCCTCACTGCTCCCATGTGACTCCACGTGGAAAAAAGAGGTGGCAGTGGCGGCTGTCTCCATGGGAGTGGTGAAAGTCATGTGCTGCGTGCGCTTCTTTAAAAGGGTTATTTCATGGTCATCCAATATACTATTGCAGCTTTGTAGCCTGGCAGGTAATACTGGACCTTATTTTATTTTCGAAACGTGAGCGCCCTAGACACATTCTTTGTTTAGAAATAACTGACTGAAGTTGAGGCCACGAAGCTCCCCCAATCGACAGCGATCGCCATGTTGAAACACTTGGTGACGTCACAAACCGAAATCTGCCACTGTGTCATTTGCTGCTGTGCCGACGCCGATAAGCTGCCAATATGCACTGTATTGTGTCCACGCTTGCTCAAAGATCAGCATGACTCCCACTAAGTGTACTCAGTATGAAAACAAAACTCTGACTTTAGTGAAGCGCGATTTTAGGTCTTGCCCACACATCCACCTTCGGCGTGACCGCCGGCTAATATCAGCACTGCCCCCACCACCGTAAACCACCACGCCAGCTGCGCCCTCTGCAAGCTGTCTGCGCTAGCAATACTTCGGAAGCTTTGAATCAGTGTCAGAAATGCTGCTAAAATTTGTTTCTTTTTTTCTTAATAATAGGCCCTGAAAGAAGGAATTTCAAGAATGAATGCTTGTTGAGAAATGCTGATCACTTACATGATGGCAGCTTCCGCCGGTGCAGTGCCCGTGTTCTTGTAAACTAGCTCTGCTGCTTAGTTGTCACAAAAAATACTCATTTTACTGTGAAGCATTGGGGTTAAGGGTAAGGAAGTTTCATTATCGAGTGGCCCATTTATTACAACTCATTGATGATCAAGTACAAACTTTCATCCACTGTAGGTTCAATGTGAAGTAATAGGCGTAGTGATGATTAGGGAGAATGAGACTGGCAGAATGCCGTCGTCCGCTGCACTCGCAAGCGGAACCGTTGCGGTAAGCTTGCGGCATCCGGTGCTGCAAGCCACATGAGCTTATCGTCTACGTTCATGGTGTGGCTGGCGCCAGACTTGTGCCTGACAACGAGCATGCGTAAACCTCAGACGGTACGGGGTATTGAGTGCCTCGTATAGTCTGCCGCAGCCTGCTGCTGCGCGGTCGGGTGGTACTCGAAGATTGTACTAAAGCATCATCGCATGGCACTCTATACACTGCACATTTTATGTGTTGGTTCTGACATATGCATATTTCAGTGTACAATCTGTACGGGCTTTGAGCGGGCCAGCTCATGAATCTTTCATACACAGGTGCCGACGTGCACCTGAATCCCGCCCATAGACTGTCACTATATCCTGTATTAATAGCGCTAACAGAGATCGAAAAGCTCAGCTTGCAGTCGGCGTTAACCATGGTTAGTGGCATGACTGCTATGTGGTCTGCCGCGCTGGCCATGCACACAACGTGCAGCAGACAACGCGGCATTGGTTTATGTTGTCACGGTCCGCACCCGTTGCCAGATAAGCAAGCTGTTCACGAAGAAATGAAAATACTAGTTTTAAATACAGTCGCCGACCGTTTTTTCGGACTTGAAGGAACCCGAAAAATGGTCCGAATAATCGAACAGTCCGAAAAATCCGTGAAGCACAAAAAATCACTTTATTCAGAGGAAATCGGCTTAAAAAAGTCGCCGATTTTACCTTGCGGCAAATTTCTTTTGCTGGCGACGATTTGCGCTTGTATTTGCGCCAAAGTTGTCCACGCTCTCACGCTTCTTTGACGGACCCGGCAGCACCGGCGGGGCCATGTCCACAGCCCGAGTGCGCACCACACCGCTCGTCAAACACGCAAAAATGAGGCACTTTTCGTTCAGAGCGGTGGAACCGCCGGACGCAATCACAAAACGGCCAAAGGATTGACGGCGCGCCACTCGGTTGACGCGGTCGGAGAAACTCGTGTGACAACACGGCGGACGTATGAGACAAAGCACAAAGAGATAGCTGCCCGCGTCAGCGTTGGCTACGGATGGATGGATGGATGGATGGATGGATGGATGGATGGATGGATGGATGGATGGATGGATGGATGGATGGATGGAAGGATGGTGGATGGATGGATGGATGGATGGATGGATGGATGGATGGATGGATGGATGGATGGATGGATGTGGATGGATGGATGGATGGATGGATGTGGATGGATGGATGGATGGATGGATGTGGATGGATGGATGGATGTGGATGGATGGATGTGGATGGATGGATGGATGTGGATGGATGGATGTGGATGGATGGATGGATGGATGGATGGATGGATGTGGATGGATGGATGGATGGATGGATGTGGATGGATGGATGGATGTGGATGGATGGATGGATGGATGGATGTGGATGGATGGATGGATGTGGATGGATGGATGGATGGATGTGGATGGATGGATGTGGATGGATGGATGGATGGATGTGGATGGATGGATGGATGGATGGTAGTGGCTCTGCCCTTTGAATCGGGCGGCAGCTTGCGCCGCCTAGCCAAAAAATTAAAAGAAATATATTTATCTCTTCCCCATTTTTAGCTTCTAATACACCGTATCTGCCCCCCTCCCTTTTTTTCCTCTCTTTATTCTCTTGACTTTTTCCACCAATCCTCTAACCTCTCTTTTGTTATCAGAACGCGTTCCTCATCCATTCGTCCATCTTCCCCAGCAAATCCCAGCGCTCTCTCCAGATCTGCCGCTTTTTCCGCGGGAAGGGCAGGACGAAGTTTTTGGCACCTTAGAACAACATGTTCCGTTGTTTCCTCCTCAGTTCCGCACGCCGCGCATAATAGATCTACTTCCTGAAATTTTTTTCTGTACGTTTTTGTTCTGAGGGCCCCTGTCCTAGCCTCAAACAGCAATGAGCTCCCTCATAAGTTGTCGAATAAACTTTCTTTCTTTATATCCTGTTTTCGAGTTCTATACATACCCAATGCTGATTTTCCTTGCATTCTTTCCTCCCACATTTTCCTTTCTGCCTCCTTTACATGCTTTTCAATGCTGCTGTTTTGCTGCGGTGTATCTCCAAACTCTAGGTACTTAAATCTCAGCTTTCGGGTTCTGTTAGTCCATTTCGTATTCAGGCTTTTCATGAAGAGGTGCTTGTACATTTTTCGTGCCCACCTTGATTCCTCCATTTCGGTTAGTCTCTGATCATATTTTAGTTTGCTAATTGCCTCTCTAACCTCAAATGATGCCCAGCCCATATCTCCCTGGACTCCTTCATTAGGTGTGTTGCCATGTGCTCCCAATGCCAATCTACCTACCTTTCTCTGTCTGATTTCAAGGCCTGACTGTACTTCTGATTTCATGCACAGGACTGCATTTCCAAAAGTGAGTCCTGGTACCATAACACCCTTCCATACCCCTCTAACAACCTCATACCTGTTATAATTCCAGAGGGCCCTGTGTTTCATAATATCCGAACTCCTTTTCCCTTTGTCTATCGTAATTCCTTCATGCTTTTCTAGGTAATTTTTTCCTTCGTTGATCCATATGCCCAGGTATTTATAGCTCTCCACATGTTCAACCTTGGTGCCTTGTATTTCCAGCACGTCCCCCCTTTCATCATTAAATACCATTATTCCTGATTTTTCACTGCTAAATTGCAATCCCAGCTTTTCGCCCTCTTCTCCACAGATCTTAAGCAGCTCCTGCAACCCATCCCTCTTATCTGCCAGCAGTACAATGTCATCCGCGTACATCAATCCTGGTAGAACTTGTGTTACTTTCTGTCCTCCCTGCATATAGCTTGCATCGAATCCCTTATTACTTTCCTCCAGGCGCCTTTCCATTTGGCTCATGTATATCATGAAAAGCATCGGTGACAGTGGGCACCCTTGCCTAAGCCCCCTTTTTATTTTTGCTGGTTTTGTTGTTTCCGTCTCCCATACTATCACTGCCTCATTATCTGCATACACTTCTTGTATGAACTGAACCAGGTTTCTATTCAGGCCATATTCCTTCAACTGGTCCCACAGTTTTTTCTGATCTACACTGTCGTATGCCCCTTTAATATCTAAAAATGCTATCCATAGTGGTCTCTGACTTGCAGCTGCTGTTTCTATACACTGGGTAACCACAAATAAATTATCCTCTAGTCTTCTGTCCTTGCGGAAACCATTTTGTAGTTCTCCGAGGATATTCCCTCCTTCTGCCCATTCCTCCATCATTACTTTTACTAACTGCATTGCTACCCTGTATATAACTGATGTAACTGTGATTGGCCGATAGGACTTTATGTTATCTCTGCTTCCCTTGCCTTTGTATATTAGTCTCATCCTGCTTAATTTCCAATCTTTTGGTACTTGACCGCCCTTTATTGTTTGTTCAATCAACTGTCGCAATTTTACTTTGCTTTTTTGTCCTAATCTGGTAATCAATCCCATGGGTATGCTATCTGGTCCTGTCGCTGTTCCCAAGGGGACCTTCCGTTCTATTCTTTCCCATTGTCTTGCTGTCATCTCCTTGTATTCTTGCTCCTCGTCCCTGTGGTCCTCATTATTCTCCATTTCTTCTGCGGCATTCACTTCCAGACTGGCAAAGGCTGTTTCTATTGTGCGCCTAACATATTCCTGTGCTTCCTCTCCCTCCACTCTTTTTCCTTCCTGTGTGGTCAGTGAGTGTTGGACCCCTTCCGTCTTTTTTGCTTGTAGCCTTATGTGGTTCCAAAACCTCTTTGCAGCATTTTTATCTTTTTTACTTATGTCCATCATCCACTGGACCCCAGCTTTTCCTATTTTGATTTGGATTAAGGTTGACGCCTCCCTTTTTCTCTCAAGGTACTCCTCCCATTTGGATTCTACTTCCCTTGGTGTGGCTCCCCTCTTCTTTGCTAATCTGTGCTCTCTGGATGCCTCTTGACGCCTCGTTATGGCTGCTTTAACTTCAGCATCCCACCAGCTTTTTGGTTTATATTTTCTATTTCCTCTTCTAATCTTGCCCTTTTTTAGCTCTCTTTTAAATACTTCTACTAGGTCATCGTATGTCCATTCTCTATTTGGTTGTTGGTTTACTATGTCTTCAATGCGCTTTGACCCTTTTTCCAACTGCATATCATTGAGTTTCTGGTTGCTTTCACATACCTGCATTTTTGTTGCGGCCGCTGTCCCGCCAAATTGGCGTTTAATTCTTTCGTGATCGCTTCCTAAGCTCTTCGCCCCTTCATCAATTTCCATACCTACTAACCTGTCATACAGCTTGTGGGACATCAGACAATAGTCGATTGTGGAATGAGAGTTATTTCTTTCCCATGTTATTTTTCCCTCACACTTTATTTCTGAATTAACTATTGTGAGATCCTGGGTTTCACAAAATGTTCCTAACATTTTGCCTGTCGTATCGGTAGCTCCATCAAAAAATTCCATATGGGTATTCATATCCCCTAAGATTATCACTTCCTTATTCTGGCCAAATTCCTCTATGTCTTTAGTTAAACATCTGAAATGTTCTGAATTTTCCTCATTCGAGTCATTTCCTGTTTTTAGGTAAACAAACCCTAGTATTGTATCTAGGTTTCCCACTCTACCCTGCAGCCATATATGTTCTCTGCAGCTTTCTGTTATCCTTTTCCAATCTTGGCCTTTGATTAGCGCCCCCAGGCCACCTCCTTTTCGGTCCTTCCCTTTTCTATTGCACCCCAGCCATGAGTATCCTTCAATGTGTGGAGGTTCTTCACTGTCTCTAAGGTGGGTTTCTGCTACACCATATACTACAAAATTTCCAGTTTGCAGCTGCTCCTGAATTTCATCCCATTTAATTCTACTTCTACCCCCTTGCATATTAATGAAGGCCAAATTTACGGGTTGTTTCTTTTTCCTCCTCCGTGCCTTCGTCCTGCCCTTCCTCCCTCCATCTTTGTCTCCTACTTCTCGGTATGCAGGGGCAATCTGCTCGCCTGTAAAAAAGCTAGCGCCCTTCGCCCCATCCGCAGCCCAAGCTGCCATCCCGCTGGTGCGGTGTAATGGATGCCATCAGGCGTGAAGGGGAGGTAGTTCCTATCCCCATGTATCACCCTGTTCACATCCATGACATCGCACCTGAGGGCCTTCCCTACCTCCCAGATCATCTCATTAGCCCTCAGTACTTGGTGGGCTACATACGGGCCCTGTCCCTTGACTGCCGGCACTGTGCACAGCACTATGTGCACATTCTCAGCTGTAGCCCGTAGCTTCGCCACCCCTGTTCTTATCTGCCTGCCTAGGTTTTGTCCCCTGTTCTTCAGACGGCGATGACAATCCGACTGCCACCTCGAAGTGGCAGAGATTGCAGGGGCCTCTCCTGGCAAAAATGGGGCACCGAAACCATGTCAAGCCAATCCAACTGCAGAGCCAATCCACCTCAATCCAAGATGGCGCTTGTTGCTATAGTGCTCTAGAATATTGGGCAGTGTGACGACCGGCGCCGGAGAGCGGGCCGCTTTTGCGATGACAAGAACCGACTCCTGCGAGAGGGCGCGACGTGCAACAGGGGTGCCACGTTCGCCGCTCGGCGCGTAGCGGCCGCGGGATAGCGGGGGTACAGAGGAGGGGTACGGTTCTCTTTGGAGCGATTTTCAGACACTACGCAATTAGTGTGATAATTAATAAAGAGGCTACTTATTCCAGGTGCTTAAACTGATCCCTGCCATTCTTTTACGTCTATCTGGAGACATCTTGCACGCTTGGGTAGTCCTTCGGAGCAGCGCGCGATGTTTGAATCGCTATCTGAAACTCTTAACATTTCTTCCTGCGGACAGTTACAAATCGTCCAGATCAGCAATTTGTACTTAATGTTTGCAACGAAGCGTGGTGTTTTGCATTCGTTCTTCCCGTAAGGGATTAAAGACTACTGCCCAGGAGCGCTATTAACACGCGGAGAAAAACAGTGCACATGCGAATCAAAGCTTGTTCTTTGTAAGGCCTCTTTAGGAACACTTATTTTTTACAAACCTTATTTACGAACACCTGCTTACATTTTGCAGCTTGCGCTTATTAATACATAACAACGTTTATCTGTAATCGTCAGTAATCTGTAATACATCTCTTTAATCGATGTTCTTTATGTGCCCTAATCACCGCTTATAGCAATTACAGATACAGTGTGTGAGCAAAACTCATTTATTCACTACCGTACACGCATTGAAGCACTGTGGTATTTACCGGCAAAAAAATTAAGCAAGATATACGCGACTCAAGCATTTATTCTTTGTTCGTTATTAACATATACGTATATCGCGGACATTTGTTTGCGTGCCACTAACCAAAGGGTGAACCAGCTGTTTAGATGAAAAAAAAAAAAAAAGGTCAAGTACAGCTAGGGCATTACTTCAAATAAAATGTGAAAAATTAAACCTGTCACATACGTAATACGTTCATAGTGCACTTGAGTGCGGACGCTTTACTGGCATCAAATGGTACAGAGCAAACAAACAAAAATAAAAGCACTGATAACTGCGCGTCGAATTGGCAAGTATGATGCAGTTCTTGGCGCGCACCGAGAGAAAGCGGAAAAATGCGAAAAAGATGACGAGCACCTAATACGCAAGCAATCAATATAATGCCGAAATCAAATGCGGACATAATGCGTGTTTACTCTTTGAGTGTGTGGTATGAAATATGAGTAATCGACTGGATATACTTGCAACTACTGCTTACCGGACTATATATATTCGGGCTACTTGCCGCGGGTGCTCTTTGCAGTACTAACCAGACTATAATTGTTAACAAGGTTGATATAACACGTGAAATACTTCCAAGGGAATTTAATTATTTTCCCTTTGGGAGCTCTTGTCGTGATTCGCTTACTTCGCAAAGAGCGAAGCTGCAAAAACACATTAAATTTCATTGCTTCAAGTGGGAGCTTTTCTGGTGCTCCAAGTGGGTAAACGTTTTGAACCTTCACATCTTACAGGAAGTTTGCAAAATCTGAAGTGCAAAGCAGTCGAAAAGGACCGTGCATCCGAGCCAAATTTTTTAGTAAATTGCAACGTAGCTTCGAACCCATGGCGCTATTTTTGTTCGTGGTGAGAAACCGTGCCGGCCTCACAACCTCTCTTTCGCAGAAGGATGATCTAGCGGAAGCGAATTAAGCGTACCCTATAGCCTCTGCGTCCTCTATTTTCCGTCGTTATTTCTTTTTCAAAGCTATTCATTTTTTTTTATTTTGTGTGTACGTAAAACAGGACTAGAGCGATCTTCTGGAGGCAATGACTTGCATATTACCGGCGGCTTGCGCACCCTAGAATGAAAACATCTGGAACAATTAGGTCATTGTTAAACTATAACGCATTGAGATTAAATGTCTTAAGTATATAGCGCACATCTCTGGGTATTTATAAAGCTACCCGTTACAACAATGTTTCAGCTTATGGAGAGAAAAGAAAATGGTGTGTTCTTAGTTAGTGTACAGTTTCACAAATTGTTGTCTCTTAAATTTCGACGCTTATATCTTTATACGCGTTCGATTGCAGCCTGTATGTGCACTGCTTTCCTCTTCCCGGGCCTTCATTTGGTTCTTATGCTCAGTTGTTTCCTCTTTTTTTATTGTTTTTAATATATCTCCATTTTTCTTCGTCTTTAGCTGCCTGCTTTCTTCGTCGTGCGTTTGCCGTGCCGCACGAAAATTCTGAACCTTTGTTCACATTCGCGGTCGTTCTTTTCACGGCGCTGAGTGCCTTCAACCAACTCCTTTCTCCCTCCCTGGTAGGCGACACGTTTCTTTTTATTTTCCTGTGCAACCTTTACCTCCCACTTCTTCCACCTTTCCTGACCCATTGTGTTCCGTTATTCAGTAGCCAGTTGGCGTGGTGTCGTTCGTTTTTCATGTCCTTACTTCACTATATATCTCTACATCCATGCGGGGCAGTTCACATTTAATTCATTCCAACTGAATGCCGACTTGTGGCTTCAGTGACGTACTGTAGTTGGCATAGTTGGCGTGGGAAACAACGGAATATACCATTTTGTACTATTTTAAAAATGGGGTTACTGTGACCAGTTTTAGTCAGCGCTCGAACGCACGTGTTGTATGTTTCACTTCTTCATACATCCTGCCTCCACACTGCCCTCTTTTCAAAACGACTACATTTCTGGACGTGAATTAGGTGCTTTAGGAATGCTAAAGCAAGCTGTATGGCGAGTGAAGCGTGTATGTGCGAGTCGTACGCCGGCCCTCTCCAAGCTGTTTTCTTCGGAGCCAACTCCTGTCATGTTACTTCCCCGAGGTGTTGCCGACGGCCAAAATGGAAAATAAATTAGTTGATTGCTAACAGTACTGAGCACCGTTAACCGGCATATTTGTAAAATCTTGTCGCGGACAGCTCGAGACGACGCACAAGCGAACAAGAACGTAAGTACAGTCCGCGCGGTATCCGCCCCGCCGCACAGCGCGCATACGCGGGCGCCCGGACGGCTGACACACCAGTTGCTGGTGGCGCCCTCTGCGCTGCGGCGCCTCCGTCATCGCAAAAGCGGCCCCTCGCTCCCATGCATTTCGCGGCGCGGTCGACACACTGCCCAATCTTCTAGAGCACTATATTGTTGCGCCGGCGAAAAGCCGATAAGATGGGAGATTTTGGCCTGCAGGGGACTGAAATTAGTCCGAAAAATCGAACTTTCGGACTTTTAAAGTCCGAAGTATCCGTCGCGAATATGTATGCGCTTCTATGGGGTGACTGACGGTGCCTCACTGAAGTCCGAAAAATATCCTACAAGTCCGAATTATTGGAGTCCGAATTACCCGTCGGCTTATATCTGCAGCTCTGATGGAACTGAAACTTTGACGTTTAGTTGCTTGGCACATCAGGAATAAGGTGCAATAAACAGTTTATATTCCGAAATTGGTGTCATAACCTCTTGAAATAAGAGGACGCTGTCTCACGGGAGCTCTCTTGGAGTTCGTGCTTAGCACCTGGTGTATTGCAAAGTGAAGTGAAACCAGCATCTGTTGTGTTGGCAGCGGGTGCTTTTCAGGGCGCTAGACAGGCATGCGATTCTGTTTCCTCATGCTCACGCAACATCATCTGCAAGCGGACTCGTGTCGCCGCGACTCTGCTTGCAGCCACAGCGGCAACCTCAGGCTGCTGGCTCCCTCTCTCACACCTACATGCAAGTATGGCCACGTCATGGAAGCACGCTCGGGCTTACTGGCCCATCCTCCATAGGGTGGAGCTCCATCACCGCCGCTTGACGGAGCTGTGGAGCGGGGGCCTATGGTGCAGGTCATCCAATTTTGGGGAGGAAAGGGTCCATTTACTCGCCACAGCTAGCGGTGCCTGATATTGAGAGTATAAGGGTATGCAGGATGCATGTTGTGATTGTTTACGATTTCAGAAAAACAAAATGGCAGCAATGTTGTGGCAATTTTTCGTACTGTCCAGAAACATCGAACAAGAAAAGTTCCAAACGTCCTAAATTTTGGTCGTTGTTATGCATTGACTATATGGAGCGCGTGATGGTGCCATAGCAGAGTCCAAATAATTAAGCATGTCCAGGAAATCTGGCGCCAGAAAAATCAGTCGACGACTGTATTGGGGCAGCAGACAAGGAAAAAATGCAAAATATAACATTTTTGCTTTCAGAAATGTACTTATTGGCTTACCTTTTCAGGTCGCTGCTGTTTACCCATTACCATCTTCTGCCGCGCAAGCTGCCTATGTGTTTCGATACAGGAATGTTAGTCGTTACATATGTGTTTCTGCAGAGCAGTTGCAAAAGCCGTTGGTTGATTTTTGACTCCCCAGGACGCCTACCCCAAAGGCGAGATCTTCCTGGGCCATCGCAGTGAGGGCTACTCCGTTCAGTCGGGCAGCCCGCACTCCTTCAAGGAAATGCCCTTTGCCTTCACGGTGACCACACCGCACCGCAAGTTTGTCATGGGTGCCGAGAGTGACCGTGACCGCACTGAGTGGATCACGCTGCTCTCCAAAGTGATGGAGCGGCCACTCACACCTCAGGACACCAACAGTAAGGCCCGGCTCGGTCTTCGCGCATGACTCTCGGTGATGGTGGCCTGTCCCGGTGCCCTAACCCTTCACCTGTGGGCATGTCAACACAACACCGCCATGCATGCTTGGACTGGCACAACTAACCAGCTTCACTCACAGCATGGAGGAGCATGTTTGATGGTTGCCACATTATGTACTGGGTGTGCTGGATTCTTTAACCCTTACTCCCCCCCCCTCCCCCACAGTTTTTTTTACTGTCCTTTGTGTGAGTCCTCCTGTTCTGGTAACACAAGGGGATGAGAGGGAAGCTTTAGGTTATTTGCTAGTGTACACAAGTGTGGTCATCATTGGCAAGGGTTGTTAGGCTCTTCACTATGAGGAGGGGGGACCGAGGGGTGGAAGATGAGGGCGGGGATGTGGAAAGGATGGTAAGCCTACAAGCACAAACTTTTAACTAGCAGGAAAGCTAGTTTAGGCAAGCAGGGAAGCCGCAGCTTAGATATGAGAAGAGCGAGAATAATGTGGTTAGAGTGAAAGAAAAAAAGAGAAGACAGTAGTAGCAAAACCAAATAAGGGAGAGGTGGTAAAAAAAAAAAAATGTGGGAGGTAACAGAAAACGTGGCAAGAAAAGTGTGTTCCGTTAGAAAAAAATGCCACAAGAAAGAGGAGAAAAGTGACAAGAGGAAGAGCAGGAAGCAGGAGGTCAGTGAAAAAGCCACATTTTTCCAACAATGATCTCTCTTCCATGGATTCTTTTTCATGCTGTTTAACAGCGATGAGTGCACATCTTGAAGAGAGGCATGTGTTTGGAGTAGTTTCACTTTGACTGGGTAATTTTAAGCAGCAGTATAATCGCTGAGAGAAAAGGCTTAATTAATAAGAGGAGGTCATGGAAGCTCAGAAAGGAGCCATTTTACACATGGTAACCAATATATTTTACATGGAAAATGCACAAATGCCAAGTGGTGCCTTCTAGCAGTGTGGAATAGAAGCATGAACTCAATGCTTTGGTATGTGGTGGCAGAATGGGTCTCGAGACACATTTCATTGTCTGCATATGCTAAAAAAAAAAAGTCAGTTAAACATCGTGTGATAATTATGAAACTGCTTAAAAATTTGATTTTTAAGGATCTCTGTAAGGCTGGCATTTTCGTCTCCGTTGCTGCTAGTGTTATGTTGAACACCAGCGGCACTTTACTGCTTTCTTTGGAAGCTGAGGCAGAACAGTTTTATCGGTTAGACAGTGGTGAGGTGTAATGTGAGCACTCTTTTACAGTGTTGTGCATGTGCTGGCGATGACTTTTTGTGAAAACATGCATCGTGTTTTATATTAGGGACAGTAGTTCTGGTATCAGTTGAGCTGAGAACAAAAAGAAATCCTTAAATTTAAGCTCAAGTTTGCTGTATTTGCGACGTCAGAAGCATTCCCTGCACATTAATATCCACTCCCCATTTGCCGAACAAAATTTCCAAGTTTGTAGTGGAGATTTTCTGAGCTTTTGTGAAAGCAACTAACTTTCAGTTTCTATCTCACCCATTCAGAATGCGTGCGAGAGATGTTTTATAATGTGCATGATAGGTGAAGTGGGACATCACTGTTGGCCCCGCAACCAATTTTTTAGTTTGTTTGCTATTCTTGCTTTACAGGATAATTTCACTCAGCTTATTGAAAACCATTTTCTTGTAAAGTTAGATTGGACCCTTAAATAACGTAATCCACTCGTCTCCAAATATCCAAAGAACCTCTAATGTTATCCTTTGAATGGCTACAGACAACCTGCTGCTGCCTAATACTTAACTGCAGCGACATTTGTTTTATGGGTTACTGCTGCGCATACTACTCTGGCGCTTTTTCCTTTCCCGGTTGCAGTCTCTGCAACAAATGAAACTTGATAATTTAATAACATTACTTTTTGTGCATGCTGCATTTGCAGCTAAGGGTGAACACTTTTGTTATCAGTAACAGAAGTCTTGTAATAAAGATGGCGCTTGTGGAGATTAAAATTTCACTCTTGTATCCTAATCAAATGAGATGTTTGGCAAACGTGCCACTTGTGGCAGGGATTTCTGTCTGAGCGTTCTTTTCATCATCATCATCATCAGCCTGACTATACCCACTGCAGAGCGAAGGCCTCTCCCATATTTCTCCGCTTAATCCGGTTCTGTGCTAGCTGCATCCACTTGACCCCTGCAAACTTCTTAAGCTCATCCGCCCACCTAACTTTCTGCCGCCCCCTGCTACGCTTTCCTTCCCTTGGAATCCAGTTTGTTACCCTAAGCGACCATCGGTTATCCTCTCTTCGCCCTACATGTCCTGCCCATGCCCATTTCTTCTTCTTAATTTCCAGTAGCATGTCGGTAACTTGAGTTATTTCTCTGACCCACTCTGCATGCTTCCTATCTTTTAATGTTACCCCTACCATTTTTCGTTCCATAGCCCTCTGGGTTGTCCTCAACTTAAGTAGAACTCTCTTGGTTAGCCTCCACGTTTCAGCCCCATAGGTGAGTACAGATCAGATGCAACTGTTATATACTTTCCTCTTTAGCGATACCGGTAAGCTGCCAGTCATAATCTGTGAGTGCTTGCCAAATGCGCTCCATCCCAGTCTTATTCTTCTTGTTATTTCCTTTTCATGGTCCGGATCTGCGGTTACTACCTGTTCTAAGTAGGCATATTCGCCTACTACTTCCAGTACTTCGCTACCTAATGTAAACTGCTATTCCTTCCCGAGGCTGTTGAACATTACTTTAGTCTTCTGCATATTGATTTTCAAGCCTACCTTTCTACTTTTCCTGTCTTGGTCACCAATCATTATTTGCAGTTCATCCCCCGAGTTGCTAAGGCTCTTCAGTAACCGGCAACAGGCTTCATTAATGACTGACTCCCGATAACCAGCCTTTGCAATTCTTGTCAATTGCCTTTCAAAAGTGTTGCCAATGCCATGGTAGCAAGATTTCTCCAACGCATTTAACAAGCATGTGTTGATCATCCCATTCTTTACTAATTTGGAATGCCCCGAATTGGAACTTAGCAAGGGCTTCACCGATCTAGGGTTGTATTCCCAACAAACATGATCCTCACCAAACTGAATCAATAAATCTAAAAACTGTAACCAATCGTCCACTGGTTCTTCAACAGTAAATTCCAACCCAGATCCACTCTTAGTAAAAACATCAATAATGTCCCTCATTCGTTGATTGAATCCTTCACGGTCTCTAAATACTAAAAAGTCGTCCACATACCTGAAGGTGGAAGCAAGACTTCTCTTGCTCTTTCAAGCAAAGAGATTTCTTTTTTTGAGTTACTTTTTGGGCAGCAAGTGAACCCAGGGGTTTCATGTGATTGCTTCATTTTAGTCATATTTGTTTTTATCTGGGCCTTGGAGTAAAGGCTTGGGCTGAGTTGTGAGTCAGCGCTTGTCCTGTGGCTTCCTTTTATCTTGTCCTGTGTCTTCCGGTTCGCACTGTTTATATTAACAATTGATGTTTACCAACTCGCCCAACAAAGTCTCTTGGTAAACTATTGGCCTTTTCACTTGGTGAGGAAAGAGGGCGGAGAGAGTTTCTGATTGCACCTCAAAAAACGAGTACAAATGACGGAGCACAGTAATGAATAGTTTAGCAGAGATAATGTGCTCAGAACATGCTGCATGAAGCATGCCTTTCAAAGTTTTAGTGTGCTAGTAATTCTGAAAGGAGAGGGACCGTTCGTAGATGAGAACGAGATAAAGAAGCAAATGATAAAAGAAAAAATAAAGACGTCCTTGGTACGTCCAATATTCTGTTTCATATGCTGTGGATACTGTTTTATTGGTGCATGCTCTTTGCTTTGTGAATGCCTGTTTTAATTCTGCGTGCATGTTCATGTATCTGCATAATGCATATGCTGGTGTATGTTTAGCCTGCAGTTTTCACATGCCTGTTTACAGTATCATTTGGCAACTGGCAAACACTGAGATTCAGTTCGCAGAGGTCCTTTCTACCCTCGGAGTGTAAACTGCAGCAGTAAATTTTAGGTAGACTGTTGCATCTTGTATTTGGTTATGCACACGCAACACAAAATCCACGTCTGCAAGGGCTTCCCTGGAAGTGGGGAAGAGGAATTACGGAAAGGCGAGTCGGACTGCAGGCACCTAAGTTTAGTTTTGTGCTTTATTCTGTTGATTGATGTGTTAGACATTAGCATACATGGGTCACCCCGTGGTATTCCCCTATGGCTACTAAATAATTTTTAACCGCATTTCTCCCTGATGCAGTTTCATTTTCATATACTGAACGATGGCTGTGATGTGCAGTTGATCTTTGGATTACATGAGGCACATTAAAACTGCAGCGTAATCTCTGCTATGCCACTTTATTTTGCTACAGCACTTGAGTCAGCCTGCTCCAAAAGCTGGAATGACAACAAACAACATTTCTGCAGTTTTGTTGCTGCTTTCTCGACATCTCTGATGACCTGAACACCAACTACACGTCACAAACATTGGTGAAACTGTAACTAAAACAGCATCAAGAAGCAGCTAGGTTAAAGAAAATTCCAAGAGCACTGCAGAATCCAGTGCAGAAATGCAAAAGCCTTAGCATTGCTGCTGCACACGTTACATTGTGCGCCCCTTGTTGAACACAACCAGCGTTCCGTTCAACGCATCAAAGTTCACCAGCATTCTATAATTGGTTTACAGGAAAGAAAAGGCGCAGTATCTGTCACACTCAGAATCCCGCTGACACATCTCGCTGACAACACAGCAACGCACAGGTTTACGCATTTCTTAGTGCAGATTCTGCTGGGATCTTGAAAAATTTTAAACATTTATTTTTTAACTATCTTTCTCGTGTTAGACAAGGAGAATTAGGATGTGTGTTTGGCGATCCCGAGCCTAGTGCAGTTGGTTAAAGTGCTCGGCTGGGGATCCAAAGGATGGAGGTTCGATTCCCGGTATAGACAGGATTTTTATTTTTCTGGTGATGTCATCATGGTGTCATTTGATTGACAGTTATAGTGTGACCGAACGAGCGCCGACAGTATGAGCCATTAAAGGCTTTCGCTTTAATATTTAACAGTCATAGGTGATTAACGCAGGATGGTCTATGTATGCCAATGTCTAATGCATTGTTTGAATGGCGAAATATGTATGCAAAAATTTGGTGTCATTACTCTTTTAAAATTCTCTCGTCTCTCTTTTCATGTTTGCCGCATTGCACTGTTTTTTCTTCACCTTCCCATTGATTTTCTTCCTTGTTTATTTTTCTTTTCCTTTTCATTGTAGTGTACACATTTCATTTGCAGGCATTATGCTCACATAAATGAGGCATGCTTCACGATAGCAAGCTGGGTGGCAGATCTGATTTCAGTGCAACAGGCACCTTCTGACCCCAATCTGCTAACTTTATGTTCAGCACTGTAATGAAGTTAATGCTTCTGCTTAGCCTGCGACCTTGTGCAATGTTTATCATTTTTCACGGGCCCCACTTTGCTGTGTGGCAGAAATTTGGTTCATAAGGACAATGTTCACACGGAGACCCATACAGATTGTTCTGCATCCCGTTATGAAAGTTGCTGCTCTGCAACAAATACTAGCTCGTATTCATTTTGGTCACTTCAGACAGCTTTCAAGCTGACCTGTTCAGTCCAAATAGCATGTTTCAAAAAATCCACTGAACCTGCATAATGAAACACCTCACAGCATGCTTGTTGTCTGTGTTTGTGTTTCTGCGTGTGTCGTGTTTTTTCTTCTTTTTTTTTTTTGTAATTTTGTTGGCTACCCTTGTTGTGCTCGTCTGGTGTCTGGCCCACTAGCAAGTTTAATACTGTTGCTGATCATCTGCGGAGAAATGTTTTTCACCCACGCTAAAGCTGCATGGTGTGTAATTTGTGAAGCAATCCTGTCACTCACCGGAGTCAATAAACTGAACTTGCATGCCCTTTTTGACCCATGTCTGTAGCACATTTTTTCGCTTCCTTGTATTGTTGTTTTTTGGAATGTTCTCATCATTTCAACCTTTATGCACGGCAACAGGAACGCCACAACTTGGGAGCCTCAAAAATACCTGAATTTTAGCCTGGAACTGAGTAGTGCACTAGATTAATTGTATATACATTTACAGTGTGCATCCATCATTTTAGGGGGCTTATGTTAGTTGTGAAGAAATGTTATGTTTCTTTTATTTTTATTTTTTCATAGCGCCAGTATATTGTTAGCTTTTGTGGCAGACAGTACCACTTTGTTGCCATTAAAGCTATGTGTGATAACATTTTGACAGATGATTTTATGCGTCTCTCATAGCCTGAGTTGCTTTGGGACGTTAAACCGCACAAACCAACCAACCAGATGATTTTATGCTCCTTTCTCTCTGTCTTCCTCTTTTTTTTTTTTTGAGCTCCACACATATTAGGGAAAATTTAGGTTCCCCAATTCCCTATGTTTCACGCCAAATTTTACAGCCATGGGATGTAATGTTTTAGCTCGAACTGCTGCAGAAACTTTCTAGTTTGTGACCTCATTCAAGACTTCTTATACCAGAAACATTACTTACCCATACATATATACCTGCTCCGTGCTTGAGCAAAAAGAAAACTCAGCATAGTTGTCACTTATGTAGCCATTCATCCCATGCACAAGAGTATATTGATAATTTCTTTGCACCCTTTAGCATGTAACCCTGTTTCAGTTTCATTCTTTCTCAGACGGTTATCAGACGGGTCTGCCATGCGTGGTCATCATGTCCACTGAATTAAAAATGACAGCCTTTCTTCCAAAAGCATGTGCTATCTTCACAGGCTTGCTTTCCCACCAGACACGTTTTCCAACTGAAATCAACTAAATGGCCTAGTCTTCATACAGCCAACTTTCTTTGTGGAAAGGAAAAGAAGCATTGACCCCTTAACCTGCATGAACTTTGACTGACGTCATCTGCCTTCATGAGTGAGGCGCTGGACAATCCGTCCTCACTGTCATGTCCATGCTTACATTTTTCTTTTGGGGATATTCAGTATCTCACTCTGAGCCATCCTGAAGTGATGCCTGCCCACGTTTTGGCAGAATCGGGAACACGACGCTTTTCTCTTCCACAAAGAATGAGAACGTTTGCTCTGGAAGCAAGATGGATTGTTATTTATCATATTGTTATTGATTTTTTATTTTCCTACTGTTTTTATTGCTTATACTGGGCTCCTCGCACATGAGGGACGAAATTTACTCTATGCGGCCCACACAGCAATGTGAGGTTGAGACCTTTGCTCTAGATTCTTGCTGGTTAATTATGTTTACATTTAGTTTAGTGCAACGAGGAAAAAATGTTACTGCAGTGCGATTACCAGCTGGAAACTTTCGAAGTATCTCCATACTTCCCCATCAAATAGGAAAAAAAGTATAGAGAGGGAGATGGAAGGAAGGATGGAAGCTCACCACCCTCGTGTTATTTCCAGTGGCGGCCACCCTGGTGCGCAAGCGGCCGTCACTCTCCTCGTCGTTGCATATTCTCAAGGTCAGGTGACCTGCCCTTTTTTCCTGGGATCGGTGGGGCCACAAGCCGCCACCACGCCCAAGGTGTCACGCCCACCTGCTGGTCATTGAGGGCACCGTCTTCATTGCCATCACCCAAAGTCGTTCAGGGGCATTCACACCTGCTGCCAAAGGCGGCAGTCGAAATTCCTTTGTGGACTCGCTCTCCTCGTCCTCGCAGCCACTGGCTGCCTCGGCTTGTCGACTGGCTCGCTTGTTTACCTGCTTTTCACGCCCCCGCTTTGAGTGCTCCGAAGTGTGCTGTGGTCATCGGCAGCAGCAGTCGGGGATCCTTTGATTCCCTCAAAGGCAAAAGCAGCGAGTTGGGAAGAGCTGAGTGCAGGTTTTTCGGGGTGTCTGCTTCGTGCTCTAGGCATTGCGCTGCCACAGTAAATTCTTTATTTGGCCTTCTCCGTATACTGTCTGTCCCGAAACCTGTGTTCTGGTCAACAGTACCCACTTGATGACGTGGGTAAGTGCCATGCAGCCCACAGATGCACTTTTCTCAAGTTATATCATTATATCATAGTTATAATATAATCATAGAGAGTAATGTGAAATATTGCATTGTATTTGAGCTTTTCCTGCATGTTCTCATCCGTGTTCTCATTTTAAATGCTTTGTTTATGTGGATTTTTACTCTATTTCTTGGAGGCCCAGCTTTTTTAGTGCTTTTTTTTATATACATATATTTGTAAATAAGTGAGTAAAGACTTGCACATAGGTCCTTTTGGTATGTAACATTTAGTACTCAGTGATTGTGGTTCTTAACATTCTTAAATTTAGCACTGTGCTCACAGTTATGTTTCCACTGTTGTTTCTGATTGTGCGCAAATAACTCTGTAGACTTCTTCCTCATAAAGGGTTTGAGCATGTTTGATGACTTATCATGCCTCTACTTAAGTGCCTGTAGGAAGTTTTCTTTTGTATTCTTTAGGTGGCTTAAAATATTTGTTACTGTTTTGCGGCAGGCAGGCTCACTGTGGCCATGTGTTCTTTTTGTGTTACTTTGCTGAAGGTTTCACCAAACATGTAGTACACTGTTGTTTATTTTTAAATACCTGGAGAATGATAACAGCTGGTGCTTTGAGATCTTCTGATATGGCAAAGGCGATGGAAGCAGGGTTCCTCTTGAGCAAGAAGCCGTTTGCGGAACGCAGCTTTTAGAAAAATTCAAATTTCCTGTCCGGTTTCTGTGAATGGTTGAGGCACTGCTTTGTGGCATCAGCTTAATTTGCCTGCAATCTTTATGTGCTTCGCATTCAGATGCAATATTAAACTTGAAAACAGCTTATCTTGGCCCTGAAGGGAAGGCTACAGAGCCAAAGTATCCGCAGCTGTGTCATTCCGCCAAATAGTTAGCCATGCGATAATGCCCTTGGCTGTCTGGCTGTCCCCAGAATAACTTCATTCTGTTGCTGGAGCAGCTAAGGTGTATCTTTTAGAATGGAAAGTGCTACATTGATCTGCAGAGTTTGTGCCCTTTCAGGATGGTTGAGTGTTGTTTTTTAATTTTCGTTTTGTTCCTTGGCAAAGATCACAGTGTTGGTCACATGTGAGCATTTGACCTAAGATTGTCACAATCAGGAAACAGCTCCTAGTACAAAGTAACTGATGTCATCAGTGCTATTTACTCTTGTCATAGTGTGATAAAAAATGGTTTTGGAGACATTTTCAGTACACCAGGTTTTTTTTTTCCATTTCCATTGCATCCAGCAATCGACACTTCCAATTTCTGTGCTCAGCTTAGTATGACTCATTTGAAACATCGCTATCAAATGAGGAATTCTCAGCAACAAAAGCACTTCGGTGCCATGTAATTAGACAGAACAGCCTAACCTGGAACACATTTCTTTAAATATAAGTTTTGCATATCTAAATGTTGTTAAAGCCAAGATAGCCATTTGTGCAGATATGACTGAATATGCTTGGTGGTAGTTATATCTTACAGCAAGCTTTGGATAAAAGTTATGGCTGTGTAGATGTCCACATTATACAACTAAAAAGTATAGTAAGAGAAGTGCCCCAGTTGGTGTGCAGATGAGCAGCTGGTCATCATATTGTTACGAGTCGTCACAAGGGGATGAATAATCAACATCCACTCGATTGCAGCGTGCCCCGAATTCTTGTTTTTTTGTGTTGTGTATGTGGCAATGGAGAAACACTCCAATTACGCACTTACTACATTTGGAAGAAAATATTTACACCTATTAAAGAAGCAATTAGCACTAAAACTTGGACGAGGACAGAAAAAAACACTCACGGCGGTTGACAAGTTCTGCTACCAACTGTTTATTGGGGTGTAAACACGGGGAATATAAAGGAAAATATGAGCATGCGCGGACAGTAAGGCACACACGTCATGCAACTGCAATCGATTATGGCAAAAAAGAATTAAAGGCATATTCAGCGTCATAAATCTGCAAAGAAGTGTCACTCGCACAGCGATCAGATAACTTTTTTTACATGGAAGGCCTCTAGCACAAGCCGAGCTTTTACATTGGCGCTCCTGCCAAGAATCATTGTATTCTCAAATCTTGCCCAATATTTACACCTAGTGATTGATGATAGTGATACCTTAGATTCTCAGATTTTTGCAAAATAATGCTGACAATTGCAATGCTTGGAAATTGATTCTTGCGGTGCACCTCGGAAACAGATATTTAATACACTGTGAGCTGCAATTGTGAAAGCAACTAAAGCAGACAGAGCGGCACATTTGTATATCATGCCTTTGTTACTTATGCGTAATTATTACAGACATCATGTTACCAACAGTTTTTGTGTGCCGTGTAATTTGAAATATTAACTTCATTTACTTAAACCGCTCTAACAGGCGGTGTGTAGAGAGTAGATATGTTTTTTTATCGCCCTGCTATAGATTCGGCTAACTTGTGCGGAAAAAAAAAATTGTGCAAGTTTTAGGAAACCTATTGAATTTCTATTGTTATTGGAGTCTGCAACCTACTTTTCTTATTAAAATCAAACAAGAACCTCGGAGATCATTGCAGCGTTTGCCTTATAAGAACATGTCTGCACTTCCTCTTATACTTTCCGCTGAAGAGAGGCACTAGTATTGATTAGGAGGCAATTGTTCTGCAGAGGAAGAATCGTCATACATGGAGAGAAATCACCCTTTTATGAGGGCCAGCACAGAAGCGTTTTCAGTATAGATTGGCACACAGCGTAACAAACATCATTTCTCAAATGGGAAAAGCATGCTTATACAGCTTCTGCATTCTGTGAGTACTTTTGCTCATGTTGTACAGAATTAAAGCCAGTAGCCGCTGATAATGCAGGCTGATGGTTGCTTTAGGTGGTGTGCAAAGCTTTGTCATTATATTGCACGGGAGTTTTGAGAGGCTTGTCTCCGACTAGTGCAGTTTTATCTGCAGTTGTGATCTCTCGGTACGTGAGTCAATTTTTCTGAACTTGGCTTTCAATCAAAGCTTGATCTCCATGCCACTACTCGCATCAACTCGTTTATCGTGCCAGTTCATTCATACTCCTCTCATTGAAATGAGCGCGGTAGAATGTAAATAAAGTTGCCTTTTTGGGTGAAGGGGGTGATACTTTTGAAGAAGAGAGTATAGAAGGTGAATTTCACTACTTTTTTAACTTTTTAGTGCCACGAATAATAGACTCAAGGCACATTATGTAAATTTATGTATACGCTCCTATTATGTCCTCAAATGCATAGCTCTTGTGAGTCGAGAACACGCATATGTGTTTGTTAATAGAACACCAAAGGCTATTTTTATTTAAATGTCGTTTGCAGTAGAAATTAACTCTCTGGTTCTTTCTGGTAGTGTTGAAGTTCATTAGGCAGCAAATGACTGATTTATTGGCGAGAAAATTTGACTTAAAAGGACATTACACAATGACACAGAAAGAAAATACAAAGGTCATAATTATTTTCTGTACAGTTCTTTCATGTTTTTGTGAAGGTCGCATATAGATTCACAGGTATTAATTTCTGAAGGAACAGCATTAAATATGTCTGAAACATAATAGGTTCGGCTATATCTCTCTAATCTGGTGCGCGTGGGTAACTGAAAAAGTGGGTGTATTGAGGACAACAAAACACTGTGGGACTTTAAATGTATTGTTCCAGAAATGTTTGAGAAGTACTGTCTGAACAAAAAGCGATCATAAATGAGGCATTCTGAGCATTCGAAAAAGGTTCACATCTTGTGGAGTGTGTATCATAAGTAACACTTTTCAACGCACATTTTAACAACTTGTTCACACGATGATGCCAGAACGGTGAACAAAAATAGTAATTCCGTACCTGAGTACACCGTAGGCCAAGACTAATGAACCAAGAGTTTTCTGACACAGAAATAGAAACGTTTTGATACGATGCAATAAACTGACAATTTTACAAACTTTGGCACATACATGTAACAAATGAATCGAAAAAAGAAGGCCGGAATAAAACCATGATAATAATAATAATAATGACTGTGTGGCAAAATACAATGCCATTGCTATTTTTTAGAAAAAAAATAAAGAATATGTGAAAATTCTGGCTTTCCTATTTGTCAAATGTGGTCAGCAGGGAATGTGGTAATGGAATTCCCAATTCGTTCAGGATGCGTGCGTTTTTGTAAAACACTTTACACGACAATAGTATAACATTTTTTTGCCTATTTGTGGGGGCTAACGTGGTTCTTATCACGTTGCAGATTTAGTAGGCTTGCGAACTTGCAGATTGGCTAAGCCGTTCAGTACCATTAAACAGACATCCTGCAAGAGAGGACGGCTTTTTGCTTCATAGAATTCATGCTATTTGTTATGCAAGTACAGGGCAGGGTAATATAATGTGTTTACACGAAGCTGGTTTGTTTCATGTTCATTATTTTCTACCCTTTCTTATTGGCTCACACCACACCAGTGACCTACATTTGCTTTGCTATTCACTCAAGCTTAGCAGCGGCAGGGACTCTGTGCTGTTTTGGCCGGTGACCAAGTGTGGGAAATACGAAAAAAGAATGTGTTCATCATATTATACTGGTCCAGAATCTTTTCTACATGTTTCTGAATGTACAAACAGCATCACTTTGTAAGGATCATGTTCTGTTGTCTAAAAGACCCAAGCAGTGTTAACTCAGGGTTTAATGTATGTAAGATTCTGAAACAACATTTTCATTGGTGTTCCATTGATTTAGGTGACAGGTCTGAACCATTCTGTTTCCTAAAATTTTGCTGGCTAGGTAGTGTTCTAGATCCAGGTAGAAATGACTCTTGGTAGTCATTTTAAGCTGTTGGCGGCAGAAGTCTGTGGATGTTTCACTTTCTGGCACCTGGTTACTATGCAGCAGGACTTGATAGTCTACACATGGTGTTAGTAGAAGCTGTTGCAAATTTATATATTCAGAGAACGTAGGCTAGCACTGGGGATGTCTCCTGTGTGAAAATTTCAGCATGCCGTTGGGTTATTTCAGGGAACCGGTGCTGCTTATATGTCCTCAGCGTTGAAGTGTTTGATGTGTACAGCACATATCGATAAGTCATGGAGTCCTGATTGTTGCACATGTATACACTGATATTGTTGTCCTTTCACATATTCTTTGAAGTGTAGGGGCAGAAACCCGTAGCAGTTTCTGTGGGTGCAACACAATGTTTCTCAAGCTGCAGCAATCTGATTCAGTTGCAAGAGCTTCGGGATGACTCTCGTGAACTATTCTTTCTCCCGATTACTCTAGCATATACAGTCCAGCCCAGATATATCGAACTCACAACTGTCCTCTTCAGAATGTTGTTTAGAAGTATAGGAAAGTCTCGCGGTATATCAGACTCCAATTTTGTTGATCATTCAGTATATCGAAGGCAGCACAAGTGGCGCTTATCTCACCGGTGCTCTTCGATCAGCGTGCACAGATGGGTTCGCTGCACAGCCTTGGAGACCTTGTGGGCAGTGCTAGTGCTATGAAGATACATGGCGAGGTAAACATGGACTGTGTCTAAGGAAGGCATTCAGTTTCTTATACTTGTTTTTCATGTTGCATCACTTTCACGTGGTGCAGCCTTCGCGTGGCGCTTCACTGCCAGCGGTGTTGCAGAAATTAACTCTACATTAATGCCATTGAGCTGCGGTTCTGTTTACTGTCTATTGGCGACAAGATTGGGCACCTTATAATAGGCTGCAGCTAAGCGCCATCATGGATGGCTTCAGTGAAAAGCAGGTAAGGCCTAGCAACGCTTGGTGAGAAGTATGCTGCCACCACGCCATTGAGTGCCATGTATGTGCAGCGTATTCTTGCTTCTAAGTTACAATCTTATTCTACTGCCACTTTTACGTATCGAATTATCTATTTTGCGAATCCCTTCAATCAGTATACCTGGGTTTGACTGTATGGTCAAGTGTTGGTTACCTTTCCTCTCATTTTTTGTAGCTCTTTACAAAAAATTAGACTTCTCCTATGCTGCTTCTAGATGTTGCATATCATGCATCACCTCTATTAGCTTGCTTTGCAAGCTCCTACCTATAGCACAGTGCAGTGCTTTGAGTGACCTTAAGGAGTACCTTTGCCTGCTAGAAGCTGTCTAGAGACATATAGGCGTGCTATGTGCATTGCATAGAGTATATATATAGATATATATGTATACATATATCATATAATATATACATATATGTAGAGATGTACCGCTAGAAGCTTATATGGAGAGATTGTTTCCCAGTAGTTAACTTTGCTCCAGAGAATGTTGTTAGAGAAGTGTCAAGTGTGCATGCTATTTAGCGAGAGAGAGTGCACGACATGCTTCCTGCTGCAAGCAAGCCCACATAGTATCTGCAGCCCTGTGACAGGTGCAAAACCCCAAAGCATCCTCATTTCTGCATGCTTACGCAGTCAACCCATCCAACCCGACAAAGTTTCCGAGAGTGTTAATGCAAGCGTAGTGCTTCTACATCGGTGATAACTCACTTTGTCATTTGATGTACAGGGTCATCCTTCTCTAGCTATAACACATTCACTGCTTTCAAAGCAACATTGCATATTGATGCAAATCGATGCAAGCACACAGGGACCCGGACATGCTGCCTCACATGGCCTGCCATTTAGCTTTATCGCTAGGCCAGGCCGGAAGCAATGACGCTTTGAAAGCAGCGAGGGTGTTACAGCTAGAAGTGGATGAGGCTGTACTTCACGAGCATTTTCACGTAGCTCTTGTGCTTTCACTCTAGTCTGGTTGTGACTGCGACACTGCTTTTCACCATCAGTTTGACAGGCTTTCCATTAAAGCATACCATAGATGCATTGTTGAAAATTTTGTGCCCGCATAGCTGAAGTGATCACATATGTAGTGACAAACCTGAGATGAAGAAGTAACCAGGAAGGTTGTATCATTGCTAATGCAACAGAGTGTTGGTTACTAATTTGCATCAGATATTGCACGTAAGAATTACTGGCATCCAACACTAGCTGTGATTCATTCATTAGCTGCTCTGTATGAATTACATAGATTGTGGTTTTATTGGCAAAGGCAATTTAGTTTCCCTAATGTTATTGGTGTGACAAACTCATCCGTAGCCTTTTCTTTTAATTAAAGAGTGCTTAGTTCTTAGCACAAAATGGACACTGCATGTAGCAGTTGGTATCCATATCAAAGGAATAACCACTTTGAAACTGCATGTGCTTAGCCAGCGAGATTTCACTTTTAAAAATTTCTCTTAATGGGGGTAATTTTCAAAACTTAGGGCATTTGGAAGAAAATGGATCTTGCAAGAAGCCTGGTATGAAGTCATTATTGGGATCAAGCAGTACTACTGTAGTCTCTCAAATTCAGAAACTATGTTCAAGACTTGGAATTTCTATAAGTAAACAAGTGACAGGTTATAAGTGTACATTCCATGAAGATCCCTTCTGCACTGCTCACTCTTATAACACGCACATTCTGTACTGTTCAAGAGTAGTAGCATGAGACTGGTGGTTATCGGCTGCCGTTCTGTATTCTATTGGTCATGCGTGTATAAAGAGCTGTTTCAATTCTTGGTCCCACAAAATTCTAGAGCTTGTTGAAAGTTAGACGTAGTTGGTAAAAGGAACAACTGTTTGCAGATGCAGGAGTTGGGCTTTAAGGATGCAACTGCTGGAATTCTGCCTTGTACCTACATGCTTCTGCCTTACAGAAATAAAATAATTTCAGAGCTGACTACCCAGGCCTTGTTGCATACAGAGAAGACACTTGCAGGTCTTAACATACAGAAAAACATGCTTCCACTCTACTGAATCAGGTGAGCACAAGTTTTAATAAACCATAACATGTACTCCATCAATAGTTATGCTTTAAAAAAAAAAAAAAAATCTAGGTTCATATTCAGTGTTTGCATCTTACGAAGTGTTGGTGTACTAAGCGAAGTGAGCAAAAGAAATTAATATACCTTGATTTGCATTCAATATCCAGTAATGAGTATTAAAGTGGAAAAAAAAAAAAACGCTCAGTATATCGCAACCTCAATTGAACGGCCATCCGCTTCTGGTGTTTCCATCAATCGGACGAGGGTGAAAGCGACACTTTTCAAAACATAAAAACTCTTGAATACGAGCTACGGTGTGTTCCTCTCATGAGCAAGAAACTGCACTTAACTCAAGCTTCTGCAGAATGTTTTAAGGCTCGGAGAAAAATGAAAAACTTTTCTGCCAAACTGCTTGCTTGTTCACGCTCTTCTGATAGCACTCAGATGTGACATTTTGCAGTCAGTTTTATATTTTGGCCTCATACTTGCCTGAATGTGCAAATTATTGAAAGTCTCTTGCGTGGCGATGACCGACCAAAACATTTAGTCTTGGTTTAACCCTGGTTGAACCGGTAATTCCCTGTGAAAAAGCCTAGATCAAATTTCAACATAAAGGTCACTTCCATCATGGTGGCCATTGTCAACTTGAGTGACCCTATGCTATATATATGACTTGGCTATGTGTAAAATGCTGTTATGCATATGCAAAGTTTTGCCAAGGGCACTCACAAGGTCAAGCACAGCACAAGGTTCATGACTGGGTTTGACTTTTCTTTTTTTTGTCTGTCAGTTGCACATGATGCAGATTGTCACTTCATTCACTCGGACTTCGGCAAGTTTCAGATGAAAACAAGAACAAGCCAGCAGTTTGGCTGAGGGGAACTTTTCGGTTTTCTCACACAGATGTATGGAAGAACACAGAGGTGGCTCAGCAGTTATGAATAGGCTTTTTTTTTTATTTTTAAATGCGCTTAATACTTTTATCATAAGCATACAGTAGTACTTAGCTTTAAGTTGTGTAACTTGTGTTCTATGTTTATAGAGCTTTTTTGCTGTGAATGGAGCAGACTGTGCTGCATCTCGCAAGGCTAGTTGCGTTCTCAATGCAGACTTTCGAGAGCCACTGACGATGTAAAACAACATCAAGCATTTTATTTGACGTGCGCTACACAGAGATGTCTATTACGGCGCTACACGAACGCTTCCTACGTGGGAGGCTTGTGGGGAACAAAATTCTTGTAGGCTTCCTCCAGAACCTTTGCGTACGGGTCATCATCCCTAATAACTGCAAACAAAAGACAGGCAGCCATTAAAGCTCAAGGGCACTTCGACCTCTAGGCAGAAAGTACACTAAAATGTAGATATACAGCATGACAAGAAATGGCAGTCTGACATCTGTAGGGGCACATCCCTTCTGTCATGATTTGAGTGATTATACTGATGACCATAATTCAGTGCAACGTTTGTAAATGAATGCATGAGCCATTGCAATATTCTCGGGCAAAGTTAAGTACGGCTGGAATATTAAAAAAACAAAAAAACTAGCTAAGCATACTTGTGTGTTTAAACTTTAAACACAAGGTTTGTGCACTACCTACCAAGGCTGTGGGGCGACTTGGTACCCCATATATATATATATATAGCGAGGCTTGTATATGACATAATCATGCTGCAGCAAAGCAGGTGCATGCAGGCATCTACTTCAGCATTCAGCTAATCATGGCAGCGGTCACAAGGAAGCAGGTTGTTCTCATTGCACGACTGCTCTCTCTGACAAAGTGTGCCGGCAGTTTTTTTTTTTTTTTTTCGTAACTATAGGGAATCTGGCATTCTCACCTGTGTACTCTCTCCTGTAGTGCCAAGGCTTTATATGTATTTGGTAGGCACACCAGATCCCAGGGGGAGTCACTACAAAACAAGCGAGACAGTGTTTCCTGTCATTACAAGAAGCAACAATCATTATGCCTACGGGTAAGTATTTCGGTCTACACAAGATGTAGTCAAAGCCCCATGTTCCTGGCGGCAATGGAGATCAAACCCTACGCCTCTCACACACAAGGAATGCACTAAAATCCAACTAGGCCATAGCTGCAATCATAAACACAAATCTCGGTCAAAAAAATATAATGCTTTCTAAACTCTCACCGGACTAATTCGACATCATTACCCACTGCAGGGCCCTGCAATACACAATATTTTAACACACACTGTGCCATTTTTATTGTCATGGCTTAATCATTGTTGAAATCATTTCATCTGACAAAACACACATTACTTTAATTGTGAAAGCATTACATGTCCTATCGAACTTTTTTTTTTTTTTTGCTTGTTTGTTTCCTGAATCTAACCCTTTCACACACTGTATGCACATTTGTACACAGGTCCTGAACACTGTCAGATCTTGTATGGAAAGCGCAGCGTACAAACTTGTCGGTCTTATATTTGCTGGGCTGAAGACACTACATTATTTTTGACTGGAAATGCATTAAAACAACTACAGTCCAAAATCAATGAACTTAGCAATGTTTCACAGTGGTCAGCAATCAACTGGCCCTCTCTTAACACAAGGAAAAGGAATGATTTGGCCTTCAATTTTGAAAATGCACCATTTCAGATTTGTGCACTATAGAGCTATATATTGCCAAGAAACATGGGCAATACTCAGAATGAACACAGCCAATTAGTTGTCCACCGAAACAGGACTTTCATATCATGACTATCAGACTACTGACTCACTTAACAACTGCATGTTATCTATACTAACGGTATATAAACTGAATATAGCTCAAATCATAACTACAGAGATAAGAAATAATTATTTGCTGCCACTTACACTATTTAGGTTACTAATGAGACAAACGGCAACCAACACTGATAGTTGGTCCAACCTACCACCCTGACATTACACTTATGGTTAAAGACTTCCACAACATAAATCAGTGCCTGTATATCGGATAAGATCCCCCGTGACGTCAAACTTCAACATAATTTTAGGCAAACTTAAAACATTTTTCGTGACTCCGTGCAAATGTGAAAGTGATCATAGTAATTATACTGATGAGTTTTATTGTTGAGAGCAAGTAAAGTTGAATGCAAAGTTTTGTTGTAGTTTAGCATGCCAAGTAGTATTTCCTCTGTTCAAGCATTTCAAAAATTCTAAAAATATATATATGTATATATCAGTGGAAATTGATAACAAGAGTGGCACAAGGTTGCCCAAAAAACCTTTTCAAAGTGGCATGTCAAATGAATGCAAAAATTTATTTTAAGGTTGATACCTCATTTGTTCACGTAACTCTCTGGAAAGGAATAAATGAAGAGAAGCATAACTTCAACATGAAATCTTGAGATAAGTCAAGATGTGAAGATATGAGCTTTTTACTGAACCTGCGAAATAAGCAACTGGAACGTTGGAAACATTCCTTGTACGTTTTGGCATGCTCCTCAGTAACGTTTGTAAACTTCAACATTTTCTCCTTATGGACAACAATTAGCACCTGAAGAAGCTATAAGACATTAAACCAGTTACAATAAAAAAAAGTTTGAAAAAAAAAGGTGTTTTATTTGAAGTAAGCTTAAAATGTCACTTTTAGTTCAAGAATGAATTTTCGCCTCACCAGACATGAAACCCGACACAGCAAGCACCGATACAAATGTACAGCCATTAAACAGAAAACTGAGAAAATATTTGTATTTCATCACAAGCTCTGTACATGAGCAACACTATAATTACGCATTTTCTTCAGTTTTTGTTTACCCCATGCACAAGAACATCTACATCAGACTTCACACAACATTACCACAAGAATAAGTTCAAGATGCTGATAAATGTTTTTAACATAACACATGTTGCAAAACTGACAGGAATCAAGATGCTAATAAATACTTGTTTTTAACATAACACAAGTTGCAAAAGTGACAGGAGTCTGCTACAAACAGCTTACTTGCCAAGGCCACACCTCCCATGAGTATACTTTCAGGATACAGCTTCCATGCCTGCCTCAGCCAGGCTCCTGTGAGTAAACGTGGAGCCATTGTTAATACTGTGTATGCGAGATTTCTGCAGGTGGCAAACTATATATATAAATTATCTCAAAATAATACAGGCCATATAAGTTGCACAGGGGTCACATCTGTCCCTTCCATTCCTTTTTGTTCTCCCATGTTCCTCCCACCATCACCGCCCAAGCACATTCACTTCAGGACAACAGTGTCTCTCATATTCCTCTTGTTACCACATGACTGAGCCAGCCGCCTGACTATATCCCATTAAACTTCCTAATCTCCATCCCCCACCCTAACTCCTTGACAAAGCCTAGCTATCGTTTTCCCTCTCGGAGAATCTGAGTTAACAGTTATCTGTTCTCTCCATTATCAATTAGCTAAGCCATAAAGCCATTAGCTGTGCTTCATGCATTACAAGGTCTCTACCCACGTCCAAATTCCCCTCTTGACTTCAGCCAGGGTGTTGCTAACAGTTGCTTCCAGACTTATGATGCTCTCTTAACGTTAGCACAATCATTTTCTTTCCCATGGCGTTCTTGGTTGAGTTCTAAGCATGTTCACTATCCAGCCATAAATTTAAAAATCGGCCACCACAGCTGAGCACTGGCAAGCTACAATTGTTACATACCTTTCTCAAAAAACTGTCACCTGCTGTTTATGTTACACCTAACCTACTAACAAGTCAAGTTCATCTACAGAAAGATGATTAGCACATTTATGAGCCTTGTCAACATAAGCATAAAGGACAGCTATAATGCAGGATTACGGATAAATTAAAACCATGGGGAATTCTGTGTGCCAGAACTAAAGTGTACATACATTCAGTGATTTTTCTCATATGACCACAACGTAAAACATGTTTAGGAAAGAGCTGAATATATTTTTGTTTTCAAATATAGATAGAATATTGTCAAACTATAAAAACTGTGTGAACAAGTGCACAAAATTATTGAAGACAAAAAGCAAAAGCAAATTATTTTTCAAACATTTCAGACCAGACATGTGATGCAGTGCCAATTGGTTGGTTGGTTGGTTTGTGGAGTTTAACATCCCAAAACAACTCAGGCTATGAGAAACGCTGTAGTGGAGGACTCCGGAAATATCGACCACCTGGGATTCTTTAACGTGCACTGACATCGCACAGCACACGGGCACCTTGATTACATGGATTAATGAATTTGGGTATATGCTAACAAAGGTCAGTAAAATGCAAATCGTATTGAAACATGAAATTTTAGGCAATGACAATGAAGAAAGAGGAAATCTCTCTAATCCTGATATTTTGCTGATTTCTTTGTTACCAGTCGAACATCTTAACATGTCAGTACTCTGCACAGTAAGAACACACACAGAAGTGTGTGTGCCCTTCAATGCCTATTTAAAGGACTAAGTAATGGTATGCTAGAATGTAATGCATATACTCAAGCTCAAGTTGTTCGCAGTGGAGTGAAAGCTACAAGCGAGCAAGGTGGCAACTTGCACAAGTGTGCTGTCCTCATGCCCTCGTTTTTATTTAGCTGTGGACACCTTTTAAGAGTAGTAAATACAAGCCAGTAAATACTGTACCATCTAATACCAGCCACATCTAATAGTTCAAGTCACACAAAAGTTCAAGCCGACATGATCCTTTGCTTGGAGAATCTATATGTATCTTCTATTTTTGTTTTAAGCTCTCCAGCTATGCTAGTAAAGAAACTCAAGTAATTACTATATCGTGATGCTTTACCCGAGGTGTAAGCATCCGATGAAAAGTATTGAACGATTTTTGGAAAATCCAAACAACTTGTTTGAACTTTTTTTCTAGTCGGCTTCTCCTTATAACAATGATTGACCCCAAACTTTCCTCTGTCCCCCCCCCCCCCCCCCCTTTTTTTTCTGTTTCCTAGCAAAACGAGAATCAACATATCGGCTTCAGCATTTCCTATTCAGGGCTGCGAAAGGAGATTCGAAACTGAGGCGTCGTGACTTGCAGTGAAAAGGCAAAGAATGAATCTTTGGCACTAACCATATTCATGCTTTCCAACATATCTCGAAAAAACCGTGCACCAAACCGGCGACTGCAAACACCGCCCGTCTGGCCCAGGTCACAAACGGTCTATCAGCTTGCACTCGTCAGTACGAACTGCAGCTCGTCATCAACAGCATTTAAGGCATCTTGAGTAGGGTGGAAAAGGCAGAGCTGTGCTGATGAGCAAAATCATTTTGAGAGGAAAAGTCACCCCTAACTGTGCCACTTGCTCTCCAGAGGCATCGTAACCGCATCAACGTTGTTTCTACCATTCTATCGACTGAAGAGCAGCAGAAGGTGGTTGCAGACCCTTTAAACATTGATTTGGCGGATTAATACGACAGTGCGCATGCAGTGAAAGCAATGCTGGCATACCAAGCCCCATTTCGTAGCCGCTCGATCGACCTTGTCTCCTTGCTAGTTGCCCCGTCCGTATTCCGCGAATGCCTGCCTGGCTAGTCTTCAGTTGACTTGGCTTCCACCAGCGTCCAATATAAGGACGTGAGCCAAGAGTAGCCGTGCCAATGTCACTTGAATCCGCAATTATTGCAATTACTGCAATGGACGGGAGGAGGAAAAAAAAAAAAATTAAAAGTGCGTGAATGTCTAATTTTTTCCAGTGCTACTTCGAACATATCTCTGCAGAACACATAGCGTAGCACTAAAGTAAAACAATGGCCCACCGTTAGCAGACAACAGGTTGCGGAAAATTTACTTTAATGGCACAGATCACATGTGTATCAAGCACTTCGCACAGCCACTGAAAGGTTAGCAGTCATGAAACAGTGTTCAGAAAGGCGAGGTTCCGCGCAATGCTCCGTGAAAGGCTAAAGCCAAATATGTGTCATGGAGTTCACAGAACACTTTTGTAGTCACTGCCATTTATCAGCACATGCTTTCATTCGCACTGCATTGAATCATCGTCGGCATCGTCCGCTTCGTTTTCGGCTTCCTCTTCGACTGCAGGCGGAAGCGTGCGTTCAACAAGGTCCAGAATCGTCTGCACGTCGTCCTCGGAAAGGCGTTCTTCGCTTTCCTCGATGAGCAATTGGATCTCGACGGCGGTGGTCGGCCTGTGATTAATAAGCTGAAGCTTTTCTATCTTGGTCAGCTTGAAAGGCAACGCAGAGATTTGCTGGAGGAAGTCCTCGATGCGTTCATCCGTTTGCCGAGCGCACGCCGTTTGCTCGAGGTAGGTGATGGTCTCGTACGACACAGTAGCAAGATTGGGGACCGTCCGCGCAGCTTTGCTGCCACCGCCACCCGACGACTTCTTGTCACTCTGCAACTCCTTGAGCAGCTTGAGGACTTCATAGTTGCTGAGAAATGCGGTGCTTTCCTTAATTATTTTCATCGCGCGTTCGGTTAGTTCGGTTACCAACTTCTCCAACCACCGTCATAATCCGAACAACAATCTCCTCCAATTTTTGGATTGATCTGGATTGGATTGGATTGAAATATGGACAGTCTTCCTTTTTTTTTTTTTTTGTCAGTAAAATTCATAATGGTGTCGTAGATGGTTGATCGGTAAAATGAGCTTTAAAACCTGCATTTTATTTTATTTAGCAAGTCACGATGATAGCCGTTCTACAAAACGCTTTCAGGGCGCATATCAAGTTCAGCCCGCGAAACTTGAATTTCTAGTGTGCTCGTTCTTGCATTTAGCAAATGTTGTGTCTTGTTTTCAGTAATATGTTAAAAATACAGAGTAATAACTGCTATTTCTATATACCAGAGGTGGTAAGTTTTAGCTACTTCTCACCGAAACGAAGGCCCGTCAAACAGCATCATATTCCATACGAAACGGCACCCGTTTCTTTCTGGTGGAATGTACCGGAAGGCTCAAAAGAAGTTTGAAATGTCTTCGCCTGTACCTGTACCACATATATCAAGCCGGGGCGCTAAATTGGCATTAAATTTCAAAAATGTATCTGGAATACAAATAAAATAAAAGATAATAAAATAAAATGACGCATTCAGTTCAGTTCAGTCGTGTCCGACTCTTCGTGACCCTATGGACCATGTCACGCCACGCTTTCCGGTCTCTCACTATCTTCCTAACATCACATAACTTCATCTGCAGTGCCTCGAGGATGCCATCTAACCATCGCGTTCGCTGCCTACCCCTTCTCCGGCGACCCTCAACCTTTCCCAACATCAAATCTTTCTCCAGCGACTCCTCTCTTCTCATCAGATGACCAAAGTAGCTGAGCTTTAACTTTAGAATTTGACCCTCCAATGAGCAGTCAGGGTTTATGGTCGACAATATCGACTGATTTGATCTTCTGGCAGTCCAAGGAACTCTCAAGAGTCTTCGCCAGCACCACAATTCAAGCGCGTCAATTCTTCGGCGGTCAGCTTTTTTCACAGTCCAACTCTCGCATCCATACATCACAACTGGAAAGACCACAGCACGAGTTATATGGATCTTGGTTGGCAGACCAATGTCTCTGCTCTTTACTAGGCGGTCAAGGCTAACCATTGCTCTCTTTCCCAGAAGCAGACGTCTCCTAATTTCATGGCTGCAGTCTCCTTCCGAGGTAATCTTGGAGCCCAAGAACAGAAAATCTGTCACAGCTTCCACTTCTTGTCCATTGATGCTCCAGGACTTGATAGGGCAAAACGCCATGATCTTTGTCTTTTTAATGTTCAGTTTAAGCCCAAACTTCTCACTCTCTTCTTGTACGCGCATCAGAAGTCCCTTGAGTTCCACTTCACTTTCTGCCATTAAAGTGGTATCATCCGCATATCTAAGGTTGTTGATACGTTTTCCAGCAATCTTCACTCCAGCTGAAGACTCGTCCAGACCGGCCTTTCTCATGATGCACTCTGCATATAGGTTAAATAGGCAGGGCGACAGTATGCAGCCTTGCCTCACTCCTTTCTCTATCGGAAACCAATCAGTAAGACCATGCCCAGTTCTGACTGTGGCCTCTTGCCCTTCATACAGGTTCCTGAGGAGACAGATGAGGTGAATTGGAACTCCCATCTCTTGGAGAGCTTGCCACAATCTGCTGTGATCTACGCAGTCAAACGCTTTCGCATAATCAATAAAGCAGAAGTAGATGGGTTTCTGGAACTCTCTTGCTTTTTCCATGATCCAGCGTGAGCTTATTGTGATTTGCCGCCAAAATGTGTCTGGTGGCTGAAATGTGACTGAAGGCTCCGGATTTAGGCCGGGAATGCGGGCGGCTGGCTTCACACTCTGTATTTGTCCTTTCTCCATTAATCTCCTTGGCAACTACATAGAACAGTCTGAAAAGTCGTTAGCTCTTGCGGCATGGCTGCCCAAACAGATGCGGCACGTGTTTAAATTTTGGTTTGAATGTGCAAGTGACTGCATGGTCTTGATAGAATTGAAACTGACTTGCGCTCGGATTAAAGTTGAAGGTGACCCACAGCTCGAGAATTGCTGTTTAACACGTGTTTCATCAGCCTGCGGCCATCGCTTGGTTGCCTAACAAAAGAAAACGGCTTGGTTGCCTAATGCAGCGTCCAGGGATGTTGACCTGCGCACTGAATTCGCCGTGAGTTCGAATCACGTTCACAGCCGTATGTTATTTTTAAGCATGCAATGCTTTTAGTTCATGTTGTCGGCGCCGACATCGCGATATAACCGAGATCTAACATCTGGGCACCGAGACCAGGTACATTTGAGATGTTCTCATACCAGTCTAAAAAATAAGGCCTATATGAGTTGCGTAAGACCTATATTGGAATATGAATGTGCGGTTTGGGACCTTTCGAACAAGATGCTCATTGAGAGAGCGAGAGAGAGTAAACTTTAATTGTTTAACGGAATAGCGTGGCCCCGCCGGGGTGGCGCAGTGGTTACGACGCTCGACTACTGTTCCCAAGGACGCGGGATCGAATCCCGGCCTCGGCGGCAGCTTTTCGGTGGAGGCGAAAAGCAAGGCGTCTGTGTGCTGTGCGATGTCAGTGCACGTTAAAGAACCCCAGGTGGTCGAAATTTCCGGAGTCCTCCACTACGGCGTCTCTCATAGCCTGAGTTGCTTTGGGACGTTAAACCCCACAAACCAACCAACCAATAGCGTGGGTGGTTTCCTCAGTCCTCTTTGCAGTTCCATATGTGGTTTCCTCTTTGCAGTTCCATATAATGAGAAGGATGTCCGAGACTTCACCGCATGCAGTGCATGTGTTATTTTTGAATTTTTCGAGCACATTGAAAAAAATTCAAAACCGCGCAGCCAGTTTCCTCTTGAGACGATTCGGAAGAAAGGATAGCGTAGGTGCCATAAAGGACGAACTCAACTGGGAATTGCTTGCCTCCCACCGAAGAAAATTAAGGTTAATCTGTTGTTTATGATTTACCATAATAAAAACGGTATTAACAAATAAACTATTGTAAAACTTGCTTGTAACAAAGAGCCACACTATGTCTCTAGGCGCATAGACCGCACTTTTACAATTCGAGAATATATATATTCTCGCAAAGACTGTACTTGCGCATATTCCTTTTTTGTTACATCGATTAGAGAGTAGAATGAGAGTGGAATCGCTTAACTGATATGCAAGCGTGCTGTGTGAATGAAGTTGTCTTTGTTATTGTTGTTGCGGCTGTAGGGAGAAGGAAAAGAAAATGCACGGGCCTGCTGCTGGCTCTGTAGCTGAGCCACCTCCGCTGCCTCGTGCAGACAGAAGAGAAAATAGAGAAGAAAGAAGAAGAAGAGGCAGAGAAAGACGCGCGCCGCAACAGCCGTCATCCACCACCGAAGCGGTGGCGGCTGCGATGACGGCCTACAACAGATAAAAATTCGAACGAAGAAAGGTGAAAGTGAAAGAGAGAAAGGGAAGCCTTAGTGGAGGGCAACGTAGTAATTTGGACCACTTGGGGATACCTGATTTGTTTATAGGAAAGGCGCGGTAACTGTCTCACTTGTTTTCTGTGGACACCGCAACCACGCCGGAAGGGAAGGGAGGAAGGTTGGAGTGAAAGTAGAAAGAGAGAAAGAGGAGCCGTAGTGGAGGGCTACGGAGAATTTCGACCACCTGGGGATCTTTAACGTGCGCTGACATCGCACAGCACACGGACGCCTCTTCGTTTCGCCTCCATCGAACGCAGCCGCCGAGGTTGGGTTCGAACCCGGGTACTTCGGCACAGTAGTCGGGCGTTTTACCACTGCACCACCCCGGCGGGGCATCTTTTACGTGCACTCGCATTGAGAGGTGGAGGTGGTGAAGGGTGGCGGTTCCTGGCCTTACGAGGCTAGGACGGTAGGTAAACGCCGCTTGCGGCGGGGGCTAGCCAGCCACCAAATTTGTATCTGTTGTGGGCCGTCATTGCACCCGCCACCGTTTAGGTGGTGGACGACGGCTGTTGCGGCGCGCGTCTTTCTCTCCCTCTTCTTTTTCTTCTCTACTTTCTCTCTTCTTTCCGTTGTTGTTGGGTTCGAACCCGACCTCGGTGGCTGCATTTCGATGGAGGCGAAACGAAGAGGCGTCCGTGTGATGTGCGATGTCAGCGCACGTTAAATATCCCCAGGTGGTCGAAATTATTCCGTAGCCCTCCACTACGGCTCCTCTTTCTCTCTTTACACTTTCACTCCCACCTTCCTCCCTTCCCTTACAGCGAGTTTGAGGGGTACACAGAAAACAAGTGAGACAGTTACCGCGCCTTTCCCTTCCTATAATCAATCAGTGGTTGTAGGAAGAAGGAAAATAAAATTCACAGGCCTGCTACTGGCTCTGTAGCTGAGCCACCTCCGCTGCCTCGTGCGGAGAAAAAGAGGGGAAGATGTGTCGTGTTGGATATGACGTCAAGGATGTGACGTCACGCAACCGGAAGTAGAGCCGGAAAAGGGCATAGGAAGGGATTGGCGCGCA
Organism: Amblyomma maculatum; assembly: GCF_055883805.1. Taxonomy (NCBI): domain Eukaryota; kingdom Metazoa; phylum Arthropoda; class Arachnida; order Ixodida; family Ixodidae; genus Amblyomma; species Amblyomma maculatum. The sequence goes on from NC_139348.1 coordinate 156,330,556, forward strand.
ATTTGAAAGTACTAACGACTAAAATAGGTAAACAAGTAAGTTAAGCAACTAGAAGCAACCAGAAGCAACCAACCGCAGCATCCGTGCTTTCGCATTACTTCAATGCAGATTCAGCTTTCCTCCTCATTTCCCTCCTGCAGTTCTATTTCATTTTTTTAACTTATGTATTTTAAATTGTTAGAAAAGTGTCTGTGAGACCTCCTCGCGGACACCTGATCCGCGCCGTGGGGAAAAGACCAAGGTGGGAGTGAAAGCTAGAAGAGTGAAAGGGCAATAATTTGCTTCTGAGAATACTCGGAGAGTGTAAATCGAGTTCCCACGTTAAAAAGACCAGCTCAAAATTTGCTCTAGTGTGCCTTTAGTATTCGATTAGAATTTTGCGAATTGTGGCTATGCTAATGGGTGCCTGTAGGCGATATACGCACATTTAGTTTACATTTAATCCATTTTTGTTACTGAACTGCCCACATGACGCCAAAAGTGGATACGTCCGTACCTTCCTCCATTAATCATACACTGAAGTGCCAGTTTAGGTTAATTAAGACTGCATGGATCATGGATCCATGCAGTTCCCTTCATGGATCACTGCCTTGTCGTGGCGGAGGGGCTTGCGAAACTCGATGAAGTCGTGAGCTCTGCTGTGTAGGGCCACCCAAGATAGACAGGTCACGGCAGAGAGTTCTGACAAAATGTGATTCACTGGAGAAGGTAATGGCAACCCACTCCGGTATTTTGGCCAGTCAGCGTGGCGTGACATGGTCCATAAGGTCACGAAGAGTCGGACACGACTGAACGACTGAACTGAACTGAAGACTGCATAACGTAGTACGGATATTCCGTTCAAGATTTTGAAACAAACTAAACGTATGTAATTCCGAAACATTAGAACACTCCTCCTTTCTTTTTTTTTTTTGGTTAAACGTTAATCTGTTTTTTTTTTACAATTTTACAATATGGAATACAATTTTCCTCGCCTTATCTAAGCATTTGGGCATGCATAAATACAACTTTTACTAAAATGATGAAGTAGCTGCGCAAGGCTGGACCCGTCATTTCCAATAGCCCATAGCTTTAATTAAAAATTTGCAAAGATCAAGGTCAAGGCAATGGGGCGACATTTGATCACTGAAGTACAGCTAATACATGCAAGTGATACGCTCACCTTCGAACGTATAACGCAGCTTTAAACTTTTATAGCTGCCAGCCAGGACGTGTTTCTTATATTATAGTAGTCATTAAGCAAAATTTTCTTTTGAAGTTTTGGGGCTGTGCCTACAGTCAGTGGCAAACGGCGTCCAAAGAATTTTATGAGAAATTCTGCTGATTGAAAAATTTAAATACCCTATGATTGTGAGACAAAACGCTTGAAATACTTACTTGTAATGCTGTTTTACAGTTATAGTTCGAACATTATAGTATCGATTATGGACTCATTATAAAATATTTGGTTAGCATAGTAATTAGCATAATGTTTTGTAGCTTAGCATTTCTAATGTTTTTTAAAAAAAACCTTTAGAGCCTATCATTAACATAGTATTTGTTTTGAGTCGGAAGTTATTGTTTACAATAAAACGTGTAATGTTATTTGCTAATATCTAACATAAGCTTAACGTGCAAATGCAACAAACGTTTCTGCAGCTCACACTGTACACAGCAACCGTTTAACGTTGCTTTGGTGTTTGGAACATCCTGGGAAGTTCGGTGCATCCGTCATGAAACGGAAGTTTCCAGCGGGCTCTTCTTCCAGTGTCCGCTTTCCTGATACAGTGACAACCAAAACGTCGATTCGGACGAAGGCATGCTGTTCATGGCGACCAAAAATATCTCTGTTGCTGCCTCTATCTTTGCCGGACAAACATGCGACGTGGCGGTGTGGCGGTCGTATACATGCTGCTCCACCCTGAGAAAACTCGGCGAACATCCAGCCCTGCGATAAAGCGAAGTCCCCAAAAAGAAAAAGGAAACAGGCAGCCCCTCGCCGCCCAAGAGAAACCAAAGGCGGGAAGAAGAGATGGCCTCAGCTTTAGGGTGCGTGCCGCATAAGATAGCAGATAATGTAGTCGCCTGCTCCGTCTGGGTTGCAGCAGACCGGCGAGATTTGCTAAGACTTGGTCCCGCAGCAGACGACGCGGCGTAGCTCGCGGCGGTTGTCGGATGACACTTGTTTTTCCGTGACGTCGTTCGATACCGCGACCTCGACTGACCAGACTAGTAAACTTCCCTCTCACCCCTCTCTTTCTCAATCTTGTCGGCTCTCCCTAGACTCGGGTGTGGTGACGTCATCTGGTATCCTCTAATTTCTAGAGCGCCGGAATTCCGGTCAAGCTAGCCTCCTCTCCCGACCTTCGAGAGCCGGCGCGAGACTATTCCGAGCAGCCGCGTGAGCGAGAAAGTTTCTGCCGTAGTGCACTCTCGGATCTTCTGCGACGTAAGGAGTTCCCCCTCTCGAGGTCTTCTCAAAGCTCGTTGCGCCTCTTGCACTGCTCTAGAAATGGTAAGCGTGATGGTAATCCGTCAAGTATATATTTTTGTTAATACAAAAAAGGACCATATGAATTTCATGCCAGACTTGTCAGCAATACTTTGCCGTCCGTTTTGCCGTAATCACCTGGGCAAAGGGTTTACCTAAATAGCTGTAAAGAAAAACAGTGTTTTTAAAAGGTTATGCATATTGTACCTGGCCTGCACTGTAGGGGAACTCTTTGACAATGTTGTCCGGGTGAGTTTGCAAAACGGGCGAGACGAAAAAGAAGACAGCACCGCTAGAATGCATCAGGTTCTATCTTTCAACGTGTGTATGCGCCGGTTGTTGTTGGGATCATTATCATTATCGAACCTCTCCTGATAAAATGGGCGGAGGGAAGGCTGAAAATTCGCGACCGATTGAGATTGATTTCACCAGCATCCAGCGTTTCACCAGTATTCCTGTTCAAATATGCAAATTTCCCGAGTATTGTTACTGTTATTACACTGGGGCACACTTTCGGATAGGAAAATAAATTGAAGTAAGGTATTTGGAGATTCACGTTGATATAGTCGCGTGTTAAGGCGCGAAAGGTCGCTTACGGATATTTCAGTTAATAAGCAGACATAAACAGAGAACCCTCAGACTGCGCCGTGGGCAGCAGACTCGGCTTATATGATGCACTTTAGTGTTGAATGTGCGTGTCGTCAATTCCTAGATAAGTTTCATTGACCACTGGTGCGACAGCTAACGGTCGTATCGTGACGAATATGCTGGTTGTTGTACCACAAAGACGGTACATTACTATCCAAATACTACCTCGTCGCAATTTCGCGCTAACAGGCAGAAAATTCCGAATCATTGCAGTGTTGCCGCTTCAGGCGTTTCATTAAATGCGTTCCATTAGTCTTCCCCTTATTTTGGCACTACGTTAGATTAATTAGAGATTCACTGCGTTCGCTCTTTCCAACTTTTCAAAAGCTCGCCTGAGAAGCAATGCAGAATAGGTACTAGCGACGTATGTAGCATTGTTAGCATAATTTGGTCGAACTCAGCCTATCGTGCATTTCGACTTCGGCCTCTGTACTGATGAGCACCAGATTGCGCGCTTGACTCCAGCCATAGTGGTCAGATTCCTATGCAAGGGAAACCCAAAAGCACGCAGACATGGACACACGCAATTGAACGGTATAGGTGGTCGGACCGGATTACAGTATTTTTCTGTCACTAGCTGGCCACTGTTATTTTAATGGGCGTGCGCTTCAGAGCACTGCAAAAGACACTATTTTTTGATTGGAAGGAACATTTTTCAACATTTTATCGAAAAGTTTGCCACTTGCACCGCGAATTGTCATTTATGCAAATTAAAGAGCTCTATGAGAAAGAAAAGGAGGACGCAGTAGTTGTCACATTCTCGATGAGCACCGTGCACACGTTTCTATAATTGGTCTATTGCTGCGCTTCTATACTATTCCTATGTAATATCCGTAGAAGGAGTTATATTAGGGGTATTATGAAAACATGACACCAAAACTTGCACAGCTTCACGGAGTGAGGTCCAGGCGCATCACTTATGTACTGTATTTCGCACGCAACACGAATATGCACCACCGGCATTTCAGCTTTCAGCTTTGAGCTTTTCTTTTTTTTTTTTTTTCCAAGCGTGTTTGTTACGTCTTCTCTAAGGCTGCGGAATGCCAGTAGAGGTTCCAGGAGGTCTCGTTTATAACGACATGTAACCCACAACGGGGTTTGGATCGCGATATGGCGTTGAGTCACAAATAATTAAAAGCAGAATGAATAACGACGCACTGACCATCCGTTTCGTCTTTCTACGGATATCTTTTTAAGCGTACACAAGTTGTGTACACGACCGGGTAGGTGAGATGGTATAGTTAACTTGCTGTTTAGGTAAGCTTGCAGACGAAAAAGATAAACACGTGCTAGACGAAGAAGAGGTATCCTCGGTAGATTACAGAGGCTGCTGTGGGCAGTCATGCCTTTCTGTAGATGCTTTACCTGCACACATGATTTCTCGTATGTGTATTTGCAGTTTAGTTTCCCTTTTAACGACCCCTCTGAAAAGTACCTTCTTCCCTCGCCTCATTTCCACCCATTCTGCGCTGCCGTCCAGCCTGTTACCTACCCTCGGGCACTCCAGGAGCCTTGCCAAGCAAGTTAGGTAATCTAGAGATCGCAACGTTTCTACCGGAATGCGCAGGGAGGCGTACCTGGGAGACCGCCGGTGGCGACGCTTGGATTTTGAAACAGCTTAACAAGAAGTCAGTGCAAATTGAAGGTCTAATGACAAAGGAGCCGATTTCACTCATCACAGAGCCTTTGAAAAGATGGAAAAGATTCGAAAATGACTTTCAAGTGTAATTACTACTGGCCATTTCGTTGAGAAAACTGCGGTGACGCAAATGCTCGTTTTTTTTTTGTTTGTTTCCTGTTAAGTCATACCATCATTTACTTCCATATGGTGACAACAAAATGATTTGTTAATCACGTCACGAGTTTGCGCGAAAGTTTTTTATTTTTAAACCAAATTTTATCAGCGATAAATATGTGCACTGTCCTGACAACTAAACCTAAGTTAACAAAACCGCAATGAGGCGAATAACATATTTTTATTGGGGACGAAAAAGGAGTGCAAGCCGACTGAAAAATGGCGTGACAGGGTCAATGTGTCGGCATTACCATGGCGCATTGCTATTTAAAGCCGCTGGTAAACTAACGTGATCACTCTTCCGTTTCCACGGCGCTGCCCGTAAGCCCACAGATACAGGTCCGTTTTGACCTTTCCCCTGCAGTAAGCCAACTCGTCCCGATGACGGCTATTCGATAAAACGCGACCGACTGTTGCGTCACGTGGGTAATTCACGCAAGCGTCGGTGGCGTCGCCACCTGACATTAATTTTCACGTTTTGTAGAGGATTGAAAGCAGCAATGTAGCGGTCTGATGATGCATATATAATTTATACAGCATAAAGCTTTACGCGTTCATTTTTTTTCTTTGTGCTTTCTTCGGTTGAAACTATCCTCCCTGTTCTGTTGCCACAGTTTCTTGTATTTCATTGCACCATTCTGCAGCTCCAACTTAACCGCATCATCTACATTAACAATGTGGACAATCGACGTGTGTTATGTTTTGTATATTTTTGCTTTGGCAGTATACATGCTGTTACTACTGCTTCTTCATTATGCTGACACATTATGATTTATCTTATTATGCCTACGGGGGCTCTGGCTTGAGTACAGAAAGAAAAACGCGTGCTAACTTTATAGTGTCTCTTCAAGGTCCTTTCTGCACGGAACATTATGAAAACGCAACTAACACAACTCACCGCTAATGAATACTACTTCTTTGAATTGAAAAAAACGTCGAGATAATGAGGCATTAGAACGGAGAAAGGCCATGGCCACAACTCCGGAGGACCTTCATCGCTTGCTGACAAGGGGAGCAGATGCACTGTCTTGACCTCTCGTGTAATCACTTTCCTTTGTGGCTTTGCTGCACTGATAAAGGACGACGGAAGGCACTCTGGACTAAATGGCACATAGGAATAGTCAAACACGTATAATCAATCAGCTGAGTCATTTGCGTGGTGAATCGTGCTTAATGCCACGAAGATAACAGTGCATAGTTCCTTTGGAAAAGCTTTTGGACAAAAGAAAATGGTAACAATTTTCGTGCACTCTTCCTTTGGAATTATGCGCAATGCATTAGTATACGTAAATCACCGCGGCGGATTTCGCTTGAATCCGATAAATAAATCATTACTGAAAGTTTTTCTCATATAGTTTCGGTCTGGGTAGCAGAACAGCGGGTTCGACGTCTCAAGTAAGCTCGAGATCACATGACGCATACAAAAAATTACGAGGGACTTTAGCGACTAAAGTAGTGAAAAGAGAAAGCCTGAGTGCCGCATTCTGCTATGCCACTGGGACTAATTAATTAATTAATATGTGATTAATCAGTAATAGATTAATAACTATGTAACTTAGCGGTTGGTCATTGATTGGATTATGGCCATTTAAGGCACGTATTCGCGCATACAGTAGCAGTGCTTTGCGATTGGTCGATACCTCTATGATGTCATCCCGCCTCGGCCAATCTGAGCCGCTGCAAAAGCGGGACACATTTTGTCCACGACAGCATGAGTCATTAAAGGCTTTTGCCTTGCTGTATAATATAATCTTAATCGTTTTAATTTTCTTCAAGTTTTACTTGTTTCCATGTAGGATTAAAAATGACGGCGAGTGAGCGAGCAGCTATTAGGGCGTAGACGTTGATATTGCCTCTAAAATTCCCGTACCTGCCGCAGGCACTTTTGCTTGTCAAACTCCAGGTTAGGAGTACCTGTATGTACGAAGTGCTCATTTCCCGCGTCCTCCTGTGGATTCCAGCCTTCTTCTCAGTTGTGTTTCAGGACTGTCATTAGCTAAGCGTATTTTCCGCGCTGCTTCAATTAGTTTTCCTTCTCCAGCTTTGATCGCCGCACAACGTTAGATTCTACTCAAACATGTCTCTTCAATCCAAAACTTCTCGAACGAAAATACACGTCCTCCGATAAGAAACGCCACCTGTAGTGGGTAATACTTACATACCATTAGATTCTTTCGTGACCAAGACAAGGTCTGGAACCATCTTTCCTTTCTGGTAGTCGACGTCACCAGTCTTGAAACCTTCAGTCACGTTTAAGCGGTTGCTTATCGCAGGTACTCATTCTTAGCATGCTTTATTGCACTTACTCACCACAACACGTTTATATGGTATTTATTGCCTAAGAGGCCTTTGAGGATAACAGATTTAAAAGTATACTAACAAAAATTAAGATGGCCTATATAGCAATACACAGGCTCACACTTGCTTTTTACACCACAGTTCAAATTTCATAACCATTAACCTCCACATTCGTAGCAATAACTAGCCTGTGTTTCAAAGAGGTTTGCTCTTTTTTATTAAAACTGTGCAGGAGGTATGAATTATACCGTGGTCCACAGTCCACTTCCATATTCAAACAGCGCGAAAAAGACGACGGAGCAAGCATAACAATACGATCGTTCGTAATATCGTTGTGTTTTTATGGATGACAAAAACCGACTCGCCAAACTTTCTGTTCTTCTGAGTCCACTTCCGTCAAGAAAATAAATTGGAAAAGGGGAAAAGGAATGTAGGGGTGATTTTTGTGTGAGGTTCATATGTGAAAAGTTGTACTTAGTAAAAAGTTCGAAAGCATGATACGCACTTTGAATAAACTAAAATAGACTATTTGCAAGGCGCTGCATGCAGAAGTATGGGAATCATTTGCTGCCGCTTTCTTTTCGGCTTCTTGGAAAGTTTCTCGTAGGTTCGACATCACTGCATTTAACTAGCGGAGCACACATCGCACGTACAAGCCACCGTTTGATTTTCATTGCACAGTACGTGCTCGTTCAGTCACGTTTGGTTTTGTAACGGTGTGGTTTATTTTATTTTTTTACAGACGACCTACACGGAGAAGGGACCCAAGGTGAGCAACCTCATTCCCACTGTGAAGTTTGATATTGTCAATTAATATCTTCGTGTGGGCAGCACGAAAGTAACTAGGATGACAATGAAGAAATATAAACGAGGGTACAGGTGCCATTATATATGGTCTGCTTCTTTACTTTCTTCCCCATTATTTTGCTCTGTCTAATAATTCATGACGCTTTCAAGTCATGCCCTTTAGCTTCCCCCTTATTAGGAACGAATTAAACTGGATATTCATATACACGTTGGTATTCATTTCACCTCTCTAAAGAAATTTGAACCCAAAATATTTCTGAAGGATAATTCTGCCAAAATGCAGAAGGCATACTGTTAAAGTTATCCGGAGGGTAAATTAAGGTTGTCCCATATATAGATAAACTGCTGCATTTTAATGATCATGAATCTACGTCCATACAAAACGGAGCTTTTACAAGCTAAAAGCGGCTAAAAGAAAGGCTGATACCGCTCTCACCGGCCGATTTCGCTCATAATCTGCACGTGTCGGCACCGATCGTCCGGCTGGGGGCGCTGGGCTACACAGTCATTTAAATCAGAACAGAGATCACGTAATAATTTAAGATGTAGACGTCCCGATATTTAATCGCATGTAAGGAAGAATCGCATGTAAGGACAGTATCACGTAAACGCAATACCTTAAATTATCAGTATTCTTTAAGGTCAATCTCCCTATATATATATATATATATATATATATATATATATATATATATATATATATACAGTATATCAATTTTATGAACCTTTGTCTGCAAAACAGTGGTCCCGTTTTCCTCTTCTTGATATAGCGTGTTGGCCACAGTATATGTATGATTTTTCACTCTTTCGTTTAGTAACGCTCTTTTAAAAATTATGTTTGCCTTCTTCACTGTTATATTTCAAATATTCCTATCGTTTGTGACTTATTTTTATTTTTCTCCCCCCTTATGTAATGCCCCGCCTTGGGGCTTTTAAGGAAAAATGATGATGATTACGTTGAAAACCCGCCACATCATGAATACAGTTCCCGTGGTTGCTTCTCTGCCATGGTGCTCAGTGGTTAAGCTCATCAGCCGCTGCCTAACCCTGAAGACACGTCCAGTCACAGTCGCGGCGTCCCCGTTTTGATGAAAACGAAACGCAGACGACTTTCGTATGGCGGGCAATGCCAGAGCACATAGGTGGCCAAAGTCAATCCGAGGCCACCACGGTGCCTCTTCCCCTCTTCTTTCTTTTGTCGTCTCCTTCATCCGTTCCCTCGCAGCGTGGTTGATGGCCACTGTTCAAGAATGCTATGATTGAAGTGAACGCAAAGAATTAATGCAGTCACTGGTGCTTTGATTTTCCCATAAATAAATAGTGTTTATAAAGATTCGTGGTACGTTGTGTATGTGGGTTTTCATTCCTCGATGTAACTGCAGGCTCTGAGAGATGCGGTAGTTGAGGACTCCGGATTCATATATTTTTCAAACATTATTTCTATGTCAGGTTAATTTAGACTACCTGAGAATATTTAACTACTTATACATCCTCTATACGAAGGCCAGACTAGGTGATGTAGAACTGTCGTATGCAATAAGTTGCGACAGAAGACTTGTACACAAGTGCTGGTTGTAAGTACATGAGGCAACTACTTTGATGTGGCCGTGAGTAAATGCGCTTTTTCATGCGTGCGAAATGTGACACGGCTGAAAACTTGTCGCAACGCTCTTTATCTAGGCAGCCTTATGCGAGCCCGCCATCCGTGAGGCGTCATGTAATATCCGGTCTCGAGATTTCTCGCGCACTCCCGTATACGACGGGATTCACGGCACGCCAACGAACCCGCTCGTGGCCTGACACCCGAAGGCGTGGGGCGAGCAGACGACGAGCCGATAACAGATGCAGACGACGACTATGCGAGTCCTGCCTGTTGCCAAGGGACAGAGCCCTCAGGTCATGTCTTGAAAAAGTGCCCATGGGGCCACATGCATTAAAATTTGCTGGTCCGATCGGGCCGAAACATAGGAATTAGTGGACTGTCGCGTCGCCTATGGGCAGTAAGATAAATTATGTGGAAGTTACAAGCTCTTTACTGGTTGACAACCGCACTGCGCCTGGCAACAGATTATGTAAAATAGAAGCATTAATAAAAGACGCATATATTTGTCACTTCGGCGAATAACTAAGCAACATATTCAGTGGTTCTGAAGGAAATGACGTTGAACAGCAATAGATTCCATATTGCGATGGCGCCTCCATCTACGTTAGGTTGTGGGCAAGGAGATTGCAGCTCATGAATATTTGTGGAATCGAAGGCGACTCACTATGTAAATATTTAGCCAAAATAAATAGTGCAAACATACTGAAGAGCCACGCACAATACACGGGCATGAAATACCCAAATTAGGAAATTACCATTACGTCAAAGCATGAACCCACGAGGGTAGGATGTGTGCGGAAAGGTAGCGAACATCAACTATAGTTGCAGGGGAAGAAGAATGCTTGGACAATCTAAGCACGGCGCTCTATTTGGGCAGGGTATTTGGACATTTGTACAGAAAGTGCGTACGTCTGCAATGGACGAAAAGTAGAAAATTGACAAGGGAGTACACAGAGCACCGGTATGTCAAAAAGAAGGCTGAAGGAATAAATAAAAAATCAGGTAAACACGATGAGAAAGACGCCGCTTATGGACGCGCATTGAAGGGGAAGAATCGAAATAATAGAGGAATCACTTTACGATATTTCGAGGAGAACAAAGGCCCGTTGTTTCAAGTGAGATTAGGGTGCCCTCGAATGCGCCGATGCAAAAAAATGGCGTGTACCCAAGAGGATGATACATGCAGTTTGTGTGGCAAGACTGAAGGGAATGACTGAAAATATTTTACTCTAATGTCGCAGTTTCAATACCAATGTCGATGCCGGCCAGATCAGCATCTTTGAGATGCTAGGGTTAGTAAAGTCCAGTAAAACACATTTGGAAAAGGGGAAGTTTGAAATGAAGAGAAATCTCGTAGGGTTAGAGTTTTTAGGAAGTTGTACGTTAAAAAAAGGGCTAATTTCGTAATAGTGAGTAGCGACGGTAAGAAGAGGATTTCAAAATTAAATAACTACATTCTGATCCCAGTGGCGCCCTACACCACTCAGCTTTAAAGGGGCGCTCATAGCTGCCATCTAACCATCCATCTATTATTCGCTATGTGACCTTAGAGTTGAGCTTCGCAACTAGAACAGATGGGTACTTTTGACTGCAAAATAATTATTGTACGGTCATCAAGATATGTGAACCAGCCACCTCGCTTACATGCTAGTCGCTAAGCTTTGTCCCCCCAATTTGAGGCAGAAAGGTCAACCATGCGCCTAGCAGAAACAAGGCTAAGTGTCAGCCCACAGAGTGTTGCCGAGGCACTCTTCCCACATCTACCCCAATTTTCTTTCACTGAGCTAGACTCAGTACAACCAATCAGGTGCAGACCCGACCACGTTATGCACCACTGTGTTATGCACTAACGAGCGCCAAAACTATACCGAAAAAGCCACAAGCAGTTCAATTCGGGGGGCGCAGCCGGACTTTTAAATGCGCATTTACGGGCAGCTGCGTTTGTATGTTTGTGAAGCCAAGATTTACGATACACTTATTATCAAAGCCTCGAGGACGCCTTGGCACGTGTCCACCATCTAAATACGCTTGCTTTGGTCACTTTCCAACCTTTCGCTTTTATTTTTTTCTGAACGCTTGCTTTTCTTATTCAAAACTTTGCTATTATTTTGCGAACTGCTCGTAGCACTCTCCTTCAAGTAATCGTGACAGGTTTAGTTTACTACATGCGACGCTGACGGCGGCTGGGTTTATAGACAAGAGGAAACATTCCTGCGTAGTTTCAAGGAATGAAATGGCAGGACGGTATCATAACAAACAAATCACAACTCCAAGAAAGCTTGAGCACAGTCATCAAACAAGAGAAGAATAAACTGACACAGCCAGCTAACAAACAAAACATCGAAAGTCATGAAGCATGGCTTTTTTGTTTTCTTTTTGTTCTACGTTTCTTGGGCGTGATTCCTGAATCATCACTATTTTTTTATCTTTCATTTGCTTTCATGCTTTTTATGATCCCGCGCTTTTATTATGTTTTTATCAGTTCGCTACAGACGCTGGCATGCAAAGAATATATAGATGTAAAGCCTATAATCATGCTGATCGAAATCGAACGTGGGCCAACTCCTAGTAACCAAACGCTCATCTCACTGGTCTGCTTACTGCGCACAACCACATCGTGTACTGCTTTACTGACTCGACAGTTTTCATATTTCATCCTCGTAAATTCTTAAGCTCCTTTCCTAGACTGCCGAAGGAAGAAATTGCTTAGATTGGTCATTATGGAGTGCGAAATAATGGTGACGGAACAGTTAGTTATATAATTGCCTGAATGAACTGGACAAACTGGCTGGAATGGAATAAACTAGTTATTATAAAATGGAACTATGTAGTAGCTTAGTAATTGACTCCATATCGGACAAAAATACTTGCGTTATTGTATTGCCTTGTACGTTCTCGTGCTGAACATCCAGGAAAAAGACAAAGCGGTGTTACTAAATAAAGTATATACCTACATAAACATGCTGCGCAGAAAAACGCGCGATCCTGTTCTCTTAGCTGGTCACTGTACTGGCATGCTAATATAGAGGCTCTTCTCGATCGCATTCGTCCTTGGTGGGCGCCAGGCTGCTTGCCCGGGGCCCTCTGGAACCTTCCTTGTCAGCATTCCAGGAGCAGGCATGCCTCCGGGCGAAGGAGAAAGAGAAAGCAGCGTAGTGGGGAGAGAGATAAGTGGACGGGGCGGAAAAGGAGGGAACGGACACCTGCTTTCGAAGAGAGTTTCTAGTCGCTCCCCGGTTATCTACGTCATTTTTCAATCACCAGCAATATATCTGCCTTCGCCGTGTTGTGTAATCCCCAAATCTGTCTTAACACGTCTCGTCATCGCCTCGAGTTGTACGGGGATAGTTTGGAGAGAGTTGCCACGAGAGTGGAGTTCGAAAGTTGCTATCCTAAAATATATGTTTCTAACGTCCACTCTACCGCAGTTAGGCACCTCACTGTTCGATATAGTCTCTGACCAGAGGACGTATTTCCTCATTAATGCTTTACTCCCTCCATGCCTCCGTACCCCTCCGAGCCTCCGAGGTTCTGCTTTCAGGAGGGACGATAAGTTCGAAGGCCTTAAGGCAATATTATTAATGAGCACCTCGCTCAGTCAGGACTTCAACCACGACTTCCGTATGCCAACCTAGGTGACGAAGCATCATCTGAGGGAATGCATTTCGCCATTTTATTTCAGGTTAACGTCTCTGAATTCTTTCACGTGGAAGTCATGCGAGGGTAAATTTATGTAGTACCTCGCGTGGAGGCTTTCACAGTATCGCTACGAAGAAATAAAGGGGAGGAGGGGGGAGGGGGGGATTTTAAACCTTTATGGGATATCCGTGAAAACTTTTGCTTTGATCGCTAGAACTACACGTCAGAAGGCAAAGTATGCGTAATAGTACATGAAACCGGATTCTCAACAGTTCATCAGTTTCATGCGTAATGTACAATGAAAAACACTGCGCCTCGGGAGATGACCGTGACCGTAGGTGAAGTATGAAGACTGTGTGCTCTAAAACTAGCTAAAATCGATATCGAATTATGCATAATTTTATCGTTATCGGTCGTCCGCAGCTTCTTATAATAATTTCTCCTGCGTGCATAATATTACTATCCTCGAAGTTCTCAGCGTTGTCTAAGCAAGCCGTCACATAATCGCAAGCACCGAAGCGATAAACTTGCTCTGAATTTCGAAAAAGAGGAATCTGAGAGCGAAGGTCTAGTGGAAAGGGCTTTGCGTCTTATTTTTTTATTTTTTTTAACGCTGATGCGCTCTTCGACGCTCGGTGACGTATCTACAGAGGGACAGGTGCAAGTAACTATGCTGTAAAAACGAAAGCTTTAACAAAGCCGCAAGAGACATCACCAGCAGCCCTGAAAGTGCGGGAAATTCGATCAGCTGCATTAAGGGGCGTTTCTCGTGGGAAAAATGCCTACGCGCAGATAAAATGCAAATTGTGTGGCGTAAAGACCTGGATGCAACTTTATTAAAACAAGCGGAAAAAGTAGGACAGTGTCTTGTTCTTTATATATTAGGCCTCTTCTTTTAATGTTTTTCTTGTTGAATGCATTTTGGTCAGAATTGCGGCTGAGAAAATGCAATGCCCTATGTAAAATGTGTAGGGCACTCGTTGAGAGGAAAGTGCGGAGTGGCTTATGTGGCCATAAACCTTTAAAATTGAAAAAAAAAAAAAAGGAAAGATCGCTGTTCCAATTTAACGACACCACTACTGTCACGCCTCGAACGCCGGTAGTCGTTCTTAATGGCAGCTGTGAAATGAAATGAAAATTAAGAACACTAAAGTTAGTACACAGATTTGCAACAACCATGTAAAGTGAATGTGTCTGTAGCTATAATTGCTGTTTAAAACAGAATTGTGCGCGAGAGTTCGCTGTATAATTTCTTCCCCTCGCCCGGAAGATGTTCAAATTTACTGATTTTATATATTTACAAGCTGTACCTCGGAACTTGCAAAACAAGTCGCTGCTGGGAAGATGGCAACAGGCAAAATTCTGTGGCAAAAAAAAACCTTGTTTCTGTAATGACCTTTTATCACATTTCTGACTTAAGCCTAAGAGTATCAGTAAACCGTTATAGAACTGGTCGGGGCCATAACTCCACAGCGATTCTGACCAAAAAAAAAAAAAAAATACAAGCGCTTCGCGGAACATATCTGTCTGTCGTTTGGCTGTATGCTGTCTTGATGGCACGCACTTTGCTGCGAAATCGCATGCCCGATAGGCACCAATATCTCCTTGCTGTCATCCTCGATCTGTTAATTACACGACCAAATCCATTTAGGTTCTAAAAGCCTCCTAATGTTTCCTATATTTTGTTTGGCAGCCTGATGGTGGCCGATTCCTGGCCTTCGATCACGTGACGTTCTGGGTCGGAAACGCCAAGCAGGTAAGAGAAATAGACCCACAAAGATCTACTAAAATGTCCCTTGTTACGCTTTGTTCCCTCTTTGACAGTTCTGTCAAGTGATATTGCTCCAGAACGTTTTTTGGAACTCGGTCAACTTTGTCACGACCTTCCTGGAGATCATCTATCGAGATGCAGGTGCCTCTCAGTACCGCGATCTCCCTGAGCCACACATGGAGGATTCCTGATCACATCACTTTCAAATTATTTTACCTCTGATTATAGTATGCTCGTTTGGCTAGCCGCTTGCCTCCTCCTTGATTTCTCTTTCCCTCTATCACTTCGCTCGACCTGTTGCGTGGATGCAGCCTGCTCAGGCTCTGGTTGACTTGGGGATGAACTGAAGGGGCATTTGTCGTGAAATCGGCACAACTTGCTAGTAGTTTGACAGTGATTATTAATATTAAAAATTCGCACTTTGACCACGAAGAAAATAGCTCAGCTATATTCTGTATTGCTACATTAAAATAGTCAGGCTATTTTATTTATGCCTGTATACGTATAGCACCAGTCGTCTTCCCTCTCACCCCTTCGTGTGCTGTCTCTCCCTCTCATTTCAAGAGCTTTCTCGTCAAGTTCCCACTGATTCAGGGCGCGTGTGGGCTTTCTGACAATGCTCCCCTGTTTTTGATCTACTCGGTTCGTGGATGCAGGCGGCGTCCTTCTACTGCTCCAAGATGGGTTTCGAGTACTTCGGCTACCGGGGTCTCGAGACCGGCTCCCGCAAGGTGGTTGCGCACGCCGTCCGCCAAAACAAGATCATCTTCGTCTTCGCCTCGGCGCTCAACCCAGATGACGAAGGTGCGTGTGCCTTTTCTGGGTCACTGAAGTTCAAGGCGTAAAGACGAGAGTCTTTAACCCTTCAGTGCCGTCGTATACCACGAGTGATGCAAAGGTCAAGCACACGAATATTTTCACTTCTACGCAGTAAATTGCATGAATATCTAATATAGCTGCATAACGGCCTTTTACAACACGTTTAATAAGGCCAAAGTGTCTAGTGCCACAGACACATTTCTTTTTAAAGATAACTTGATCTATTAGCTCATTTTTACGTCAAGACAGCCTGGAATGCATATGTGGCGGTAATTCTGCACGGACAGGTAATGTAGAACTTTCGATTTACGCTCTTGATTTAGTGCATGAGTTTCATATTGACGCGACGTTTTATTGTTTTCAGACGTTCAGAAATCACGAAACTAGCTCACTTTGGCCTTGCCGTTATCATCGGTTTCTTCACATATTGTTACCGGGAACAATATTTTCACTACTTTGACGTCATCATTAGTAATGAAATTCTGAAAGGTCATAACTTTGTCTCTGGCGTTTTTCATTCCTGGTTTAAATCATATGTTCATATGTGTATGTGTTCATATGTCTGACTGTTAACACTGCCGGAAATTCGCACCAGCAGGTAACTGTCCCAAATTTTAACACGGTAGCGTTAAAGGCCACTCCGGCATGTTGACGTTGTGATCGAACAACTAGGAGCATGACCCTGGCAGGCGACACGGCCGAACACTGATTGGCATATGGCTTAAGTGACGTACCGAGACCACGTGATATCACAAAGTTTGGAGAAGCTGTCGAACCGGGTTTTTCATTTGAGGGTGGAGGGCAAAGTAGGAATTAACCTTCCAGTGACCTTGGATGTTGATTCAAGCACGCTACTATAGCCCGCACAGGCGCGTGCATACCAACGTTACTAGTAGTAACGTTGGTTCTTACGGCTTGGTTAACAGTGGCGGGGCTTTATATTTATGCCGGCTGATCGCTTACGACCGGTAGCTAGATAATCTTGTAGCCTTAGACTGTATGCTAATAAGAATGTGTCAGACATTACAGGCACGACTTAAATGATTCGTAACTAATAGAGTCTACCTGTACGCGAACTAGGAACCGCGAAACGGAGGCTCAGACGAGAGCCAGATGAGAGCCGGTAACGCCATTACGTCGTACCTTTTAAAGGCAGAGTATAAGTGTACCCCATATCATTTTTTCTCCTGCCACTAAAGCATGCACTAATGAAAATGGTAACGCTGGCCTTGTAGAGCAAGTTGAGACCTGGTTGTTTCTCAAAAGTATTTAATGCACTCCGACAAAGGCGAATTTCAATAAACGTGCCAGTAAACTTGGCTTAACTCAGACCATGGCTACACGGAGTGGTGGCCGCAATGCTGTACGCTGTAGGCTTTTTCAACGCCACATTTGTCATACGCGTTATTTACACAATACGGCATGCTAACACTGGTCTTATCTACGTCTATTTTACGTCCCGTCATGAGTTTCAGGGAAAACTTCTACCATCCTGCCCACAGTCTCTAGTAGCGTATGTACTTGAAGATAGATGAGTCCATTCAGGTGATGTGCAAGATGGGTGTCGTCGTTTTGACGGTGCTCTTGTCTGAAATTATGGTTTTACGAATGTAGTGTGTAAAACGTAATGCCCTTCCGTGTGCCGATTGGCTTGTATTAAGCATAGATACGAAGACTTCCTAGCTTTCTAGCTGCCTATCGAAGCCACCAAGTTGCTTAGAAAGGAATGCGTGCGAAAAAGCTCTTGGACAGTGTACGCAGTAGTTTTTAGCCGTTCATCGAAGAAATGACTCACATGTATTGTAGCAAGCCACCATTCGAACATGTACCGCTACTCGCAGAGATGGGGCCGCACCTTGTCAAGCACGGGGACGGTGTCAAGGACATCGCCTTCAGCGTCGAGGACTTGGACACCATCGTCAAGGTGAGTTATGTAAAGTGCGCGCGGGGAAAGTTTTCTTTCTGCGCTGGTTGTGGATGCGAATGTCTCCGGGCAGAACCCTCTTGACGTCGCCAAAAAGTGTCCGTGCGGCCGAGCATTGCCCCACATGAGAAAAGCAGGAGATCCCACTTGCGTTCCTGCACATGTTTCCGCACATACATATAAAGGAACAATATGTTCTACCTTATCATGGGGCGGTCACATGACCGTCCTGTGCACATGACGCATGCCTTGCGCGTTCGCACCGACTTTCCCGAAACACACAGATCGAAGTTTCGGGGGCAGTGCTCGTGCCCGTCATTCATGTCTGGAGTAGGAAGCAAGGGGTTGAGGGGTACTGGCAGGGATGCAGCATGGGCTGCATCTTTCTGTAAGCCATTAGCACTGCAGCCGAACTAGTGCTGAATATCCTCATCACCACTTGTGCAGATCATGGACGAAGACCTTTCCCGCATCGCTACTGTTTCGTGGGGAACCACGTGTGCAATTTCCATTCGATATTTTCAGTACTGCCGGAGGTTTCGCATCGGAATTTCGTGATCATAATTCTGCTGATTCACTTCACGGGCAGTTTATTAACATGTCCGGAGAATGCACGGCAGTATTTCATGATCAGGCGCAGTTTCGCGTCTGAATTGCCACAGTCCGGGTCCAGTTTAACCAGATGCCACGAAGATGGCATATCGATCTTTAAAAGGGCACGGTGAATTCATAGATGAATAGGTAGACGATATATTTAGGTTAGTAATGCTATCAAGATGAGCTCGGAAGAAAGAAAGGCCGCAATTTTCAAACTACAGTCACACGCCCTGTTCATGCCGAAAAAACAACAACAATTGTGCTAGCATCTTGTTTGCCAAAGGCAGCTGTAATATCCTTCTGTTTTTAACTTTTTAACTTGCAAACATTCAGCAACAAGGAGTCCTCTGCGAACACTCATAGTGGCTAAAGCCATGGTTTTTCTGCGCCTATAATTTTCGACTGGAGAGCATGAGGTCGCCCGATCTGGCAATGTTGTCAGCGGCGGCTGACAACATTTGGGTGTATATATACTTCGATAAACACTCAGTAAGCTGCTTTCCCTGTCCCATGATAGTAATGTTAGGTGGAGGCCACGATATCTGTAGGATAATGCGGGGGTAATGAAAAGTTAGCCAATACTATACTGATGCTGACTCACAGTGAATTTCCTCGTGAAGGTCGTGGATTTGTACTTGCTAATGTTCAAGGGCAGGAGGAACTTATGACACCAAGAGGCGAGTGTGTTAAAATCAGATTGAAGCAAACATGAGTCATTGGTCGCCCTAATCTCTGTGTGTATGACGCAATCATCCGCAAAAAGACGTCATTTTGTTTTGTATTACAAGAGAGATCATTTATGCAAGCTAGGAATAGTAGCGGTGACAGTCCGGAGCCTTGTGAGACTCCCGGTGTTACATTGGTGACATGTGAGTGGCTATGATTTACCGAAGTGGACTGCTTGCGTCCTGAAAGAAAATTTTCAATCCAGCGGATTAGGTTGCCGGGAATTCCTAGTGATCAGAGCTTCTGAAGTAAATGACTGTGGGGAACGCGATAAAATGCTTTGAAGTAATCGAGGAATATAGTATCTCTGTGGAGGTTATTGTCCATGGATTCTATTAAGTCGTGTATGAACTTAGCAAGCTGTGTTTCACATGAGAGATGTTTTCTAAAACAATGCTGTTGATAAAAGAAGTGATTAGATTCGAGGTGTGCCATTAGTTTCGTGGATATAACGTGCTCGAGAAGTCTGCTGACGTTTCCATCGATGACGTGCCAACTGGCTCAAGTTCGACCAGTTTCGTGAAGGCGTTTTTTTTTTTTTTTTCATGCATATCACATAGATTTGTATAACCTTTTCGTCGTCATTTATTTATGATACATTGTTATTTTTGTTTTTCATATTGTTTCATTTAACCCATGAATTCTTTTGTCTACTTTTTGTTTTCTTGTTGTTTCAATGTCTTCCTGTTCTTGTTCGCATTGTATATTGAGTTTGCTTCCCCCTTATGTAATGCCGTCGGGCCTTTAAGGGAAAACTAAATGAACTGAAAAAACTCTGGCGTGCGTCGTAGCCCGCAGTGTGGTTAAGCCCGTAACCATGAATGAAGAAGTCTATGAGTCAATTAGTTAATCAATTAATCATCAATCAGTCAAGCAATCATTCGGTCCAATCATTTCGGAAAGCTCATCTCGTTACCAGAAATGCTACAAAAGTTTTAGTAGAATGAAGTAGTTCTAGTGAAGTGTAGTTTTAACCTGTTAGCACGAGTAACATTTTAGTGATACTTCGCAGCGTGCCAAGGAGCGGGGGGCCAGCATCGTGCGCGACATCTGGGAGGAATCAGATGAGTGCGGGACCGTACGCTTCGCCACGGTACAGACGGTGAGTATTACTCTGCCCTTCTAGTTTGAAATGTTTCATACTCCGAGTGTCAGCTACTTGCCATTTACAGCTGGCGCCGCCATGTCGGTGAACCAGCTTCATTGACCAGTCCAGTGTTTCACTTCAGTGTATTCATCCTAGTGAGGGCATGACGAAGCTAAAAAAAAAAAGCATGGTGAATAATAGAAGCCAGTGCGGCCTAGCGAGTCAGAGATGAAACATAAATGGCGGGCTGTGTTCCCAGTAGCTATACAGGGCGAGGGAACGAGACAATTGGAAAATGACAGAAAAAAAAAAAAGAAAAAGAAGAGGCATTTGAAATACCCTTCTAAATGTTTTAAGAGGGGAGCTAGGAGCGAATGTATTTTCTTCCCTCTTTTTAATGGCTTCATTCTTCTCTCGAGGCTTAGTGTGGTTTGTGTCTTTCGGTAACGCTATACCAGAGGACGTTTTGTGTTTAACATAAGTAGACTCATTGCATAATTTTTAGCGACTTTCAACATTAACTTTATCGCCGAAAGAAACTGTTCGTCCTCATCAGAACTGCCCAACATTTACCTAGGTACTAATTAATCAAGCAAGCTAGAATAGAGCTAAAAATAGCAAAAACAGTTTAATTCGGGGCTAAGTTTAGGAACAATAATTAAAGTAGCTACTTGTAGCTAATGCAAAATTTTTTTATATCTAGTTCATTCCAATAGTTCACGGGCGATCAATGCGAATTATGTGAAGGGAAACGCTTTGCGGTTATCGATTTCGTGGGCATTCTTTTGCTGTCGATCTGAATTCATTTAGAGCAATGAGAGTTTAAGTTTCGGTTTTGTGGGGTTTAACCAAAGCGGCACAGGCTGTGAAGGACACCATAGTGGAGTGCTCCAGATAACTTCAACCACCTGGGGTTCTTTAACGTGCTCTGACATCGCACAGCACACGGACGCCTTGTGTACCACCTCTGTTGAAACGCGTATGACCGCCGTGGTCCGAGTTTGCGAAATTATTTATTTGGATGTTTTCTATTTTTTACCTTAATTCCAACTTAAAGATTCCAATCTTAATTTTAATTTTAATAGCAGTGTCACTTCTACTTTAAGTTACAATTCCCACCCCTCTCCGTTAATTTGTCATCATTTAAAAGCAAATTCAAATCTAAATTGACTCTGAATTTGTTTAAAATTATATTTTATTCCGAATTTTATTTCTAATTTTGTGTGTATTTCGAAGTCGCTCCTCTCAACGTCAGCCAACCCTGCTCCTTCTCTTCCTGACTGCTATTCTTCTTTCAGTGAATGATGTCACACCTCTGACGAACGTCAGACATCATGCTCTGCTTTGACGCAACTATTCGAATGCTGTAGCATTAAAAGTAGATTAATCCAGTTATAGCGGGGTGGAGACTTTCGGACTACTCACTCGCTTGATGGCCACTTTGACGTTAGTACAAGCCACCCAGGCGCGTTTACCGCGCCGGTTCGTTTTGGACACATTATGGCTCCTACGACTTTTCCGAATTCGGTGCGCGTTCAATACATCGGTTGCCGTCTTATACGCAGTGTGGAGACACTACGCACACATTCGTGGAGCGCGGCTCTTACAACGGTCTCTTCCTGCCCGGATACAAGAAACACCCATCCAAGGACCGCAGCTACGAGAAGCTGTGAGTCGAATTGGCGCTATTTTGCAAGTTTTCGAGATATATATAAGAAGAAAAAGGATTTTTTTCCCCATATCTGACTTTTTTTCGAACGTGTTCTCAACCAAGCCCAAAGAATCCCCCTATATATATATATATATATATATATATATATATATATATATATATATATATATATATATATATATATATATATATATATAAATAATTTAAAGGAGCTAACAGTTACAAGTGCTAGGCAAACGGCGGGGATATATATTTTTTAATGTTTTTCTGTTGGTATTGAGAAGAATTAGTAATGATTTTATGATAATTTTAGGGATAAAGAATATTCAATGAAAAGCGGAAGAAAAAACAACACGCCGATGGTGCGAGTCGAACCCACGACCTCAGAATATCGCGTCCAGTGCTCTTTCAACTGAGCTATATCAACTTTTTTTTTCTTTATTTTAACCGAGCTATATCAACGGCTGCCAACATTCCGCTTTCTTGGGTATTTACATTGACTAACCGAAACCTTCGAGCGTTCACCAGCGCCACTCTCATCCCTAGCGGCAGATGTGGAACATCCAGTTATACCGCGACCGTCCCGTATCACGTGATCATTAGGGAGGGCGGCAACTGTGCGATTACCCTCTCACGCTGCCTTTTCGACCTCAAGACTGCCCGGACCGAGACCCTCGCAAGCTATTAAGCAGACAATTGAAGGGGAAATGAGGGCTCGTTATTACAGAATTTAAAGGAGCTAACAGTCTACAAGTGCAAGGCAAACGCCGGGGATATTTTTTTATGTTTTGTTCTTGGTATTGACAAGAATTAGTGTTATGATGATTTTAGGGATAAAGAATATTCAATAAACATATATATCTATATATATATATATATATATATATATATATATATATATATATATATATATATATATATATATATATATATATATATATATATATATATATAGGAGCCACTTCTGCTTAGGTTGTAATGTCAGATAAAACATATCCGACAGTGAAACTGCTGGGAGTGACATTTGTACCTTCCTATGGCGTCGGTTTCAGGATTGAAGAAAAAAAAAAAATAGAGGTGTTCAGCGCTGCTGAACCGAATGTGCAACGAAAGCTTTGGCTGTGGGCAACTCGAGTTATAACCAGCGTTTTTGTTTTCGCTTTTTTTTTCTTCTTGTTGTCGTTGTCTCTCTGCAACAGCGGCGAAACCGGTTGCTAGACAACGGAACGGTCTGTCAGGCACCGGCGAAATGCTCAAGGGTAGCATATAGTGTTCCTTTCGCTACAAAATCGCGTCAAGGGTATGTATGACGCGATAGCGTAGGCTACCAGCCCACATATAAAGCTCCGCTTTAACTAAGCCGTATGAACATGTCTGTGTGGCATAGGGGTAGCGTAAATGTAAATGTCATGACAGGCTGATTCTAATGTCACCCTCCCACATGGAAGGAGAGGCCCGAGTTGGCGCTCTTTCAAACACCGGCGAAATTCTCGATTGTAGAGTAGTGTAGAAAATTAACCTGGCGACAGAATTACGTTTTAAAAGAGCCGTTCGACTCCTTCCGGTCCAATGCTTGATCTGTTTCCTTTCTTCTCAGGCCGAGTGCGAATCTCGACTTCATCGACCACTGCGTCCTGAACCAACCTGACCGGGAGATGGTGCCCACCGCTATGTGGTAACTGTATTCGCTTCTCCGCTTGCTCGGGTCCTGCATACTCACTATCGCACACTACAGGGATATACTGAGCAGTGCTCTCCTACCGAATGATAGTCTGCTCTTTTATCTTATTCGTGCTTATTATTTAGTAATGACCAGATGGGCCCAATACTACCTTGGCAGCATGCCTTTTGGAGCAGCAGCAGAACGATGGCCTTAAATAAGGTTGATCGAGAATAATTGCGCTGTCTGTCCAAAGTTTTGATGACCGATTGACGGAAGATGGCGTCAGAAGGCCTCATTGGCTGGAGAGAAGTGACATCACTATACCGAAAGTTTGATCTATCTTCATCGAATCCGTACCGCCTCCTCTAGATATTTTCCGGGGACCACATGTTATATGACCCACAGAGATGTCTGGCTTTATGGCAGACATACATCTAGGAGCCCGCAAATTCAACAATGGAAAATCGGCTATAAACTCGATGAAAGGCACCAACAGGTTCTAATGCTATCGCATTGCCAGCACAATGTAGTTAGGTGTATCCATGAATTGTTCGTATTGGCTTATCACAGCGGTCCTGTACACAGGTTGAATACCCATGTATACTCTCAGATACTGAATTTCAGGCTACCAAAAGTCCTGTAGGGCAACGTGAGTATTAGCTGCGGTGCAAACTACTTGTGCCCAACTCTTGCTGTGTGCTCGGCGTTATCGCCTATCAACCCACCCGCTTGACGATAGTCATTGTTTATTCTCTATCCCCTCTCCTTGAGTTGCTTGTAATATCCCAAGCTGAGAAAGAGATCACGTCCTTTTGGCCCCACCACTTGTCTATGTTGTGTCTGTATGTTGTGTTGTGTGTGTATGTTGTGCCGCCGGTCTGTTTGTTACAAGGTCTGTCTGCCGGTAGTCATCTTTGGGAGGGAAGGGCATGAAATTATTTTTATGCTAGTGCAGCGAGCTATACAAAGAAAGGTGGCAGCGTTAAGGTTTAGATACTAGAAGATGGCCAAATTGATGAGAAACAAAATGCGAGTTTTCACGGATAAAATAAATTTGAGGGACATCTAAATTTCACCTTAAGGTTGAGACGCGGTAGCTTGAATGGGTCCCTCTAACATCCTCGGGTTCTATTCGCGTATCACTTCACAGATACGACGTCAGGCGTTCTGGAATAATGCAGTCGTCCCCAGGACGTGACGATATGACTGCTGTCGTTCTATACACGGTCTAGCCGGTAATTTAGTTAACATTTAGACTGAGACGAAGGCTTGTTGATATATAACCGACATCTGACATCTTGAGGACCGCTGACAGGCGGCCGTTATATTTCCACTGCGGTGAGCCGGACCACATGTATTGTCGCTGCCCGCATCGAGAACTCGGCCTTCGAGGATTCAACCAATGTGATCCGGGCCCCCGTTACGCTGAACAGCCACAGGAGATCCAGGAGTATCTTCGAAGTCCTCCATCGCTGGTGTAATCTCCACATTCATCGCGCTCGCCGTCACTACATCACCAAGTTTCCCCTCGTCGCAGATCTCGCCGTGAGAGCCTGTCCCCTCTTACTCAGTACGGCGACGCCTAGAGG
The DNA here is from genome assembly GCF_055883805.1 of Amblyomma maculatum. NCBI lineage: Eukaryota > Metazoa > Arthropoda > Arachnida > Ixodida > Ixodidae > Amblyomma > Amblyomma maculatum. The sequence goes on from NC_139348.1 coordinate 156,355,664, forward strand.
GGGCGTTGCCAAAGTCGATCGAAAGAAAGATCCTCCATGTACGTTACAGCTTCGTGCAACGAACGATTGCACCCTTGGGGGCACAAACGGCTTTGCAGTTTCCAGTGACATTAAAATAGTAATCGACTGTCACGAGGTAGCCGCGCTTGTTGATACCGGTGCTGATTATTAGGTATTTAGTAGATAATTTTGCCACCGACTGCGAAAAGTGACTACCCCGTGGGATGGCCCTCCAATACGAACCGCAGGCAGTTTGGTCACTGACCAAGGTACCGCATTTCTTGCACAATTGATGCTGCTTCCAAGCTGTACCAGCCACCGTCGAACTACTGCGTATATATCATCCGCAAACCAGTGGGCTGACGGAGAGGCTGAATAAGACGATGGCCGATATGATCGCCATTTACCTGGACGGCGTATCGGAATTGGGACAAAAAGCTACTTTATGTTACGTTCGCTTATAATACTGCAGTCCAGGAGACAACACATGTGTCACCGTTACAGCTGGTGCATGGCAGAAAAGTCACCACTGCTCGATGCTGTGCTACCGCACGAGCCGCCTGACGGCGTAGCCGATGATGATCGACTAGTATGCGAGCGCGCGGAGCTGGAACGACTTATACATACAGTACCAACAACGTACCGAGGGTCATCGCTACAACTTTCGGAGACGAGAAGTTGATTTTCGACCTGGTGATAAGGTCTAGGTTTGGACACCGGTTCGCTGTTGAGGCCTGTCGGAAAACTTATGAAGCGCTACTTCGGACAGTAGGCGGTTATTCGTTGCATCGGTAACCTCAACTACGGGGTGCTTCCCAGCGAAAGTCGATCATTATCATGCCTTTCCTCACGTCCTAAAGTTGTGCATGTAGTCCGGCTTAAGCCGTATTACGTGTGACCCTAGAGGAGCCCTTCGTTGTTTTCTTAGCTACATTCTTCATCGAAAAGCAACACGTGCAGACACTATGCATGCTTGTGGGGGTGTTTTCCTCCTTTGAGCTTAGCATCGGGACTATGCTTCTTTCGGTAGGGAGGCAGTGTAGTGCCCGAAGAATTAACGAAACGCGATCGCTTCGACGAAGACGACGCTGTGACTTGCAGGAGTGCTGGTTCTGCTGCTGTTGGGCTGAATCTTCCCGCTTCCCTGTTGACATGAAGTCTTTGCTGCCGTACTGTCCATGTGTGTCACGCCGTGACAATATAGTAACAGAAAGTTTATTTTATATATGTAAAAATACGAATGCACAAGCTTTTAGCGAAGAAGAATTTGCATTGTACAAAAGAACAACACTGAGCGAGAAATATTACATTCAGTTAAGCACTAGTTTCGTTTTATATACCTAAGCTTAACGTAATTAAATCAAGAATGCCATCAACTCTGGGACATAGAGACACTGCGTTTTTATTGAAAATAAGACGCACAAGAAACAAGATACAACGTTTAACAAACATGATTTGAAGAACAATGGTGGCTCGTCTGAGTCGCGACCCAAGGGCCCCGCACTCGTTTCCCATATAATTGCAATTTTCTCTCATTCCTTTTCTTTTCAGTGCTACTAATTTAATTTACGTTACTGTACGTTTCGTTTATGGTGGTTAATGTGATAAAGTACCGTGTGCTATGAGACAGGCGGGCTCCGGAGATTTCGACGACCTAGGGTTCTTTAACGTGCAGTGAAATCGCGCACTGAGCGCGGACGCGCCTTGCTTTTCGCCTCCATCGATTGCCCTAAGTACTGCACCACCACGGCGGGATTATCGCACCTCATAATGACATTTGAGTCATGTTGAGACCTTATAATCAGATTTGTTTTGTTCAACTTTGTGGGGAACGATGCGACGTCATGCCCGTCCTGACCAATGAAGAATTGTGCAGTGACGTTATCATGGTTTCAGTGTGCGATAGTCATGAAGTGTTTGAATTCCCCGTGCGAGGTCACGTGGTAGCTAGGTTGCGACATTTTTGACCAATCAGACAATTTCCACTACATTGACTCCAGCTTCTTTGCTGAACAGGACTATCAGCCCTGTACTGCCGAATTAATAAAACGAAATTGGCATGTGATGCGAAGAAAAAATAACTGATGGTCCCTTAAGATGGCGGAGAATATTACAAGGGACGGCATAAGTGCATGGCACAGAGTGGTGAGAGCTAGGTGGATGGATGAGCTTAGGAGTTAAGGAAGTGTGCTGGCACAACATGACAGAAGCTACCGCAGAGTGCGAACGCAGTTAGGCACTGGACTGAGAAGTGAGGCAATTACGGCTCTCTTTTTCTTGCTTAGTAACCTCTCTCATTTTTGCAGGTACGAACGCAACCTGATGTTCCACCGCTTCTGGTCGGTGGACGACAAGCAGATCCACACCAAGTACTCGGCTCTTCGCTCCATCGTGGTCACCAACTATGAGGAGACCATAAAGATGCCAATCAACGAGCCCGCCAACGGACTGCGCCGCTCACAGATACAGGCATGTGCACACCCTTTGGGACCGCGCGGTAATCGTAGTAGCCAAGGGAACATTATCATCATTAGCTGCAATGGATTCAATGGAAGACTGTGACATGTCTCACCGGTATCCAATTAGTTATGTACTGTTACAACCGGCCACCATTTATCAGCATATTACAGCGAAATCCATTACTGAGGGCATATCAGACTGGGGGTATATCAGGCTGAGGGCACATCAAGGCATATCAGGCATGAGGTTTACACCTCATATGTCGACCTTGATATCACGGAGTGAGGTGAGGTTCAGGCGAGATAGGCGAAAGCTGGAAATTTTATGGATGAGGCTGGAAGAGTCGGGCATGCGTGAATTTGAGCAAGGTCATTCAGTGATACCCAGATTGTGAGATCAAGACTTTTTGCAGTTCCCGCGGTGTATACCGACGAGCACCCGTTCTTAGTAAGAGCTCTGAGCGTGCTGCCGTGGTGCTCTCAGTGAAGCCATATGTTCGATTGCCACCGTTTGGAAAATTGCAGTCGCAGCCCGCCCTAAGCTTTCGGCACCCGACCGTAACGTCCGTTCAAGCCAAGCCTACTGCAGGTCGCTCCACTGGGTTTTCTTGAAATGACTATTCTTGCCACTGCAGTGAATCGTCCCTTCCCCAATCCTGCTCTTTCTCCCGCTCCACTCCGCGCTTACTGCAGGCTCAAACTAAAAAAAAAAAAAAAAAAAAAAAATTGACACAAAGGATAGCATCGCAGCTAAGTCCTGGTAGTTTCGTCTGATGCCGCAAGTAAGTACGTTTAGACCAATCAGCAGCGAAGACATTACTCATCACGAGGAGCTGAACTATATACACCACGACTTCAGTTATCTAAGTTATCTGTTCTGAGCAGTGTATGCCCCTCCAAAGTTCGTTTCCACCCTCCTGATACTGAACTTGGATGGAATCGGCAATGTTTAGAGCAACAACATTAACAGATTTGTCGAGCCTTGTAGTATAATAACGACCGTATTGAAGTTAAGGGAGTATGTACATCATAAGGCATACCTAATTTGGGAGTAATTCTGTGAACGCTTGAGATCACTATATGTCCCGGTCCTTATATCCAACGTACGTCGTGAGCATGAATTTCTATACTGTGTGAGTGTCCGTTTTCTGGCCTCAATATGTAACAACTTAAACAGCGTGCGGAATCATTAAGATTTCACCATGATTCCACGGGCTTCTTATAGCGCGTCCATCAAGTATTTTCATGCATCAGGTTTGAAGACATGCTGTCACCTGTGTGTCCAAAGGCTGCTTAGATGGTCCAGGGGGTTGCTTTTGGGCTCTTTGCGTAGCAGCATTTGAAAACACGTTCGGCAGAGTGCATAGTGGCACAGGAGGCAAGCTTGGCCTGAAATTAATTCGAAATGAAGCTAAATTGAATTCGCTCGTCGTGCTTACTATCTTCCCTGCCATTAACTCGCAGGAATACGTCGACTACTACGGAGGCGCCGGCGTGCAGCACATCGCCCTGAACACGAGCGATATCATCGCCTCGGTGAGTGGACGTAACCTTGCCTATAAGAACGAACTATTCAGAGTTTCAGTGATTCTTTTTTTTTTTTTTTGTTTACCGTGGACGCCACAGTCCGTGGTTTTCATGATATTCACAACAGCAGCTCGAACGAGCTGACCCTCTACAATAACCAAGCGGCTAATGGTCACCACTGTATAATATCAATTACAGCGGGATGTGGGACAAGCAGTACAGTGGAGTGCTTTCGACAACGCAGCTTTGACCACTTAGGACCCCTTATATGGTTCCCACATCTGAGCCTTGGAGTATTCGCCTAGGTAGAAATACGGTCATTGCGAAAGCAAGCCCCCGTTAACATGTTCGTCCAACTGCTGGACATCGTAACCAATATACCACCGAAGCGAGAAGTCTTACACTATAGAGGGTCAAAATCCTGGCCCTTTCTCGCCGTCTCTTTGAAGACACTAATTTCGAACGAGAGGGAACTGCGACATGTGCCGAGTCTGTCGAAAATAGTGGGATAAATGTGTATCCTGAGGTCAGACACTTCTTCCGCAGGGACAGCATCTTTTTTCTTTCGTATATTTGTACGATCCTAAAATCTGTTCTCTCACAATGACCAGGACCAGTCTGATAGAATTTTCTCTAATGGCTTCCATTGCGCAGATCAAGGCCCTTCGCGAACGTGGCATGGAATTCCTGGACACGCCAGACACGTACTACACGCAGCTCAGGGAGAAGCTTAAGACAGCCAAGATCACCGTCTCCGAAGACCTGAACGTGGTGAGCGCACATCGCCGGCATAAAAAGCTGAAATCGGCCCCTTATAGCGGAACTGCCCTATGCAATATTTTGATGCTTTCCTATGGAATGAGCACTTACACACTATGAATGAGCGCATGCACATGTGATGGGTACTATGAAGTGTTTTGTGAGATGTGGTGGTGAGATCATGTTCCAGCGTTTTTGTTTCTTTTTTTTTTTACGAAACCTATAGCTCGAACTTTTTCGCTCAGTACACACCGCCACTGATAAGATAGCATTGACTTGCAAAAATTAACGTGTATAATCATCGACAAATCATCCCATCTAACGAGCGAGGTGTCCCAGTACATGCATGCCAAAGATGGCAAAGCGGATGCTTGGGGCAGGTAATGAATTGGATAATATCTAGGTAAATTTGACGATAGTCCGGCCATGGCTAGGATTACGTAAACAAGATGAGAGATCATAAAGATCGAGTTTGCAAAATAATTTCCAAAATTAGGCCCATGTCACTGCGTCTCGTTATATTCACATAGACCGACTCTACTACTGTATTCGCAATTTTGGATTTCTCCCGCTTCCTGCAGCTGCGGAAGGCTCGGCCGCAGATACAGATTTTCCTCACCTGTCATAAGCATGCGTCGATTTCGCAACCATCATGATGCTATTTCACAATGGAGCACACGCCTATAGAAATTTAGTTTGAAAAGAAACTAATTAGCTCTCTGAAGGCGTACCTAACTATTTGGGTGGATGTTTTCAAGATCCCACTGACCGAGGTAAGTGTAAATGGCGTCGTCATGAAGTAAAGAAATTTACAAAAGGGTCAGTTTTTTTTTTTTTTCTTTTTTTACTCCACGTATGTTTTGATCAGTGCTGAGCAGTTCAATTCAAGCCTCTGGCTGACTTGCCCTCAAGAATCCTTACGAACTATTCAAATCCGCTATCAGTAACGGTAGCGGTTACCGAAGACAATATCTGCTTCTCCCTCTCACACGGGATTCTTGAGTGGCGTCTCGATAAATTAGGTTTTTGGCATTTATGTATTTGCCTGGGGCATGATGCAGCACTTGTTATCAATACGTGACGCTGTTGGCAATAGAGTCTGGTTCTTTAACGCAATGTTACATGGTCCACATTGGGCCCATTTTGTCAGCCTTCTCCCTGTTCCTCTGGTGCGTTGTTTCTCAAGTCGGTAGTAATCGTTCATTCTGTCGTCTCTTTTCGCACGTCAACAGCTGCAGAAGCTGAAGATTCTGATCGATTACGACGACAACGGCTACCTGCTGCAGATCTTCACCAAGAACATGCAGGACCGCCCAACCCTCTTCCTGGAGGTCATCCAGAGGCACAACCACAGTGTGAGTTGTCGCTGCCCCTAGCATTGTCCGGCACTGGTGCAACCATTTAAAAAAAAAAAATGTATGAAAGCAGGATATACTGCAGGTTCAAAGCGAGACCCATTGTCCTCTGAGCAGTCTTGTGGGTCGTAGTGGGCTTCTCCAGTTGTCCTTGTCCTGCTTTTTTTTTTTAATTTACTACTCGCCTGCTGCGTACGAACTAGCCCGCATCAAGATTTGTAGCTCACCTTTCTAGCCGTATGGCTTCGATTAGGTGGGCGTCAGTCAGCTCCCATAATTAAAAAGTGGTCTTGCTAATTCGCCATCTCTTCCTTTGTATGTTCATGCAGGGGTTTGGTGCTGGCAACTTCAAGTCCCTGTTCGAAGCCATCGAAGCTGAGCAGGAGGCCAGAGGAAACCTCTATTAAGATGGAAGCTGAGCAAAGGCGGCGTGCTTGCCTCGAAGACTCATTGTGCGGAATCTCTGCGACTCAATCTGACTACTCTGCCTAAAAATAAACACCAATAGGAGATTGATTTTTTCTAACGCAATGTCAGTGTCGTCCGTTTTAAATGTTAGAACATATGGTACTTACACAATTGTAACGAGAGCTTTTTTTAATCACTTTGCTGAGAACGCATTTCACGTTATATTCGGAACCAAGGTGCGAATGAAGCGCATTACTTTTTTTTTCCCCTGCTCTCAATACAGATCTGCCACAATAATAGTAAGTTGAGAGAAGCAAGCAACACTTTGACAACATCGGAGTCGCAAACCGAGGCGAGGTAAAAAAAAATGGCCACGAGGAAAAACCGGAAGGCGGCACCATGCAACAACGGACGACGCGTTGACAACACACGCACAGCGGCAATTTTGCCGACATGTGTACCGAAATTTTGATGCAACTGTTCGTAATACAGCGTCACAACGATAACAGCTTCGGACGCGCCAGGTCAACGTGAATAGATCAACGCACGTTTAAAGTAATGATTCCGCATTATAATCATAGTCTCGCGCATAATCCTTACATCATCTTCTATTTCCTTCCAGGAGCCAGCTCCGCTGTTGCGTGATATTAATTGTGGCATTATTTACATGTAAATTATTGAACTTCACTCCGTATACCATTGCACGTAGTGTCGTACAAAGCGCACAACAAATGGGGACAATGGACCAGCGTGTTCCTTTCAAGTAGGTTTTTCAAGTTTTCCCCCGAGAGCTGCCAGCGCTTATTTGATTTGTAAAAATACTACACCGGGCATTATCTTTCGTCATTATCTTTCCTTATATTCATTTCGCTGCTGATAACCCGAAAGCTAATTTTCCATGTAACAATTAGTCGAAAGTCAGAGCTTTTCCTAGTAGCCTATTCCTCCCATACGTCCTGGTCAAGACTACTGAGAAGTATAATAGACCACTACCTCATTGCTCAAGTGAGTGGTTGATCACTGACACTTGCGTACCAGCAGTCTAAACTTCCACTTTGAGCCCAGCATACTTCCGCGATGGCTCAGCGGATTTGCCATTCACTTATTAGGGCGAAAACCCTTAATGGCTCATGCTGTCGTGGACAGTGTGTGTCCCGCTTTTGCGGCGTTCTGATTGGCCGAGGCGGGATGCGTCCCTGCCATTTGCAGTGCCACTCTTGAACGCGCGCGCCAATGAACGCCACGCGACAGGAGCCATGGTGTACCGGCCAAGCCAACATCACCTAGACTATCCAAACACACATTTGCCGGAGAAAGTGTGATAGATACTGCGCCTTTACTTTCCTGTAAACCAATTATAATTATATGTAGCACTACAACGAATGCCGATAAAAGAAGTCTCATTTTGTCTAGCGTTACTGCCATGAGCAATCCCACACTTAAACGCGCGCCCAGGAACACCACGCGACAGGAGCGATGGTGTACCGTCCAAACGCACACTTGTCGGAGAAAGTGTCACAGATACTGCGCCTTTCCTTTCCTGTAAACCAACTATAATTATATGTAGCACTGCAACTAATGCAGTCAAGAGGCTAACGATTGGAGGCAAATTATAGAATAGGAAGGGTAGGCTTTTGCTATTCTCCTCTTAAGACCCTCTAATTTTTGGTCCCAAGGTCATGGATTTGATCCCGGACGCGGGAGCCATGTTTTGATGGAGGCGAAATGCAAAAGGTGCGCTGCGCGATGTCAGCGTATATGCGCCCCGAGCTGGTAGAAAGTAATTCAGTCCTCCATTAAGAGGTCCCTCATGGCCCAAGTGTCATTTCGATACGTTAAACCCCACAATTGAAATTAAAATTTATTAAGCCTAATATAATGCGGCAGATTTACTGCGACTGCAACGAAATGGTGACACATAGATGCATCACGTTGTCCACTTATTGTGCTATGCGTTTCATAAGACGCCAACCAAGACAAAAAGCAGTGCACAGTCTGAAAAAAATGAATGAACCACGCTAGTGCGTTTTATATTTCATCGCCTCAACGCTGTAGTCCAGAAAGGATAAGCATGGTAAGTGTGGTGCTACATAGTTTCTATTTATCGACGGAGCATGCCCGATTGTTGTTGTTGTTGTTGTTGTTGTTGTTGTAGTGGTTATTTATTGTATGTACAAAAGGAAAGAAAAGATGTTTGCCAGCCCCGGTATCTGCTATCTTATATCTGAAGCACCTGAACTGGGGCGGCGGAAATAAAGGGATAGCGAGGAGAAGGTAGAGGAAATCAAAGAGGTGAGTGATAGGGAGAAAGAAAAGGGTAGGTAAAAATAAAAGAAATATATACACTATGGTACAGTATACAGTAGTTTGCTTGAGGCCCACCCGCAAATGTCTTAGTCACTGAGCACTCGGCCCATCGGGCGGGCCTCTGCAATAGCTCTGCGTCCAGGCAACTGTTCACAACGCACGCACTGGCCAACTGTACAAAACACTGACGGCTGTCGTGGGCAATCGGCCGTTATTGTGGGAAATAGCACACGTGGAGCGTTCAGTCCCAGCGCGCACTATCTGGCGAGGTGAAATAGGCGGGTCATCAAGCCCGCCTGTTCGATGTACTCACACAAGCTCACGTGAGCTCGCTCGCGGGCGTGCGCACAGCCCGGCGGCCACAGGAGCACAGCTACGCTGTCTGGGATTACCCCCTGCGCTCTGTAAGCCGCCAGCAACTCACGTCGTGGTTCGGCTAGCGCGGTGCAGCGCAGTAGGAGATGTTCGAGAGTTTCTACCTCGCCACAGCCGTCACACACGTCACTGTTGGCAAGTCCGTGGCGCATCCGTCGTTCCCCAGGCCACACACATCCAATGCGTGCACGGAGGATCATTGCGCTTTGCAGCCGAGTCAGTGAGCGGCCGCTGACACTGTGAATGCGCTCACCTCTTGTGATGCGTGGGTCGGGGTGCTGCGTCCGGAGGTGATCGTCGATTACCGCACGCACATCATCCAAAGCGAGTTGCTCGTCGCTAGGAGGGAGTTCATGTGCTGCGGTCGCGAGCTCGTCGGCACGTTCGTTGCCCTCTATGCCGCAGTGCCCGGGGATCCACTGTGCCGTATAGCGCAGCCACGCTCCGCCAAGCGCTTGAGACGCGCGCGAATCTGACACAGCAGCGGAGTTCCCCGGCCGGTGGTTCGAAGGCGGCTGAGGGCAGCGCGAGAGTCACATAGCACGGCACACCTGGGTGGCGGCGGAGTCAGTTCAAGCAGTAGATCCAGGCCTAGGCGTAGGCCTGCAGCAGCTCCGCCGTGGTGGAAGAACCCAGGTATGACAGGTGCAGCTGTCTGTGCAGTTGCAGGGCGGGGATGGTAGCCGCCGCTGCTAGCGAGCAACTGTCTCTGGCCACGGAGCCGTCGGTGTAAACGAGGAGGTGGTGTTGGAGTTCCTCGTAGATGACGGCTCTGGTCAGCTGCTGCACTGCACAGGGCGGTGTGGTGCGTTTCCCCGCGATTCCGACAATCTCTCGCTGAACCTCCGTAGCATCGGGCCAGGGCGAGAAGAGGTCGTAGGGGGGCGTTGCATTGGTGAGCTGCTCGTACTCGAGCAGCGCCGCTCCCATGCGCGAGTGGCGATGATGTCGCAACCGATGTAATAGCGGGCCGCCGTCCTTTGCGCGCTGTAGGCGATCGATGTGTCGGAGCGCCCGCCGCGTGGCCTGAAGTTGTAAAGGCCACGCACCTGCCTCGGCCAAAGTAGCTGCGCATTGAGAGTTCTGAGGAAGGCCGAGGCAAATGCGGAGCGCCTTGCGATGCTCGACCTCTAGCTTCTTCCAGCATGGTTTGCGCAGTGTAACGAGCGGTAGCGCGTAGAGTATTGCCCCCAGAGCCGCGGAGTTGTACAGCCGTAACGCTGCTTGCTGGGAGATGCCCTGGCCTCGAGCAGTGAGCCTGTGTACGGCGGCGGTGGTTCTCTTCATCTGCAGGCAGGCCTTGATCGCCGCGGGTCGGAAGGAAAGGCGCTGGTCTATGTCCAACCCCAGGTACCGCACCGAACGTCGCCACGGCAAGAGGGTCCCGTCCAGTGTGAGCGGCGGTGGTCGTTTGCGCGAGCTCGGAACACAGGCCATTGCGACGGATTTGTCCGCGCTGAGCGAGAGACCTAGGCCGCGCAAACAGTCGTTCACCGCCGTCAGAGCTGCCTGCAGGCACGCGCGCACCCGTGCTGTCTCGCCCGGCGGTCCCAGGCACCACAGAGCAATGTCATCTGCGTATATGGAGATGTACACATGATGCCGGCAGCCTGCAGGCAGGCAGCCCGGCACCACCGACATCGCCACATGAACAGAGAAGGTGACAGGACAGAGCCCTGCGGCACGCCTAGCCCGACCGGGCGAGGCGCCGAGAGAGCACCCCCCACGCGAACGCGCATGGAGCGCGCCTGGAAAAAGCTCCGAACGTATTGTAGCAAGCGTCCGCCCACGCCAGCCCTCTCAAGCGTCGCGAGAATGGGAGCGCGGCAGACGTTATCAAACGCGCCTGACACGTCCAGCAGTAGAAGCAACGCAATCTGCCTCCCTGCCTTCGCGTGCTCGAGCGCGCTGACAACATCGGAGATGGAATTAATAAAATTTCAAGCCCACCTCCGTGGCCTATAAGCAGTTACTTCGATAGTACAGTTGTTACCAGTCCATGGGTTCAAGTTATAGGTCGCCTCGTCCATGTCGAGAACAAAGGGAGAGTCGGAAGGCATTTCCGAGATGACAAGAAGGAACGGGTGTTATAACAGGGCTTATAAGTATGAGGGGCCTACTTTTACGCACGAGCAGAAAAACTATCAGACGTCAGCAAGTACTCCACCACATAAATGCACATGCCATCCGGCTTGGTTTATCGGATTCGGCATCGCCCTTGCTGCGGAATTTCACCATTTGATTAGTGCACAGTCGAGCGGTCATTAGAGTCCCTTGGGGAGCTGCCCACCACTAAAGGTGTTAGCGGCGTCCCTTCGCAGTTGTTCCGATAGTGAAGACAATTGCTTTTGAGGTGTGGTGTTAACACTTTCCGGGGCTATCACTCCATGAGTAGAACAGCACTGGTTCGCCGTGGAACATCCCTTGTGCAAATGTCGTTCGTTTGGCGTCGCAAAGCGGATGCTGTGTTCTGTTAAAACCGCAGCGCGCGACAGCCGTCACGCTGCTCAGGATACTGCTGCAGCGGTTTTTAGCTTTCAGACCGCATTTCTTTCTTTTGCTCTTTCTTATATGCAGTCTTCAATTTTACACGACGCAAGGTAGCTAGGCGGGAACCCATGATTGTTAACTGTCGTGCCTTACCCCTGACCTGCCGTTTTTAGCCATGGGACACTCAAACCAGCCCGTGGGACACTCAAGCACCCTTTTTGAATCCAAAAACGTTGGCTGTAGTTTAGCTCTAGTTAACTCTAGTTGAATTGCGAAAGCAACGACAGAAGCTTCTTTTGCCGGCTACATTATTCCCCTGTCACGCTTTATCAGTATAAGGTGCAACATTATTGGGGACACTTAAGCTAATTTTTTAAGGGTATGACGCAAGAGCGTAAGATACCAGCCCACATATAAAGTCACGCTTCAACCAAGCTGTATGAACGTGCCTGCGTGATGAGATGATCCTGATTTGCTGTTATCCCTCATTTGGTGCAGAACTTTAGAGGTTCCCCTCCCTCCCCGTATAGATAAGGGGGAAAGAATCGGTTTGTTTGTAACCTTCTCCACTCTCTGCACTCCTTAGGTGTGAGACCGATTTGGAGGTTGGAGGTCTAGTCTTTCCATCCTGTGTTCAGCCGTGATTCCCGTGTACGTGATGAGCGGGTCCTTCGCCCAGGTAAGGATGATTCCACGGCCGACTGGGTGCAGATATCTTGGGCGCGAGGCTGTTAGCAGCCTCGTTGCATTCCCCTCATGAGTAGGGACCCATACGATGGAGATCTCTGGTGACCTCTGGTTCCGCAATTTGAACTCTAGATTTCCAGGTGTTTGAGTGTTTCGTGTCTTCCGAGAAACCACTTGTCAATACACCCACTGTCAAGAAAAGTGTACAGCAGATCTAAAACACCTTGTATGACAATGTCCATCCTTCTCACGAGGAAAAAACAAAGTTACGCATGTTCCACACGACGGCATGCCCACCCTGGCAGATCAGATTCTATCAAGCCCCGCAATACAACATTCCATTGCTACATAGGCATGCAGTGAGAGTGGCTTGCTTCGAGTACTGTGAGAGAGGTCGACTTTCAGCGCGCAGATCGGCAGCATGGCAAGCAACGAGCAACAGCTTGAAGCATCTGAAGACGAAGCTACGCTCCTATCCCTCCTAGCTACATAATTACCCAAACAGCGGCCGAGAGCCATCCTTTCCTTCAAATAAAGGCTTCATTCATTTATTCATTCATTCATTCATTCATTCATTCATTCATTCATTCATTCATTCACAGATGTTTCAAGGCACGTTCTCCGCATGCGTGCCAGCTGCTGTGGAGAGAAGTGGAGAGGGTAGTCTCGGAAGCATCCATAATATGTACGCCGTTTTTAGGTGCGGCCTACTCAAATAGGAGTGGACGCCAGATTTGGTGTGCCAGCCACACTGTGCTGGCAGTGGGGTGCAGTAGCCACAAAGTTCAGTGGGCCGCTGTCATTTTGTTTCCTCAAATTTTAGACTGTTTTATAGGAAAGGCGCACTACCTGTCACACTTCTGGGTGGACCCCTGAACCGTTCCGCAAGGGGAGAGGAAGGTAGAAGTGAACGCGGAAAGAGAAAGTGGTGCAAGACTGTTGATTAATTTAGGCCACATGTGCATTTCTAACGTGCATTGTTATCGCACAGCACACAGACGCCATTTTCGCTCCTCCACGAGGCTTCTGTTGATGTGTTCAAACGCGCGGTCCTGATGGTGTGATATCAGTGCAGGTTAATGATCCCCAGGTGGTCGAAATTATTTTGGAGCCCTCCACTATGACAGCTCTTAATTTTTCTTCTTTCACTCCCTCCATCCTTTGCACAATGCAGGTGTCCACCCAGAAGTGTGACGATACTGCCCACCAACACTGTGTCATATCAACAGAGCTATCGCTCATCTTCGGTTCAGAGCCTTGTACATTTCCAGCTTTTTAAGGCGAGGCTCATGGAAAGACATCCCGTGCGCGATATGTGCGCGGGATCTGTGCGCTGATGTACGTGTCACTTGTCAATCATCTTGATGACGTCATGAGATAAATAAAAGTGATTATAAATAAATAATCCAAAATTATAGATTAGGAAGACGTCTGATGCCGCCACCGGATCCTAGCTTAAATAATAAAGAGGCCATAGCCTGGCGGCGATTACAAGCCGGAAATTTCCCGAACCCTGTCTGGTTGCTCCACACCCAGATATATGAGAGAAAAAATGATAAATGTAAAGCCTGCGAAGCGAGGGGGACCCTCGACCATATACCTTTGGGAATGCCCTGAGTCTCCGGGCGCTAGGGACAACATTAAAAGTAAAGAAGCCTGGGCAACCCTGCTGCGAAGCGACATCCCCGCTGACCAGCAAAAAGCCGTCCGCCTGGCAGCTGAGACCGCGAATAACCAATGTATATTCGCCAGTCCTTAGTCGCGGAGGTTCCAGCCCCCGTTCCTCAGGCCTGCGTGCCAGGAGCGGGGAGTAGGGGGCCTCCTAAATCGGTGGAAATTAAAGTTTTAATCAATCAATCAATCAATCAAGTCATGTCTACACTGGTAATCGAACCTCAATCCCTCGAATCCCCAGCCGAGTGCTTTAACCAACTGCGCCACGGCCGGAATCGTGAGACGCACATCATAATTCTTCTTCTACCGAGGATGATAGTAGCGATGACAATTTGATTGGTTGGTTGGTTTGTGGGATTTAACGTCCCAAAGCGACTCAGGCTATGAGGGACGCCGTAGTGGAGGACTCCGGAAATTTCGACCACCTGGGGTTCTTTAACGTGCACAGACATCGCACAGCACACGGGCGCCTTGCTTTTAGTCTCCGTTAAAAAGCGGCCGCCTTAAACACTGCGCCACCCCGGCGGGTCGATGACAATTTGACGCTACAATTAGTGATAATGGCAATGATGACAGCAGCAGTGATATGAAGGTGCGTTGAGTTGATAATGATAATGAGAGCAAACGTGATACACCGTGTGCAGTAGCAATGCTTCGGCTTTCACATTAATTTATGCAGTGTAGATTCCAATATTTTAAGGCGATAGCCTTTAATGGCTCATGCTCGCGGATCGTGTCCTTCCGTCCGTAACGCTTTTCGTTACGTGAGAGGCGGTAGCTGGCAGCTGACATGGCCGAGCACTAACTGGGCGTACCTTCCTGGCATTACGTTAGGCAGGAGCTGCCAACTCGAGCATCTCCTTTCATATCGGAAGGTCATATCAAAATCAGCCTGCCAAGACCTTTGCATCCACGCTATCCCTAGGCCACGCAGGCACATTCATACGGCTCGGTTAAAGCGGGGCTTAATATGTTGGCTGGTAGCTTACGCTATCGCGTCATCGCGAAGGTGGCAGTGAAAACAGAGAGAAATAGGTGCCGTAGTGGAGGGTTTCGGACCATTGTGCGATAGAGGCTTTCGCCTCATCGCAGTTTAGTAATCTAAAGCTCCCCTTAGAAATTTTTTTGCATTTGTGCGAAATGCTGCGATCAAAACCTTAATGTGTCAACTGAAAATATGTGGCACTAAAAACAAAGACCATAGATTTGTGCTTTTCTTCCGTTTTGGGCCATGAAGCAAACGCAGGTTGAAGAAAGACACTAGTTGACACATGCGCTTCTTGAGCAGTGGCAGCACAGCGTGCAGGAATCAGGCTATTTGAGATATCCACCAGTAAGAAAGATAAATTTGCCCTTTTTTTGGTTTTCTGCTGTATATTCAGTGTACCTGTACCTTACGATGTTTTTTTTGTTTTATGTCGCGACACTTGTGTGGAATCAAGGAAGAGTACGCATTCGCTGCTCTAGCTGGCTTAGTGGCAGCGCAGAAGTAGGCACCAGGAGGTGACCCATGACGCTTTGTTTAGGTTCGCCTTTGTGACGGTTATATCATATTCCATGCAGTGCTGTGTGTGAGGCTACAGCCAAAACAGCGGTATCCCCATACATGCAATCATGCTCATAGCAGAACCCTACGCATCCCATGGTCGTCATGGAAAAACGCCATATCTCAGGTCCAACGCCAGCCAGTGAGAGGGAGAAACTTCCACATCAAAACTTGCATGTCAACCAATGAAAAAGTGTAAAACTGCCAAGTAGGCAGATCTGTATTGGCCGATGTAAGATGGAAGAGGACGACTAACCTTGACGAGTGGATAAAAGGCGCGAGCACGTATGAGAGGTCTCGGCCATGCATCCTGCTTCAATGTGAAGGAGAAGACTCATCTAAGAGGACCGAAAGCAGCCAAGCACCTTCCGCCCTAAATCCGAAGACGATCCAGACCTGTACAAAGACTGGCCAAACTGTTCATTTCGCCAAGAAAGTGCTTCGCCATCCTGCATCGAATATCACTGCAACATATGAAATGTAGCAAAAGACGAGGACACAAGAGACGAGAGACGTCTCTTGTGTCCTCGTCTTTTGCTGCGCTATAGTGTATTGGAATCATGTACCAACAAGCCCAAAAAACCGCGATATGAAATGTCTCAGCTTCTGTGGGAATCGTCACCTGAGTGGGCCTTGACCTCTAGAGACAGATCAAAAGAATCCCGGTACTCTTGGGTGAGTCACACCAGCATAAGTAGCATAACTAATTACTTTTTAATTTAAAACTGTTTTCACATTACTGCTGCCTGTGTGTCCTTTCCTCTTGCTCTGCATGGGCGCCTCAGTATGAAGGTATGATCCCAACGAAGTTGCCACACCTTCGTGTCCTTTTAGTTCAGGTGTTAAAATGGGTGCTAAAAGCATTTCATGCTTAAATGCCACCTCTGTACAAGGTGTGACAGCGAACAAGCCAACGATTTAGCTGTTAGAAGTTTTCTGCAATTTTCTCTGAGCGATGCAACGTTTAGCGCTGCTACACCCATAGCCCCTAAATGTTGTGGTAAGCACATGCACCACTGGCTAAGCACCATGTATGCACAGCATACGGTGCATGCGTTTAGCCCAGCAGCTATTCAAGCATTAGTGACGCCATCTTTGAAGTTTCTAGGAAAAAGCTTTATGAAGATAGGATGAGCCAGAACACATACCCACCTGACACAAGAGTCCTCCATTGTAGGGTATCATTTCAGAACGAACAGGCAACAAATTTGGCTCATCCATTTATTTGGGGATTTCTGCATTCACAAATACCCTTCTCATTTCTGAACAGCAGGCCACCATGTTTGTGCCTGGTAGCGGAGTCCCTCGATCGCTGGTAGCTACAGTGGAAGAAACCTAACACTCAGTGCACTGAGTCACTGATACATATTTATTTAGTACACAAAATTTGCAAATCTTCTGACGCAATAAAAGAAACTCGAAAATAGCCATGCCGAAAGGTCATGTTTGCAGCGCCTCACGATGTCCTTGACTCTAAAACCAGCGCACAGTAATATCACAATCAAAATCCTTCAAAATTAAATTTCATTAAAAAGTAAGTACAAGAATGTGCAAAGTGCTAGTCAAACTAGTGAGTGAATGCCTTCTGTACTACATACCAGTGCAACTTGGGCACTGACAGGCACAGAGCAACTTGATTTGCAGAAGCTCGTATGCAATGAAGTAAAAGGCAGCATTATCATTCTAGCTTGAAGTAAATGCAAGCTGTGATGTCTTATTTCTGAGAAAATGACAGCTATGCAATAGCATGTGCATACTTTACAATAGTTTGACAGGTGCAATAGCTATCATAACCTTCAAAGTATCATTGATGTCCCTTAAATGCTGCTTGACTTTTCAATTATTTTTTAACTGTGGAATCATTCAGTGCCGTTTCTTGGAGCCAGCTCCAAAGCATAGGTCCGAATCTCTGTTTTTAAGTGCCATTAACTGCAAACAGTTCACACAAAAGGCAGCTAAAGGTCTTTTCAGAACTGAGCCATATTCACATCACCTATTCACAGTGGCAAATAAACATATGAAGAAAGAAGGAAACACGTATAAATGTCACTTTCCAAAAATAAATGTGGCACTGAAGAGGCACAAAATATCAGCTGCACTTGTCTGAAAAAAATGTTATGCCCTCCTGCAAAATAAAGCACGCCCAAGGCAAGTCATGCCAGTACTAGGTGTTTCCTACCATTGATTCCTTGCCTCTGTCAGAATGCCATGCACCATTAACTTGTGTCTCTAGAAAACTTTAGCAAAAATCTTGACTATGATCTTTCTTTTGTAAAAGAGAAAGCAAGCACACTCAACTTCGAAGGTAAAACCACATGTGGTGCTCAGTGAATATCTGGAAGCATGAAAATACTAAATAGCAGCACATGGAGCAAATTGTGCTTGTCATGTTTTTTGTTGCAATTACCTCATTTGTGCAATTCTCATCATTGTCAGCAAGCATATGTGTCCTCCTGAATTACACCAATATGTCCAGATCTCATACCTTTCATATAACATGACATACAAAGCATAACACAGCTGCCAGTTAAGAGAAAAGACTGCAGGTACTGCAGTGAATCCTCAAGCGAAATTCTATTTCACCTATCTAGCCTTAACCCACAGGGTTGACATTCAAGCCATGCATCTAAGCTCTGAAGGCAACTGTTGGAATTGTCAAATAGGTCACAGTTCAGTGAATAGAGCTGTTCACTAGTAGGTAGACACACTCAGCTGTCATCTCAGGTTTCCAAAAAGAAACGAAAGTGAGTTCACATCTGAGTTCACTCATGGCAGGAAAACCATGTTGCCTGGAAATTAGCACGTCACTTGTAGACTGGCATATCACACACAACACACGCACATGCATGCTCACAAGGCATTAGAATAAAACTGTCCACAGAGGGTGCCCCTCTTCCAAAGCTAGAGCCTCGAATCAGCCACTTCGCCAGGGTCTTCGAAGGCTACCCGCCTCTGCTCCATGGCTCTGAGAAGCTTTTTTCGAGGGCCCAGCGGCACACCCATAGCCTTCAGATCTTCCTCGCCCAGCAGCATCAAAGCATCCAGGTCTACTTTTTCTCTTGAAAACAGGTCAACGTACTCGGCTAACCCATGCGCAGACAAGAAGACCACCACTGCTGGTGTCGCATTCGCGTCCTCTTCCTCCTCTTCGTCCTCTTCATAGTACACATCTTCGCAGTCGTCCCACGGCAGGACACTTTGCCTCTGGGCCAGGCTGCCCGCTGAGCCGATGGAGTCGACGACGCTGCCACAGGGCAGGGCAATGCTGCACTCTTCGTCGTCCATGCGGCAGGAAGGCAGAGATAGTAGGGTGCCCGAGATAGAGTTCCGGAAGGCAACGCTCCCGAAGCCCGGCCTCTCAAACATGCTCGAGCCCGTGACTGGTTCGTCCTCCCCAAGGCCAGAGTCCGGGTGGGCGCCCAGATCGGGTTCGCTAAGTGCCCGCGTCAAGTCTCCCGATCCGTCTAGGAAGTCCGGTAGCCCCGGTCGCGATGAGGACAACAGCGGCTCTTCAGCGCAGCCCTTGGGCACGAAGACGACCTCGGCGTCGCGTTGAAGGCCTGTCAGAGAGCGGACAGACTTCTTGCCGTCGTTGCTGATGCCTCGAACCTGCGTCTGTTGAATAGTGTTTGCTCAATATTCAAAAACTTCTCTAAACTGGTTTGTCAATTCACAGTCGAACTTAAGTTGCAAGGATGGAGTACAGGCAATGTACGCAACGAAAAACCATCGGTGTTTCAGGCTGAATATATACATGACGACACGTGTGAAAACGGTGAAGCTTCGACGCGGCGAAAAAATCCGCCGTTCTGTTACAGTCTCATTATCCGGTGTATTACATTTCAGCTCAATTTAACAAACCTGTCTAAATTGTCTCAATTAAGGAGGGTACACTCAAATTCTTTCTAAACGTCCCCAGCGTTTGAACCTGTACAGTTGCTGCACTTCGAGATTACGTTTCAGCACTATTGTGCCCACGTTATACCGGACTTAAAATTTAAAGATGAACACTCGCCTGCTATGTCACGAAAGTGAATTGATGGGTACACCTTACCTTGAACGCATTTCGGTTTTACTTTTTTTTCTGCATACTGCCAGGCGCTTACGCACCTTTGATACTATCTTGCACTTATATATGACCCTTCCCATAGTGACCTCTTCCGGCACCTTCAAGATGGCATAAACTGATATCCGAGCACCTTATTTACCTGCTCCAGTTAGCCACTACTAATGTCCTAGGAAAAGGTCGCAGGCATCGACGCCTGCCGATATGAGCTATCGAAAATTAGGAATGATAGCGACAGCTATGCACCACATTGCTTTCGAGGTGTCTTCGCTTCTTCGACGGGTTCCCACAGGTTAGCCTCTACTAGTTTCCTAGGAAAAGGTCGCAGGCATCGACGCCTGCCGATATGAGCTATCGAAAATTAGGGATGATAGGGACAGCTATGCACCACATTGCTTTCGAGGTGTCTTCGCTTCTTCGACGGGTTCCCACAGGTTGGCCTCTACTAGTTTCCTAGGAAAAGGTCGCAGGCATCGACGCCTGCCGATATGAGCTATCGAAAATTAGGGATGATAGCGACAGCTATGCACCACATTGCTTTTGAGGTGTCTTCGCTTCTTCGACGGGTTCCCACAGGTTAGCCTCTACTAGTTTCCTAGGAAAAGGTCGCAGGCATCGACGCCTGCCGATATGAGCTATCGAAAATTAGAGATGATAGCGACAGCTATGCACCCCATTGCTTTCGAGGTGTCTTCGCTTCTTCGACGGGTTCCCACAGGTTAGCCTCTACTAATGTCCTAGGAAAAGGTCGCAGGCATCGACGCCTGCCGATATGAGCTATCGAAAATTAAGGATGATAGCGACAGCTATGCACCACATTGCTTTCGAGGTGTCTTCGCTTCTTCGACGGGTTCCCACAGGTTAGCCTCTACTAGTTTCCTAGGAAAAGGTCGCAGGCATCGACGCCTGCCGATATGAGCTATCGAAAATTAGGGATGATAGCGACAGCTATGCACCACATTGCTTTCGAGGTGTCTTCGCTTCTTCGACGGATTCCCACAGGCTCCAGTTAGCCTCTACTAGTTTCCCAGGAAAAGGTCGCAGGCATCGACGCCTACCGATATGAGCTATCGAAAATTAGGGATGATAGGGACAGCTATGCACCACATTGCTTTCGAGGTGTCTTCGCTTCTTCGACGGGTTCCCACAGGTTAGCCTCTACTAGTTTCCTAGGAAAAGGTCGCAGGCATCGACGCCTGCCGATATGAGCTATCGAAAATTAGGGATGATAGCGACAGCTATGCACCACATTGCTTTCGAGGTGTCTTCGCTTCTTCGACGGGTTCCCACAGGTTAGCCTCTACTAGTTTCCTAGGAAAAGGTCGCAGGCATCGACGCCTGCCGATATGAGCTATCGAAAATTAGGGATGATAGCGACAGCTATGCACCACATTGCTTTCGAGGTGTCTTCGCTTCTTCGACGGGTTCCCACAGGCTCCAGTTAGCCTCTACTAGTTTCCCAGGAAAAGGTCGCAGGCATCGACGCCTGCCGATATGAGCTATCGAAAATTAGGGATGATAGGGACAGCTATGCACCACATTGCTTTCGAGGTGTCTTCGCTTCTTCGACGGGTTCCCACAGGTTAGCCTCTACTAGTTTCCTAGGAAAAGGTCGCAGGCATCGACGCCTGCCGGTATGAGCTATCGAAAATTTGGGATCATAGGGACAGCTATGCACCACATTGCTTTCGAGGTGTCTTCGCTTCTTCGACGGGTTCCCACAGGTTAGCCTCTACTAGTTTCCTAGGAAAAGGTCGCAGGCATCGACGCCTGCCGATGTTAGCTATCGACAATTAAGGGTGATAGGGACAGCTATGCACCACATTGCATTCGAGGTGTCTTCGCTTCCTCGACGGGTTCCCATTTTGAGCAAGTAACACCCTCCTATTACAGCGATGCCAGGATGAAAGTCGCGGACCACGAGATTTCTGAAGCTGTTTCACAAGCGGCGGAGAAATGCTCAATAAGTTCCCCAGAAAATGAAGCTGTGTCTGCACAAATAAGCAAGTTAAGACTGCCTCCCACTCAGCCATGAATTTTAGCCTGACTTTTCAGTGTCTCCAGTGTAGCATTTGCTGTTTAATTGTCAGATGCATAATATATATAACCCATGGGAAGTACAAAGAGCGACAGCTGTTATGACATGCTTTTGTACCATGCTATCCTGTGCCTTTACTTAGTAACTACATGTAGAAATTGCCATCATTTCTCTACGTTTCCATAAGTGGGAATTGCAATGGGCAATGTGTTCAGCTGTATATAGGTAGGTTTGCCGGCATTGCATAGTCAAAGCTGTCTTGGCCCTCTAGGCCACGAAAGCAGAGCCATCTAAACCTAGAAGCCAGATTGATAGGAGCACCTTATCCCGAACGAATTTCAGTTTCGCTTTTTCCTGCATACCGCTGGGCGCTTACTCAACTTTCATACCACTTGCACATATATGCTACCCTTCCCATAGTGACCTCTTTCCGGTGCCTTCAGGGTGGTATAAACTGAAAAACGGGTATAAGTAATTAATCATTAAAATGCATTGATGCTGCAATCACTAACGAATTTGCATGGGTATGCGATGACAAGCCTTCCCTCTCAGCTACTGCTGCCTCCTGCCTACTTCAAGGTACCCCTTTTCTTGCTGAACTCCTCACGATCTGGGAACTCTTGTCTGGAGAGCCTTGCACAGGAACTGAATCTATACGCATTTTAATTGATTCACATGAAGCGCCAATGAGATTGCTACTCCGAGTTTGCAAGATGCAACTGCTACGGCCATACAACACCTCCTTAAACGCCACCAACTCGCGACTAGAACTATTGTCGTTCAGTGGATTCTAGGTCACACGCACGAATCAGAGGGCAATTCGGTGGCATAAGCTGCGGCTGCCTTGGCAGGTAGGACGCCCACATTTACCTCCCCACCCCCTTGCTTCATGTTTACTTGGCCTTGGGTGGACACACTCTTGTCCTTATGCATTATACACGGACCAGTCGTCCCAGCCTCAGTCAGCATCGCATGCAGGTGGCCACACCGGCCCTCCCACCTTTTATGCGTAAGACCCATCTCACCCGATGTCAGAAGGTCTTCTTGAATAAGCTCCTTGCCCATGTGGCCTACATGTCACGTATTATGGCCCGCTGGCATCAGTATACAGAGGAAATGATTACGTGCCCCCACTGTACGACTCTTAACGCGCGCCGGCATATCTCATCTTATCTGGAATTGCCCTGCTTTTTCAACTGGACGCTCCGAGATCAAACCCTACTGTCTGAACCACTGTTTGATTCTACAAAATACTCTAACATAAAATGATATTTTATGATAGTAACCAGGAAAATGGTAGCAATGGCAGTAACCAGGAAAAAACAGCCTTCTAATTTCGTGTATAAAATGAATGACATTCCACTTACCTTTGTAAACAAGCACAAATATTTTGGGTGTCACACTGACTTCAGATCTTAGATGGAACGAACACATTAGTAACATCACTGCTACAGCATTGCGCAAGTGATTTTTTCTTAGAAGATGTATTCGCCTAGCCCCTGCACAAACTAAACTTTTAGCTTATAAGACTTCTATTAGACCAGTACTAGAATATGCTAACACCGTTTGGTTTCCCCAGTCTCTTACGAACATTTCGAGGCTTGAAAGAATGCAGCGTAAAGCACTAAGATTCATTCATAACAAATGCAAGCCAACAGAACTAGCTGTAATATCCGGGCTCGAAACGCTATCAGCAAGAGCAAAGTTGGCGCGATTAAAATTCCTATATCAGCTACTACCTTTAACATCGACTTATCACAGTATGTTTCATTATCACATAAGCGAGAGTTAAGACACCATCACGCGTTCACGCTAACCGAATTTTCATGTCACAGTGTTAAACATTCTTTCTTCCCGTTGGCAACAAGCGAATGGAAGTGCCTGCACTCATTTGTTACTAACGCTGATATATTTTCAAGTTTTTTTTTTCCAACCTACAGGCCACGGTGTGAGCTGACATTATTCGGTTACAAATTTCGCTTTCTTTTTTCGTTCGTTTGTTTAACGCAGTCGACAGCCTGTTATCCCATTGTTTCGTTTTTGAACTTGTATGTGTTCTTTATTTGTGAGCTGTTTGTGCGAATTTGATAACATATTTTCAGTTTTTTTGTGCTTCAAGAAGTGCCTAATACTGTATTTTTGTAGAGCTGCTTTAATTCTTGTCATCATCATTTTGTCGATATTATGAATGTAATGCCCACCTGCTATGGTCTCACTAGAGACTGGCAGAATTGCAAATAAATAAATAAATAAATATTTGCCAAGTATGGCTCCCTCAGTGGTCTGGTCAGAGCAATGTGAGATGACTGGCGACCTATGCAAACACTGAAGATTCTGCCTACTCCCCAGTACCCCCATCTATTGCCATAGGTCTTGCTTGTCAATGGACTTTCAACTCAACTCATTAATAACCCACAAATTAATTACAAATTTATTTTAGGTATAACACATAGTTTCTGAAATTATGTACGTCATTCACTGTGAAGCATATATCCGCTTGTTTTTTTATGTTATTAGTACTTTTGGTTACTTCATGGTCAAAATTGTACACGTCTCGATCTTTGCAAATTTGATTGCACCTACTGTAATAATGCCTAGCTTCAATGATTAGGAGTGTGCTGAAACAAAACTAATCGAGTTATAACGCTGCTTTGGCTAGTGCAAGGCATCACTACCGAAAAAGAATTGCAGATGTTTATCAAGGTTAAACCTAGTGATATAAGCAGACGCCACTGATCTATATCACCAGGGTGATCAGGTGTAGCTTGCTGCCTACGACAAACAGTTGACGCTCTCAGAGTGGTGCATGCTTCATACATGGCGAGACTGAGTGACCAAGCACTGGCGAAGCAGCTATTAAGCCTTTGCCTAATCATATGGTACCAAAGTGGTGAGGCTCCCTGAGCGCAGATGCGACGCCTCTCCGCAACGAGTCCCGTAGCGTGACGTCACACCCACCACACTTGCACTCCGCGGCGACTGAAGGTCAAACTTGTGGGGCCAGATAACCTTGGGAGTTGCACTGTGGACCGTAGCTTTCACTCTAAATGAACGAAAACAATGTTCTGGAATGAACCCAAATGTACGACCACCGGTGCCTGCATCCGAGCCCATAGCCATGGCCCTTCCCTCTTCTATTGACCTTGACAAAGCTGCGTGCGCAGTCAGAAGGCTCCAGAAAATTTGAGAAGACCGAGAGAGAGGGAAGAATTGAGCCTCGCGTAAGCAATGAGGGAGAGGGGGGGAGACTTGCGATAGTGGTTTCACACTCTCTCAGTTCTTTGCTCATATCTGGAACTTTCGAAAAATGGCTATCTAAGAGCGTATTGTATTATCCAAGATGGCTCTTGACTAGGTATCTCCTGAAGAAGCAGGCAGGCCCCACCCTTTTGAGAAGCCTTGAACAGCGGGAGATGAGCTCGAGCGACATATGTAGCTTGACAGCTTGTGCAGGTGTGCCTAGTTCAGCCATTTTCGATAACTTGACGAGAATTAACCACTTACCTTGTAGTAAACATGTCTCCGTATCATAGTTTATTTTTATATAAAGCTACATTTCTCAGTGGATATTGAAGACATGTTTTATTCGATTCCACACGATGGTCTGTTCGCTGCCATCAGAGAAAGCGTTGAGCTTCATGGGGAACTGCGGTTTCAGAATGCGGTTGGTCTCCACACAGGCAATTTCCTTGAACTTTTAAATTTTTATCTAAAGTCTTCAGCCATCCACCACAACGGACAGTACCACATTCAAAAAGCTGGAATTTGCATAGGTTCAAGCATAGCTCCCGCTCTAAGCGATATTTCTGGCTTCCTTTGACAGGCGCTTACAAGGGAAGTTGCAAGATTTGGGTGTGATTTGTGTGTGCCGATATGTTGACGATTATCTGGTTTTCCTGAGTGCTCCTGCGATCGGCAACATCCACGATATGGCTGCGATGCTCCTGGCTACTTTTTCAAGTGTTTCCGGCGGGCTCCGGTTCACCAGCGAGTTTCCTTTAGAGGGACAGCTTCAGTTCCTGGACTTAGTTTTGCACATAGGGGAACAATGTTTATGTTGGTCCTTCAGACCCAGGTCGAGAAAAGCGCTGCTTCCATATAGCAGTGCCCATTCAAAGTTGGTCAAGAGAGGCATCATTTCGTTGTGCATCACGTCGGCCCTGGAAAAGTCATGCGCCCATATGGCTGAAGAAAGTTTTCAGCATCAGCTTCAGCGTTTGCGAGCTGCTGGCTGGCAGCAAAAGTAATGAAGAAGAGCAGTCAGTGAAGATCCACGTAATCCCGTATTTTCATAAATTTTCGCACAACGTCAAGAGAATTGCGAAGAAAGGCGGCGTCAACATCGTTTTCTCCGCACCTTGCAAACTCTCGAAGGTGTGTGCGATGATGAAAGAGAATAGGAAGCCTCCCTGCATTATCAAGCATCAAAGGAAATTCACAGAATGTGCTTCTGGAGTAGTTTACCGCATTCCCCTAAGTTGTGGAAAAGTTTACATAGGCCAAACCGGCAGATGCTTTAATGAAAGAGCAAGAGAGCACAAGTTGAATGTGGAGAAAAATGAAAGAGGGTTTTTGGCCGAGCACTGTGCTGACTGCAAGAAAGAAAACAAACGGGAATGCGTGCCTTACTTTGAGAGGACGAAGTTTCTGGCCAGGTCGAAAGACAAATGGGAGCGCCTAGTAATTGAGACCTTCTTCATCAGCACCACAAGCGTTTGCGTCAGCAAGCCCTCTATTTCGTTGTCGGAAAAAGAAATTTTTTTAGACGGTCATGTATAGGTTCTGCTTTTGCCTTTTCATATGTCTGCGTTGTGGGCCGCGTGTTGGTCGGATGTCATAGCTTCGCGATATCTGTTTTGTTGTTAGTGTTGTTTTTGTGGTTGGTATTAATGATAGACAATTCGTTTAGCCTTACTTGGTGCCTTTTTTCACTGCATTTCTTGTGTCTGACGAGGCTTGGATAAGCTGCTTGTGTGACCTGGTTTTATACCATGTTTCGTTGTCCAGCCTGAAGATGGTGGTATGATGTACTATGGGTTTTGACTTGCATCACTGTGCATTACCATTTGATGGTTGTGCTGATAATCCATTAGACTGGAAGATTTTTGGTTTACTTAGCGGGCCGGCCCTAGTTAAGTTTATCATCTCTGCAGCAGATTTTGATATGTTGTGTTTTTTAGTGCACGTCACTTCTTCGCTTGCTGTTTTTTTGTGATTAGATAGTAGCGGAGATCGCGTATATATACCTTGGTTTTCTTCACGAAATAAAGTTGTCAGTCTGCGTTTGTGTGTGTCCTACCTTTCCTTCGTCTGTGTCTTAATAGCGCAGCTTTTTATTGCATTACATTTCTCTATTCTTCGTTTTGGTTTGGTTTGTGGGGTTTAACGTCCCAAAGCGACTCAGGCTCTGAGAGGCGCCGTAGTGGAGGACTTCGAAAATTTTCACCACCTGGGGTTCTTTAACGTGCACTGACATCGCACAGCACACGGGCACCATGCTTTTTGCCTCCATCGAAAAGCGGCCGCCGAGGCCAGGATTCTTCGTCTGTCAACTTCATTTGTCTTCGCGCCTACTACTCGTCTCCCGCCAAATCAACCTGCATCGCGAACATCTGAGGTGAAACAGAAAACTTTTACCAAGTGTTCGCTTTAACAGCGCACAAGGGTGTATACCGTATGCATATATGTGCACGTGCCTTGTTGAAGTTGTCTCCGGGGTCGGTGTTTTGCTTGCGTAGGTGTACCTTCTTGGAGACGGCACCAAGGCCCTTGCGGCTGGACACCGTGGTGGCGGTGCCTGTGCTCACCATGTCGGAGAACTTTGGCGCCCTCGCCGGCTGCAGTGTGCCCCGGCCGTCACCCACGTGCAGCGGGATGAGTGCGCTGTTCACCCCGTTGTTGGCCTCCACCAGGAGCTCCACCTGCACAGCACACAAGGCGCTCTCCATAGAGCCAAGCTGTGCCCTTGACGAATGCAGTGCATTAGTCATCGTACGTTGATCGCGCTGTCATACTTTTGGGTACTTATAGCGGAGCTCCTCAGAGGATAGAGATTAAAGAAATAATATATGACAATTTCATGGTGTGACCATTTCAGTTGAAAAACGTGGAACGCACTTTTTAGTCCACTTTTATATACTCATCAAAGGTCAACGCGATGCAGGGACATGAAATGAGAGGTGGGCGCATAGACGGCAGAACACTTCATTTACAGTGATGGACAGGGGTTTATACTGATCGGTACGTATTCAATCAATATCGATTCTGAAGAAGCGTAGGCTAATAATGGTCGCTGCTTTATTCAGAAGGTCATTCCATTCCAGGGCAGCCCTCATGAAAAGCCATTGTTGAAGTGTGTTAGTATAGACCCGTTCTGAGTAAGCAGCTTTCGCGTAATCCTGCGTTACAATTTCAGTGGCTGCAGGAAGCTGTTAAAAAGTGAACTAAACCAGGATGATCTATGTCCAGATGGCAGGATACAGCCAAGCATAACCGAGATTTAACGACCAAACACTTCTTTAACGAAGGGAAGATATTAATCTGGTCGAGAGATTACTGAAGTGATGATATGACATTGCCAATTTCGCTTATTAATGCATAAGCATTAAGTGGCTATGCTTGAGGTGTTTGTCACCAGAACTTTGTTGACAAACTGCATCGAAGTGAGGGGCGATAGGAAAAATCCAATGTTTGTGGTCGATATAGGATGAAACAATGTCACCAGGGAAAATCTTGGCGCACGTGGAATCGTTATTTAATTAATTAGAGCCATTAATTCAATCGGACATCGAAATGGCCAACCGGAGCAATGGCGACGTTCACAGTGATTACGTGATACCTCACTTCCGGTTGCGTGACTTATGAGGACATCGGAATAGTGACGTAGGTATGTCGATGTCGGGATGCGACGTCATTGAGAGCGCTGCAGTATATTAATGATAATAATAATAGGTTCGCAGGAAAGGAAAGGGACAGTATCTGTCACATTTGCTCTGTGGAACACCTGAACCGCACCATGAGAGAAGGAAGGAAGAGGGGAGTTAAAGCGGAAAGAGAGAAAGGGATGCCCTAGTGGAGGCTTCCAGAGTAATCTGTACCACCTGGGGATCTTTAACTTGCACTGACATCGCACAGCACACGGAGAAACGCAGCCGCCGGCGGTCAGGATCGAACCCGGGTACTCCGGCACAGTAGTCGGGCATCTTCTGTAGAATCTGAGTGGAGAAATGCGAAAGCCTGAGCGCTGCTGCTGTACACAGCACATCGCGCGCCCCTTGTCGACGTCACTCTGACGTCACTCCGCGAATGCGCAGAACTAACGAGGCGGGCGAGGCGCATGACGTACACACCAGCTGCGGGATATGACGTCACTCCGCGCACGCGCACAGCTGGCGGAGCGGTGGTGCCACGGCTCAGCGCGCAGCCACGCTCACCTCGCGAAGCGGCTGGCGTGCTGTAACTCTCGCTATAATATATAAAAAATAAAGATAAAAACTGATAAAACTAGTGCGTGTGGCGTCTAACCCTTAATAGCGGAGCTTAAGTGTCGTCAACGACGCAGCTGGTATTATAAGTTTCGCAGTTTGAAATCTCTACAGGGGCGCACGATGTAGTACCGTGTGCAGCCGCAAAACTCAGGCTTACGCACTTCTCCACTGCAGATTCTACAGTGATTCCGGAATCACTTTCTGTTGCACGCGGAGCACGTGTACCTCACCTGGGCCATACGCTTTCGCTGCTTCTCGAGCATCTTGTCGTCCCGCTCGGCCTTTTTCGCGGCTTTGCGTGTGAGCTTCTGGTAACCCTTGCGGCGTTTCTCGGCGTCACGCAGGGCCTTCTCCTTCAACCGCTGCACCAGCTTCTTGTTGAGCGCACTCTGCTTGGACACCGCCTGGTCCAGGAACCGCAGCACCTGCGACACCGGAAGGTAATGTGGTATCGGTCATGTGGGGTTAAAACTGCGCATGGACTATGAAAGATGCCCACTTGACCACGTGATGACCTTTCCGACGTATACAGATACCGCACTGTTAACAAGGAGCTCCATATTTCGCGTCCTACGAAAAATGAACGCATAATATATATATATATATATATATATATATATATATATATATATATATATATATATATATATATATATATATATATATATATATATATATATAGCCAGCTAAAGTTATGTCATTGCCTTGCTAAGCAACTCGGGGGATGAACTGCAAATAATGATTGGTGACCTAGACAGGAAAAGTAGAAACGTAGGTTTGAAAATCAATATGCAGAAGACTAAGGTAATGTTCAACAGCCTCGGAAAGGAACAGCAGTTTACATTAGGTAGCGAAGTACTGGAAGTAGTAGACGAATATGTCTACTTAGGACAGGTAGTAACCGCAATCCGGACCATGAAAAGGAAATAACAAGAAGAATAAGATTGGGATGGAGCGCATTTGGCAAGCACTCACAGATTATGACTAGCAGCTTACCGGCATCGCTCAAGAGGAAAGTATACAACAGTTGCATCTTGCCGGTACTCACCTATGGGGCTGAAACGTGAAGGCTAACCAAGGGAGTTCTACTTAAGTTGAGGACAACCCAGAGGGCTATGGAACGAAAAATGGTAGGGGTAACATTAAGAGATAGGAAGCGTGCAGAGTGGGTCAGAGAAATAACTGAGGTTACCGACATACTAGTGGAAATTAAGAAGAAGAAACGGGCATGGGCAGGACATGTAGTGCGAAGAGAGGATAACCGATGGTCACTTAGGGTAACAAACTGGATTCCAAGGGAAGGAAAGCGTAGCAAGGGGCGGCAGAAAGTTAGGTGGGCGGATGAGGTTAAGAAGTTCGCAGGGGTCAAGTGGATGCAGCTAGCACAGAACCGGGTTAAGTGGGAAAATATGGGAGAGGCCTTCGCCCTGCAGTGGGTATAGTCAGGCTGATGATGATGATGACGATTATGATGATGAAAGTTATACACCGAAGAACAAGCATAGAGTTATGTTTTACCAAGTGTTTTACATTTCTGCTCGATGTATATCACAGCAACAGTGGCAGCAGAGTTAAGGTCCGTTCAAATTTGCGAGGCTCGCGGAAGTCGTGCGCAGTCGCAAAGCGGTAACCAATCAGCGGCCCAGCTGAAGTGGACGTAAGTTAGCTTTACTCTATGAGGTGGACAGTGGAAGTAGATAAGGTCGGAAAAGCGACCCGCAGGTCACGTTTGCAAATGTGAACATCGGTCGAACTGCGCGGCTCTCTGGTCGCATGCGACAGCCGGTCGCACGTCCTTCGCGACTCGTAAGTATGAAACCTCTCCCACGGACCTCTGACTGTAATTGTCTAAAACGGATTACAGCATTCATTATCGCAGTAAATTTCCAAAAATAGTGACCCAACGTGACTACGTGCTCGCCGCCCTAACTGCGTTCACAGTGTCCTCTCTGCCTCTGCGTTAGGCTGCCCGTTATGTGCACAGTGCATAGCAATTCCGGTCACAGTCCTTACACTCAGTTTGATGTATATGCAAGTGTCTTGTACACGTTTCCGTAAAGTGCTCAAGCGGAATTAGATTTTGTGCGCTACGACGGCTATGGCGGTTTGTGTTTCAACCATGGCTTTCAAATGGAGATACAGATTATATTACGACACAACATTAAGCGCCGAGAATATCCTGCGCCAGGTTCAGCAAAGCTAACTGGTGTGTCAACTGGCTCGGTGTCAGTCAAGCCTTCCATGTTGGGGGAGGCGGGCATGAGTATAATGAGAGGATTCAATGACAGGAGGAAAAATGTTTCATATCGGAATACGGTTTAGAGCAATTTTGACATACAAAAGAGGATTGGAGGCAGCAACGGAAAGAAGAGGCGTACTTAAGTTTATGCGCCAGAGAATTCGTAGATGGTGTATGGTGAGAGATTTGCCAAGAACAGGAACATATGAAGAGTTTCTGTAATGTTGTAATAATGGATATTTATTAAGGCGAAAGACTTCATATGGCTCGTGAAACGCAAAACCCGTGACCGGGAGCCTTGTACGGAAAACGTGCCCGGCGGAAACGGCACCACTGTGACGTCACGTGTCCAAGTTGAATGTGTGTAGGAGTGTAATGCAGTTTAGCAATAAAATGACGAGTGCTGGAATATGTCATGATGAATAAGCGATGATGTCATCCTAAACATAATTATAATAATTAACACATAATTGGTGTAAAAAGTAATCAGTTATGTTAATGATAATGATAAATTAGTGCATAGCAGTGACAGCAAGTGACAAGATGACGTCTTACCGAAGTCACGGAACAAGACTGCAGAAAAATTTCAACAAAGGAGGAGGCCCTTAGCCATTGCGGCAACGCATGCTGTCGCATTTCTCCAATGCAGCAGACTGCCTGACCTCGATTTTTTTGTTTGTAGCAAAGAGTAGTATCCTACATTGCTGGTCAACGCCTGGGGATAGAAGACCGGTGTTCAACTGTTCACGAGTAGGGCGACGCAAAACCTCACTGCCTAGGATCCTGGTGTGAGCAGAAATTCAACTTGAATGTGACTGTGTGGGGATGAAGTTTCGGAATGGAAGTTACCGCTTGTGGGGGAAAGCGCAGCTTACCTCTTCCCTCTGGTTGATGGAGGCGACGTCGGTGGCCGTGTGGAAGTCGTTGTCCAGAGCCCACAAGTTGACGCCGAAGGAGACCAGGAAGGAGACGCAGTTGATGTGTCCGTTGGCAGCCGCGCAGTGCAGTGCGGTGCTGCCGAAGTGGTCACAACGGTCGGGGTCACCCCTGCAGGAATGAAGCAGTCGCAGTTGTGAGAAACGCCGCACAACGACAACGAGCATAACAATTAACTTGGCAATGGGTAACGCTAGGTACCGGAACCTTTCATCCGATACAGTCGTTCACAAGCAGATAGAGAAAGCGACACTTCGTACAGACGGCAACCGACAGAGCAGCGGTCTTAGCCCGCACTGATGCATTCTGGTCGAATGAAACCCACGCAGCCTACCCCAAAACGATCCTTCATTCGCGACATTAAAAGCGACAGCGAACACAATGGGAAATACAAAGTAGGGGTTTCTATTCCTCTTGAACTATATCCACCTCCAGCAAAGGTGGGAAGGTTGAACAGTTAGAAATGGGAAGGGGAGTAGGAGGAGAGGGGGGGGGGGTATATTTTTTGTTGATACATAATAGCCGCGGTACGTGAAAACGCGTTCCTCGTGAGCGTTGACAATAATCCGACGTGTGTACCCCTCCGTAGTTGAGATGGAGCCCGTTTAAACAGACCGGAGAGAAGAAATGACTCCGAGGTCTCGCAAGGGGGGCAAACGGCCATAAACGCCGCAGAATCGCAGACACGCGACGCCTCGCATCGTCCCTCGTCGCATTCGCACGAGCACACAAAGCAGGTACGCACGGCTCCGTGCCATCCATTAGGGGGCACACGCGAGGCGTCGCTATTTTGCTTGTTGTTCCTTCGACCTCCTTTGTCTTCGGCACCGACCGCTATCGCGCCGACGTCGTGAGCGTTTCCTCGCTCGAAACAAAACACGTCGTCGCCGGTGATACCCGACAAACGACAACGCGTAAGCGTCGCGAGCTAAGTTCAGTTCGGCGCGGCATGGCTGCCTCATCCTTCCAGGATATGCACTGAACCGCTAGAATTGTGCAGTGTGCTGCCAATCACGTAGTGGAAATTCAAAGCTGTTTTCTCCATCTAGGAAAGGTGTTCGCTGAAAGTAGCAATGACAGTGTCACGGCCGTTCAAAGGGAACTATAGAGTTTCTATAAAGTTGCCGTGGCCGTAGTACGGTGGCTGTTTTTTCAGTGCCATATGTAAGGGCGGGCTGTCACTCAACGTCAGCCACCCTTCCTCCCTACCCAACCCGAGGAAAGTTTTGGAATGGCAAAACAATCAGAAAAAAAAAATCGTGAGAGCCTAATTATTTTATACGGAAAAAGTCCCAGGGGTGTCTTGCGCAGATAGGGCAAATGAATCAAGAGTGACCCATAAATCCGCTCTTGAGTTGTTTGATAGGAAGAGAAAGACCATCGGTACCACAAATGTCTCATACCATACTCTCACTCGCGGGCTTTCTACCAAACTTTGCACAATATACCATTGCGCTTCAACATTCTAACACAGAACTTCATATCTGCCGCAGTGAACGGTAACCAAGAACTGAAGTCTCTTAATTGTGACTGGAAAGCAAGACGGCAGAGGAGAGATGAGATGACGCGATGCGACAGGTTGTGTGGTTGTGATCTCCGATGTTTAACGCTGCTCTAGCGCCACGCAGGACGCCTTAGTGAAGGGATCCGGGTTCATTTCCATCCTGGGGCTCCTTAAAAGCGTGTATGATCAGAGAGCCGCACGCTGGCGTCTTTCGCATTTCGCCAGCAAATCAAAATGCGGTCGCGACGGCCGGGATTCTATCTCGCAACCTTGGACTCACTTTCTTTGTATCGGGCTTCAAAGTTAGTTTACGTATTGGCTGAACCTTCGCGAGCGCTGCATGCATTTAGTACAGCACCGCGCATAGCTGGCCGCTACTGATGATGCTGTGGCCGCCGTTTTCGAGAACAGGGTCACCGGCATCATCCCGAAGTGCGCCGCCGGGTCCGCGCGCGCGCCAAAAACAAAGAAAGAAGGAAGGAAACAAATTGGCCTCCAACTGGCGTCAGCAACAGCAGCAGCATCGTACGAGCTGCGCGCATACGCGTGTTCTCCTTTGGCTCTCCCCCCTTGGCTGTTGTAGAGCAAGCGTTGGCTCATCGTTCGAAGCAGCATTAGAGCCGTGTCGGTATGCCGGGCTTCCTCGCTGGCTCATCTTCGAAGAGAGGCTCGGAAGGGTCTAGAGCTCTCAACGCGAACGGCGCATGAGGAAGTGGAAAGACACCGGTTTCGCGCACGTTGCCTGATGGTATCGAAGTTCGGTACGCGACCATGGCTCACGAGTTTTCAGCGGAAACAGATTTTTATATAGTGTATATGTAAGTGCTGGCACTGCGTTTGAAAAGACCGGAAAAAACAGCCGGTCACGATGAATTCATTGGCAGCGGAAGAGAGGCATGTGCGAATACCCTGTCTGTGTACATTCCAGGGGAATAGTGGTAGGGGAAAACAGTCAAGCATAATAAAAAGTGCTGAAGTGAGAAAATATAAGACAGTACACATTGGACGCCTGCTGAAAAAAAAAAAAGAAATAAAACAAGGGAAGGTGAGAGGTAGAACGTTGGCAACTTGGAAAGATGAAGAGGGAAGAGACGAGAAAGGCCGATAGAAAAACAAATGACAGATAAATTAAATAACGAGAGAAAATCAGCGCCCCGCCGGGGTGGTGCAGTGGTAAGACGCCCGACCACTGTGCCGGAGTTCCCGGGATCGAATCCCGGCCTCGGCGGCTGCGTTTCGATGGAGGCGAAACGAAGTGGCGTCCGTGTGCTGTGCGATGTCAGCGCACGCTAAAGATCCCCAGGTGGTCGAAATTACTCCGTAGCCCTCCACTACGGCCCCCCTTTCTCTCTATCCACTTTCACTCCCACCTTCATCCCTTCCCTTACGGCGCGGTTCAGGTGTCCACAGAGCAAGTGTGACAGATACTGCGCCTTTCCCTTCCTATGAACTAACCAACTAACCAACCAAAATCAG
Source organism: Amblyomma maculatum (assembly GCF_055883805.1). NCBI lineage: Eukaryota > Metazoa > Arthropoda > Arachnida > Ixodida > Ixodidae > Amblyomma > Amblyomma maculatum. The sequence continues at coordinate 156,390,997 of NC_139348.1, forward strand.
TAAGACTGTATTGCTCTGTTTTCACATATATTAAGCAGCGTAAGTCATTCCTTAAACCAAATCCAGGCAGAATTATATATTTAACGAATTCTTTGCATTACAGTCAGCGAACTTCGTGGATAATTCAGTACATTTCTAACCTTTGTTGTGGGGGTTAGATGAAAATCAATTCCACTTATTGTGGGCTGCCATGATAAGTGCTCTTTTGTTAGTGATATTAGAGTATATGTCGTCCCAGATTCTTGAAGTTAGGCGTATTTGGTTGCACTTTGAGGCTCTTTTCTGTACAACAGCTTACTATCAGGGACAGACGACTGCGGGACGCAAGGGTTTAAGATATCGAAGCGGATACCATTTAATTAGCCATCAGATGGAGTCCAAACATGCGGAGTTTAAGGTCGTTGTTGTTGTTGTTGTTGTTGTTGTGGCTGTAGGAAGAAGGAAAAGAAAATGCACGGGCCTGCTACTGACTCTGTAGCTGAGCCACCTCTGCTGCCTCGTGCGGACAGAAGAGTAAATAGAGAAGAAAGGAAAAAGAAGAGGGAGAGAAAGACGCGCGCCGCAACAACAAACGTCGTCCACCACCTAAGCGGTGGCGGGTGCAATGACGGCCTACAACAGATACAAATTCGGTGGCTGGCTAGCCCCCGCCGCAAGCGGCGTTGACCTACTGTCCCAGCCCCGCAGGGCCAGGAACTGCCACCCTTCACCACCCTTCTTTAAGGTCGCACTAGCGAGCTCTAATTCCGGCCAGTGAAACGCGATGATCGCATTGGAAGGCATGCTGCTCCCCTCACCCTCTGATTACTAATAAGGGAAGTATCAGGAAAACCAAGTAAGAGTTAGTTGCTCAGGACCCGTTTTGTATTTCTGAGCCTGACTACTGTCTCGTGTGGCATTTGGCTCCTTATCATATGCGACCATTTAGAGTATTTAGTTTTTCTCTGATGTTCATGGTTCACGTTGTATGACGCATTTCGGTTTATTTATTTCTTTTTTTGGTCTAATTTTCGCGTAAAAATGTACGACGCGCCTTCAGCGAGCAAACAAACCACGCTCCGCATATATAGAAAAGGCACCAGACGCGTCACCAGGTAAACAAAACCGCCACCATGCGAGCGAAGTCACCGAAATCTGTGATGAAAGCAATCTTTTGTAGCAATCGCCACACATGTAAAACTGGCTCCGATTGCGAAGGCATCAGGGGCTATTCTTATTTATTTATTTATTTATTTATTTATTTATTTATTTATTTATTTATTTATTTATTTATTTATTTATTTATTTATTTATTTATTTATGTCGCTGAGTTTGCCACACGGCATAAAAGGTGGTGGTATAGCTTCAGGTGGTGGTTCAGTTGGTGGTTGGGTGGGGTGGCAAGGTGGTTTTATAAGCCCAACCCACCCTCACCTGAACACCAATCGAAGTTACCTTACCGACGCCAAATCAACTCTTGCATTCGAACTGCAAGCTATCTTAAACGCCATAGAAGCGTTACCTGCCGACCCTACGTTTCAACAAGTACTCATAATGACTCACTCTAAAGAAGCCTTAAAACATTTAAAGAAAGTCCATGGCACTCTTAGGGTCGCACAGACTATACATGCTGCTTGTCACCGTTACCCAGTGACTATAACCATTCACTGGGTTCAAGACAACAAAAATTTGAATACCATAACAGCAGACGTGCTTCCTCATGCAGAAGATGTGTCACAACCTATTCATGATTCCTTGCCACCGGATCCACTCCTGACCCATTTGACATCATCAGCATCCCTCAGGCAGCGTACACGTGCTCTAATTCCCCCGTGTACGTACCCCCTTCCCCCCAATCTAACAAGGGTGGAGGAGGTATCTCTGAGACGGCTGAGGGTCGGAGTGGCTCTTACGCCCGCCGTTCGACACCAGTGGCAAAGTACTACTATTCCAGTTCCCGACAAATGCCCACACTGCGAAGAACCGGCTTGCGACACCACTGTACGGCATCTAATATGGACATGCCCAGGAACTTCGCATATGCGCAACACCATTCTACAAAAAGCTGGACTTTCACCAAGTAATGACTCTCATTTCCACTTATGGACAACAAACATTTATGCACGCAGTTTGTGTGACTTCTTGCACATGGCTGCACTCCACACATCAGGGGCTATTCTCCTTTTCCCCATGCGAGCAGCAGATGACAATCAGAATGACTACACGTTGCAAAGACAATAAGCGGTATGTACGAAGACGACTCTAGGAACGATGCGGGCTCGCTCGAGGTATCACGATGATATACAGCGAGGAAGACCGCAGTGCTCTAGATTCACTTCCAATCTCCCGATTGGTCTGCGGCCTCTGGTCACCGATGCGCAATCTCAACATCGCCGCCTATGACCGGGCCTATATTACGAATACCGTTAGCGTAGAGACAGGCCATCGTTAGCGTCCGGACAGATGAAGCAGTAGTGGGTATATACGCCAGCGCACAAGTACGGCTAGCCCGGCCAGATGTGCGCGGCCAACGTAAGAGGGTGAAAGTTGTGCAGGTGGGAGGAGGCGTGGGGCAGCCAGGCCTAAAAGGTGAGGCCGCTACCACTGCCTCCGCCACGGTTTCGATATCAACCGGAGGTGAGTGAGAACGACCGGAGCACAACGGTCATTCTCCGCTCACTGAAGGGTAAGGGAGATGACGCCTGAGGGAAGGGGTGGGATCTCCTTCCATTGGTTCTATGCATGGGGGCGGGTAGGGTCAGCGCGGGAGGTCAGCGAGCATTCTGCCTCCAGCTCCCCCTCCCTCTGCATCCTCTTCCTCAATACTTCTCTCGCGTCCACTCTTCGAAATGGACGCAGCGTGCCGCTGACGACCTCGTTCGGCGTGGCCGGTAGTAGAGATGATGGCTTTGCGGCGCCGGTGCGGTGTAGCAGTTCAAGCTTGTTACAAAGAATCGGCCTATACCGAAATACCGGATATAACGCAAAAACGTAAATCACTCTTCAAATGGCATGCCGCAGGAGCCCATCTACTAGTCGAATCCCGATTACTGAAACACGAAAGGGATGGAAATTTATTCTAGCAAAGGCCAGGCAGTTCGGTGTATTATTAATGGACGTGATATCGATGGGACCGAAGCACCAGCTAACTTATGCGGGTTCTAATTAATGACACTCCACTGTATAATGCACTAATCATTCTTTTTCGAAATGTAAGATTTCTTATTTTTAATAATTTGCTTTGCCTTCTATTTAACACATTTGTTTATCTTTTCCAATAATATGTGTGTGATACACAGACTTCTGTTTTGAAAGGAGTGGCAATCCAATGGCGATTCGTTGTCCTTTCTTTTTCTCCCATCCTGAATATACAAGACTCATAATATATTTCCGCCATCATCGATGAAATTAAGTCCAAAGCAAGGAAATTGCTATTGATATCTAACAGCCCCTGCTTTGCACCAGACGTGTACATGTCATATCGGCAGACTGGTTGACTGTGTTGGCATATCCCCTCTCATCGCATCTACTTTTTCATACTGACATATTACCGGTCGACAGTCCTGGTTACTGAATGTCTTGCTCATGCATAGGGGTTCATGGATACAGCATGCGTCGAATAACCGCTGTTGCCCGTCCAATGTTTCCTAGAAAGCGACTTGGAGGCGCAGGGTTTTGTAGACACTAATGACTGGACGTCAGTAAATGGTTAATACAAGCCAGGCTACTGGTAGCGGCATACACTAGAGATGTCTTTTCCCAAGTGTTCGGGCTACATGATTCGCTTTTCAGGCATATTGAATTATGCCGCGAATTATGACACGGCGTCGGTGAAATCCGAGCTCTGGTTGGACGGCGTTGCAAACGGCGTCTCAAGTATGCGACAAATGAGCGACGCGCAGCAGGGAGGAGGCCGGTAGACTAGCGCCGACGCGTCGGAAACATTTTTTTGTGAGCTTTTAGTTTCGAGCCGCCCAACGTTATGGCGTCTCCACAATACAGGGTTGCCACAACTGCCGCCTGCTAAACCTGATAGTGAATCGGGTCTATACATATATACTCACAAACAGAACGTACCTCCTTCCATTACCCCTTCTTACTATCCTGCTTTCTATCACATCATTTTATTTCACGCAGAACAGGTGTCCGATCAAAATACGGGTTTCCGTCAATGACGTTCACTTTCTTGCCTTGTCATCTGCGTAGGTAACACCCACTCCACTTACGAAAACGAAACGTATCAGAGCGCATGCATGCTTATATGACCGGCGAGGGCTTTGAGCATGCAACAAATTTGTTAAAGGTCTGGTCTAAACGCAGCCTATAAGATATCGCACGTAAAAGGAAGTCTCCCAAACCAAGCGAGAGATGCGCTTTCCGAGTTCGTCCCTGACGAACTAAGAAAATTGCGTCCTTCGAAGAACGCGTCACGGATTGCTTTCAGGCGGCGGCGGTAGATCGCTCGGCGCGTGCACTTCGCACACGTCCCACGCGGATCACGTGATCACGTAATTACACGGCGAGCGCCGCGCGAATGTGGAACGCCTGACCCTACGTGACCGGGTGCGTCCCCCCCTCTGTTGAGTCTATAAGAGAGGCCGAGAAAGCGACTGGAAGAAAGAAGGGGGGGGGGGGGGGGGGGGCTATCACATACAATTGTAATAACCAGTTCCAGAACACCGTTTCGCGCGCCCGTATGTGCTGTACATGGGACCGCAGACGACACCGCTATGTAGTGCGGAGAGCAGGTCAGGCCAGCCGAAACGTCTTCAGTGTCACACTACGACACGTCTTTCTTCTGCAGCTGGCGAACTCAATCGACGAGGGGTGGCTTGATATATGGCTGCAGATTGGCACTGGCTTGCCGTCCGGCTGTGTAGAGCAAATGGGGCAGGTACGGGAGGTAGAATGGAGGCCGCGACTCTTTGCGACCTGGTGGGAACGCTTGTTCTTCGGGCTCTGCAAACGAGTTCTTTAATACTTTAATATGTTGGTTGCTTAGTTAGTCAGGCAGTCAGTCTTGCCATTCTGTTCGATCGCTTACTCCCTTGTTAGCGTTCCGTGCTAAGGAAGGCACTGGGCCATAAAAATGTTGAGGACATCACTTTAGGATGGTTATCTTAGTTATTTTGGCAGGTTGGGTTAGTAAGCAAGAGCAGTCCGTCACTTTGCGCGTTTGCTATTTCGTTGTCTCTCATGTGACAGATTGATATCACTGGGAAGGCAATGGTAGTATGCCACTGTGCCGTAAAAATGTAGAGAGATCATAAGAGAACATAGGAGAACATAATTAATTATATAACCGATTGCATCAATTAGCAAAGTAATCAGTCGTTTCATGTAGGTATATTGTTCCTTCCTTTCATTGTTCATGTATTTCGGCATACATTCAGAAACAACGGTGAAATAGGGCTCGGCCATTAAAATATCGTCGGTATTCTTGATTATTTACATAATTATTCAGCAGTTTACATTAATTAGCAAAGCAGTCAATCATGTTACGACTTCACTTACTCATTATTTTGCTCGGTAAGGCAAGGAAGATAATGAAAATAAAGTATTGCACAATAAACACAATAAAAGTGTCTAGCTGGCATTCAGTTAGAGGTGCATGGGATTTAATGGCTATAATATCTAACCGAAAAGGGGAATAAAAGAACAGCGACAACAAAAGAAGTAAGCATGGCAGTCGAGTTAGGTGAAATAAAAACATTACTGAAGAATTAGCGCAAGTCGCAGCGCATTGTCAGCCATCAAAGGCATGAAAACACAGAAAATTTGTTTCTTCGTATTTAGTGCCGAAATGGGCATGGACAGGACATGTAGTGCGCAGAGAGGATAACCGATGGTCGCTTAGATAACAAACTGGATTCCAAGGGAAGGAAAGCGTAGCAGGGGGCGGCAGAAAGTTAGGTGGGCGGATGAGGTTAAGAAGTTCGCAGGGGTCAAGTGGATGCAGCTAGCACAGAACCGGGTTAATTGGAGAAATATGGGAGAGGCCTTCGCCCTGCAGTGGGTATAGTCAGGCTGAGGATGATGATGATGATGTTTTAGTGCCGAAGTGACTTCGTCGGGAGGCCGTGTTAGTTACGCTAAGTGAAGGGCCTCGAATTAAATTCCCCCACTGCTAGGTCTTGGACGTTCAACGAAGAGGTTCATATATATATATATATATATATATATATATATATATATATATATATATATATATATATAAGCCGCCGAATTTTTATCTGTTGTAGGCCGTCATTGCACCCGTCACCGCTTAGGTGGTGGACGACTGCTGTTGCGGCGCGCGTCTTTCTCTGCCTCTTCTTTTTTTTTTCCGTCTCTACTTTCTCTCTTCTGTCCGCACGAGGCAGCGGAGGTGGCTCAGTTGCAGAGCGGTAGCAGGCCCGTGCATTTTCCTTTCCTTCTTCCTACAGGCACAACAACAACAACGCTGACATCGCACAGCACACGGACGCCACTTCGTTTCGCCTCCATCGAAACGCAGTCGCCGGCGGTCGGGATCCAACCCGGGAACTCCGGCACAGTAGTCGGGCGTCTTACCACTGCACCACCGCGGCGGCGCAACTTACGAAGCGGGTGGTGAACGACGGCTGTTGTTGTGGCGCGCGTCTTTCTCTCCCTCTTCTTTTTCGTTTCTTCTCTATTTTCTCTTATGTTCGCACGAGGCAGCGGAGGTGGCTCAGCTACAGAGTAACAGGCCCGTGCATTTCCTTTTCCTTCTTCCTACAGCCACAACAACAACAACAACTTGCGAGCCACAACAACAACAACAACAACAACTTACGAAGCACCACGGCAACGCTAGCTGACCGTATCGTGATGCATGCCACTGATTCTGCAGCTGCATCCACGTTTACGGCCTTACACTACAGACAAACCCAATGCACAACCACATCTGCCCGGCTGTGGCTGGAACTCGGATAGACGCGAAAGCGAAACTACAACACGTGCAAGCTTGTGTAAAATCCAGCAAACGCTTGCGTGCACGTCAGGTACTCCGAGAATTTCAAGTTTCAAATCCGAGACTCCCACGTGACCTTGCCCACGTGACCCGTGGCGCACAGCTTCCGGCTGCAACATGCGTCGTCTGCTGTGGCGAAAACCAACTGTCTGCTTCTTCTCTGCCAGTAGCAGACGAACTAGTACCGCACGCAACGGACAACATTACCGAGGCCAGCTAGCGTACAGGGCGAGAAGAACATAATTGAAATATAAAACAAAATACAAAGGAATACGGGGGCGGGGGGAGGTCAGAGAAGCGGTGACGGCGTGTGCCTGTGTACGGGGCGAAGCGGAAAAGAAAATAAGCGCGACGGTGAGGGGGAGTCTTCATCTGCATCGAATGGTTCCCATGCGTGCCGCGTGTCGCTCCCGCGAGGTCAAACGGGCCACGCCGCCGCAAAACGCGAGGTGCGGGGACGTGCCTTGCAATGTTGACCTACCATTCGAAGGATGGCAAGAGATGTAAGGACGGCGAAAGGACTTTACGCCATCATCTTCTTGCCGACTCACGTACGTAACAAGGAGAAAACGTGAAAATTGAACCACGGAAGCGATCCATGCTCTTGCAATTAAACAGGAGGCCGTACAGGGTCCAAACACGGCCGGAACTTTTCCACCTGCAGCTGGGTCGGCATGTGAACGTTGGCAAACATAGGGGTGTAAGGAGGCTCGAGAATTTTGGAGCAGTTTCTTGTCTGAAACACTTTTATTAATGGCTTTTTACCCTTTCTCACATAACCCCCCCCCCCCCCCCCCCTCCCATCCAATTTGGTTGGTTTTTATTCAAAAGTGAATGCTTTGCTGACTATACGTACACATATCTGTCAAGACAAGACAAACAGCCAAAACACGTACAGATGCATAAGATATCCCAACCGACCTGAGGAACAATTTCGAAGAGACTAGCAGCAAATTGAATTCTTTCTTGTAAACTTCATAACTGAACATCAATTTTGAAAAGCTGTTCACTATTTTGAGTTGATAGATTCAAAGATGGAGTTTGCCACTTTGATGCGCTCAAGCACCACCACTAGTTTGGAGTTCAGATCGATAAGCAACACATTTCTGCTCTCTACTTTGTACATATTCTTTCTGATCCTACGCCTGTGCTGATAAACTTCTGGCAACTAGTCAATAGTGCCTTCAGGGAGGATAGCCGGCACTGAGCCTTTTCCACCTCAAGATTCTTTATTTCACAGTCAGTGGCTGCTCACATTTTCGCTACAGCTATGTCTGGGCTTACTTAATTTCAGTAGGCTGGCAGTCGGCTCTGTGTGACTTTCCAACACTCTTGAGAAAACATTTAATGATTGGCATTTAAGTGGCGTCATCCCCATAACAGTTCAAGTATGCTTTGATCTGACTTAGGGATGACAGTCTCGATGATGAAGTACTTGCATGCTTGTTTGCTGTGTCTCGATGATGAAGTATTTGCATTCTTGTTTCCACAGCACAACAATTAGAACAAATCGTGTGGTTCTTGAAGCCGGACAACTTCTTTAACGGCTCGTAGTAGTTTGCGGAGCCTGTTCAGGCCCTGCTCTCGCTTCCTTCGCCACCGACGATTTAAACTGCTGGGAGAAAGTGCTATGTCACGTGCACAGATAGTTTTTTTTTTTTTTTTTTTTTTTTTTTTCAATCAACTCGCTCCAAACATTTGAGGCTCGTTTTAAATTTACTTGTGAATAAACGTTTACGGTGTACCTCCATGCTTTTGTAGATTACGATAATTTTATGTGTATTACGCTCATCACAAGATGCATTGCACCTCTTCAACCAGTACGCTTCCCATAGTTTTGACTATGCGACCCCTATACCATGTACACGCAACTCACCACGTGCCATCGACCTGCTGCGCTTCTCATAGTCGATTAATAAATTGCATCAGATCACACTTTTTGAAATCAACATCATTAACGGTCCCTAAACACGATGGCAAAACAGCGACGCAGCCAGTTTGGGGCAGTTTTGAAGAAATACTGCGTTTTGAAGCCGGTTGGAGCAGATACAGCAGTTTGGAGCAGAATATAGCAGCACTACGATCCCTTCCAATACGAGCGCGCCATAGCAAATTGGTTTGTATGTTGTCTAAACGACATCCTCGTTCAGAGCACATTTTAAATGCGGCCTAACGAGTAACAATTATTGAGTACTGCTACTTAATGAGATTTTTCTTTCTTCGATACTAAATAGACGATTAGCAAAGCTACAAGATGGGAAAGGGCTACATGAAGAAAATAAATTCATTCTGAAATGTTTTCGTTATGAAGCATTCGTGTTTGGTGCTTTCTATTTCCATGTCCAGTGTCCTGCTTTCATTAAGGTCAAGAGGCTATGGGTGTGCGTGTGATCCACATAGTGGCTAAGTGTGAATGGACGGTCATCGTGTACATATACGCTTACAAATCAATAAAACCAGCCCAGATACTGGTCAACTGAAATAGCCTGGTTTACCAATTCAACGATATTACAAAATCTGAGCATCAAAGTAGCCTTACGGTACCACAATCTCAGCAGAAAGTCTAGTAATCGCAGGTGAATACCTATATCGACATCACCCCGCACTCTTGTCCTATATCGTTTCTGCCTTCTGATTGACTAAGCTGTTTCGTGATGTCACAACCACGTGGCCTCGCGCCAATTAAGTCAAATTAAGTCTAGTATAGCGGCTCTAACGAGCGAGTATCCTCGACGGGTGCTTCAAATCAGCAGCCAACAGAGAAAATGATGCAGTTGATGACTGGCAACTGACTGGTCCTAACATTTTGCGCTGTTTCCACAATAAAAATAAATAAAAACATCGGAGCGGAATAAAACCCGCGGGTACCCTGATTCAGTAGCTGAGCGTCGTATCCACTGAGCCACCGCGGAGCCAGGCTTAAGAAAGGGTTAAAGCTCTACCATTTGACGTGGCGGATCCACGACTAGCCTCTGGCTAAGGATCCTTTAGTGTCTGATGTAATCCCTTGTCTACTTTGAACTGTTGCCACAAGTATAGGGTTAAACCCGTGGCCTTCGAGATAAACCGCGCCATCGCACAGGAGCTGATCGCAGAGGTCACAGTTAAACCTCCGCCATTTGAAGCGGAGACTACAAATGGCGCCACATGCACAGCTGGAACTGCAGCAGGCCCATAGCCATAGTACGGTGAACTAGAATGCTCTTCTAGTTCACTATAGCCATTACCGGGAGCTGCAAATATATCGAGCCACAGCTCATAGGCAATCACCACAAAGCTTACAACCGGACTAAAACATGGGAATAGACTCCGAAGAATTCAGTTTCGTGGACGTGATCTCGTCCCCAACGCTTGAGCCAGACCAGACCCTTAAACGACCTATACCGTCGCTTTGGTAAATCATGACGTCACACATGGTGGGCCAGGTGGTGGACCCCATTGTAGGGGTGGTCATCATCATCATCAGCCTGACTATACCCACTGCAGGGCGAAGGCCTCTCCCATATTCCTCCAAATAACCCGGTCTTGTGCTAGCTGCATCCACTTGACCCCTGCGAACTTCTTAACCTCATCCGCCCACCGAACTTTCTGCCGCCCCCTGCTATGCTTTCCTTCCCTTGGAATCCAGTTTGTTAGCTTAAGCGACCATCGTTATCCTTTCTTCGCGCTACATGTCCTGCCCATACCCATTTCTTCTTGATTTCCAATAGAATGTCAGTGACTTGAGTTATTTCTCTGACCCGCGTTATCCCTACCATTTTTCTTTCCATAGCCCTCTGCGTTGTCCTCAACTTAAGTAGAACCCTCTTTGTTAGCCTCCACGTTTTCCCCATAGGTAAGTACAGGTAAGATGCAACTGTTACTTTCCTCTTGAGCGATACCGGTAAGCTGCTAGTCATAATCTGGGAGTGCTTGCGAAATGCGCTCCATCCCAATCTTTTTCTCCTTGTTATTTCGTTTTCATGGTCCAGATCTGCGGTTACTACCTGTCCTAAGTAGACATATTCGTCTACTACTTACAGTGCTTCGCTACCTAACGTAAACTGCTGTTCCTTCTTTAGGCTATTGAACATTACCTTAGTCTTCGGCATATTGATTTTTAAACCTCCCTCCATCTACCCTTATCCCTGACTGCTCCCATTCCAAGTCTCCGAATACTTCCTCTAAGCAAGCTGTGAATAGTACTGGATCGTGTCTCCTTGCCTAACACCTTTCTTTATACGAATTTTGTTACTTTCTTTATGCAGAATTATGTTTACTGTGCACCCCCTATATATATCTTCCAGCAATTTCACGTATTGCTCGTCTACACCCTGATTTCGCAATGCCTGCATGACCGCCAAGGTTTTTACTGAGTCAAATGCTTTTTCGTAATCAATGAATGCAATGTATAAGGGCTCGTTATATTCCGAGCATTTCTTTATCACCTAGTTGATGGTATGGATATGATCGATAGTAGAGTGTCCTTTCCGAAAACCTGCTTGATCTTTTGCTCGGTGGCAGTCTGAAGTTGTCCTGATTCTATTAGCGATTACTTTGGTAAATACCGTATACGTAACAGACAGTAAGCTGATTGGTCTGTAAAGTTTCAAGTTCTTAGCGTCCCCTTTCTTATGAATTAAGATAATGTTTGCGTTCTTCCATAGTTCCGGTACCGTCGACGACACCAGGCACTGCGTATACAGATATGGTCATAATGTACCTAAAAAATTATTTGCAATGTTGTAGCTATAATCATGTGACTTGGCCGCCATCTTGAATTTGAGAGCGACGAAGAAACGGACGAGAAACCAGCAAAAATATAAGTAGTAAGAGCTATACGCTCTTAAAAATGTGTCTGGCGAGGTCGGCTTGTGACCGTATATGGACGCAGTATAAAAAGAGCAATTTATCATTGTGCACTGAAGGGTCGCTCCCAAATTACGAGTGGGAAAAGTTATTTCCTTATCGGTACCTTTCCTCTAAAGCCGCTTTAACCTTCCTTTCTTTCTTAGTTGGATAGTGAGAGGGAAGATAATAAACTTGAGCTTTGAGCGCGGTAAAATTTTCCCCATTTATGTTTCTCTCACCTGTACATTGTAATAAACCGGAAAATATCCTAACGTTAAACAACAAGGACGGCGATGGCTAGTCTCTGGAAGCCAGCAAAAACTTGGCGTGTCGACTGCAGCAAGCGATTTTTGCTGCTTCCTGAATTCTTTTCTTATGTCTTCTGCCACTTTCCTATATCCATAAGATGCAAGCATACAGCGCACCGAGAAAGGCTTCATGACGAAGTTCTACAGCCGAATCTCGCAGCCTCTCGCAGCCCCTCGATTGCTTCGTGCCTCATTCGGATTTCCGAATACGTACGAATCCAACTTTTTTTTCTTCATTCGTTAATGGCGAAAGCCCCGGCCAGAGAGAGATGCTGCCTTCAAAAGTTTGCTCCCGACATCTTCGAATGAGAGCTGTAGTTCGTTTCACACACTACGCAAGAATCATAATATAGCATGCACAATGGTGTAAGATAATCTCACATCGTGGTGTGCACTACATAGTCTTGAAATGCCCCGTGAGTTGTTGTTTTTTATTGCACTACCGCGAAGCTCTGATTGGTGCTTTCGTTAACGCATATTTTGCAAAATGCTATTGTCTTATGCAAGGCCGAAACACGTGGAATTAGATCTGCTGACTCATAAGTCTACCCTCTCTTTATTCCGTTCCTGCATGAACTAACCTCCTTATTTTTTAAGTTTCTAAATTTACAGATAAAGATACAGTTGGCACCAATATGGCTAACAGTGAAGAATAAGTTCGACGGCATATGTCCTACTGGGCGTCCAGCTCAACGCTAGGTGCCTCAGTAATCCCAACTGTCACGCCGCATATCGACAACTCCTGAAGAAGACACAGCCTCAGTTCGCAAGCCAAGCCAACGTTTCGACAAGGGAACTTGTCTTCGAATGGGCGAAAAACGTCCCGAGACGAAGACAAGTCCCCTTGTCAAATTATGGTGGCTGCCACCATAGTCAAAACGTTCGCATTGGCTTGCGAGGCTCCCTCTCTACTTTTGCTCGGTTCTCAATAATAATCTCGCTGGGGGATTGAACCTTGTGGAAATGACTTCATCCCCCGTGTTGCTAGAAGCACTGATTTTCATTGGTGACAAGTTTTACCCCAGAATGGTTCTTCGCACGCTGTAGCGCAGGCCACTGGGCTGCCGGAATAGGCGGACCACCCACAACTCCGAGAACTCCCATGCACTCAATAAAGTTTTCAATCAATCGATCAACTTTTGTGCGTGTGTGTAGACTACATTAAAGCTGGGTCTTCGTTCCCCCCGCAGGCGTTAGGGATGGAGCTGTTTTGCAAAGCTGCCTTACCGTCAATAAAATCAGATGGTCATCAACAAGGCAGCATTCATAGCCTATTCAGACATTGGCTTACTGACACTCTACCTCTCACCCTTACCCAACGTAGCCAAACTTGGCAGCGGCCACGTTTCGATGGAGGCGAAAAGCAAAAGGCGTTCACGTGCTTTACGATGCCAGTCACGTTAAAGATCCGCAGGTGGTCGAAATCAATCCAAAACCCTCCGCTACGTACTCTTCCAGACGCTCATCAACGGGCGTCGAACTCCATAACCCAAGGCGTCGAGACCTCAGCTTCGTTACGTTAATTGATACATTGCAACGCTGTCGCTAAGGCCAACCGAAATGTCTGACCTTGTCAACGGCCCTCATCTCTTCCCCCCCACCCCGTTCGCCAGTGCGCGTCGGTGTCACTCCACCCGAGCCGAGCTTCACAGGTCGCTGGCTAGACGCGAGTGCGGGTGAACAGCCGGCTTCCCAGTTTGGGTGGAGCTCCAGGGGTCGAGACGACGCCTCAAACAGACACAAGGCAGAGCAAGGACACAACGATGAGAAAGAGAAGGAAGATAATGAGAAGAGAAGGTTTTCACGACGAGATGTCCCCTAAACAGACACGCTCGATGACGACAAACCCCCTGCGGCGTATACGCGTCATCTGTCTCCCGGACACCGCCCTCCATACCGGGAACTCAGTGAGGCGTCAGCACGCCTCGCAACATGGGCGTCTCTCGAGACGGCGTCGGACGCGTCTGGTGTAAGCGATACGAGGCATCCATTGCCTGCTCCACCCATTGTTCGTCATTGTAACGTGCCAGCGTCGAAGGGCCCGCTTTTCAGCAAATCTGGCATGTGCTAATTGACAGCTGACGTTGCCAGGCATGGATCGGTTGGCTTCTTGTGTGACGTCACGAGAGCGCATGACATGGCAGAGCTGTCAGGAGCTGATGGGGATCAAACCCGGGACCCTTAGATTCCTATCGAGGCAGAAGCGCTGCACTCCTTGACCATACAGGCATGTTTGCAAGGTTTAGTTTAAG